>NC_077230.1:158456978-159096069 GCF_027887165.1 Monodelphis domestica
CGAGAAGAGACCACAGAACATGGGGGAAGGAGCACTGAACACAGGGGCAGGCGTGCTGAGAACAGGGACAGGCGAAGTGAACACAGGGGAGGTTGGGCTGAGACCAGGGGCCGGCACTCTAAGAAACCTCAGAGGCTGGGAAGAACTAATCTGAGGCAACCTAAATTCACAGAAAACCTGCCCATATCACCCAGACCCCAGACCAAAAAGGAAAAGGGAATAAAACCAAAAAAGGAATGGCTCACACGGCCCAAAATCAAGCCTCGGAGAAGAAAGGGGAAAAAGTGACTATTGAAAACTTTTATGGCGGGAGTACCCAAGGAAAAGAAGGGAAAGAGGATGAAATGCAAACAAAATCAAAACAGGCCTTCCAAAATGGAAATAATCCACCAGCTCTGGAAGAACTCAAATTGGAGCTTATTCAAAAGATCGAAAACTTCTGGAAAGAAAAATGGGAGAAAGAGATCAGCAGTCTGATAGACAAGACTTCACAATTGCAGAAAGAGCTGGAAGTCTCTAACAAAAAGGAAGAACAAGCTGAAAAACAAATCCAGTCCCTAAAGACCAGAAATAAGCAACTGGAAGACAGTGAGCTTGCAAAACAGCAAGAACTAATTAAGCAAAGCCAAAAGACAACCCCCAGGAATGTAATCACCAAATTCAAGAGCTTCCAAGCAAAGGAGAAAATCCTACAAGAAGCCAAGAAGAGGAGTTTCAGATATAGAGGGGCTCCTATAAGGATCACACATGATTTAGCAGCTAACATGCTAAGAGACCTCAAAGCATGGAACACGATATTTAGAAAGGCAAGAGAGCTGGGTCTCCAACTAAGAATCAACTACCCATCAAAACTGACTATATACTTCTAGGGGAAAGTATGGACATTCAACAAAATAGAAGATTTCCAAGCATTTGCTAAGAAAAGACCGGAACATTGTGGAAAATTTGATATCCAATCACAGAAAGCAAGAAAAACATGAAAAGGTATATATGAAAGAAAGGGAAATAGGAGATAAATCTTATCTTTTTCCTTAAGTCAAACTCTCTTCTATAAAGACTACATTTACATCAAATTATATATATTAATATGTGGGGAAAATGTATTGTGTAACTCTCAAAAATTGTATGCATCATAAGAGTAGTTAGAAGAATCATGCATACGGAAATATTGGGGCATCATGAAGATTTGGTGAAAGGGGGGCAAAGAAAGAAAAAGAGAGGGAGGAATTGTCGATGAGACCAAGATTTACTTCAAGAAATAGGGGGAGGGGAACTAAAAAAAATAATCTTTCCCATACAAAGATACACATGGGAAGAGGAGGGGAAGAACTCTCATATGAGAAGGAGAGGAAGAGAGCATGAAGTAGTATTACTTAAACCGTACTCTCAGTGAAATCAACTCTGAGAGGGAAGAACATCTAGATCCATTGGGATCCTGAATCCTATCTTATCCAACTGGGTAAGAAATAAAGGAAAATTAATGAGGGAGAAAGGGAAGGGAGTATAAAAAAGGAAGAAAGGAGAGGGGGAGGGGAAGGGAGCATAAAAAGGGAGGAGCTACAAAGGGAAGCATATCAAGGGAGTGGACTAGGGGGACTGACCTAAAGTAAATCACTGCTTCAAAAAGTTATAGCTAAAGAAGAATGGTCATAACTAGGGGAAGATATCAAAATGCCAGGGAATCCACAAGTGACAATCATAACTTTGAACGTGAATGGGATGAACTCACCCATAAAACGTAAACAAATAGAAGAATGGATTAGAATCCAAAACCCTACCATATGTTGTCTTCAAGAAAAACATATGAGGCGGGTTGATACTCACAAGGTTAGAATTAAAGGATGGAGTAAGACCTTTTGGGCCTCAACTGATAGAAAGATGGCAGGAGTTTCAATCATGATATCTGACAAAGCCAAAGCAAAAATAGACCTGAATAAAAAGGATAGGGGAAGTAAATATATTCTGTTAAAAGGGAGTATAGACAATGAGGAAATATCACTAATCAACATGTATGCACCAAATGGTAAAGCATCCAAATTTCTAATGGAGAAACTAGGAGAACTGAAGGAGGAAATAGACAGTAAAACCATATTAGTGGGAGACTTGAACCAACCACTATCAAATTTATATAAATCAAACCCAAATAAATAAGAAAGAGGTAAAAGAGGTGAATGAAATCTTAGAAAAATTAGAGTTAATAGACATAGGGAGAAAAATAAATAGGGACAAAAAGGAATACACCTTCTCAGCACCACATGGCACATTCACAAAAATAGGTCATATACTAGGTCACAGAAATATGGCATTCAAATGCAGAAAAGCAGAAATAATAAATGCAACCTTTTCAGATCATAAGGCAATAAAAATATTTTTTAGTAAGGATACATGGAGAGCCAAATCAAAAGTTAATTGGAAATTAAATAATATGATAATCCAAAATTGGTTAGTTAGAGAAGAAATCATAGAAACAATTAATTTCATTGAGGAAAATGACAATGGTGAGACATCCTTTTAAACCTTATGGGATTCAGCCAAAGCATTATTTATAGGAAAATTCATATCCTTGAGTGCATATATTAACAAATTAGGGAGGGTAGAGATCAATGAATTGGAAATGCAAATCAAAAAACTTGAGAGCTAACAAATTAACCCCCCCCCAGAAGAAAACCAAACTAGAGATCCTAAAAATTAAGGGAGAAATTAATAAAATCGAAAGTGATAGAACTATTGAACTAATACACAAGACTAGAAGCTGGTACTTTGAAAAAAAAACAGAAAAAAACAAAGTACTAGGTCAATCTAATTAAAAAAGGGAAAGAAGAAAGGCAAATTAACAGCATCAAGGATAAAAAGGGGGACCTTACCTCCAATGAAGAAGAAATTAAGGCAATCATTAAAAACTACTTTGCCCAACTATGTGGCAATAAATTTACCAACCTAGGTGATATGGATGAATGTTTAAAAATATATAAATTGCCTAGACTAATGTAAGAAGAAATAGAATTCTTAAATAATCCCATATCAGAAAAAGAAATCCAACAGGCCATCCAAGAAGTTCCTAAGAAAAAATCCCCAGGGCCTGATGGATTCACCAGTGAATTCTATCAAACATTCAAAGAACAGCTAACCCCAATACTATACAAACTATTTGACATAATAAGCAAAAAGGGAGTTCTACCAAATTCCTTTCATTACACAAACATGGTATTGATTCCAAAGCCAGGCAGGCCAAAAACAGAGAAAGAAAATTACAGACCAATCTCCCTAATGAATATAGATGAAAAATCTTAAATAGGATACTAGCAAAAAGACTCCAGCAAGTGATCAGAAGGGTCATTCACCATAAACAAGTAGGATTTATACCAGGGATGCAGGGCTGGTTCAATATTAGGAAAACCATCGACATAATTGACCATATCAACAAGCAAACCAACAAAAATCACATGATTCTTTCAATAGAGGCAGAAAAAGCCTTTGATAAAATACAACATCCTTTCCTATTGAAAACACTAGAAAGCACAGGAATAAAAGGGTCATTCCTAAAAATAATAAACAGCATATATCTAAAACCATAAGCTAATATCATCTGCAATGGGGATAAACTGGATGCATTCCCAATAAAATCAGGAGTAAAACAAGGATGCCCATTATCACCTCTATTATTTGACATTGTATTAGAAACACTAGCAGTAGCAATTAGAGAAGAAAAAGAAATTGAAGGCATTAAAACAGGCAAGGAGGAGACCAAGTTATCACTCTTTGCGGATTACATGATGGTCTACTTAAAGAATCCTAGAGACTCAACCAAAAAGCTAATCGAAATAATCAACAACTTTAGCAAAGTTGCAGGATTCAGAATAAACCCATATAAGTGATCAGCATTTCTATATATTTCCAACACAGCTCAGCAGCAGGAACTAGAAAGAGAAATCCCATTCATAATCACCTTAGACAAAATAAAATACTTAGGAATCTATCTCCTGAGACAAACACAGTAACTATATGAACACAACTACAAAATACTCTCCACACAACTAAAACTAGACTTGAGCAATTGGAAAAACATTAACTGCTCATGGGTAGGATGAGCCAATATGATAAAAATGAACATCCTACCCAAACTCATTCATCTATTTAGTGTCATATCCATTGAATTTCCAAAAAAAAAAAATTTTTTTACTGATTTAGAAAAAAACATAACAAAGTTCATTTAGAAGAACAAAGGATCAAGGATATCCAGGGAAATAATGGGAAAAAAAATACAAAGGAAGGGGGCCTTGCAGTCCCAGATCTCAGGCTATATTATATAAAGTAGAGGTCATCAAAACAATTTGGTACTGGCTAAGAGACAGAAAGGAGGATCAGTGGAATAGACTTGGGGTGAGTGACCTCAGCAAGACAGTATATGACAAACACAAAGATCCCAGCTTTTGGGACAAAAATCCACTATTTCATTAAAACTTCTGGAAAAATTGGAGGACAGTGTTGGAAAGATTAGGTTTAGATCAACACCTCACACCCTACACCAAGAACCAGGAAAACATTGTACACAGAGACTGATACACTGTGGTACAATCAAACGTAATGGACTTCTCCATTAGGGTCAGGCAATGTCCCTGAACAATCTGCAGGGATCTAAAAAAACACCATCCACAAGCAGAGGATAAACTGTGGGAGTAAAAACACTGATGAAAAGCAAGTTCTTGACTACAGGGTTTGAGGGGATATGACTGTGGAGAGACTCTAAATGAATACTCTAATGCAAATACCAACAACATGGAAATGAGTTCAAATCAAGAAGACATGTGATACCCAGTGGAATCGTGCGTCGGCTATGGGAGAAGTGGTGGGAGTGGAGCAGGAGGAAAAGAAAATGATCTTTGTGTCCATTGAATAATGTTTGGAAATGACCAAATTAATTAGTGTTAAAAGAAAAGTTATACTGATGCCTGAGACAAGTCTTTAAGCCATCAGCTTCTCAAGAGTGTATTGAATCATGAGAAGGTAGCTTCCAGAGTTCTTGGGCCTCAGACCATCACATCATCCTACTGAATTGAATTTGTTAAAAAAAAGAAAAAAGAAAATAATTGCATTAAGGAAGAACTGAAGTTTCAGAATGTATTCCAGCTTCCCAGAAAATTGAGCCTACCTTTAATTAAATCGGAAAAATGAGCAAAAAAGAAAACAACAAACACCTAACTCTAAAGAATTATAGAGGTAATGTACAAGGTACAGAAACAGAAAGAGATAGTGAAAGCATAGGAAACACATGCAAAATCCAAAAGAAAAATATATAGTGGGCACAGATGCTAGAAGATTAAAAAAAGACTTTAAAAACCAATTAAGAGAGGCAGAGAAAAAGTGGGAAAGAGAAATGAAAGTGATACCAGGAGAAATGAACATGATGCAAGAAGAAATTAAAGTGTTACAATAAGTAATGGGTGAATTGAAAAAAGGAGAACCAAAATTTTAAAGAAAATCAGTCCCAGAAAATCAGAATTGAATATGTAGAAACTAATGATTTCATGACAAACCAAGAAACAATAAAGTAGAATCAAAGGAATGAAAAACAGAGGAAAACATAAAATATCTTAGTGAAAAAACAACTGACGTAAAAAATAGATTTAGGAGAGACAATTTTAGAATTATTGGACTATCTGAAAGCCATGATTAAGAAAAAAACCTTGGACATCACAGTGCAAGAAATTATCAAAGAAAACTACCCAGAGATCCTTGAACAAGAAAATAAAATTGAAATTGAAAGAATTCACAGATCACCTCCAGAAAGAATTCTTCAAATGTCAAATTCCAGGAATTCAATAACTAAATTCAAGAACCACCCATCAAAGATGAAAATACTTCAAACAGTCAGAAAGAAACCATTCAAATACCATGGAGCTACAATCAGTATCACACAGGACATAGAGAATTCGATACTAAAGGTTCGAAAGGTATGTAATGTAACATTTAGAACAGCAAAAGTTCTACTTTACAACTCATATTCACCTATCCAGTAAAACTGAATATATTCTTCAGGGGGAAAATGGACATTGAATAAGATAGAAGATTTCCAAGCCTTCCTGAGATATAAGGCAGAACTAAACAAAAAATCTGAAGTCCATACAGGAGACAAAGTGAAGCCCCAAAATGAAAATAAGAAACAGTTAATTTAAAGGACTCACTAAGGTCAAAATATTTCTGTACCTAAATGTAAAGAGATATCTGTAATTCTGAAAAATTATTCTTAGTAGTAAAAAAGATAGCAGAAATTTTCTCAGAAAGAGGTTGGGGAAATAATCTGATTATAATTATGTGATTTATATGATCATATAAAATGATATGATATGTATGCAAATGTGATGATATGAAATGATATGTACATATGATAGGTATGCATATGAATGATATCTAAAAAAATCAAGGAGTGAAAGAGAGTGTTGCACTGAGAGAAAAAGGAAGGGAGAGATAGAATGGGGTTAATTACATAACATAAAGATATGTGAAAAATAATTACAGAGAATGAAGGATAAAAATGGTGACTGGCAATGCTTAAAATTTACTCTAATTGTAACTTGCGCAAAGAAGGAAAAACAAGTATACTCAGTGGGGTATAGAATTCTATCTTACTGTACAGATTAGTAGAAGGAGAATAAGACAGGGGAAGTGGGAGGTAATTGAAGGGAGAGGAAAGTGGGGAGATTGAACTGCTCTGGCAAGCCAGATAGGAGTTTGTAGGTCAAGGAAAGGAGGAAAGGAGGAATCGGTCACCTCACCAAGGATTCTCAGGGAAGATACCTCACCTAGTCCACACTTCAGAGCTTCTTCCATTCACCTTACTGCTTGCAGTTCAATCTCTCTTTTTCTTCTTCTTAATTTCTTTCTTCTATTGTAATTAAAACCACCATAAAAATCCCAGTCTAACTTGAGTAATTTATTGGGATTGAATTAATACCTGGTGACAACTAGTACAATATAATCAGTCAATGATCCCTAATTTTACTCCCTTACACTTCCCAAAATGTTAAATCTAGCTCAGCTTCAAGCCACAAGCCTCCTCCAAGATGAGGGGCATCCTTAGAGACTAGTGCCTCCAGAAAAGAGCCAAGGAAAAGAGGAGGCAGCCCTAACACTCATTGCATGGTCATCTCAGGGAAGCAGTCTGAGGTCCCATGCTGGAAACCTCCAATTCAAGTTCCACCACCAAGGGCATCCCACAGGAAGTGATGTGAAATATAAAGGCAGTTCTTTACCTCACTTCCTGTGTCTTACATGTATTAATAGTGGGTTAAACTTGGCTTTGGACAGTCCAGGGAGTCACTCAGTTGTTTCTGATTTGTCACTTGCTAGCATATGTGGGTCATAGATATTCCACCCCCACACCCAAACCCTTAAGTGGGGTTTATACATTCCTGGTTGGTAAAATTCTGAAGACTAATGAGGGTGGAGTAATTCTAAAATTCACAGGATGAAATTACATTTTTTAAAGGGTCCTATAAACAATGAAGTAATATCATAATTAAACATTTGTACTCTAAATGGTATAGCACCTAGAATTCTAAAGAAGAAATTAAGGGAGATTCATAAGGAAATAAATTGTAAGACCATACTAGTAAGACATCTCAACTTTCCCCTTCAAGAACAAGATAGATCAAACCAAAAAATAAACAAGAAAGAAGGGAAGTGAATGAAAGACTAGAAAAATTAAAGTTAACAAATGTCTGGAGAAGCTTTACCAGACCCCAAACTATACTATAAAGCAATGGTCATCCAAAAAAAAAATATGGTCCTGGCTAAGAGACAGAAGGGAAGATTAGTGGAAATGACCTGGAGTAATTGAACTCAGCAAGACAGTCTATGATAAACCCAAAGATCCCAGTTTTGGGACAAAATCAAACTACTTGACAAAAACTGCTTGGAAAATTGAAAAACAGTAAGGGAGATATTGGGCTTATATCAACATCTAACATCCTACACCAAGATGACCTCAGAATGGACTTGAATATAATGAAGGAATCTATAATTAAATTAGGTGAGCACAAAATAATATACTTGTCAGATGCTTGGGAAGGGAAAGATTTTAGAACCAAGCAAGAGTTAGAAAAAATAACAAAATGTAAAATAAATAATTTTGATTACATTAAATTAAAACTTTTTTGTACAAACAAAAACAATCCAACTAAAATTAGAAGAGAAGCAAGAAATTGGGAAAAAATCTTCATGACAAGAAACTCTGACAAAGGTCTAATTACTCAAATTTATGAAGAGCTAAATCAATTATACAAAAAAAATCAAGCTATTCCTCAATTGATAAAGGGCAAGGGACATGAATAGGAAATTTTCAGATGAAGAAATCAAAACTATCAATAAACATCTGAAAAAATGGTCTAAATTTCTTATAATCAGAGAAATGCAAATGAAAACAGCTCTGAGATATCATGTCACACCTAGAAGATTGGCTAACATGACAGTAAAGGAAAGTAATAAATGATGGAGAGAATGTGGCAAAATTGGGACATTGATACATTCCTGGTGGAGTTGTTAATTGATCCAACCATTCTGGAAGGCAATTTGCAACTATGCCCAAAAGGCACTAAAAGATTGCATACCCCTTGATCCAGCCATAGCACTGCTGAGTTTGTACTCAAAAGATATAATAAGGAAAAAGACTTGTACAAGAATATTCACAGCTTCACTCTTTGTGGTGGCATAGAACTGGAAAATGAGGGGATGACCTTGGATTGGGGAATGGCTGAACAAATTATGTTATCTGTTGATAATGGAATACTATTATGCTCAAAGAACCAAGGAACTGTAGGAATTCCATGTGAAGTGGAATGACCTCCAGGAATTCATGCAGAGTAAAAGGAGCAGATCCAGGAGAACATTGTACACAGAGACTGATCAACTGTGGTAAAATCAAATGTAATGGACTTCTCTACTAGCAGCAGTGCAATGATCCAGGACTATTCAGAAGGACTTATGAGAAAGAACACTATCCACATTGAGAGGAAGATCTTTGGGAGTAGAAATATAGAAGAAAAACAAATGCCTTATCACATGGGTCAATGGGGATATGATTGGGGTTATAAACCCTAAATTGATGATGACTCTAGTGCTCATATATATAATATGGAAATAGATCTTGACCAATGACACATATAAAACCCAGTGGAATTGTGGGTTGTGGGGAGGGGAGGGAAAAAACATAATTTTTATAATCCTGGAAAAATACTCTAAATTAATTAATTAAATGAAATTTTAAAAAATAATGCCCAAGAAAAAAAATTAAATCTGGGGAAAACTGAAGAGGGATAAAAAGGAATATACCTTCTTCTCATCAGTATATGGTATATATACAAAGACTGACTATGTACTTGGGTATAGAAATTTTGCAAAATGCAGAAAAGCAGGAATAATAAAGGCCAGTTTTCAGATCATAATGTGATAAAAATTATAATTAACAAGGGTCCATGGAAAGGCAAATTTAAAATAAATTGGAAACTAAATAATCTAATTCTTCAAAACTGGTAAATAAAAAAAAGAAATTGTAGAAACAATTATGAATTTCATCAAAGAGAATGACAATGAGGAGACTTATGTACTATTGACAAAGCAGTACCCAGGGGGAAATTTTTATCTCTGAGTGTCTATAACAACAAAATATATAGAGAAGAAATCAATAAATTGGGTCTGCAACTTAAAAAATTGGACAAAAAACAAATTACATATCCCCAGATGACAAATAAATTGGAAATCTTAAAGAGTGAAGGAAAATTAATAAAATTGAAAATAAAAGAACTGTTGAACTAATAAATAGGACTAGGAGCTGGTACTTTGAAAAAAAAACAAATAAAATGGATAAAGTACTGCTTACTCTAATAAAAATAAGAAAGAAAAGAATCAATTTAACAGTATCAAAGATGAAAAAGATAATCTCACCTGTATTGAAGAGGAAATTAAGGTAATTATTAAGAATATTTTTGCCAAATTATATGGCAATAAATATGACAATCTAGGTGAAATGGGTGAATATTTACAAAGATATGAATTGCATAGATTAACAAAAGATGAAACAATATTTAAATAATCCTATCTCAGAAAAAGAAATTAAACAAGTCATCAAGAAATTTCCTAAGAAATGATCTCTAGGGCCAGATGGATTCAAAAGTGAATTCAATCAAGCCTTTATAGAACAAATAATCCTAATATTATATTCTTAACAAATTCTTTTTATTACACAAGTATGGTAATGATTGTAAAGCCAAAAAGACCAAAAGCAGAGAAAGAAAACTATAGACAAATCTCCGTAATGAACATAGATGCAAAAATCTTACATAAAATACTAGCAAAAAGACTACCACAAGTTATCTCAATGATTATTCACTTTGACCAGGTGGGATTTATACCAGGAATTCAAGGATGGTTTATATTAAGAAAAACATCCACATAATTGAACATATCAGTAACCAAACCAACAGAAATCACATGATTATCTCAATTGATGGAGAAAAAGCCTTTGATGAAAATACACTCTCCATTGCTATTGAAAACACTAGAAAGTACAGGAATAGAAGGGACAGTACTCAAAATAACAAACAGTATGTATTTAAAACTATTTGCAATGGGGACAAGTTAGAAGCCTTCTGAATAAGTTCAGGAGTTAAGCAAGTATACCCATTATCACCTCAATTAATATTCTACTAGACACACTAGTGATAACAATTAAAAAGAAAAAAAATTAATGAATTAAACTTGGCATTGAGGAAAATAAACTATCACTCTTTTCAGATGATATGATTGTATACTTTAAAAATCCTAGAAAATTGACTAAAATACTAGTGGAAATAATTAACAACTTTAGTAAAGTAGCAGGGTACAAAACAAACCCTCATAAATAATAAGCATTTCTATATATTTCCAACAAAACTCAGTAGCAGGAATTAGAGAAACTCCATTTACAATCACTATAGACAATAGAAAATATTTAGGAATTTATTGGCGAAGAGATACACAAAATATATAAACAGAACTACAAAATACTTTTCACACAATTAAAACTGGATCTAAATAAATGGGAAAACATTAATTGTTCATGGGTACAATGAACTAATATAATAAAATGACAATCTTACCCAAATTAATCTTCTTTAGTGCCATACCTATTCAAGTAACAAAAAACTTTTTTTTTATCAAATTAAAAAAATAAAATAATGATCAAGAATATCAAGGGAAAATTTTTAAAAAATGTGAATGATGGGGGCCTAGCAGTACCAGATCTTAAACTGTTCTATAAAGCAATAATCATCAAAATAATACAGTTCTTATTAAAAGATAGAATTGTAGATCAATGGAATAGACTAGGGTTAAATGACCTCATCAAAATAGTGTTCAAAAAAACCCCAAATCCCAGCTTTTGGGACAAAAAGTCAGTATTTGAAAAAAAAAACTGCTGGAAATATTAGAAAACAATATGGTAAAAATCAGGTATAGATTAATACTTCACACCCCACAACAAGATAAATTCAAAATGGATAAATGACTTAAATATAAAGAGTGAAATCATAAATAAATTATGCAAATATAGAATAGTATACCTGTCAGATCTGTGGGAAAGGAAGGAATTTAGACCAAGCAATAGAGAACATTACCAAATATAAAATCAATGACTTTGATTATATCAAATTAAAATGTTTTTGTACAAATAAAACCAATGCAACCAAAATTAGAAAGTAAACAAAAAACTGGGAAAACATTTTTTATGGCAAACCTCTCTGACAGAGTTTAATTTCCCAATTATATAAGGAAATAAATCAAATTTACAAAAAATCAAGCCATTCCCTAATTGACAAATAGTCAAGGTACATGAATAGGCAATTTTCACATGTAGAAATCAAAACTATCAATAGGCACATGAAAAGTGTTCTAACTTCCTCCTGACTAGAGAAATGCAAATTAAAACAGTGCTGAAGTACCACTTCAGACCTAGCTGACTGGCCAATATGGCAGCAAAGGAAAGTGATAAATGTTGGAGGGAATATGACAAAATTAGTATACTAATACACCGCTGATGGAATTCTGGAGGGCAATTTGGAACTATGTGCAAAGGGTTTTAAAAGATTGACTGCCTTTTGATCCAGCCATACCACTGCTGAATTTGTACCTTAAAGAGATTATAAGGGAAAATTCTTGTTAAAAAATATTATACCCTTGTTCTTTGTGGTTGCAAAAAAAATGAAAAATGAAGGGGGGTTGTGTCCATTGATTGGGGAATGGCTGAACAAATTGTGGTATTTGATGGTGATGGAATACTTTTGTGTTATAAGGAATGATGATTAGGCAGATTTCTATATTAACTGGGAGAACTCCAATGAACTACTGCAAAGAGAAATGAATAGAACCAAGAGAACATTGTACACAGAAAGTAAAACATATTGAACAATTCAATATAATCCACTTTGCTACTAGAAGCAAGGCAAAGAGCCAGGACACTCCTGATGGACTTATAGGAATTAATGCTAATCACATTGAGAGAAAGAACTATAGGAGTAGAAATGCAAAAATAAAACATGCTACCACTTATCACAGGCATATATGGGTTTTTTATTTGGGGCCTAGGATTTAAAAGATCTCTGTATAGCAAAAATGAATAATATGAAAATAGGTATCAAGTGATAATATTTATATAACCCAATGGAATTACTTGTTGTTTCTGTGATGGGGGAGGGAAAAGGGAAGGGAAAGAAAATGAATTATGTAAAAATTGAAAAAATATTGAAAAATAAAATAAAGATAAAAAGAAGGTACATAGAATCATTGCTAAGTTCTCTAGACTCCTGGTTAAGGGGTTTTCATGTTAAACAACATGAAAAAAGAAATACAGTGCTGCTACAGTCACAATAACACAAGATTTAGCATCTATAACTTTAAAAGAACACATGATATGGAACACTACATTTCACAAAGTAAAAAAAAAACACTGGGCTTACAATCAAAATTGACATATCCAACATAATGAGTAAAATTATAAAAGTAAAAAAATAGACATTTAACAATCTAAAGGAGTTTCAACTATTCCTAAAGAAAAACCTAGAACTCAGCAAAAAAAAAAAGCTCTATAAGAAACATGCAAAGATAATGAATGACTATATAAATAAATAAATATAAATAAATATAAATATAAATAAGTAATGCAATAGATCATTTATTTTTTTATTCTCGTATAGAAAAATGTCACCTATGATACTTGAAAATGGCATTATTGCCCAGGTATTTTAAAGAGGAAAATATAGTTGAGGGAATGGAATGAAACAAGTTGAAATCATACTCGAATAGACCAGGAATAGGCAGGCTGGACTGGCTCTCTCATATGGAGGTGAAATGAATGAAGGAACTTCCATGAAGAAGGGGTAATGGGAACTTCCATGAAGAAGGAAGGATGTGAGTACCAAGACCCAGCTCTTATCAGACCTGGGATACAGAACATACACCATTGAAAGGGTAAACATATACTTAATATTCAGAGAAAAAGAAGGGAAAGTGAATGGGATAAGGGAGGAATTTAAAAGAGAATGGACAAGGAGATAAGAAAAAAGATGGAAGAAATGGATGCCTAGAGGCGTATGAAGGTAATCCTGAATGCCTGAGGGGATGTGGCACTGAAACAAAAGTTGCACTGGGTATGACCAAGCTGGAAAGACTTGTTTTGAAAAGAGTATTGTCCTGGCAACAGATTATTTCTGCTGCCTAAGCATTAATCTAGTAAAAGATGTCCTGGTCTTATATATTAACTCAGAATCAGATGTGTTAAAGTGATCAAGTCTAATGCTGATAGGAATATGTAGAAACAGGTCTAATATTAGATTGTTCAAGCTTCTGAGTTTTGTTTATTTTTTTTTAAAACAAAATAGAATTTTACATTAAGAGTCATAAAGCTGTTCATGTTCATTGTCTTAGAGATCTCATTACTAGGCTTAGGCTCTAAGGACTTCATTGAACAATTAGAAAGCTATGTTTCTTTGAAAATATTTAGTGAGGGTTTATTTTTTATGATAAAACAACTGGAAATATAAATGCAAGGAAAGGGTAAAATGGCTGAATAGATTATGATATTTGAATGTATCATATTGTATTAGGTTTTTGAAATGATAAATATTGGAAATATAAAGGAAAAAAGGGAAATATATGAAGAGTTGAAAAGAGAACAAAATATAAGAATAACACCATTATGACATTTTAAAAATAATAGCCACAAAATCAAAAGAAAAAAAAATGTTCTAGAAAACAAATCCAAAAGGAACTAAAAAGTAGAGGATGTTTATAATAGCACATATATAGAATTTGCATATTTTAAACAAAGTATAAGCAATGTGAAGTTTGTGGTCTTCACATAATATTTTTATGCATTTGTTTTGTTAAATATTTTTGTTGGTGCTATTTACCATGTAATAAAAAAATTAAAAGAAAAAGGAGAAATAATAATAATAACATTTATATATTTTCTAGATAAGTTTTGTAAGATATAATCTAAGGCATTTTATTGTATCTTTGGTTAACTTAAATGTTATCTATCTCTTCTTGCATGACATTGAGTTCTTTATAATACTTTCTTTTAAAGATAAAACTTAAATGACAGGAAAAGGCTTCATGGGGAGGTATGAAATTGAGATTAACTCTACCCTACTTATTCATTAGAATTTAAGCCACCAGGAATGTATATACCCCCACTTAAGGATTACATGTGGGGGAGTGCCTTAGGCAAAGAACTGCCTTGAAATTTCATGGTCATTTTCTGTGAGGGAATCTTCACCTTCAAACTTGACCATGCAGGAGCTCAGGCTTGAGATCTCATACTGCTTCCCTTTGGACTACCACATGGTGCATGAAAAGGCTAACTCTCTTTCCTTGGATTTTTCTGGAGACACCAACCTCTGGAGAGGCCCTTTGTCTTAGGACTCCTTTTCCCTTGGATTTCTGGAGAGACTAGCCTCTGGAGAGTCCCTTTACGTTGGAGGAGGCCTCATTGCTGGAAACCCTGTTATATTTAATCCTCTGTCCCCCCACCCCTTGCTGGGGGTGCCTAATTGCTGGAGCAGCTATCTCTCTCTTTTTCTCTCTCTCATTTCCTTAATTTCTTCCTTCTATTTGTAAATAAACTAACACAAAACCCATTCTGACTTGAGTAATTCATTGTGATTTAGTCATTAAAGCCCTGGTGACCAATTCTCAAATAGTCAGTCCAACCATAATTTTAACCCCTAACAGAGGACAAAGGAAAATTGAGAGATATTTAAATTTTCTCCAATTTCTTTGATTGTCCAAAGTCACTTCCTTCTTACCATCATTTTCCATCATGATCTCTGCTCTCAGCACATTCATCTATTTTCCCTGAACTTTCTATTAGAGTTCAGTGCCTTCCCTTGCTGCTCCCTACCACCATTCCCATGCATACCTAGTTTTGCCAAAAATCTACACTGTCCATTTTTAAAGAATATCTGAGATCAAGGCAGAGCCACATTGACCAAGTAATCACACAGTACCACCTAATCTCTACCAAATCACTTTCCAAAAAAACTATGGAGGATGATATGATGATTTACTTAAAGAATCCTAGGGAATCAACCAAAAAACTAATCGAAATAATCAACAACTTTAGCAAAGTTGCAGGATACAAAACAAACCCACATAAGTCATCAGCATTTCTATATATCTCCAACCCAGTTCAGCAGCAAGAATTAGAAAGAGAAATTCCATTTAAAGTCACCCGAGACAATA
Organism: Monodelphis domestica; assembly: GCF_027887165.1. Taxonomy (NCBI): domain Eukaryota; kingdom Metazoa; phylum Chordata; class Mammalia; order Didelphimorphia; family Didelphidae; genus Monodelphis; species Monodelphis domestica. Next base: position 158,472,750 of record NC_077230.1, read on the forward strand.
TAAAATACTTAGGAATCTATCTTCCCAGACAAACACAGGAACTATATGAAAATAACTACAAAACAATCTCCACACAATTAAAACTAGATCTAAACAGTTGGAAAAACATTGATTGCTCATGGGTAGGATGAGCTAACATAATCAAAATGACCATCCTACCCAAACTTATCTATCTATTTAGTGCCATACCCATTGAACTACCAAAAAACTATTTTACTGAATTAGGGAAAACCATAACAAAGTTCATTTGGAAGAATAAAGGATCAAGGATATCCAGGGAAATAATGAAAAAAAAATACAAAGGAAGGGGGCCTTGCAGTCCCAGATCTCAAACTATATTACAAAGCAACAGTCATCAAAACAATTTGGTACTGGCTAAGAGACGGAAAGGAGGATCAGTGACCTCAGCAATAAAGTCTATGACAAACCCAAAGACCCCAGCTTTTGGGACAAAAATCCAGTATTTGATAAAAAATACTGCTGGGAAAATTGGAAGAAAGTGTGGGAGAGATTAGGTTTGGATCAACACCTCACACCCTACATCAAGATAAACTCAAAATGGGTGAATGACTTGAATATAAAGAAGGAAACTATAAGTAAATTAGGTGAAAACAGAATAGTATACATGTCAGACCTTTGGGAAGGAAAAGACTTTAAAACCAAGCAAGACTTAGAAAGTCACAAAATGCAAAATAAATAATTTGGAATACATCAAATTAAAAAGGTTTTTTTACAAACAAAAGCAATGTAACTAAAATCAGAATGGAAGCAACAAATTGGGAAACAATCTTCATAAAAACCTCTGACAAAGGTTTAATTACTCAAATTTACAAAGAGCTAAATCAATTGTACAAAAAATCAAGCCATTCTCCAATTGATAAATGGGCAAGGGACATGAACAGGCAGTTCGCAGCAAAAGAAATCAAAACTATTAATAAGCACATGAAAAAGTGTTCTAAATCTCTTATTATCAGAGAGATACAAATCAAAACATCTTTGAGGTATCACCTCACACCTAGCAGATTGGTCAATATGACCGCAATAGAAAGTAATGAATGCTGGAGGGGATATGGCAAAGTAGGGACATTAATGCATTGCTGGTGGAGTTGTGAATTGATCCAACCATTCTGGAGGGCAATTTGGAACTATGCCCAAAGGGTGATAAAGACTGTCTGCCTTTTGATCCAGCCATAGCACTGCTGGGTTTGTACCCCAAAGAGATAATAAGGAAAAAGACTTGTAGAAGAATATTCATAGCTGCACTCTTTGTGGTGGCCAAACATTCGAAAATGAGGGGATGCCCATCAATTGGGGAATGGCTGAACAAATTGTGGTATATGTTGGTGATGAAATACTATTGTGCTCAAAGGAATAATAAAGTGGAGGAATTCCATGGAGACTGGAACAACTGCCAGGAAGTGATGCAGAGTGAGAGGAGCAGAACCAGGAGAACATTGTACACAGAGAGTGACACATTGTGGTACAAGATAACGTAATGGACTTCTCCAGAAATGGTTTTACAATGTCCCTGAACAATCTGCAGCAATCTATGAGGAAAAAAAAGACTATCCTCAAGCAGAGGACAAACTGAGGGAGTAAAAACACTGAGGAAAAGCAACTGCTTGACTACAGAGGTTGAGGGGACATGATCAAGGAGAGACACTAAATGAGCACCCTAATGCAAATACCAACAACAAGGAAATGGGTTCAGAGCAAGGACACATGTGATACCCAGAGGAATTTTGTGTTGGCTAGGGAAGGGGGGGGGCAGGGAAGGGCGGGGAGGAAAAGAAAATTATCTGTTTCCAATGAATAATGTATGAAAATGACCAAATAAAATAATGTTTAAAATAAAACTATGATATATTGCTTCAAAACTAATTTTGGAATAGCATAATCCACAAGAAAACAGAGTGAAATAATTTTTCAGCACAAAACTCATAAAGCCAACACAAAAAATCTATTGACACTGGGTGGAAGTGGGGTATTAAGAAGTATGTGAAGGCAGACTCCACCATGGGAAAACACCTTAGTCATGGCTGAATTGGCAGCAAAAGCTTTTGGAGTTTTCAGTCACAGATGATAAGGAGGATCAGATAATTTCTCAGACAGCAATTACAAGAGTCAGTTTGCTGGCTCTGAGGAAAACACTCATCCCATTGACCATATGTAGACCCAGGTTGCAGATAAAGAATCAATCTTTGATTGAGGAGGAGCACTAGTACACACAAGTGTTTGCAATCACATGGGAGGAGGAGACCTTGGCCACACTTTCAAGACAGAAAAGAGTGTTTTATCCACTGACCAGAGTAAAGGCTCAGAGTATCAACAAACCCCTCCAAAAAGACTATCAAATTACAAGAACTGAAAGTAGATATCCAGAGCTAGCTCTGCAGGCAACTGAACAAAGAATTTGTAGCTTAGAACAGTTCTCCCTTCAACACAGTTAAAGAGCCCAACATTAATAATTTTGTGTTTGTTTGTGTGTGTGTGTGTGTGTGTGTGTGTGTGTGTGTGTGTTTGTGTTTAATTTACAGGGAACAAGGGCTGGAAAAAGAGAAAGTAACAAATACTCAACGTAGAAAGTTATTTTGGTGAAAGGGAAGTCCAAAACTCAAACTCAGAAGGAGAACAAAGTCACTCCTGTTGTATCCAAAGCCTCCAAAAAATATGAAGTGCTCCTCAACCACAAAAATAACTAATAGAACATACCCAAAATGATTTTTTCATTATTTCATTTTCTTAATTTTTTAAATGTTATTTAATTGATTAATTTAGAGCATTTTGCCAAGATTACAAAAAGTATGTTCTTTTCCTGTCATCCCCCAAAATCCCTTCCATATCCAACGCACAATTTCACTGGGTTTTATATGTGTCTTTGGTCTAGAACTATTTTCATATTATTGATACTTGCACTAGGATGAACATTTAGGGTTTAAAACCCAAATCATATCCATATTGACACTTGTGATTAAGCAATTGCTTTTCTTCTGTGTTTCTACTCCCACAGACTTTCCTCTGAATGTGGATAGCGCTCTTTCTCATAAGTCCTTTTGAATTGCCCTGGATCATTGCATTGCTGCTAGTAGAGAAGTCCATTACATTCTATTGTACCACAATGAATCAGTCTCTGTGTACAATGTTCTCCTGTTTCTGCTCCTATCACTCTGCATCAATTCCTGGAGATCATACCACTTCACATGGAGTTCTTCCATTTCATTGTTTTTTTTAGCACAATAGTATTCCATCATCAACAGATACCACAATTTGTTCAGCCATTCCCCAATCCAAGGGCATTCCCTCATTTTCCAATTCTTTTCCACCACAAAGAATGAAGTTGTGAATATTCTTGTACAAGTCTTTTACCTCATTATCTCTTTGGGGTACAAACTCAGCAGTGCTATGGCTGGATCAAAGGGCAGGCAGTCTTTTAGCACCCTTTGGGCATAGTTGCAAATTGCCTTCCAGAATGGTTGGATTAATTCACAACTCCACCAGCAATGCATTGATGTCCCCATTTTCCCACATCACTACCAACATTTATTACTTTTCTTTTCTGTCATATTAGCCAATCTTCTATGTGTGAGGTGGTATCTCAGAGTTGTTTTCATATGCATTTCTCTGATTACAAGAGATTTAAAACATTTTTCAGGTGTTTATTAATAGTTTTGATTTCTTTACCTGAAAATTGACTACTCTTGTCTCTTGCCCATTTATCAATTGGGGAATGGCTTGATTTTTTGTATAATTGATTTAGCTCTTTATAAATCGAAGTAATTAGACCTATGTAAGAGTTTTTTGTTATGAAGATTTTCCCCCAATTTGTTGCTTTCTTTCTAATTTTAGTTGCATTGGTTTTGTTTCTACAAAAACTTTTTAATATACTTAAAATCATTTATTTTACATTTTTTAAAATTTTTTCTAACTCTTGCTTGGTCTTAAAAATCATTCCCTTCCCAAAGATCTGACAACTATACTATTCTGTGGTCACCTAATTTACTTATATTTTCATTCTTTCTTTTCAAGTCATTCACCCATTCTGAGTTTATCTTGGTGTAGGGTTTTAGATGTTGATCTAAAACTAATTTCTCCCATACTGTCTTCTAATTTTCCCAGAAATTTTTGTCAAATAGTGGATTTTTGTTCCAAAAGCTGGGAACTTGGGTTTATCATATACTGTCTTGCTGAGGTCTCCTACCCCAAGTCTATTCCAATGATCCTCCCTTCTGTCTTTTAGCCAATACCATATTGTTTTGATGACCACTTCTTTATTGTATAGTTTGAGGTCTGGTACTGCTAGGCCATCTTCCTCCACATTTTTTTTAAATATTTCCTTTGATATACTTGATTTTTGTTCTTCCAAATGAACTTTGTTACAATTTTTTCTAATTCAGTAAAAATAGTATCTTCATAGATTAATGGGTATGGCACTAAATAATTAAATTAGTTTCGGTAGCATTGTCATTTTTATTATGTTACTTCATCTGACCCATGAGCAACTAATGTTTTTTCAATTATTATGATCTAGTTTTAATTGTGTGGACAGTGTTTTGGATTTGTGTTCAAATAGTTCTTGTGTTTCTCTTGGCATATAGATTCCTAAGTATTTTATATTGGCTAGGATGATTTTAAATGGACTTTCTCTTTCTAACTCTTGCTGCAGAGATGTTTTGGAAATATATAGAAATGCTGATGATTTATGTGGGTTTACATTGTATCCTGAAACTTTGCTAAAATTGTTGAGTCTTTCCACTAGGTTTTTGGTGGATTATCTAGGATTCTTTAAGTATACCATCATATCATCTGCAAAGAGTGATAGTTTGTTCTCCTTCTTACCTATTTTAATACCTTCAATTTTTTTTTCTACTTAAATAGCTACTGCTAGTGTTTCTAGTACATGTTAATATAACAAGAGGTGATAATGGGCATTCTTGTTTCACTCCTGATCTTATTAGGAAAACTTCTAATTTATCCCTATTGCAGATGATACTTACTGTTGGTTTTAGATATATACTGTTTATTATTCTTAGGAAAGGCCTTTCTATTTCTACACTTTCTTGTGTTTTCAAAAAGAACGAGTGTTGTATTTTGTCAAAGGCTTTTTCTGCCTCTATTAAGATAATCATGTGGTTTTTGCTGTTTGCTTGTTGATATAGTCAATTATGTGGATGGTTTTCCTAATATTAAGACAATCTTTCATTCCTGGTATAAATCCCACTTGATCGTAATGAATGACTCTCTTGATCACTTGCTGCAGGCTATTTGCTGGTACTCTAAGATTTTTGCATCTATGTTCATTAGGGAGATTGGTCTATAGTTTTCTTTCTCTGTTTTTGACCTTGTGATAAATGATGAAATGGTTTGCAATTTGTAAAACTGTGCAAAAACTGAGGAATGCAAACCTAGGAATGATTGACAGTGACATGTGACCAAAGGGAGCCTGAGCCTGTGGATTTGGGAAGATTCTATGGACCAACAATTTGTCTTCTGAGGGTATCTGCTCTCCTGGATTGATCAAGTCTGCTCTCCTAAAGACCTTAAGAGAAGTGTACCTGTGATCAAACTATGGAAGGAGATTTTCCCTGTATCTGGCTGCTGGCAGCATTAGTCTTACTTGGACATCAGGACTTGTACCACTGACTATAATCTGTGGTTGTGTTGTTTATAAGTCTCATGCCTCTGTGGGCATTTGTGTTAAGCATCTGAAAGATCTGGTGACCTGGTTCAGAAAGTATGACATGATGATGATGGTTATGCAAATGAAAATTCTACGTGATACACTTGAGCACTTCATTAACATGAGTATGACTCAAGGTTTTACACAAGATAACAACAGTTTAACCACTAATGGGAAACAAATAGGCTAGAAAAAGAGGAAGCAGCGTGAATGATTTCTTTGTGCCCACTTAGAGATATGCCAGTGGTAAAACAAAATGAAGTCTATAAAATGAAAATGCATAAGATATTTTCCCCAGAAGACCTTGAGTCCATCAGGAAGAGAACTCCACTTTTTAATGATGAACCTAATAGGGTAATCAAACAGATACGTAGGGCAATTGATTTGTAGGATCCTGACTTTAATGATTTTGCCCTACTGATGAAGGAGGTCTTGACAAAGAGAGAAAGAACCAAATTTATACAGGAGTCTAAAGCAGATCCTTTATTGCAATCTTGGCCAGATGACTTTAAGTTAGATACATCTGATGAGGGGGGGTCTATGAAGCATTAATAGAGGCAAGAGATGTAATCCTGGAGGTAATGGAGAGGTATACTAAAAGGCCCAATTCAAGGTCAAAATTTGAGGCTATCAAACAGAAGGTCTCTGAAGCTCCTGTGGTTTTCCTGGAAAGGATAAATAAGGCAACTGAAACTTTATTGGGGATGGATCCACTGGAAGAAACCTCAATTGCACATATTAAGAGGGCCTTTGTTAAAAATGCTGTCCCAAAGATCAGGCAATTTTGTAAAATAAATTACTTTGATTGGGAAGAGTTAGACCTAGAGGGTCTTCAGAGAAAGGCCACATATTTGACTGCTGATTGGGAGAATAAAAATGATGAGAGAGATATGGTTATTGAGGACTTAAAACAGAAATTGCAAGAAGCTGAAATTAAGGCCAGGGACAATGAAATCAAAGAAATAAAAGCAGTGGCTGCATTGAGATCTGTACAGCCAAGGTATACTAATAATTATAAACCAAATGAGAGGAGATCAGGCCCTAGACTGTGTTTCCTGTGTGATCAGATAGAATATCTATATAAAGACTGCAAATTTAGGAATCAGGTTAGGAAATAAATAATGAGTATAATAGAAACAATAATTAGAGTAGTAATAATTACAATAATAATAGATGGAATACTAATAATAACAATACTCACACTAGGTATACCAGGGACAACAAGTGCTGATATAAATACTATGCAGTCTTGGGTAAATGCTGGAGCTAGGCCTACATATAGCCAGATTGTAAAGGGTGATTAGAGTAAGAAGAGTGTCTTACGAAGGTTTCCTCTTAGAACACATGAGAATGAATCAAGAAATGAGGGTAATATAATTGAAAATAAGTTGAGGATAAATGAAATTGGGAGTAATGAAAACAAAATACATGGTGATACAAATGAATTAATTGAATAAAAGGAGGATATAATAGGTGTAAATAATTGTACAGAGAAAGAACGTTGTAATATAAATTTAGTAGAAAATACTAATGAATGCAAAATAAGAGAAATTAATGAAGAATATAAACTAAATAATAATAATGAAATTGTAACTGGGAACAATGATACTAAGATGGAGAATTTAAGGATCAATGAGAATAATATAAAAGCTGATGATGCAAAATCCTGGGAATGTCATGTAATTCATGCAGATGTAGACTTGGATGGAAAGGAAATGACTGAGCTTTGTTACTGTGCTTGCACCAATTCTTGAAACCTTTCAACCCTGAAATAGCACTGAACCCTATGCTTCTGTAGAAATAGGGGATCAGATATATGATCTTTTGGTGGATACTGAAGCCAGTAAATCAGTTTAGAAAAGTCTTCCTAAGGATTGTAGAAATGTTGGTACTATGGAAGTGATTGTTATATACTAACAAAATGTAGTTACATACTTAGTTTTAGTTTAGATATAGGAATTTAGTTAGGAGAAGTATTAGGTAAAAATAAGGTAAGGTAGGATAAGAAAATTATATACTGACTTGCACTGCATCATACATTATAAAACACAAACAACATATGATATTACATATCAAACAAAATGGTAAATAAATATGTAACTATATGTAAATATGGTGTATAATAGGATTTTAAATTATTTGTATTATAGTGTATCTTTATAAGTAAACTGTAAATATGAAGTGTACATAAGTGTATATATTTGCATATGTATAGCATACATGTATATATTGTATGCATGTGTTATATGCATATATATGTAAATTATGTGCATAGATCATTAATATCTGTTGTTAAATGTATTTGTATAAGTGAATTTGCGTCACCACTCCCCCATCGCCGCAGGTCTTGAAGAGGGTGGACGGGGTTAGGATAGATGAGTGTGCACAAAGATACTTGTGCGTGAAAGAGACTTAAGTGGAAAAGACGATGCACAGAGACAGTCACACTCTCTCCAGCATTGGAAGCCTGGGTCCAATGGCACGAAAAGTCATTACACCTGGAGACTTCCTCAGCTGCATTGGATGGCCCTCCTTCAATAGAAGAAGTCCAAAAAGCCATTAACCAAATGAGTGCAGGCAAGGCACCCGGTACAGACGGGATCCCAACCAAGGTGTACAAGGCCTTAAATGGAAAGGGGCTCCAGGTATTCCATATAGTGCTGACCAGCATATGGGAAGAGGAAGACATGCCCCCAGAACTCAGAGATGCCTACATTGTAGCCCTATACAAGAACAAAGGCTCACGAGCAGCCTGTGACAACTACAGAGCCATCTCACTACTCTCCACTGCCTGAAAGATCCTCGCCTGTGTTATACTCAACAGACTCCTGTCATCTGTTTCAGAGCAGAACCTGCCTGAATCACAATGTGGCTTCTGACCAGATCGCAGCACCATCGACATGGTCTTCACAGTGAGGCAAATGCAGGAAAAATGCCTTGAGCAGAACCTGAGTCTCTACATTGTCTTCATAGACCTGACAAAGGCGTTCAACACAGTGAACAGGGACGCATTGTGGGTGATCCTCAGCAAGCTTGGTTGCCCAGCAAAATTTGTCAAACTGATCCAGCTCTTTCATGTCTACATGACAGGGAAAGTCCTATCTAGTGGAGAGACTTCCGATCGCTTCAACATCTCCAATGGCGTGAAACAAGGCTGTGTCCTCGCTCTAGTACTATTCAACCTATTTTTCACCCAAATATTACGACATGCTGTGATGGATCTAGACCTGGGCGTCTACATCAAATACCAACTGGATGGCTAACTATTTGACCTTTGCCACCTGACTGCAAAAACAAAGACAACAGAGAGACTCATCCTAGAAGCTGTCTTTGCAGATGACTGTGCTCTCATGGCCCACCAAGAAAATCATCTCCAAACCATTGTGGACAGGTTCTCTACCGCAACAAAACTGATTGGCCTGACCATTAGCCTCAGCAAAACAGAGGTGCTGTTCCAATCCACACCAGGGAGGCCAACTAACCAGCCGTGCATTACAATCTATGGCATGCAGCTTTCTAATGTCAACACCTTCAAGTACCTGGACAGCACCATCACCAACGACGGGTCCCTAGACCACGAGATTAATGCCAGGATCCAAAAGGCCAGCCAGGCACTCAGGCGGCTGCTCTCCAAAGTCCTCCAACACAGAGGTGTAAGCACTGAGATGAAGCTCAAAGTGTATAACGCAGTGGTCCTCAGCTCGCTCCTGTATGGTTGTGAAACATGGACACTCTACCGGAAGCACATAAAACAGCTGGAGCAATTCCACCAATGCCCCCTCCAGTCAATCATGAGGATCCAATGGCAGGACCAAATCACCAACCAGGAAGTCCTCGACAGAGCCAACTCCACCAGCATTGAAGTAATGGTCCTCAAAACCCAGCTATGATGGTCTGGACATGTCATCCGCATGGACCCACAGCAAATACCAAGACAGGTATTCTATGGTGAACTGTCAGCTGGACTCAGGAAACAAGGCTGACCAAAGAAAAGATTCAATGATCAGCTAAAGTCAAACTTGAAGTGGGCTGGCATCACACCAAAGCAACTAGAACTCGCTGCCTCTGACAGAAGAAGCTGGCGAACCTACATTCACCATGCCGCCATCACCTTTGAAGATGAGCGACGTCGATGTCTTGCCACTGCACGTGAACGCCGACACCAGGCCACAACCGCACTCCCCATAACAACTGGCGTCCCATGCTCCATGTGCCACAAACTCTGTGCCTCAGCCTTTGGACTCCAAAGCCACATGAGGGTACACCATAGATGAAACTGCACAAAGACAGTAGTCATTCTCAATCACCAAGATACTACTATATATAAGTGAGTTTGATGTTTGGGTTTTTGTTCATTGTAAAACTTTTGCAATGTTGTATTTATTGTAATTTTCAAATTTCTTCTTTAAGTTGAATGTTAATGTACTACAATAGTAGTATAGTTTTCTGATTTAGTTGATAAGAGTATTTTAAGTTTGATGTTTGCATGGAGGTTATGCTCATCTTTGTTTTATATTATTTGCTGTTTTGATTTTGCTTTTGTTTTACTTTTGTACTTGTTAATTATTTACTTTCTTTTTCCTTTTCCTTTTTCCTTGTTAATGTTCCTTAGAATAGGATAGTGTGAGTTAAAGTAAGATAATTGAGTGTAAGTTTGTTATTTTGGTGAGATTTCTTAGTTTAGGTAAATGGTAAGTATTTTAGATTGTGAACAAATTCAAAAATCGTGTTTCTAACACCAAGGGTCACATAGGAGCTTGAGCCTGTGGATTTGGGAAGATTCCATGGACCAACAGTTTGTCTTCTGAGGGTGTCTGCTCTCCTGGATTGATCGAGTTTGCTCTCCTAAAGACATTAAGAGAAGTGTGCCTGTGATCAAACTGTGGAAGGAGTTTTTCCTTGTATCTTGCTGCTAGCAGCATTAGCCATACTTGGACATCAGGACTTGCTTGGATATCTAACAACAAAGGATCCTGGTTCTATTTGATTTTGGACTCCTACTGTGAGGATTGGAGTATTTGGTTAAGTTTTTAGTTAAGTAACATAGTTAATATAGTTTAGTTAGTTTTAAGAATAAGAATAAGAATAAGAATAGGTATACCCCTATGCCCTTCTTCATTTCCCTTCCCAAATAATAAAGTAGATTTATTTATATGTTTCCCTAACCCAAATCCTATCCAAAAAACCTGCCTGACTGTGGAATCTATATTTGTGTTATTAAAAAATTTTAGTAGAACTATTTCTTTGCAAATTATGTCAAATAATTTTTAGTGTTTAGATTAGTTGTTCTTTGAATGTTTGATAGAATTCACTTGTGAATCCATCAGGCCCTGGGGATTTTTTTCTTAGGGAGTTCTTTGATGTCATGTTCAATTTCTTTTTCTGATATGGGGTTATTTAAGTATTAAATTTCTTATTCTATTAATCTAGGCAATTTATATTTTTGTACATATTCAACCATATCAACTAGATTGCTATGTTTATTGCCATATAATTGGGAAAAATAGTTTTTAATGATTGCCTTAGTTTCCTCTTCATAAGAGGTGAGGTCTCCCTTTACACTTTGGATACTGTTAATTTGGTTTTCTTCTTTCCTTTATTTATTAGATTGACCAGTACTTTGTCTATTTTGCTTTTTTTCCAAAGTACCAACTTCTAGTCTTATTTATTAATTCAATAGTTTTTTCACTTTTGATTTTATTAACTTCTCATTTAATTTTTGGGGTCTCTAATTTAGTTTTCATCTGGGGATTTTTAATTTGTTCGCTTTCAAGATTTTTGATTTGCATGCCCAATTCTTTGAACTCTGCCATCCCCAATTTATTAATATATGAACTCAAGGGTATAAATTTCCTCCTGAGTACTGCTTTGGCTGCATCCCATATGTTTTTAACCGATGTTTCATCCTTGTCATTTTCTTCAATAAAATTATTAATTGTTTCTATGATCTATTCTTTAACAAATTTTGGAGAATTGTATTGTTTAATTTCCAATTAATTTTTTCTTTGCCTCTCTGTGTACCCTTACTAATTATTATGTTTATTGTATTATGATCTGGAAAGGTTGCATTTATTATATCTGCTCTTTTGCACTTGTTTGCCATGTTTTTATGCCTTAGTACATGGTCAATCTTTGTGAATGTACAATGTGCTGCTGAAAATAAGGTGTATTCTTTTTTGTCCCTATTTTTCTCCTTATATCTATTAACTCTATTTTTTCTAGAATTTCATTCACATCTGTTGCCTCTTTCTTGTTTATTTTTTTGGTTTGATTCATTTATATCTGTTAGAGGAAGGTTCAGGTCTCCCACTAGTATAGTTTTACTCTCTGTTTCCTCCTTCAACTCCACTAGTTTCTCCTTTGGAAATTTGGATGCTATGCCATTTGGTGCATACATTTTGAATACTGATATTTCCTCATTGTCTCTACTGCCCTTTATCAGGATGTAATTACCTTCCCTATCTCTTTTGATCAGATATATTTTTTGTTTGGCTTTGTCAGATATCATGATTGAGACTCCTGCCTTCTTTTTCTCAGTTGATGTTCAAAAGATCTTGCTCCCACCTTTGATCTTTATTCTGTGAGTGCCTTCCTGACTCATGTGTGTTTCTTGTAGACAAAATATAGTACGGTTTTGGTTTCTAATCCACTCTGGTATTTGTTTTTGTTTTATGGATGAGTTTATTATATTCACATTCAGTTATTCCCCACCTCTGTATTCCCCAACATTTTGATAACCTCTCCTAGTTCTGCCCTTTCTTCATTCACTATATCTTTTTAAACCAGTGGTTTGCTTTTAATCAGACCCCTTAATTCTCCTTATTATACTTCCCCTTCCCTTTTTGTTCCCTTCTTGTTTTTTGTGTCTATTAAATTTCCTCCCCCCTTCTCTCCTTTTTTGTACTCCCCCCACTGACTCCCTTGGTTTTTCCCTTCTCATTTTCCCTGTAAGGTAAGATAGAATTGTATACCCCAATGGATCTAAATGCTCTGCCATATCAGAATTGATTTCACTGAGAATAAACTTTAAGTATTTCCTCTTCCTCTCCTTTTAATAGCATTCTTTCCCTCCCCCTTCTCATGCATCTCTTTGTGTGATATAGATTATCCTATTTATATTATTCCTTCAAGTTTCTCTTGGTTCCATCTTCTATTGCCCCCTCCATTTTTCTTTTGTTCTTTTGCATATCACCTTAGACCACTTATTACACCAATCTTTACCTATGAATGATTCTTCAATTACTATAATAGTGGATATAATTTTTGAGTGTTACACATTACATTTTTCCATACATTAATATAAAAAATTTTGTTTTATTGAAGCCTTTAAAGAAGAAAATTTAAATAAAAAATACCATTTCCCACCTTTTATCTCTTTTTTCTTAACTACCTTTTCATGTTTTAATTGATCTTTGTGTTTGGATGTCAAATTTTCCATTTAGTTCTGGTATTTTCTTTAGAAATACTTTGAATTCTTCTATTTTGTTGAATTCCCATACTTTCCCTTGGAAGTGCAAAGTCAGTTTTGATGGGTAGATGATAGTTGGTTGAAGATCCAATTCTCTTGCCTGTGAAGATTGGGTTTAGCTATCCCCTGATTGTAACAATGGCAGTATTTAGTTCTTCTTTATTGGGAATCTCCAGTATATTTTCAGATTTTAATCCCAGAAGTGTTAACTCAGTATTTGAAAGAGATCTACCCATTTTAATCTACAAAAAAGTAACTAACCACTAAAAGTGAGAACTAACTACTAAAGGTGTGATATAACCAAAAAAGGTATAACTAACCATAAAAGATGTGAACACCCATTTCATGCATTGAGTGGAAGGTTTGTGACCCACATGTGAAAGAGTGGGCAGTCCTGGAGAGGAGTGTCAGCTGTGATTGGTAGACATGAAATGTAGGGGTGGTGACACAAGAGAAAAAGATCTTCAGCTCACTTGGATTTGGATTGTGAAGAAGGAGGAGGAGGAGGAGGAGAAGGAGGAGGAGGAGGAGGAGACTTAATTTCCCTGCCTTTCTGAAGGTGTGAACCTCCAAGAAAGGTTCATCTTCTTGAGACTCCTTTCCCTGATTAGGGCCTTAGAATTTCTACCTGGCTGAGAGGAAGCTGGAGTTTTTTTCTCTCTCTCTCTCATTCCTTAATATCTTCTCTATATTGTATATAAAATACCATAAATTTGAATTTGACTTTAATAATTCATTTTGAGATTTAGAAATTAGAAATATATATATACACCTTGTTGAATATCATATTCCAAGACTTGTGTTCCTTTAGTGTGGAAGCTACCAGATCTTCTGTGATCCTGATTGGTGCTCCTTGATATCTGAATTTCCTGTTTTTGGCTTCTTATAATTTTTTTTTCCTTAGCATGGAAGATCTTAAATTTGGCAATTACATTCCTGGAGGTTGTCTTTTGAAGATTTAATGTAGAAGGTGTTCTATGAACTCTTTCATTGTGTATTTTGCCCTCTTGTTCAAGAATATCACAGCAGTTTTCTTGGATAATTTCTTGCAGTATGATGTCAAGGTTTCTTTTTAATTCCTGGATTTTCATGTAGACCAATGATTCTCAAATTGCTTCTTCTTGAACTTTTTTCTTGGTTAGTTATCTCCTCAGTGAGATATTTCATGTTTCCTTCTATTTTGTCAATCTTTTGATTTTGCTTTATTAATTCTTGCTGCTTTGTGAGATCATTGGCTTCTAATTGTCCAATTCTGGTCTTTAAAGACTGGTTTTCCACCCTAATCTTTTGATTTTCCTTTTCAGTTTGGTCTATTCTGCTTTTCATGGCTTCCAGCTATTTAACTTTGGTCTCTAATTTATTCATAATTTTATTTGTTTTCTAGGATGCTTTCTACAATTGGGAGTTCCTGTCTTTTAATCTGTTATTTTCTTTTTTGACTATTTCCCATGTTTCTTGCCAATATCCTTCCATCCTTTTGATAAGCTCCCGATTTAAATTCTTTAAGAGCTTGTGGCCAGTTTCCACTGTTTTGGAATGTTTGGATGCATTCATTTGAAGGTCCTATTCTGCTATTTTCTCTGTAGCCCGGATTTTTCCACCATAGAAATTATCTAGGGTTAAAGTCTTCTTCATGTTCTTCTTGGTGTTGGGAAATTGTAGGGGTTCAGGAGAGGTAGATTCCTGTGTGTAAGCTGCAGCCATGTTTACCTGCAAGTTCCCTACAATTATTTTTTAAAAATTAGATGAATCAGAAAAAAACTGTCAGAAGAAATGAGTAACAATGGAAAATCATGGAAAAGAGTCAATAGCTTGGTAAAGGAGACACAAAATTTTTAAAAATAATTATCTTAAAAAAACAGAGGCACATAAATCCAATGAAGGGAAGAAACAATTAGAAAGAGGAATTGGCCAAATGAGAAAAGATACAAAAAAAGAAAAGAAATAAAATGCTGAAAATAATAACTTCTTAAAAGGCAGAACTGGCCATAGCAAAAAAGAGATACAAAAATTCATTAAGGAAAAGGATTCTATACAAAGGAAATGTGGCGAAATGGAAAAGGAGTTTCAAAATAATCCCTCAAGAAAGTCATGTCTTAAAAATTAAAGTTGAGGAAATGGAAATTAATGATTTATTGACATATCAAGAAATAAACAAATTCAAAAGAATTTTTAAAAAATTGTAGAATATGTGAAATATTTCATTGGGAAAACAAGTGATCTGGAAAATAAATCGAGGAGAGATGATCTAAGAATAATTTTACTATATAAAAGCCATTCCTCCCCCCAAAGAGCTTAACTATCATCTTTCCAGAAATACCAAGGAAAACTCCCTGAAATTTTACTGCCAGAGGGTAAAATAGAAATTGAAAAAAAATTATAAATCACTTCCTGAATAAGGATAATTCCCAGTAATATTGTAGCCAAATTCTAGAATTCCCTGTTCAAGGAGAAAATATTACAAGCATCCAAAAAGAAGTGATTCATATATCTTGGAGCCACAATAAAGACAACACAGGATTTAATAGTCTCTACACTAAAAGATCAGGGGGAATAGAATGTGATATTTCAGAGGGCAAAGGAAGTATGACTTCAGCCAATAATCACTTAGCCAACAAAATTTAGTATAATTCCTCAGGGAGAAAATATGGTATTCAGTGAAGAAAAGGACTTTCAAATATTCTTGATTAAAAAAAAAAAGGCCTGATATAAATGGAAAATTTGACTCAAATACAAGACTCAAAAGAAGCATAAAAAGGTAAACAGGCAAGGGAAATCAAGACATTCAATGACTTTAAACTTGTTACATACCTACCTGGGAACATTTCCCCAGTTTTGTAACTCCTAAGAACTTTATCATTATTATAGCGGTGAGAAGGACTATGCATAGACAGAAGGTAAAGAAATGAGTTGGACCTATGTGCAAACTGTTATTAAAAAGTACATGTCTTTTGACCCAGAACTACCATTCCTAGGTTTCTATATCAAAGAAATAAAAAACAAAAAACAAAAAGGGAAAGGAACTATATGCACAAAAACTTTTAAAGCAGTTCTTTATGTGGGAATAAAGAATTGGAAAGTGAGGGCATATTCAACAATTATGGAAGGGCTGAGTAAGTTGTAATATATATATATATATATATATATACACTATAAGAAATGACAAACAGGAGTAGCACAGAAAAAAATTAGAAAGTCTAGAAAAACTGGAAACATAAGAAGTGAGGCAGAGAAATAAGCAGAAACAGAACAGTGTATTCAGTGAAAAGAATCCTATACAACATACAATTATAAATAACTTAACCATTCTCCATGATACAAAGATCCAAAACAACCCCATAGGATTCATGAGTTATAAAAGAAAAAGTCATTTGCTTCCAGAAAAAGAACTGAAGTCTCAATCCAGAACAAAGCAAACTTTTTTCTCATTCTCTTTTTTTTTGTTGTTTGTTTGTTCAACTTACCTTCTACAAGTGGAGAAATGTAGGAATTTGTTTTACATGATTTCACATGTAGAATCTATATGAAATTACTTAAAATGACAATGGATGGGGGTAAAGGAGAGACAGGTAAGGAGAGAATACTAACAGAAAATTCTTTGAAAAAAATGTTGGAAAATATTTTTACATGTAGTTGATTAAAAATAAAATACATTTTTAAAAAAGAACATATGAAATTTCAAATTCCATTTAATGTTTCCCAAATTTCATGGATAAAATGTTCTAATATTGTTGACCTCCCAAATTAAAGTTTGGTTTCTTCCATAGCAAATCTTTCTATCAAGACTGACCACAAGACTAAATGAAAAGCCAACTCTTAATCAAATGTTTTCTCCATGAAACATTTTGGAAATAGTTGAATGAGTTTGATGAAATGTAGTATTGAAATGTTTCATGATGCCTCAAATCAAAATGCAAAATATGAACTGGGAAGTTAAATATATTTTCTTTATTTTTCATGGATTGCAGAGGTTTTATAAGATGTGAATATCAAAGGGATTTTGATTTGGGCTGGACTTATGATTTATGAGTAGAGGAAAGTTCTTTTACCATTTTAAATTACCACCTTCCTGGCAATATACAGTATTATAGAGTTGCCTAGGACACTGAGAGGCTAATATGCCCAAAGTAATATAGCCGGTAAGTGACTAAGCCTTTTTATTCTGAGGTCAGCTCTCTATCCACTATATGTCATTGCAAAAAGTAAACTCTCTATATTGTAATGATCTATCTGATTGCCTTTTCCCATTTTTATCTTACTCTAGCTCCTGAGCTTATCTATTACTATATGAAAACTTAGCCCTGCCTCAGTTTCTAGCATCAGTATTGGCCCTAGACTGGAGGAATAGAAGGAGACCTCTGGAATTAATTTTTCTAATTCAGGATCAATTCAGTATCTCTGCTGAATCTATTTTGACCATATCATCCCAGTTCCTCGTTGTTTTAATATTTATTTTCCCTACTCAGCAATGACTAAGTAAAAACATGAAACTCTTAATTTCTCAATAATTTAGTTTCTTATAGTCCCTATAATTCTGGTTCCTCCAAGAATACTTTATACTTCCTTACTCAGGCATCTTAAATTACTCTTTTCCAATTTCTTAATATTTCTTCTTTTGTTCCCGAACTAGGTATGTGCTAGATCTAACTCAAAGAAATTCTAGAGAAAATATTATTAAGTTTTCAGTGTAAGCATGTATACTTTGAAAGCTTCCTATAGCACAAATCAGGGCTTCATGTATTGTTTTGATAATATGTTGATTTTATACAATCATGAAGAAAAAATAATGATGCAGATTAGGCTCAAAAGTGTATCAGGATACATTGTTTGGAAAGTGATTTGTAAAATATGTACCAAATTCTTGCTGTCATGACCCAAATTTTTCTGTGACTATGTCCAAAATATCTGCAAAACTAATTACTGCTTGACTTTCTGATCCTCTTCAGATATCTTATTATTTGAACTTTTGTTCTCCTATTCAACATTTACTTAGAGATGTACCATTGATTTTTATAAGTAGTATTTACATTAGATCTGCCTTCTCCAGTAGGTTTCTCTACTTTACTGGGTTTATTTCATTACTTTTGTCTTGCAATGTGTAAACCTTAAAATTCCTTAGACTTATAAATGTTGGAAATTTCACCATTGGGATATTTCATACTTGGAAAATTTCTTACTGATAGTCTATTGGAATGGGAACCCCATTGGCATGGGAGGTTCCTTCTCTTCCCTTCTTCAGATTACTTTAGGACAGAAACCTTTTGCTGAACAATGGAAAGGACTTTGACCTATGCTTAAGAATAGAACAGGAATTTCTTTGAGTCATGATTGATTTTAGAATTGATACAATGGAGATACTTGAAATCAATCTCCACCCTATTCAGTCCTAACAGGATTGAGTAAGGGCTGCAGCCTAGATCAAAATTTAATTATTCCAATCTCTACCCTACTCAGGTTAACAGGATTTAGAAAGGGCTGTAGCAAAGGAGCAAAGATTTAATCATTTGAAAATATGACCTTCAACAGACATGTGCAAAGCCTCTGGGTGGTCCTGGGTTAAGCTAGAGCCTCCATTGGCACAGGGAAATTGATGGACAGTGATTGGTAGATGTGAGAACTGAGGGGAGGCAACTTGGAGGGTTTCCTTAAAGATCAGGGGGGTTTGAAGACTCGAGGGGGTTGAGAAGTTGGTCAGTGTGGTTCGTGTGGGCTCTGAGAAGCTTGCTCTGAAGGAAGCTGAAAGTGGGGGCCTCTGAGACTGTTTCTCCATTTTGGTCACGTGAGTAATAGGGACTGATCTCTTTTTCTTTGCCCCAGCTATCTAAGGGCTTGGGCCTTTTGGCCCAGCCTAAACAGAAGGGGTATTTAAGCCCTATTCCCTTCTCTCCCTTTTTCTCTCTCTCTATCTCTAATTCCTTTCTTACTCCTATTGTAATTAAACTCCATAAAAGATTTACTGCTGACTTGAGTTTTCATTTAGGAATTACATAGCTGAATTCCTTGGCGACCTTAAATTAATATATATCAGTCTTTTAAAGTGATTCCCTTGTAACAAATGTTTATTCCAAGATATTTGGGTCATTTGGCATTACTGAAAATCATCTTTGTTTTTGTTACCAATATATTTCCCATACATTTTTCAGCCTGTGTTCAAAGTTTTAATTGTTTTATCTTCCTTAATTATTTGATATGCCCCTATCACTCATTATATGTCTCTTTTCACTTTGAAAGTAAATCCTCTAGGACTAGAATTCAAAGTTGTCTCCGTCTTCTTCCAGTTTTATAATTCATTTTCCATTGGCATCATTCCCTATAATGAATGATTTCTGGGAAGAGAGATTTGTTTTCACCTGGATTCTACTACCATGTTTCAGCCCCATATATGTACTGGGATTCAGGTCCAATTGCCTCTATTATTTATATCGATGGCTACAACAATAAGACAAGTCATGTCAAAGAGTCAACAAACATTCATTAAGGACTTACTTTGTGCTAGTTACTGTTCAATAATGGTGATACAAATAAAAGAAAAAAGGACTATTTCTATGCTTATTCTACTAGAGGTAGACAATTCATGAAAAATAAACTGAAGAGAAGGGAGAGGCCAAGCTTCTGTGTGAGTAATCACATAGCTTGGAATTATTAATTCCACAATTTCTAGATCTAAGTTAACCCATTGCCATATGAAATATAAAGGAAAGAAAAAAATATTGTGACCTTCTAGTCATAAATTCAAGACTAGATGAGGGGAAAAGAGAGATTATAAGAAAGTTAAACAAATATAAAATATAAATATATAAATATAAATATAAAAAAATATAAACAAATTGAGAAAAAAACATCATGAAATAAGAAAAGAAGGGTTATTAGAAAAACAAATGAGGAAAAGATATTGAAATAAATAAGAAATCAAGTCTCAGAAGTATTTAAGACTATAATGTGGAGATGGAGCAGTTTAGTTGTTGTGATTGGTAATTGGCTGAAATAGTAGAAATATGAGTCAGAAGAGTTAAAGTATGAAAGAAATTATGAAAATGAGGTGTTAGAAGAATTAATTATATGTTAAAATCATTATAAGCTGAGCAGTAATCACCTACACAAAAAGTGATGATATATTAAGGCATAAAAACATCATAAACAATGGTAGAAAAGAAGAAAGATTAAGTGCATTTTTTTCAGATCATAATAAAATTCAAATTGTATTAAAATGGCCATTGAAAGACAAATTAAAACTAATTAGAAACAATATAATCTAATTCTAAAAAAACAAGTGGTTCAAATAATATATCATTTATTTTGTTTTATATTTATATATATTCAATAATTTTGTTTAAGAAAATAACTATAATGAGAAAACATAACAAAATTAATGGAATACAACCAAAATAGTATTTAGCAGGAAATTTATATCTCTAAATACCTACATCAGTAAATTGCAGAAAAAAGCAGGTTAATGAATTGGGCATGCAAATAAAAAATAAAAAGAGCAAGTTAAAAATACTAATTTCAAAACAAAATTAGAAATCTTGAAAATAAAAGGTGAGATCAGTATAACTGAATGTAAGAAAACTATTGAATTAATAAATAAAACTAAAAGCTGGTTTTATGAGAAAGATAAAAAATAAACTATTGGTTAATCTGATTTTTAAAAAGGAAAGAAAGTCTAATTAGTATTTAAAAATGAAGAGTGATTTCAACACCATTAAAAGAAAATTAAAGCAATAATTAGAAATCATTTTACCCAATTATATGCAGATCAATTTGATTTTCTAAATAAAGTGGATGAATGCTTGAAAAAATATAAACTAGATTAACAAGAAAGGAAATAGAATAATCTCTTCAGAGAAAAAAATGAAAAAATTGACAGCTTTATCAATGTACCTCCCAAGAAAGAAATCCCCATGGAGAGATGGATTCAGAAGTAAATTCTACCAAACATTTCAAAAATAGTTTATTCCATACTATATAAATCCCTTGAAGAAATAGGCAAAGAACAAATCTTACCAAGTTTCTTTTATGAAAAATTATGGTACTGCTCCCCAAACCAGGAATAGCAAAAAGAAAACTATAAACCAATCTCCCTAGTGAAAAGTGATTAAAACACTTTAATAAGATACTAGCACTGAGATTGCAGTGACATATTGCAAGAGTCATTCACTATGACCAGTCAGATTTTATTACAGACCTGGAGGGATAGTATAATTGACCATATCAATAACAAAATCATCAGAAGTCACAAGATTATCTCAATAGGTACCAAAAACTTTTGACAAAAGACAACACCCATTCCTATTAAAAACACTAGAGCACAGGAATACACGATGCTTTCCTTAAAAATATGAAAATTATCTGTCAAAAACAATCAGCTAGCTTTATCTATGATGAGGGCATGTTAGAAGCCTTCCCAATAATATCAGAAGTGAAGCATGGATGCCCATTATCACCACTATTATTCAGTATTATACTACAAATGTTAGCTATAATAAGGGAAGAAAAAGAAAATGACAGAATTAGACTAGGCAATGAAGCCACAAAATAATCACTTTGAATATGAAATGATGGTATACTTTGAGAATCCTAGAGAAACAACTAAAATTAATTGAAATGGTTATCAACTTAAACATAGTTGTAGGATATAAAATAAGCCTACATAAGTCATCAGCATGTATATATATATATATATATACATGTAAATATCAATAATGCCAAGCAGAAAGAGATAGAAAAATGAATTCCATTTAAATTAACAGTAGATAATGCAAAATACTTGGATGTCTACCTGTCATAATAAATCCAGAAATTGTATGAACTTAATTGCGAAACACTTTTCACACAAAAAAGTCAGATCTAAATAACTGGAAAAATAATAATTGCTCATAAGTAGACTAGGCAAATATAATCAAAATGACAATTTTATCTAAACTAATTTACCTATTCAACGTCATTTTAATGAAACTTCCCAAAATATTTTATAGAACTAGATAAATTAATAACAAAATTCATCTCAAAAAAACAAAAGTCAAGAATATGAAGAGAATCAATGAAAAAATGTGAAGAAAGGTAGCCTAGGAGTATTAGATCTACAGTTGGATGCCAAAGAAGTAATATCAAAACAATAAGGTACTGGTTAAGAAATAGAATGGCGAATCAATGGAATAGTAATAAAAAATGACCATAGTAATTTAGCATTTAATAAAATAAAAGATCCAATATTTTGGTACAAGAATTAACTGTTTGAAAAAATATTGAGAAAACTGGAAGATGGTTTGGTAGAGTGGAGATAGATGCCCTCTCACACCATATACACATAGGATAAGATCAACATGTGTACATGATCTAAATATAAAGAGTTGTACCATAAAAAGTGTTAAAGGAGCAAGGAATAGTCTACCTTTCAGGTCTGGAGTTAAGAAAATAACTTAGGCTCAAAACAAGAAAGAAATCATTATAAATGAAAAGTGGATAATTTTGATTATATTCAACTAAACATTTTTATACAAAGAAAACAGTTAATTATTGGAGAGTATGTGGGAAAATTGGGACACAAATTCGCTATTCATGGAATTGTGAACTGATACAACAATTCTGGAGAGCAATATGGAATTATGCCCAGAGGGATTGGGTGAGATAAATGCTACATGTCTCCAAAGTCACAGAGGATATAGATACAGATTTAACTAAACCTTTTTTTACCTAATTAATAAACAATATTTTTATATAATTCGTCTTTCTATTTCCCATCTCCATAACTGGAGAGCATTACTCTATTTTTATGACTGACCAACTTTGTTACAATTTAAGCAAGAGGTTTCAAATTGTATGAAAGCATTGATTAATCAAAACAGAAAAGAAAATTAGCCTTACATTGTTGGACATTAGCATCAGATAAAATTTCTTAATAACTCTACTGTAAAATTTTTAAATTACATAATCAAAATATGGCAGCATTCCATCCACTATTCATTGATTGTCATAAACTTCTATGGACACTGAATAAAATCAAATCAATGTTATTATACTGGACTTTTCATAGAGTCAATATGAAAGGTCACCTCAAACTCCAACTGATTTTTTTAATGAATTATACTAAAAGATATCATTGACTTTTCCTGTCCAATGAAGCCCAGAACACAGACATAATTATAGATGCATTGAATATATTCACATTTTCTTTTTAAAATTTATTTAGATAAAATTCATTTTTCTTTCAGGGGAGGAGTGATTTCCCTTTTAGAAAAGTTACACATTTTTGCCTTTAAGAAAATAACTGAAATAAATCTTAACACTCACTATAGAGATTAATTTATTCATCAAACTTTTACATGTGCTATAAGGAATTTGAAAAGAGTGCTTGAAGTTGGTGATGAGTACTTTATTGATTATAGCTGTCTATGCATGCATTGTTTATGTGCACTTTTCTCACTTAGTACTTCATTGAGATTATTGTGACTAGGTTTTTCAGTTAAAGGCAAGAACGATGGTGTGACAGAACCAATTTAATTGACTGTCATTTCATTTTTTTAATGAAAAGTTTTGCTATGGATTTTATATGACTGACCTCCACCCACAAGCATCTAAGAATTTTTTCCTAATGTGCCCTGTTGATATTAAAAATTTCCCACAGTCATTCAACTTTAAACCCCATCATCTTTGACTCTATGCTCTCCTCACCCTTCATATTCAATAAGTTGTCATGTCCTGTTGAGTTGTCGCCTCCTACACTTCTCATCCTTCTGTCTCCCATTTTCTACTATTTCAGGTCCTCATCATTACACATTTGGACAAATATAATAATATATGAACTGGTTTTCCTCCCTTCAGGTTCTCTCCTTTTCAATTGATTCTTTATTCCACTGTCAAGATAATTTGCTAATACATGTCTGATTATGTGATTCCCCTACTATTATATCATCCATCATTAAGTATTTTCTGCAGGGTAACTGTACAAAAATTCTTATTTTAGCAACTATGGTTACCTGTAG
This sequence comes from Monodelphis domestica, assembly GCF_027887165.1. Taxonomy (NCBI): domain Eukaryota; kingdom Metazoa; phylum Chordata; class Mammalia; order Didelphimorphia; family Didelphidae; genus Monodelphis; species Monodelphis domestica. Next base: position 158,496,877 of record NC_077230.1, read on the forward strand.
TTTGGCTTCTTTCTACTTTTTATATTTATTCCACGAAACTAAACTAGAGGTCAATTTAGGATAGTTTCTAAATCTTTTTATTCCTTGTACCTAGCATAGCACTTTGTACAGAATGATTTCTTAAATTAATTTTGTTAAATTAGATTTAATATGTTTTTATTTTCTATATAAGTAACATACTAATGGATATTTAAAGCACTTTCACTTTTTATCAAGATGCTGCTTCAGTGTTCTTCCAGTATAGTCTGAAAGAAGTCTGGATCAAAATGGCATATTGACAACAGAAGTGAATGAAATCATTTTTGTGATGGAGATAACTAACCTGAGTTTACTAGATCAACTTTAAGGAGGTCATTTCTGAATTCTATTGCTATAAGACATGGGATCACAAATTAGTTCCTATTAGAGGACTTAAAAATTACATAGCTTGAACTCATCTTTTTAACATATAAGTAAACTGAAGCCCCAAAAAGTTGAGAAACATATCCAAGGCATCACGAAAAAAGTAAGTAGTAGAGATGAAATTTGAACTCATGTTTATCCAGTGTTCTTTCAAATAAACGACACTATCACTCTTTTTTTCATAGGGAAGCATTTTGTTATTAGTGAGTACAATTAATCCTAGGCAGACCATACAAAGAGATACAGACAGGTAGTGAGGAAACCATTTTATGTGGTCTTGTTGGCATCTTCTCTGAAACTTCTGGTTTAGGAGAACACAGAGAAGTTAAGTGATATGTTGAAGAGGAAACAATTAGTGTGAGTGAGAGACACATGAACAGTTTTAATTATATGTATATACACATGCATGCATGAATGCGTATAAGTATATTTATATACATATTTACTGAGACAGAAAAAGAAGGGGATTTGATTCAGAGGTTGACGAAACCAATCTATAAGACCATATTTTAGAATTAATTGAATTAACTAAAATGTGAAACAAAGAAATTTTTGTTAAATAAATCTGTGAGAACTGTCCATGAAGAGTATTTTTGGTATTGTTTTTGGACATTTTTGGAGCAGTAACAGGAAGTTATAGATGGAGAGACAACTTCAATCTCAGGAAGACCTTCATATAAATATTACCTCTGGCACATAATAGCTGTGTAGCCTGAAAAAAATAATTTAATTTCTTAGTGTCCTAGGCAATTATAAGATTAATGTTCTAGAGAAAGGACCAACTAACTTTAATAGAGGAGTTTCATTCCCTGAGAGTTTCCTATCAATTAATCAACATTTATTAAGTGCCTTCTATTTGACAGGCAATGCTAACTGGTGATATAAAGAGGCAAAATACCATCCTGTCATCAAGGTACATACAGTCTAATGGAGGAAAAATGTATAAATTAACTTATAAAAACAAACCATATAGTAAAGGTAAAAAAAATAAAAGGGGGGAAAATTAATGGCAGAGAGAAAGAGTTGAGATTAATAAGGTTGGGGAAAGTTTCCAGGAAAATATAAGATTTTAGTTGTAAAGTGAAGTCAGTAGGTGGAGTTGAAGAGGGAAAGCATTCTGGGTCTTATAAGGATGATATCAAAAAATAAGTATTGTTTTATTAGTTTAGGGATAAAAAGCAGAGTGCTGGCTTGAGAAAGAACTGGAGTTTGAAGCAGAGCTGAGAGAGTGTGTTAATTTCAATTGCTGACAGTTATAACAGTTTTTTTTTTATCAATTACTCACTCTGGCAGGTGGGAGTTGGTCTCTGGCAGTTGGCAGAGACACACTCTGAGACTCTCTCTCAGGGCTGGAGGAGGTAACATCTTTGCCTCTCTCTCTGTCTGAGGGATAGATCTGAAGGTGTTCAGTGTTTACTTTTCCCAACTTGAGAAAAACTACTGAATATCTTTGTGGTTTTTATAGATTGTTTAACTCTGAGAGGACCAAAACAAAACCTGGTCTTTGGTTTGGACTCTGAGAATGTTAAGTAAAGATCAGAATCCTAACTTGATTCTTTTTGAGACTCAACCAGCTAGCCTTAATTAGAAGGTGAAGTTAAGAATTATAAGGATAAGAACTTCCAGGTAAGCATGGCTGCAGAGTAGATGTGGCTTGCTTACTCTCCCAAGACCCAATGACCTAGACAACCACAAAAGACCGCCCCCCCTGAAAAACCCAACCATCCACATGAGAAAGGAGGAAACCCACACTAAGTCACAGCCCTGAAGGTAGGTGGGATTCCTGCATTTCCAAAACATAAGGGAAAGAAAAGCCAACCTACCCTCCCCTACCCACCACCCCACCACACCTTCAGAGCCAGAGTTAAAGTCAGCACTGGCCAGAATCAACAAGTGACGGAGGGGCACCCCAGGACTGAACAATGGGCAGCCCTAGATCTAGTGACCTGAATAAGACCACCAAGGACCTACTCCAGCAGGCAGGCAAGGGGAACTCAGATCTCGGGCACCCAGAAACAGCACGCTATGATCAATGAGTGTGCAAAGGGATCCCCTGAAGTGAGCAAGGGGCACCCACAGGTTTTGGGAGTTAATTAAGACTACCAAAGACCTACACCTGAGGGCAGTAACACCCAAAACGCAGGCAGGCAGGGGAGGACAGACCCTGGGCTCCCCCTAGAAGACACCCCAGGTACTGAGAACTGAGAATTTGCCCGAGGCTAAATCCTTGATCATTAGTCCCTTACACTGAGAGCAAGCCCTCCTCACTCAGATTTCTGACAGGAAAGGGGAGAAAAAAACATAGAGATGGCAATAAATGCTGAGGAACATCCCCCCCACACACACACACACCAAGGAAAGCAAAAAGAAAGGGGTGACTTTGGATACATTTTATGGAGGGAAAATACAGAATACAGAGGGAATAGAAGAGGAAACAAAAAAAAATGCTCCAAAACCTTTCAATAGAAAAGGAAATTGTCCACAGGGTCTTGAAGAATTTAAATTGGAAGTTATCAAAAAGATGGAAGCCTTCTGGCAGGAAAAATGGGAAATAATTCAAAAGGAATTGAGCAATCTGAGGGACAAAAACACACAATTTCAGAAACATCTTGAAGCCTCAAAAAGCAGGACAGACCAAACTGAAAAGGAAAACCAGTCTTTAAAGGTCAGAATCAGGCAACTGGAAGACAGTGATCTTGCAAAAGAGCAAGAATTAATAAATGAAAGTCAAAAAACTAAGGAATTAGAAGAGAACAAATCATAGAAACAATTAATAATTTCATCGAGGATAATGACAATGGTGAGACATTGTTTCAAAGCTTATGGGATGCAGCCAAAGCAGTAATCAGAGGCAAATTCATATCCTTGAGTGCATATAGTAACAAATTAGGGAGGGCAGAGATCAATGAATTAGAAATGAATATAACAAAACTTGAAAGTGAACAAATTAAAACACCCCAGAAGGAAACCAAACTAGAGATCCTAAAAATTAAGGGGGAAATTAATAAAATCAAAAGTGATAGAACCATTGAACTAATAAATAAAAATAGAAGATTTTACTTTGTAAAAACAAAAAAAAAATAGACAAAGTATTGGTCAATCTAATTAAAAAAGGAAAAAAGAAAGGCAAATTAACAGCATCAAGGATAAAAAGGGGGACCTCACCTCCAATGAAGAGGAAATTAAGGCAATCATTAAAAACTACTTTGCCCAACTATATGGCAATAAATATACCAACCTAGGTGATGTGGATGAATATTTACAAAAATATAAATTACCTAGACTAACAGAAGAAATAGAATTCTTAAATAATCCCATATCAGAACAAGAAATGCAACAGGCCATCAAAGAACTCCCTAGGAAAAATCCCCAGGGCCTGATGAATTCAAAAGTGAATTCTATAAAACATTCAAAGAACAGCTAATCCCAATACTATACAAACTATTTGACATAATAAGCAAAGAGGGAGTTCTGCCAAATTCGTTTTATGACACAAACATAGTACTGATTGCAAAGCTAGGCAGGTCAAAATGGAGAAAGAAAACTATAGACCAATTTCCCGAATGAATATGGATGCAAAAATATTAAATAGGATACTAGCAAAAATACTCCAGGAAGTGATCAGGATGGTCATTCACTATGATCAAATAGGATTTATACCAGGAATGCAGGGCTGGTTCAGTATTAGGAAAGCCATTCACATAATTGACCATATCAGAAAGCAAACCAACAAAAATTACATGATTATCTCAATAGACGGAGAAATAGTCTTTGATGAAATACAACACCCATTCCAAATAAAAACACTAGAAAGCATAGGAATAGAAGGGTCATTCCTAAAAATAATAAACAGTATATATCTAAAACCATCAGCTAATATCACCTGCAATGGGGATAAACTAGATGCATTCCCAATAAGATCAGGAGTGAAACAAGGATGCCCATTATCACCTCTCTTATTTGACATTGTACTAGAAACAGTAGCAGTAGCAATTAGAGAAGAAAAAGAAATTGAAGGCATTACAACAGGCAAGGATGAAACCAAGTTATCGCTCTTTGTGGATGATATAATGGTTTACTTAAAAAATCCTAGAGAATCAACCAAAAAGCTAGTGGAAATAATCAACAACTTTAGTAAAGTAGCAGGATACAAAATAAACCCGCACAAGTCATCAGTATTTCTATATATTTCCAACACAGCTTAGCAGCAAGAAATAGATAGAGAAATCCCATTCAAAATCACATTAGACAAAATAAAATACTTAGGAATCTATTTCCTGAGACAAACACAGGAACTATATGAGCACAACTACAAAACACTCTCCACACAACTAAAACTAGACTTGAGCAATTGGAAAAACATTAACTGCTCATGGATAGGATGAGCCAATATAATAAAAATGACCATCCTACCCAAACTTATTTATCTATTTAGTGCTATAGCCATTGAACTACCAAAAAAGTTCTTTACGGAATTAGGAAAAAAAACATAAACAAAATTCATTTGGAAGAACAAAGGATCATGGATATCCAGGGAAATAATAAAAAAAATACAAAGGAAGGGGGCCTTGCAGTCCCAGATCTCAAACTATATTACAAAGCATCAGTCATCAAAACAATTTGGTACTGGCTAAGAGACAGAAAGGAGGAACAGTGGAATAGACTTGGGGCAAGTGACCTCAGCAACACATTATATGACAAATCCAAAGATCCCAGCTTTGGGGACACAAACTCACTATTTGACAAAAAATTCTGGGAAAATTGGAAGACTGTGTGGGAGAGATTAGGTTTGGATCAACACCTCACACCCTACACCAAGATAAACTCAGAATGGGTGAATGACTTGAACATAAAGAAGGAAACTATAAGTAAATTAGGCAAACATAGAATACTATACATGTCAGACCTGTGGGAAAGGAAAGACTTTAAAACCAAGCAAGACTTAGAAAGAGTCACAAAATGTAAAATAAACAATTTTGATTATATCAAATTAAAAAGGTTTTGTACAAACAAAAACAATGTAACCAAAATGAGAAGGGAAGCAACAAATTGGGAAATAATTATCATATCAAAAACCTCTGATAAAGGTCTAATTACTCAAATTTATAAAGAGCTAAATCAATTGTATAAAACAATCAAGCCATTCTTCAATTGATATATGGGCAAGGGACATGAACAGGCAGTTTTCAGTTAAGGAAATCAAAACTATTAATAAGCACATGAAAAAGTGCTCTAAATCTCTGATAATCAGAGAGACACAAATCAAAACAATTCTGAGGTATCACCTCACATCTAGCATATTGGCTAACATGACAGCAAAGGAAAGTAATGAATGCTAGAGGGGATGTAGCAAAGTTTGGACATTAATTCATTGCTGGTTGAGTTGTGAATTGATCCAACCATTCTGGAGGGCAATTTGGAACTATTCCCAAAGGGTGATAAAAGACTGTCTGCCCTTTTATCCATCCATTGCACTGTGGGTTTGTACCCCAAAGAGATAATAAGGAAAAAGACTTGTACAAGTTTGTTCATAGCTGTGTTCTTTGTGGTGGTCAAAAATTGGAAAATGAAGGGATGCCCTTCAATTGGGGAATGGCTGAACAAATTGTGGTATATGTTGGTGATGGAATACTGTTGTGCTAAAAGGAATAATAAAGTGGAGGAATTTTATGGAGACTGGAACAACCTCCAGGAAGTGATGCAGAGCGAAAGGAGCAGAAACAGAAAAACACTGTACACAGAGACTGAAACACTGTGGTACAATCACACGTAATAGACTTCTCCATTAGTGTTAATACAATGTCCCTGAACATTCTGCAGGGATCTAGGAGAAAAAACACTATCCACAAGCAGAGGACAAATTGCGAGAGTAAAAACACCGATGAAAAGCAACTGCTTGACTACATGGGTTGAGGAAACATAATTGAGGAGAGACTAAATGAACAACCTAATGCAAATACCAACAACATGGCAATGGGTTCAAATAAAGGACACATGTGATACTCAGTGGAATTGTGCGTCGGCTATGGGAGGAGTAGTGGGAGGGGTGGAGGAAAAGAAAACAATCTTTGTTTCTAATGAATAATGTTTGAAAATGACCAAATAAAGCAATGTTTAAAAGAAAAAAAAAAGAATTTTAAGGATAATAGCAGTATTTTTTATTTAGTTTGCATAAATTTGGGTTCGTTAGATCTGGGAGTAGTAGTGTAGCCTGTGAAACACAGAAGAAGTGGTTCCTTGTGGAACCAGGGAGTTTATTTGGCTGTATTTAGAATCCCTTAGAATTAGAAATCCTTCCTATCCTTGTATATTTCAATGAATATATCATTTTTTAATAAGCCTCTTTAGTGTCATTGCACCTGGTCCTGAAGGGAACTTCACATTTGAGCTTCACTTCATCAATGAGTATACTTTTGATTACATCTATCAAAAGTATCTGAACAGTTTTCAGCCTATATTGAACAGTTTTTTCCATTTAAATATTTTATTTTTTAACTCACCATTTATTTTTTACAGTTTGGTGAGCTAACTAGGACGAAGAACTAACTTTCTGATTTTAAGGGTTCAACTGTTAATTTGGGCAGTTGAAACCATTATCTCAGCAGGGGGTCTGTGAAAACAGCCAGAGTTGACAGTTTCACTGTGAGCTGTGGTAACGGTGAGTTGAACAGTAGGTCGCTACAAAATCCATCTCCTAGTCACCTTATATGAGAAGGTATATGTGGCTGTACTCTCAGAAAACCTAGTGAATTAGGTACATAAAATCACCCTGGGATTTTCTCTGTTAGATATGACTTCTCTCATTTTCACTATTGTACCAGAATATATACAACATTTACTTGCCTATGACTTTCTAATACCATTACTCTCATTGACACTCCTGCAACTAATCTCTTATGTCCCTGTGCTGTGCTAGTACTGTTTATCATGTGCTATTACTTGGTGATCAAATCTTGGTAGTTGGGTTTAAACATTTAAAAGCAAGCATCAAGCAAGTTACTGCAAAGAGACTAAACTAGATAGAATGTAAACTCAATATAAGCAATTACTTAAGGCTAAAGGAACAATGGCAGAAACTAAAGAACATGACACAAATAAATTAGAGGGTGCAACTAAATCAGATAATCCAACTAAATTAGAAATGGAAACTGAAGCATTAGAAAGCAAACCAGCTGATATGTTCCCTTTAAGGGAGGTACCTATAGTGAATTTCACATAACACAAAAAGTTTACATAAGCTGATATTGATAGTTTTTAAAAAAATACCCCATCAAATGAAGAAGAACCCATGGCAGTTGTAAAGCATTTCAACTATTTAATTAAGCTTTACAGTCCTTCTTATTTGGACTTTGACATCCTTATGGATGAATTATTAACAAAAAGGGAGAAGCAGCAGATTATATAAGACACTAATAATAACCCCCAAATTGCCAACTGGCCAACTTGGGATCCTGATTGGGAATACTCTTTTGTGGGGTACAGGGATTTAACAATAGCCAGGGAGGTGATAATTAAAATTATATTGAACAGTTTTTCCATTTAAATATTTTATTTTTATAACTCGCCAATTTATTTTTATACTTTGTGGGAAAACCAAAGAAAAAGCCAAGGTGCTTTTTTTTAAGAGATGAAATGTCTATTCTATGGAACAACCAGGAGGCCAATGTCACTGGAATGAAGACTTGCTAGTGGGGAGAAATATATAGCCAGACTAGAAAAGTAGGAGAGGAATGGGTTATAAAAAACTTTGAATGTCAAAGGGGGCATTTGATACTTGATCCTAGAGGTAATGAGGACCTACTAAAGTTTATTGAGTAAGAGAATGATATTGTTGCTCCTCTGCTTTAAGAAAATCACTTTGGTGGCTAAATGAAGGATGGATTGGAGTGAAGAGAGACTTGAAGCAGCAGATCCACAAGCTGATTATTGTAAGAGTCTAGGCTGAGGTAATGAGGGCCCATACTAGAATGGTGGCAGTGTGAGAGAAGAAAAGTAAGCATACTTCATAACTATTATAGAAGTGGAATGACAAGGGTTGGCAATAACATAGACACAGGGTAGTGTAAAAATGGATTTGAATCCAGGACTTCAATCCCCAGAATTCCTTGCTCCACTTCCCCAGAATGCTTTGTAATCTCACTAAATTCTCACCTGGGACAAGAGCAAAATTTTATTTTAAGGGTCTTCGCTGTACATGGGGGCCTCGTCTCTTCCTGGCTTGGCTGGCAAACAGACGCGTCTCATGATGTTAGTGAAATTTGGTTGGGCCTCATGGCCCACCTAGCATGTGCTTCTCTTGCTTATATTTTCTTTAACCCTTGACATTTAATAAACCTCTAAAAATAATACTCCTTGGGGAGAGAAACTAATTTCTACCTGTCTCAGTTTCCCAAAATTTTAATTGTTACAGTAGTGAGAAGGTGGAGATAATTTATAAATTGAAAGGCTGGGGGCCTAGGAGGATGCTACTGCCCTCTACAGTAAGATGAAATTTAGGAGGGGAGGAGAGCTTAGGAAGAATGATAATTACTTCAGTTTTGATCACATTTAAGCTTAAGGTGTTTAATAGAAATTCAGTATGAGCATCTGGAAAGCAATCGGAGATAAGAGACTGGAGGTCAGCAGAGTGATCAGGGGATGAAAGGGAAATATGAGAATAATTGGCATAGAGTTGGTAATTAAATATGTGGGAGCTGATGAGATCAAAAAGTAAAGTAGTATAGAGGTAGAAGCAAAGAAAGCCCAAGATGGAACCTTGAGGAACAACTGTGATTAAAGGTCATGCTTTGGATGAGGATTTGTGAAAATATTAATCAACTATATAAATGATGGTCTATTATTTTTATTGTTATCCCCATCATCACCTTCATAGGCCCAGTCTCAATACTTATCTTTGTATATTTTCCCCTATGAGGTGTTTCATATTTAACTACTTCATTAAATTGATTCAAAGTCATGTTTTTATATATAATTTTGTGTTTTGATTAGCATTACATTTTCCACATTCTGGACCTGTACTATCTCAATCTATAACATATTGTCAAGGAGATTGAAAGCTATTGAGATATCACTATGGAGATTAACTGGTACTTAGTAGTAGCTAGATATGAAGCCTGAGATGAAACACTGAGCTTGAATATTAAATGTCATCATAGAGATTCAGAGTTGGAAGCCTATGGGTCAGCCTGTACCTCAAGAGGAATTCCTTCTACTATATTCCTAAAAATTGTCTAGTTAGCCTCCAGATGCGAACTTCTGGCTATATAAACAGTTAGTTACTTCTTAAAGCAGCCTATTTCATATTTGCCCAGGAGTAATTTTGTGAAAGTTTCTCACCTTTGTAATCAAATATTATTTGTAATTGGATTTGAATCTAGCTGAACTCTTCTTAGCTGTAACTTCTACTGTGTTGCTCCAGGTTACTTGCTTCTGGGACCACACTGAACAATCTAATTCCTTTTGCACATAGTAGCTTTTCAAATATTTTCAATACAGCTCTCAATTCCCACTAAATCTTCTCTAGGTTAAACATCATATGGCATAGTGTTACAATCCTGTCACTTGAAGTCATACTTGCCTGTGTTCCTTGGAGTACTCTTTTCCCAAAACAAGCTCAGTGCTGAGAAAATGCCTAATTCATATAAGTAGCTTAGGATCAGTTCTGATTATTATCTTCTCATGACTGTTCTTCCTACTGCTTTCTATTTGGGAAAGAAGAGTGAGGGGTGAGTCAATGAACGCAGATTCCCCACATATAGTCCCCTTAGGATCAGAACTAAAAACATAGTCAATAATCCTCTCTTTCATTCTGTCTCATTCATGTTCACTTAATCCTTCCTTTATGAACCCACTCTCTACCACATCTTTCCAAAGTCCTGTGAAGACATCTTCACAAAATAGTCTGAATCCTTCTATTATCAAAGTGACTCAGTCAAACTAATGTTGTCTTGCATTTTGTCAACTAGTGTCTGGGCAGGAATTGCTCATAATGAGAAGGTATATTTGGCTCACAATCTACATATAGAAAAGAAGTATCTAAATGAATGAGGTCACACATCCAATAAAGCCTGGAGTCCTGACTCATAGTTCCCAGAATAATGATTTGCATATAGCATATACTTTTAAAAAATATTTATTTTAGTCTTAGTAACAATTCTAAGATGGAAAATAGCAATGCTAGGGCTAGTCAGTTGAGGTTAAGTGGCTTTCTTACCCAAGGTCACACAATTAAGAAGTGTCTGAGACCAGATTTGAACTCAGGCTCTTCTGGACTCCAAGTCTGAAGTTCTATCCACTGTGCCAACCAGGTGCCCTATAACTTTATACACTTTCTTAAAAATTCAGTTGAATTGAGCTGCATTTTGAACAATGTTAAATCATCATTGGACCTGTAGTAATTCATCTATTCTCCCCAGTTCTTCATAAAACATATACAATCATATCCACAAATTCATTCAGTACTTTTGGATGGGAGGTAGATAATTTATTGGATAAAGTGGTAGATTTGAAGTTAGGAAGACTTGGGTTCAAATTCTCTTTCTAGTACTTATTAAATGAGTGAACATAGGTTACTTTATTTATATGAAGCTGTTTCCTCTTCTGTAAAATGGAACTAATAATACCAAGTACATGCCTCACTGTATTTTAAGAAAATATATGGAAAGTATTTTTATTAATTTGAATACTATATAATAATAATAGCTACTTTTATATAACAAATATTTGTAAAGAATTCAATTAATATTATATAATTTTATCCTCCCCAACCTTGAGAGGTAGATTCTATTATAACCCCCATTTTATAGACAAAGGAAATGAAATAGACAGATAAAATAATGTGTCCAGTTTCACATACCTAAGTTTGTGAGGTTGAATTGAATATCTATTACTATTATAATGGAGAATGTCAAATCCTGGCTACTCATTCAGGGTAACTAGATGTTATGTAACCATTTCTCTTATCTTGGGTTTCCATTCATTTTTGACAAATTTATTCTTTCCTTCTGAGACAGAAGATTATTCTTTTTGGTCATTAAATGAATCATGATAAGCCTTGAACCTCTGACTCTTTTAGCATAGAGAAAACATCCTTTAACAATATAAATTGGTATTTTATCACAACAAAAAGTTACTCTTTTTTCTTTTTACAATTATCATTATGCAGAAGTTATATTTCTTCTTTTGTCTTTATCTAGTAACTCAGGTCCGTTAAACATTACCTTAAATAAAATGCTATTTTTTAACTTCTGGAACAATCTCTTGCTTGTGTATCAGAAACACATTATTAACTAGCTATACATAAAAAAAATATCCAGTTTTCCAGAAAGCCATATAGACAAATAATAGTCTCCTTTGTGGGAAATGGTAGTTTCTCTTACTCTTATCCTCTTCCTCTAACATCACAATCATTAAATTGGATATTAGTAACAATAGTGAGGACTCTTGAATTTTTCTCTACTAGAATACATATGCAAATCTGTTGAGTGAAAATACATATTTCTAGGAAGTTACAGAAAAGAATTGTCTTGGCACACCAATCCATTGGCAGTGGATGCTCTGCATCTGAAAGAGATGTAAACCATCCTAAAGAATCAACTAAAAAGCTAGTGTAACTAATCAACAATTTTAGCAAAGATACAGGATATAAAATAAAACTACATAAATCATTAGGATTTCTGCATATTTCCAACACATACCAGAAGCAAGAGTTAGAAAAAGAAATTCCATTTAAAATCACTAATATGAAATATTTATGAATCTATCTGCCAAGACAAAAACAGGAACTATATGAACACAGCTACAAAATACTTTCCACACAATTAAAACTAGATTTTAGCACTTGGAAAATTATTAATTGCTCATGGGTAGGATGAGCTAACATAAGAAAAAATGCCAATCCTACCCAAATTAATTTACTTATTCAGTGCTATACTTATCAAACTACCAAGAGACTTTTCTACTGAATTAGAAAAAAATATATAATAAGGTTCATTTGGAAGAACAAAAGATCAAGAATATCAAGGGAAATCATGAAAAAGAAATGTGAAGGATGGGGGCCTAGTAGTACCAGATCTTAAACTATACTATATAGCATAGCAGTGGTCATCAAAACAATATGGTGCTGGCTAAGAGACAGAAGGGAGGATCAGTGTAATAGACTTGGGGTAAATGACATCAACAAAATAGGGTATGATAAACCAAACATCCTAGCTTTGGGGACAAAAATTCAGTATTTGACAAAAACTGCTGGGAAAACTTGAAAATAGTATGGCATAAATTAGGTTTAGATCAACATCTAACACCCTACACCAAGATAAATTCAGAATGGGAGAATGACTTAAATATAAAGAAGGAAACTGTATGTAAATTAGGTAAATATAGAATAGTTTACCTGTCAGATCTATGGGAATGGAAATATTTTAAGACCCAGCAAGAGATAGAGAATATTACAAAATGTAAAATAAATAATTCTGATTACATCAAATTAAAAAGTTTTTTTGTAGAAATAAAAGCAATATAACCAAAATTAGAATGGAAGCATCACATTGAGGGGAAAAAAATCTTTATTAAAAAAAAACTCTGAGAAACATCTAATTACTCAAATTTATAAGGAGCTAAATCAATTGTACAAAAAAAAAATAAGGCCATGCCCCAATTGATAGATGGGCTAGGGACATGAATAGGTAATTTTCAGATAAAGAAATCAAAATTATCACTAAGCACATGAAAAAGTGTTCTAAATCTCTTATAATCAGATAAATGTGAATTGAAAAAAACTCCAAGATACCATTTCACACCTAGAAGATTGGCTAATATGAAAGTAAAGGAATGTAACAAATGTTACAAATGGGGTTGTGGCAAAATTAAGACATTAATGCACTACTGGTGGAATTGTGAATTGATCCAACTATTCTGGAAGGCAGTTTGGAACTATGACCAGAGGGCATTAAAAGACTGCCTTTTCTTTGATCCAGCCATACTACTGCTATGTTTATAACACAAAGGGATAATAAGGGAAATGATTTGTACAAGAATATCCAAAGCTGTGCTCTTTGTAATGACAAAAATATAGGAAAATGAGGGGATGTCCTTCAATTGGGGAATGACTGAACAAACTGTGATATCTGTTAGTGATGGAATACTATTGTGCTAAAATAAATAATGAACTGGAGGAATTCCAGGCGAACTGGAACGACCTCCAAGAATTGATGTAGAACAAAAGATCCGAACCAGGAGAACATTATACACAGAGATAGACACACTGCGGCACAATCAAATCCAGTGCACTTTTCTACTAGCAACAATGCAATAATCCAAGACAATTCTGAGGAACTTATGAGATAGAATACTATCCATATCCAGAGAAATAACTGTGGGATTAGAAACATGGAAAAAAAACTGCTTGATCACATGGTTTGATGGGCATATGATTGGGGATGTAGGGTCTAAACAATCACCCTCATGCAAATATTAATAATATGGAAATAGGTCTTGATCAATGACACATATAAAACCCAGTGGAATTTCTCATTGGCTGCAGAATATGATTCATGTATCCATGTAAAAATATTCCAAATTAGTTAATTAAATAAATAAGTAAACTTAAATTCTTAAAAAATGAAAGAGATTTAAACCATTTCAGAGAACCACCTTTCAGTTTTTCAAAAATATAAGGTTTGAGATAGAACAAATTAATATCTTGGGAAGGGAAGGACATTTTCTCAACCATTTTATTTCCCATAAAATAGGAAAACTTCTTTTCCATTTATTGACATGCAGATATTAGAAAACTGACTAACTATATTACTTTGAAACTGATATATGGGGATCTTTGAAAAAATGAATTAACCATATTTAATGTCCAATTTTGTTACTTGGCAAATGATGCCATTTTTATTTTTGTGGAGCAAGGTAGGGGCTGAGAGATGGTCATTGATTTAAGATTTCAAAATAAAAGAAAATAGATGGGAGTTCTAGGGGACCAAACACAGGGCATATGAATCATTTTTTATTTCACAAATCATGCAGTTGCCCTCTTTTAGTTAATTCTTTGCTGACCATGTCCCTGGACTGAACTGTGGGTCAAACATGTTTATAGTATTGTCTTAGGAATGAAGTTTCTTTTAATGGCAGATGTCAGAAAATCCCAGCAGGTGTGGATGATCCAATACTTAAAATTTTTTCATGTTAAAAATAGGAATTCTGTTTTGAAGCAGCAACAGCAGTAGCAGCAGATTTGTTTTGGACTCTGCCCTCAGCATTATACTTTATATTACATTTAAGACACATTTTTATGGAGCAGTAAAGTCCTCTGTCCAGGGTTAGCTTATAGAATACTGTCTATGACTACTTTCTATAACAGCTATGTTTCATTTGGACTGAATTAACTGATGGCAGAAAACAATATTGTCAACCTTAAAACTTAAGTCATCTCTAGATCTGGAAATGGATCCAGTAACATGACTTTATAGGAAAATTGGTCAGTCTTGAGCAAACAAAGGTCCTATTTGCTTTCATAAAAGGCATTTTATTTATTTAAATTTCTTTTCCATGGTGCTATTCTACCTAGACACTTATTTGTACACAACTTATTATAATATAGTATACTATGTATAGTAGGACACACTTATAACAACTGACTCTTTGGCCTTTATATATTTGAGTCTCATCAGATGTATGTGAGGGAAAGAAAACAAAAAAAAAGAATTAGAAAATACTTTGAAAAAGCTTTCTTCCACTTTCTGCTAACTTTGAATAGCATCACTCATCTAATTACTTCTTACCTTCTTTTTTTTTAAACCCTTACCTACAGTATTGACTCCAAGGCAGAAGATTGGTAAAGGCTAGGCAATGGGGGTTAAGTGACTTCCCAGGGTCACACAGCTAGGAAGTGTCTGAGGCCATATTTGAACCTAGGACCTCCCACCTCTAGGCCTGGCTTTCAATCCACTGAGCCACCCAGCTGCCCCTTACTTACCTTCTTAAAGCTTCTTGCACTCAAATTTGAGGTAGGGGGGAAAAATTGTAAAAATTCCATGGTGGACAGAACATTGGTCTGAAGTCAGACAACTTCAAATTCTGCCTTAGATATATTCTACCTATTGGATCATAGTGTGTGAAGGAAATTTACTCTTCCTCCCTTTCCTGGGGTCACACCTTTGACCTCATCTCCTGCCGACTATTTGACTTGGAGACCAGGACTGTGTGAAAGAAATCATTGGGTGAGTTGAGTCATGAGGATAGAATGGTAGACAGAAAAAGGCAACAGTAGGTTCAAGTGACAAAGAAACAGGAGGTAGGGTGATCTCCCCTGCAATGTGCCTTGGGTGCCTGGGTGGTTCAGGTAGAACAGAAAACCATAGTTGGCTATCAAGATGTGACATGTGAGAGTTAGTGGGCAGAGAGAAGGTTTGATAAACTAAGGCAAGGGTGGATTTTGCTCTCTTCTGTTGACTAGACTTGCCTGTGTAGTGTGTCTAGGGGGCCCTAATAATGGCTCCCAGCTAAATGGAGCAATAAGGAAAGTACCTTTTATATTTCTCTCTTATTTTTCCTTCTTTTCCCCATACTACATTTGATAAATAAAACTAATTCACTACCAGCCTCATAATTTTACTCTTAAAATAGGCAAATCAAATTAATCTCTCAAAATCTTCATTT
This sequence comes from Monodelphis domestica, assembly GCF_027887165.1. Taxonomy (NCBI): domain Eukaryota; kingdom Metazoa; phylum Chordata; class Mammalia; order Didelphimorphia; family Didelphidae; genus Monodelphis; species Monodelphis domestica. The sequence goes on from NC_077230.1 coordinate 158,512,939, forward strand.
CCTTTTCTATAAAACTAGAATATTAATACTTATGGCACCTCTCTCATAATCATTGCTAGGAAGATGCATTTGAATATAAAATAGTTTTGTTTTTCTTAAAAGGACCAACTCCTCTCCTCATCTTACCTTATGCATTCACTCATAATTGATAGATATATCTTCCAATTATGTAACCAAAATAAAAAGCAAGGGATTTGTGGCATTCTTCTTTTTAGCAATTCACATGAAGTCATTATTCCTCACCAAGAAAAGATGATACAGATTATAAATATGATATTTAATATGGACTATATAAAAATAAATTTTTTTATTCTGTTTTCTCTTTCTGCTTTCATAAGTAAAACAAAAACAAGCAGAATATTTGGAAGCTAAACTCCCTCCAATTTGATCTGAGCAGAAAAAAAAAAAAACCTTTAGTGAAAACCACTTATTCTATGCAGTCATTTAGAATTGATAAGCCACTTTCTATTTAATAAATAAACCAAATCAACAAACATTAAATAATTTCTCTATTCAAGACAAGATTTTATTTTTTTAAAGTTCTCCCTCTCTCAACCAGCCTAGAATTTTAGGGGTTATTCATTAGCTCTTCCACTCTGATTGGCAGAGGGGTTTTGCCCTGCTCCATTACTAACTGTCTTTGTTTAGGAAATTTTACTGCCAAACTTACTGAAAACACATGATCAGGTTAGTTCACTAGAATTCAGAATTCTGGTGCTCAAGAGTTCTTCCACATTTTGATTTTTCCAGTAGCCAAGAATGAAAGTATAAGTACATACTTTAAGGATTTTGAGCACATAAAATTCAAAGATTCAGGAATATGCTGGACTCAATTCAAACCAAATTAGGATAGTCAATTATATTTTCAGGGTGAGTATTTACATCTTAAACATTGGTAACCATTATAAATCAAAGCTTGATTTACTGTCCTGATTGTTTTGCCTTAAGAAAGTGATGGAGGAATTTTTTGATGAACTAGGTTAAACATAAAAGTATGTTGTGCAAACATTTTTCAGAGGTTGTTAAGTATTTACTATCCTGCTTATGGAACAATCAATAACTCAATCAATACCCATTTATTAAAAGCCTACAATGTACCAGGCATCATTTTAGACAATGGAGATGCAAAGAGAAAAGTAAAAATCATTCTCAAAAAGTTTAGAAATAAATAATCTGAATGTTAACATCAGGGAGTTAGCATTAGGGAAATTAATGCTAGCAAATGATTCTTACTCTAGTGGAGAAAATTCATCTTGGAGTCCAAGTTGAAGAAAGATTCTCCATAGGTAATGAGATACTTCACTGTGTTGTGTGCACCTACTAGTACACCCCTTGTATCTAGTACTGGAATATTGAAGGATTTTCTAGAAAAGATTTATAACCATTAAAAAGAATTTGGCTCAATTACATAGGAATGACCAATTGGGTGAAGAATGAGAAACTTGTATTTGACTGAAGAGTCAATGGAATTTGTTCATCAATGACAAATAGTGCACACAGATAATGAGTTGTTTCCAGAGTTGAAAAGGATGAAGACAGTGGTGCACTTGATCACCTATGGGAAATCACAATGCATGGTTAGTAGAATCAAATTTATCTAGTAGTTAAAACCCATGTCTTTCATTTCAACCTTCATTTTTTTTTCTGGCAACTAGATCTGGAATAAATGAATCCCTTTGCAAATGAATATAAACTTGCCGTCACACAGAGGGTAAAGGAAAGGTGCTTCATTACAGTGAATGGGCTTTAACAAATGGTCAGTGTAGAACTTTGAAAAAGAAGCATATTAAAAAATACATTATCTAGGAAATCTATATAAACAAAAGTGATCATCTGATTACTTGGGGAAGGGGAGGGATTGATTACTGTTGGGAAGCCAGGGTCATCCTCCTCAAGTATTCCCAGGCTATTAGGGGAAAGCTCAGAAAAACTCATATGTTGGGTAGATGTCCTGTGGTAAATGAATGGGAGGACATAGTCAAGAGTTATATTGCAAGGGCAGGGAATAATGGATTAAAATCTATATTGTACAAGAAAAGTCAATGATATCACAAATATATTTAAATATTTAAATAAATGGTCTAGATTTCAAAAATTTTAATTTTGTTTGGACCCCCCCAAAAATGCAAGAAACATGAATATGGATTGGATTCAAATCACCTCTCAGATACTCTGTGAGTCTTGAAGTATTCAGTAAACTCTTTCCTGTGCCTCAGTTTCTTCTTCTATAAAATCATGGAATTGAACCTAATGACCACTAAAGTCCCTCCAGCTCTAAACCTGTTATATGATGATCTTCCAACAGTAAATACTTTAAGACATCATATAGAAGATGGCGGCTTAGAGGTATCAAAAGTTCAGACCTCTGAAAACACTTCCTTACTGATGAATGCTCCTAGGACACCAAAATTAAAACTGAACAACAGGACAGACCAGGGGAACCCTTCTTCTGGACTTGAATCAAAAGGTATGCCCCCCAAAAGCCAGAATCCTAGATCACTCAGATCAAAGGGGAAGGCAGAAGGAAGGTCCCAGGACCTTCCTTGATTTGAAAACATAATTTTCAGAAAGGCAAGAGAGCTGGGTCTTCAACCAAGAATCAGCTCTCCATCAGAATGACTATATACTTCCAGGGGAAAGTATGAGCATTCAACAAAATAGAAGATTTCCAAGTTTTTGCAAAGAAAAGACCAGAGCTCTGGGGAAAGTTTGATATTGAAAAAAAAAGAGCATGGAATACCTGAAAAGGTAAATATGAAGGAAAGGGAAAAGGAGAAAAATGTTCTTTTTCTTTTATTTAAACTCTCTTCTATAATGACTACATTTATATCAATTTATATATATATATATATATATATATATATTAATATGTGGGGAAAATGTAATGTGTAACTCACAAAAATTATATGCATCATTAGAGTAGTAAGAAGAATAACACATAGGGAATGATTGGGGCATCAAGATGATATGGAGAAAGGGGGGGATAGAAAGGAAAAGGGAGGGGAGAATTGTTGATGGTATTAAGATATACTCCAAGAAATAGGGGGGAGGAAACTAAATAGAATAATCTTTCTCACACAAAGATACACATGGGAAGGGGAGGGAAAGAAAACCCCTATAAAAAGGAGAGGAAGAGGGTTTTTACTTAAACCTTACTCTCAGTGAAATCAACTCTGAGTGGGAAGAGCATCCAGATCCATTGTGGCCTTGAATTCTATCTTATCCAACAGGGTAAGGGAGAATGGAAAACTAAGGGGGGTAAGGGGGAAGTAACACAAAAAACGGAGGGATAAAGGGGGGAGGGGGAGGGAACAAAAAGTAAGGGGCTAGAAAGGGAAACATATCAAAGGAGGGGACTAGGGGGGACTGATTTAAAGTAAATCACTGGCATAAAAGGTTATAGCTAAAGAAAAAAGGTCAGAATTAGGGGAGGATATCAAAATGCCAGGGAGTCCACAAGTGAAAATCATAACTTTGAAGGTGAATGGGATGAACTCACCCATAAAATGTAGATGAACAGCAGAATGGATTAGAATCCAAAACCCTACCATATATTGTCTTCAAGAAACACACATGAGGAGGGTAGACACTCACAAGGTCAGAATTAAAGGATGGAGTAAGTCCTTCTGGGCCTCAACTGATAGAAAGAAGGCAGGAGATGCAATCATGAGATCTGACAAAGCCGAGGCAAAAATAAACCTGATTAAAAGGGATAGGGAAGGTAACTATATTTTGTTAAAAGGGGCTTTAGATAATGAGGAAATATCACTAATCAACATGTATTCACCAAATAGTATAGCATCCAAATTTCTAATGGAGAAAGTAGGAGAATTGAAGGAAGAAATAGAGAGTAAAACCATATTAGTGGGAGATTTGAACCAACCACTATCAGTAGCAATTAGAGAAGAAAAAGAAATTGAAGGCATCAAAATAGGCAAGGAGGAAACCAAGTTATGGCTCTTTGGGATGACATGATGGTCTACTTAAAGAATCCTAGAGATTCAACCAAAAAGCTCATCAAAATAATCACCAACTTTAGCAAAGTTGCAGGATACAAATAAATAAGAAAGAGGTAAAAGAAGTGAATTAAATCTTGGACAAATTAGAGTTAAAAGACATATGGAGAAAAATAAATAGGGACAAAAAGGAATACACATTCTTCTTAGCACCACATGGCACATTCACAAAGATTGACTATAGACTAGGTCACAGAAACATGGCATACAAATGCAGAAAAGCAGAAATAATAAATGCAGCCTTTTCAGATCACAAGGCAATAAAAATAATGATCAGCAAGGGTACATGGAAAACCAAATCAAAAATTAATTGGAAATTAAATAATATGATACTCCAAAATAGGTTAATTAGAGAACAAATCATAGAAACAATTAATAATTTCATCGAGGAAAATGACAATGGTGAGACATCGTTTCAAAACTTATGGGATACAACCTAAGCAGTAATCAGAGGTAAATTCATATCCATGAGTGCATATATTAACAAACAAGGGAGGGCAGAGATCAATGAATTGGAAATACAAATAAAAAAACTTGAAAGCAAGCAAATTAATAACCCCCAGAAGAAAACCAAACTAGAGATCCTAAAAATTAAGGGAGAAATTAATAAAATCAAAAGTGAAAGAACCATTGAACTAACAAATAAGACAAGAAGCTGGTACTTTGAAAAAACAAACAAAATAGACAAAGTACTGATCAATCTAATTTAAAAAAAGAAGGAAGAAAAGCAAATTAACAGCATCAAAGATGAAAAGGGGGACATCACCTCTGATGAAGAGGAAATTAAGGCAGTCATTAAAAATTACTTTGCCCAATTATAAATACACCAATTTAGGTGATATGGATGAATATATACAAAAATAAAAACTGCCTAGACTAACAGAGGAAGAAATAGAATTCTTAAATCATCCCATATCAGAAAATGAAATCCAACAAGCCATTAAAGAACTTCCTAAGAAAAAATCCCCAGGGCCTGATAGATTCATCAGTGAATTCTATCAAACATTCAGAGAACAGTTAATCCCAATACTATACAAACTATTTGACATAATAAGCAAAGAGGGAATTCTACCAAACTCCTTTTATGACACAAACATGGTACTGATTCCAAAACCAGGCAGGTCAAAAACAGAGAAAGAAAACTATAGAACAATCTCCCTAATGAATATAGATGCAAAAATCTTAAATAGGATACTAGCAAAAAGACTCCAGCAAGTGATCAGAAGGGTCATCCACCATGATAAAGTAGGATTTATACCAGGGATGCAGGGCTGGTTCAATATTAGGAAAACCATCCACATAATTGACCACATCAACAAGCAAACCAACAAGAACCACATGATTATCTCAATAGATGCAGAAAAAGCCTTTGATTAAATACAACACCCATTCCTATTAAAAACACTAGAAAGCATAGGAATAGAAGGGTCATTCCTAAAAATAATAAACAGTATATATCTAAAACCATCAGCAAACATCATCTGCAATGGGGATAAACTAAAAGCCTTCCCAATAAGATCAGGAGTCAAACATGGATGCCCATTATCACCTCTATTATTTGACATTGTACTAGAAATGCTAGCAGTAGCAATTAGAGAAGAAAAAGAAATTGAAGGCATTAAAATAGGCAAGGAGGAAACCAAGTTATGGCTCTTTGGGATGACATGATGGTCTACTTAAAGAATCCTAGAGATTCAACCAAAAAGCTCATCAAAATAATCACCAACTTTAGCAAAGTTGCAGGATACAAAATAAACCCACATAAGTCATCAGCATTTCTATATATTTCCAACACAGCTCAGCAGCAAAAATTAGAAAGAGAAATCCCATTCAAAATCACCTTAGACAAACAAAATACCTAGGAATCTATCTCCAGAGACAAACACAGGAACTATATGAACACAACTACAAAACACTCTTTACACAACTAAAACTAGACTTGAGCAACTGGAAAAACATTAACTGCTCATGGGTAGGATGAGCCAATATAATAAAAATGACCATCCTACCCAAACTTATTTATCTATATAGTGCCATACATTGAACTTCCAAAAAAATTTCTTTACTGATTTAGAAAAAAAAATAACAAAGTTCATTTGGAAGAACAAAGGATCCAAGGATATCCAGGGAAATAAAGAAAAAAAAACACATATGATGGGGGCCTTGCAGTCCCAGATCTCAAACTATATTACAAAGCATCAGTCATCAAAACAATTTGATACTGGCTAAGAGACAGAAAGGAGGATCAGTGGAATAGACTTGGGGCAAGTGACCTCAGCAAGACAGTATATGATAAACCCAAAGATCCCAGCTTTTGGGACAAAAATCCACTATTCAATAAAAACTGCTGGGAAAATTGGAAGACAGTATGGGAGAGATTAGGTTTCGATCAACACCTCACACCCTACACCAAGCTAAATTCAAAATGGGTGAATGACTTTAACATAAAGAAGGAAACTATAAGTAAATTAGGCAAACATAGAATAATATACATGTCAGACCTTTGGGAAGGGAAAGACTTTAAAACCAAGCAAGACTTAGAAAGAGTCACAAAATGTAAAATAAATAATTTTGACTACATCAAATTAAAAAGCTTTTGCACAAACAAAAACAATGTAGTTAAATCAGAAGGGAAGCAACAAATTGAGAAACAATCTTCATAAAACCCTCTGACAAAGGTTTAATTACTCAAATTTACAAAGCACTAAATCAATTGTACAAAAATCAATCCATTCTCTAATTGATAAATGGGCAAGGGACATGACTAGGGAGTTTTCAGAAAAAGAAATCAAAACTATTAATAAGCACATGAAAAAGTGTTCTAAATCTCTTATAATCAGAGAGATGCAAATCAAAACAACTCTGATGTATCACCTCACACCTAGCAGATTGGCTAACATGACAGCAAAGGAAAGTAGTGAATTCTGGAGGGGATGTGGCAAAGTAGGGACATTAATCATTGCTGGCATTTTGGAACTATGCCCAAAGGGTGATAAAAGACTGTCTGTCCTTTGATCCATCCATTGCACTGTGGGTTTGTACCCCAAAGAGATAATAAGGAAAAAGACTTATATAAAAATATTCATAGCTGTGTTCTTTGTAGTGGTCAAAAATGGAAAATGAAGGGATGCCCTTCAATTGGGGAATGGCTGAACAAATTGTGGTATATGTTGGTGAAGGAATACTATTGTGCTAAAAGGAATAATAAAGTGGAGGAATTCCATGGAGACTGGAACAACCTCCAGGAAGTGATGCAGAGTGAAAGGAGCAGAACCAGGAAAACATTGTACACAGAGACTGAAACACTGTGGTATAATTGAAGGTAATGGACTTCTCCATTAGTGTCAATGCAATGTCCCTGAACAATCTGCAGAGATCTAGGAGAAAAAACACTATCCACAAGCAGAGGACAAACTGTGGGAGTAAAAACACCGAGGAAAAGCAACTGCTTGACTACAGGTGTTAAGGGGACATGTCTGAGGAGAGACTCTAAACAAACACTCTAATTCAAATACCAACAACATGGAAATGGGTTCGAATCAAGAACACATGTGAAACCCAGTGGAATCACGCGTTGGCTATGGTGGTGGGGGGAGGAAAAGAAAATGATCTTTGTCTCCAATGAATAATGTTTTGAAATGACCAAATAAAATATTTTTTTAAAAAGACATCTTATATAAACTTTTTTAGCTTTCAAAAAAAACTTTTTATTTAAAATAAAACTCTTCTAACATATAACTACATCTATATTCCTCCTCTCAAAATCTTATATTTTTCCTCAGTTACTCTTAGGATAAAATACTACATCATTAGTCTAGTATTTAAAGACCCAGATTGTCTGTCTTTCACTTACTGGTTTCTCTAATTCTTCCTACATTATATCTTATTTCCTGTCACTCAGAATCCTTTTATTTCTTAAGACTTAGCTCAGATGACATACCCTCTATGAAATCTTCCATGAATTCCCTCAGTTATTTGTACTTAATTCTAAAATACCTAGTATTACACTTTCATACTTAGATATTATATTCTACTCACATCTGTAAAAAAAAAACAACAGGAGAATAAAAGTTAATTCTAGGCAGAAAATGATTAATTTTTAATCTCTTACACCAATGTTAACACAGTGCCTACATAACATATATCTTATAGACATTCGATTGAATTTTTACAACAGTTTTCTTTGTATTTTTGTTTTATATTAATAATTTCTATCTTTCTATTTTGAAGAGCGGCACAAATTTGATACCCTTTGTAAAAAAGAATAAAAGAACTTGTATAAAAGGTTTAACCACCATTTATTTTATTGTGTAGTTCATCAAAGAATCATGAGGACTATCAAATTTATCCTCCCAATCACTTCAGGAGTGCCTTCTACATTGACAAGTGTATCTCCCTGCTTCTGATTAAATTAAACCAATAACCAGAAACTGTCTATTTTGTGATATGGTTCATTCTATTACTCTATAGTTCTGATTGTTGGATAGTTATATTTTATATAATATTTCTTTTTTGAGATTAAATTTACTTGGCTTAACTTCTATCCATTGTGGTCATAGTTCTTTTCTCTGGTACTATATATATATATATGCTAGGAACTACAAATCCTGCTTGTCCTCTTTTGGGTGCCCACCAGTTTGCCAATAACTCTTTTGAAAGCTGTCCAATTAATAAAATAATCAGCAACAAATATTTCAGGGTCTGCTGTATGGAAAGCAGTATGTTTGTCACTTATTTGTGAACTGTACAAAGCAGTGCAAGGTCATTGGACTATATTTATAGTATCCAAGCCTTAAAGCTTGAAGTAAATTTAAAGGACCTTTCATCTAGACCAATCCTCTTACTTTCAAGTAATAACATTGAGGATCATAGAATTTAAGTGACTTACTCAAGGTCATACAAGTACAAAGCCAGAGTTTGAACTCAGGACATCTTACTCCATATTTATTATTTTTACTTACTAATCATGTATCCTTTCCTACTCCTTTCACTTCCCCTTCTCCTCAATAAATTTCCCCAACTCCTTCACACAAGCCTTATATAACATAGATAATAGTTGCTTTGTAATTCCTAATTGCCCTTTCTTTGTCCTCCAATTTGTTCATATTTCCAATAAAATGTTGCTCCAAGAATTGAACAGAGCTATTCTGATAATTAGTAACAAACTCTTAAATGCGTGCTTTGTGTTTGTCACTATAAAATGTACAAACTGGGCAAGGCCATAGGATCATTAATTAATAACTTGAAGGGAACTTAAGGTCATCTAGCTCAACATCCTAATTTAATAGGAAGGACACTGAGACTCAGAGACAACCTATGTTCAAATTTTGACTGTGCTACTTACAACTTATATGGTTATAGGTTAATAAGACTAGTGAATTAATTTATTGGTGAGTCACTTTATTACAGTTTAATTGGAAATATGTGGCATGGATATATAGGATAAATATAAAAATGAGTAAATATGTAAATGCATGCATTTATGTATCTATATGTGTTTTCATATTAGATAGTACAGTATTAAAGAGTGAGTAATAGAGGAGCTCAAAGAAGGGAGTTATTGTTTGCCTATAGCCATCAAAAAAGGTTTCACAAGAGACAAAAATATGTGTGTTAAAGCTTAAAATGAGAAATATTTCTACAGAAAGATTGGGAGAAGCCTCTAAACCCTGGTCCTTGAGGGAAGCTGAGGTTGCTAGAATGCTTAAGGTTGGGATTTCTGATCTGTACTAGTGCTAAAGCTAATCAGGTATCTGCATTAATTCTGGAATCTTAAAGAGTGGTCCTAGGAGGCTGCCTGAGGAGGCAAGCAGACAAGGTCAGAAGAAAAGAAGTTAAACTATCTATGCTTGTCAGTACTGAGTTTGGGCCTGCAAGTGTCTGCTATACTTCTAGCTTCAACAAGATAGGAAAAAGTGGTCTCAAAAAATAAGTAGAATGGAAAGTACTCCAGAAAAGATAATTTCATAGATTAAGCTGATGTAGTTTCAGCTACAAATGTGCTGTTAACATCACCCCTAGAAGAAGTAGAGAGCTTGAGGACAAGAATTCTGAAAAAAAAAAGAGAAAGAAGGTTATACCTTCATTAGCAACTGGGGACCATTTTGAATTATTTCTTTCCAATGTAATTGCCTGAATCCACAGCATCATTAGTAATTCTCAGTGAGAAAGGACTCAAAAGTACTGAGCAATGCCCAATGACAAAACCTAAAATAAAGTGTAAACCTCAAAAAAAAAAACAACCAAAATGTCTGAAAATGAATTCTTTTTTCACCAAATGAACAGAATAGAGTGAAAAAGTTTCAGACAAAGATATTGTAAAAGAACAGAAGGAAAGACATATCTCACTATGGTGAGAGGGGAAAGTAGCCCACATATACAGCTGCTTTTATATAATGTTTCACAAGGCAAAGGGTGTGGAATTACAACTGGGAATCCCCTACCCAGTGAAACTGAGCATAATACTTCAGTGAAAGAAATGGATATTTCCAGGCATTCCAGACATAAACAACAAAAGCTGAGAAAAATTTGACGTTCACATTTTACACTCAAGAAAACCATAAGAAGGTAATTAGAAAAGAGAAAACTCAGGGGATTCAACAAGGTAACATTAATTTCCCTTCTATATGGGAAAGTAATGTCTAGGATTCTTAAGATAGCTATAATGCAAGAGATACTTAAAGCATTTGAACTACTTAAGATATTTAAAGTGCTTAAGATATGAAGAACTTTATTGGGCAATGAAGAGTATACATAAAAATAAGACAGAGAATAAGTTGAATTTTCTGGGATGATTCAAAAAAATTAAAGGTTGAGAAAGAACACACTTGGAGAAAAGAAAAAGAGAAATAGATGTACTTAAATCATCTCACATGAGATGAATAATGGTATATTTAGTAGAAGGGTACTGGAAGCCATCGTAACCCAACTGGTTGACAAGGTCACAGTCCAAGGAAGGAAGGTCAACAAAGCATACCCCAGAATGAGGGCCCCCCATTGATCCCACTCTGTGACTTCTCTCCCCAAATTTTCCCCACTAATGGACTTGTTATGATTATTATTCTCTCCCCAATACAGAAAAAATAATATGAGAGCAAATACTTACAGGATCAGTAAATATACACCCTACTTTAAGTCCCCTAGGTTATGTGGAAAGGAAACTAAAACAAGTTCTGGACTTTCTGCCACTGTATTGGAACAAGCAACAGTGGAAATATTAGAGAGAGAAGAAATTGACAAGACTGACAGTTGGTGGGGGAAGGGTCAACTGAGAGTGGCAGTTGGTCTTGTGACTAGCACTTCCTTACTGGCCTTGGAGGTGGGAGGGGCTTTGACTTCCAAGTCTCTGGATTGAAGTGCCTCTATTTTCTTCAGCCCAAAAAGACAGGCTCAACCAGCTCTGAAGGTCAGAATTTTCTTGTTGCTTGCTGTCTAATGCTAAGATTTGAAATTAAGAAAACTAGCACAGATATAGTGAAGACCGGAATAAGAGAAACCCCCTACCAGCCTGTGAGGCCTGGCCTCATCTCCAAAGCTGAGAGAGACTCAAACCTTATCTAGGGAGATATCTCTTCCCTCTTCCCTGATACCTCTCTAATCTGAACTAGTTATTAAAATTTATCTTATTTGAATATCGCAGTCAGATAAGTGGACTATATTTTCAGGGGGCATAGCTGAACCTCAGGACAGACATTCAACTACAAATGGTCCTTATCAGCCCCCTGCTGGGAGACCAAAGTCTGGGGAAAGGATTGTCCCTCAAGAGGGTCCATGTTTAACTGCTCTGGGGAATCTTTGGCATCAATCCATAGAGAAGACTATCATAAGTGGTCCATTTATTGAAAACTTAATTTTAAAAAAAATAGCCTCTAAGCAGGGAGCATCTCTCTCCTTTGGCTCAATGGAAGCCATATTCCCTCTCTCCCTTCAACTTCTCCATTCCCTGCTACAAACCATCTGTATCCTCTGTTCTTCCTATCTGCCCATCATTCCCAATAAATATTATAGTTATTACCCAAAAAGATTGCAGTTATAGAATTAAAGTCCAAAGATTATTGCCCTCCTTTCTCAAGCACAAGATACACTCCAAGGCCCTATAATAAACACCGGACAAAAGTTTGAGTACTGTAATGAATCTTTTCCTACAGTTACCATACTCCAATGAATTTGTTGCAACAGAAGCCAAGAAGCATTGCTAGGCACTTCAAAGTAGTGAAAGTCAAGAAAAACAGGACTTGTAAATTGAGGAAAACCCCAAAACTGATCTGCTTTAAGTCCTCACACCTAGATACAAAGATATGTTATTGTTCATATCCCAAGCAATTATGATGGATAGAGAAAGCTTACCAAAAGCACAATGATCCTCTCAGCAGGTCAAAGAGTACTAACCTACAAATGGCTTTATTCACATTAATCATATCTATCACAGAGTGTTGTAGAAACATAAATGATCACAGAATTCTTTGTTATACTAATATCACAAGAGTGTTGTTTAGATGATTTGATAATATCCAATCAAATTGTAGAATGTCACATATGTAGGAGATTGTGTGTCAAAGAAGCATGTACCAAAAAACCTATATAATAAATGAACCATGATACTATGGCAGAGCACTGTGTGTGATGCCTACATATGCAGGTTGAATGCACAGTGTGTCTCATCTCCTTATTCCGACCTTGATGTCAGATCTGGGCAGAAGGACCTTGGATCCTCAGAGGGGTTGCTGGAAGGACCCCTATATAAGGGAAGATGTGGGGTTGTGGGAAATTCTTGGACCTTACTCTCAGTAGAATTGCCTCCATGTGGGAATAATATCCATACTTAGGCAGCTATAAAAATCTATTCTCCACATAAGGAAATAGGAGAGGAGGAGAATAACAGAAGGGATTTTGGACAAAAGGGAGGTGATGGTTGTTGGGAGCAAAACATGTGTGAATAGGTAGAGACTGAACAGGGAGAGAGAGAATGGAGGGAGAGATAAAAAATAAACAAGAAAAACAAGATGAAGGGAAACAAACATTAATCATAACTGTGAATATGAATGGGACAAATCCATTCATCAAATAGAAGAAGATAACAGAGTGGATTAAAAAATAGAAATGCACAGTATTCTATCTACATAAAACCAATTTAAAACAGGGAGATAATACAAAGTAAAAATAAAGGGCTTTAGTAGAATCTATTAAGCTTCAGCTGAAGTTAAAAGATAGGGATAGCAATCATAATCTGAGATACAAGTAGAAAAAATTGATATAATTAAGAGATAAGGTAGAAAATTGCATGTTGATAAAAGGTATCACTTACATTGAAGTTAATATAAGTGTTAAGCATATATACATCAAATGGCATCCAGATTCCTAAAGGAGAGCTTACATGAGTTACAGGAAGAAGTAGCAAAACTATACTTATGTAGGACCTCAACTTCCCATTCTTCAAACTGGACAAATCCCACCTACAAGTAATTTAAGGAGTTGAATAAACTAGTGAAGCCAGAAAATTTGGTCCTATCCTCTAACATGAATTTATAAAGGACTTGAAAATGATATTTATTCCCCTGCCCTTGTGGGGATAAGCTTATTATAATAAAATGCAAGAGCTATTTGAATTAAAAAAATAGGATCAATCTGGTACTCCTATTGGCACAGAGGTAAAAGTTTACAGTATGAAGGAAGTAGTTATCGGAAAAAAAAGAAAAAAAGCTCTTTCTTTAAATTTTTTCCAAGCCTCACTTCTGCCAGAGACAATGACTTTAAACTCCAATCCAATTTTCAAATTCCCTTCCTTTCTACATTGTCTACCTTGGACCTAAACAAATGACCATCATCTGTTTATCTACATCCACCTCCTATTTAACTATTCAATACTGGCACTATTCCCTTAGAATACATTTAATATATCTGAGCACACTTCTCATAAACTGCTCTAAAATAGATTAGCACAGTCTACAAGTATAACCCAACTTTAACTCTACTTCTTACAAGGAAATAGTGAAAAGAAATTGGACAAGTGGATTGGGGACAAGATTATGAAGTCTTGATTTTTTTTTTGACCAACATGTTTAAATTTTAAAAAGCAAGGAGTCAATGAAGTTATTTGAATAGGGAATTATCAAATTCTAGTATTTTAGGAGAATAAATCTGTGAGCATAACAAAGAATGGAATTCATGGAAAGTACTATAGATAAGGAAACTATTCAAGAAGCATTTAAAATAATCTAGGCATGATGTGATTAAGAGCCTAAATCATCAAGGTGGCAGTGGGAAAGAAAAGGAGAGGAGAGGTATAAGGGATACTTAGGAACAAAAACCAATAAGATTTGTTGAAAATTATGGAGGAAACAAGTAAAGAGATGAGATTTAGATAACCTAATAGATAGATAATAATTTAGATAAAATAAGAATAGATTTAGATAAAAAATATTTCAGAGCTATGTATTTTCATCAAAAGTAAGCCTTGGAATTCTCTCTTTCAATTAAGTCCCCTACATTCAGTGTCCCCTGTGTAAACTTGACTTTATATACTCAAAATCAGGGACAAAAGGCATAGATTGGTTTCTTAGAAAAAAGAAAATTTTACAAGGTCTAATAATCAAGTCACAGAATCTACAACCAGTCCAATGAGAGGAAAAATGTGAAATGAACAAAAATGAATCTTTAATTGGCATCTATTTCCCTAAAACCTGCTTTATATTCCTCATTCTCACAAATACTTATGTTCTCATATTGTCCTTTGTTGTGAACCTGAGGCAGATCTCTTGTCAGTATCCTATTTTGCAAAGATTTCTTAAACTTACAAAAAATATACATACTGAAGTGATTAAAGAATATACAAATATATATATATGTATATATATATATATGTATGTATGTATAAATGTGTGTATGTGTACTACTTTATATCAAATCCAGCTGGAAATCTAGATGAAACTTTTTGAAAGGAAAATAAATGTAAATAATATAATTTTATAAATCTGGACAAAGATCACAGCTAGATATATAAAACAAGGAATTAATCAAATACAAGTTGGTTTTTTATCACCATAGAAGTCCTCCACAAGGATTTGGTGAGTTATAAGTGACTCCAAGGAGCACGGAAACATTACCAAGAATTTTTCTAGTACCAACTTATTTTTGCCTTAAAGGGCAAGTATCAGTAATGTAGGGAGGAAAAAGGCCACCAGCATGTATGTTAACTAGTAGCCTGGATACTTTAATAAGGAAGAACAGAGTATGAAGGAGTTAAGAAAGTCAAGACCATATGTGACCAGGCATGAATAAGAAATGAGAAGAGAGAAGATGGAGGAGTAAACCAGAGTAGCTTTTTGTTACCATGAGAATCCTCTCTGACCAAGATTAAAATATCACCACAGAATGAATAAAGAAATGAAAGCACCAACAAGGAAACAGAGGAAAACAACTATTGAGAAAAGAAAAACCCAAAAGGTAGGCAGAGATCACCTGGGGGTGAGGTGAGAGGAGAGTGGAGCCAGCAAGAGGATGTAGCAAGTTAGGAAGAGCAAGCCAAGAGTTCACCACACCCTCACACCCCACATCTGCTGTCACAGTTTTGGAACTTAAGCTCAAGCCAACATTCAGATCCTGAGATCCTGCCTAGACAAATAATGTCAAAAGTCAACCTATACCTCTTGAAATTTCAAACCTGTGGAGAAGTCCTGAGTCCTAGCCCAGGGCAATCTGGGCTGAAGCAGGCTAATCTGTGTGGAGTCAGAGCAAAGCCAGGAATCCCAGTCTGGAACTGGGATGAGGACTCAGTTCACACTTTGGGGTGAGGACACAGTTCACAGTTTTCCCCCTCATCTTTTCTTCCCAAACTAAGGATGGAGCTCCAGGACAAGGCAATTAAGTGGATCAAGTACATAGTGATACCAAAAAATTGAGCTTAAGCCTGGGACAAATATTTGATCAGCCCCTGACCTGATCAAGTTCAGAGTGAGATAAAAACATTTTGCCCAACCCAGAGGAAAGTCCTTAAGCCATCAATACTTCAAAGGTCAATTGAATAAACAGGAAGAAAGGGCTCTCAGAGCTCTCAGCTCTCAGTCGATCATATCAGCCTCCAAGAAATGAAACTGGTAAAAACACAGAAAATAAGCTGAGAATAACATCAAGGAAGGACTGGAGTTTAAAAGAGAACCCCAATTTCCCAGAAACCAGTCTACCTATAATTAGATAAGAAAAATGAGCAAATAACAAAAAAGCACCTAACTCTAAAGAATGTTTATGGAGACAAAGAGCAAGGTACTGACAAAGAAGGGGACAGTGAAAACAAAGGAAACACATCAAAAGTCCAAAAGGAAATTATGGATTGGACACAGATTCTGAAAGAGCTCAAAAAAGAACTAAGGGCTCAGCAAATGACCAGAAATGAGAACAAGAGCAGTTATACTGTGGAAGTGGTGAGATGCACAAACCCAGTCTATGATAACTTTCTCTCTTGCCCTGGGACAAGGAGGCATATTGCATTATCTGTTCAACTGCCCACTTTCAGTTTATCCTTTGATATAATGGGAGAAAGGAAAAAAGAAATTTCATCCCTCAAGTATATCCAAAACACCTGTTATTTGGAAGTTTTATTTAGATAATTGCTTAGTCCTACTCCTATACTGTTTGAAATTATTTAAAAAGCTATAATATCATATAATAATAAAATATATCTAGCCTCCATTAAAACATGTCTCAGTGTAGTTCTTTCAAAGTCACATGACTTTTTTCAACAGGCTAGCTAATTTAATAAACTAATCTCATTATTGCTAATCTGTTAATGGCTGCTGACATTTTATTCTTCCCAGTTAATTAGATATGTTACCTTAAGTCTTTTCTTCCCCATATCAAAAGTAACAGAGATAGTAGTTTGAGAAATTCAGGAACTGGTAATTTGAGAAAGAAGTAGAGAGATTAGAGATGGCAATAAGATTATTCTTTAAAATACAATACATGTAGGACTGGTTTGAAATGTAGCTCACTGAAAAAATGAAGTTGCCTTACATAAAATCTTTATTGAGGAAAGAACAAAGTGATACCATTCACATATATTTAAATTTGGGCTATAGACAATCATTCAACAAGTAAAAAGAATAAAAAATGATAAATGTGACTGTTCCATGACAGTGATCTTTGAAAGATTATATAGAATGAGTAGATTGGGAAAGGGAAATGTTACATTTGTTTTAAATGGGAAAAACATGAAATCTGAGAAGTTGGCAAAGAACTGGACTTTGATTACTTGCAATATTAGACTTTATAATAAAATTTTTGTTTAGTGAATATATAAAACTGAAAAAGTAATAGCAAGAAACCAGTATGTTATCAAGAACAGCATATAACAGAATAAAATTATTTTAATTTTCAACAAGTATTTTAACAGAAGATAAAATTGTGGAATACTAAAATTTGGTTTATTAAATTTTAGCAAAACATTTTTAAAAGTCTGAAGTACTCAAGGGATCTGAGACTGCATTGCCCAGAATTTTTATCTAAGTCTTAAATAAAAGTGGTTACTATTCCTTATCCTTTTATATAGGTCAATCTAGTGCCAAAAGGAGCAAAAAAGTACATGTGTGTATAAAGGAAAGGAGCTATATCAATTGGTAAAGGATATGGGATAATTTTTTTAGATGAACAGAATAGTACTTAAAAGGAATCTGAAAATCATTTCAGTGTAATACAAATAGTTAAAATATAAAAAAAACTTGTACAGAGATGTAGTTGTTTGAAACAGAAAATTAAATATATGATACATATAAAGGCTCAAATCATCTTAAAAAAAAGACATAGAGTGATGTCTTTAATGTAAGATCATATTCATATTTAATGTATTTTATATGTAGTTCTATGGAAACACTAAACAATAATTATACTCATCAATGAATATGAAATCACTTCATTTTTATTGTGATATAAATCTCAAACTTTCTATGCACAAACCGTCAACCTGATTCCTCAAGGTCCACCTAAGCATGCCTCAAAGAGTTACATTTGATAAAGTTCCCTTTCTGTCAATTCAGAAACTTTATCTTCTAAAATGTAATTCTGTCCATTATCTGGGGAATGGCTGAACAAATTGTGGTATCTGGTGGTTATGAAATACTATTGTGCTGAAAGGAATGATGAACTGGAGGATTTCTATGTGAACTAGAAAGATCTACAGGAATTGATGCAGACCAAATGAGTAGAGCCAGTAGAACGTTGTACACAGAAACTGAAACATTGTTGCACAATCAAATGTGACAGTCTGTTCTACTAGTAGCAATGTAAAGATCCAGGACAACACAGAAGACTGTTCAAGAAAGAATGCTATCCACATTGTAATAAATGAAAGTAAAATTATTAAATGTAACATTAATTTTAAAAAGATAGTTGTTGCTATTTATCAAATTAAGTATCAAGTCGTGAGTCTGTTAATAGCTCTTAACAATTAAGTTTTTAATAAAAATGGAGATATGGTGGAGGGAAAGGGGTTAGGAGAGCCCATTGCTGGAGAAGAAACCCAGTTTCTCTTCATAGGATTTTGAAAGTTTTTGAGTGGAAACGTATGGAAGTGGTCAGTCTCTGAGAGATTAAATTTACCAGTATATGGACAGGTTGGAATGAGCAAGTCAATTCTGAGATTAAGTCATAACACATGCCTGTGTAGGAGGCTTAAGGGGGTTACAACAGCAATAGATAATTCTGATATAACTTTTACCAAATCTACAGCTGACACAAATCTCAAAGGGTCACTTAGCAGAATGAATAAGTCAATATTAAAAAAAAAAAACTATGAGCTTAGAAAAGTTGTTCCATTATAAAAGGAAAAAATATAAAAATTTACCCTTGTGCTAAAATAAAATCAACTTTGTAAGTGTAGTATGTGGGAAGTGTCACTAGGAAAGCATACTGTCTGAAAAAGAAATGGGTATTTTAATGAAATTTTATTTAATTTTTTTATTTTAAATTCAAATTTTAAAGTCCAATATGTGTCAGTTCAACTCAATATATATTATTAAACACAAAGTCTACAGAAGTTACTGTTGTCAATATAAGGGCACGAACAAAGCAATAATCTCAAACAGCTTAAATTATATTTAGGGGATATGCCATACACTGTGAAATTTAGATTACTCCACCCTAATTAGATCTTACTTTATGGAGAAGATGAAATTGTAATCTCCTGATTGAACAATGAAGGTACTTAGTTCTTAATTTATAGTGAAGCTATAACTTTAAGCTAAGTATATTTTAAGATCTTAATACAAAAAGGTGTTAAATAACTATAAAGGTTAAATTAATCACAAAAAGGTTAAGTAACAAACAAAAGGTAAACTTAACAAAGAAGTGTTAAGTAACTCAATAGATATAATCTAATCAAAGAAGATGTGAACTAAAGAATGGACAGTCTTAGAGAAAAGCCTCTGATGTGATTGGTAGATGTGAAAATTGAGGAGAGAGGACACAAGAGTAAAAGGTCTATATATTTTGCATCACTTCCTCACTCCGGTACCTTTTGCAGTGGAGAGGTGGCTGATGGCAGTGTGCTGGGACTTTTGGCATCTTGGTGTGGCTATGGCTATTGTCCAGTTCAGTGGTAAGTTTCTGGCTGAGTTTTTCCTCCTTTATTTTCCAAACTATATCCTCTTAGAAGCCTCTAATCTCCTTCAGAGACCTAGTGGCAGAGATCTTGAACTCCCCCTGACACAGGCCAGGCAGGAGAAATCCTATACCCTCTTCCCTCTTCCTCCTTAAAATCCTTCCCTATATATTAATTACAATTACCATAAATTTTCAGACTGACTTGGATTTTTTATTTGGGATTTTTCCCCTGGTAACCAATTAAGTCAAATTTTAAGTCACAACCCTAAAATTATCTCCACAGCACAAAGACAAGACAAGTAAATAGGAAATGACATGAAGCCATTTCACTACAGAAAGATTATTGACAAATTCAGGGATTATATAACAGAATTTGATATCCAAATTTGATTTGACACATAAGAAGCTAATGTAATTTTGGGAAACATCAGAAGAGACATAGCAACCATAAAAAGATTAGAGTCCCATTGAACTCTATCTAAGTCTGACATATATCAAGAATTGCTTTTATTTATAAGTGCTGTATTTCATTTTTAATGATTATTGTATAAATTGTAGCTTCTGTCTTTTGATTTTGTGTCATAATGATTTCTAGATCTCTCTCTCTCTCTCTCTCTCTCTCTCTCTCTCCAATATATCTTTCCTTACAATCAAGTGGTAGGTGGAAACAGCTGATAAATTAGAGACTATGTAACACTACAAACCAAGAGAGCTCTACTTCTCAACAAAAGATAATTTCCTTGCTTTTTTTCTCCTTCTGGAGCCAAAATTGATCATTACAACTTCAAAGCACCAAAATTTGTTTAAATGTTCTGTAAGAGTTAACTTTATTAGTTGGACTTAAATTATATGAAATAACATGGTTGCTGAAATTACTATATATGTCAAGTCAAAAGTTTACTTACCAAAAATAGAGGGGAAGCAATAAGGTAGGGAAATATGAAAGAGGTTAGAGAAAATCCCTATTATAGTCCTCAGTCAAGAAGGCCAGTAGTGAGTAACCATGCAGCCTCCTCTAAGATGGAAGCTAGTCTCTTAGGAAACAAGGAAGGGAGTTAGTCTTTTCACTCACCGAACCAAATAGTTGAGGAGTGAGAGCCTGAGTTGAAGTCACGATTCATGTTGCAGTCTCCATGTTGCAAGTTCTCTCAATAACAATCTCTAGGAGACCCTCTTCACAAGACTCAACTTCACCAGACTGCTCCAACCAAAGGATTTCATGGCTTTAATAAGGTTTCCTGTCCCTGCCCCTTTTCAGAGAGGCCAATCACAGTTTGAAAATTGTCCAACATTGCCTAGGGGCTGTGTCTGTGGGATTGACTTCTTACCTCTAAAGCTGTTAAAAGTACTCCTAGGATTCATAGGTTTCTGAGTTGTCAACTTCGGATTCACACCTTTCTGACTGTGTGAACTCTTAAAAGAATTCAAAAGTTGGACATCCCGGTAAGCATGGTGGCAGTCTAGACACGAGATGCTTCCTCTCCCCAGCACCCAATGAAGTAGAATACCTCAAAAAACATAAAAACCATCTTCAGAAGAACAGAGCGACTCAATAGTAGGGTGCAGCATTGAACGTAGGTGAGATTTGAGCACTTCCACACTATACGAGGGAGAAAAAGCTCCCACCCAAATGTTAGCTTATATACCCTCCCCCACCCCACTTAAGGAGCCAGAGTCAGAGCCAGTAAGCACCAGAAACAGAGAGTGAGTGAGAGACACCTCTAGAGTGAGCAAGGGGCACCTCTAGATAATTAGGAGCTGACTAGGAAAGCAGGGGATCTACCCCTGAGATCAGTTATACTGGAAACCTCTGTACACTGGGGAGTGCAGAATGTGGGTGCTCTAGTGAACAGCAAAGGCTGTGGAGATTCAAGAGCTTGCCTCAGGCAAAAGCCTTACTCCTTAATTCCATAAATAAAGAACCTGTCCATCTCACTCAGATTTCTAACTAAATAGGGAAAGAAAAACCACCATAGGGATGGCTAATTCTGCCCAGGATCAACAAATACCCTACAAAAAAAACAGGAAGAAAACATTAACTCTTGAAAATTTTTATGGAGGCAAAATCCACACCACAGAGGAAAAAGAGGATGAAATTGAAACAAAATCAAAACCTTCCAAAAGAAAATGGAAATTGTCCACAAGATCTAAAAGAATTCAAAATTGGAACTTATCCAAAAGATAGAAGCCTTATGGCAAGAAAAATGGGAAATAATTCAAAGAGAGAACAACAGTCTGAGGGACATGAACTCACTCCCAATTGGAGAAATAGATGGAAGCCACAAAAAAAGAGTAGACCAAACTGAAAAAGAAAACCCTTCTTTAAAGACCAGAATTAGGCAACAGGAAGACAATAATCCATATGTTGTTTACAAGAAATACACCTAAGGTGGGTAGATATTCACAAGGTCAGAATTAAAGGTTGTAACAAGACCTATTGGGCCTCAACTGATATAAAGAAGGGAGGAGTTGCAATTATGATTTCTGACAAAGACAAAGTAAAAGTAGACCTAATTAAAAGGGATAGGGAAGTTAAATATATGCTGATAAAAGGAAGTATAGACAATGAGGTAATATCACTAATCAACATATATGCACCAAATTGTATAGCAATCAAATTTCTAATGGAGAAACTAGTACAAGTGAAGGAGGAAATAGATAGTAAAACTATACTAGTGGGAGGCCTGAATCTACCACTATCAAATTTAGATAAAACAAATCCAAAAATAAATAATAAAGATATAAAAGATGTGAATTAAATCTTAGAAAAGTTAGAGTTAATAGAATATGGAGAAAAATAAATATGAATAAAAAGGAATACACCTTCTTTTCAGCAGCACATGATAAATACACAAAGATTGACAATATACTAGGTCATAAAAACACGGCATAGAAATGCAGAAAATTAGAAATAATAAAATCAACCTTTTCACATCATAAGGCAAAAAAAAATAATGATCATTAAGGGTATGTGGAGAGCCAAATCAAAAATTAATTTAAAATTAAATAATGATTCTCAAAAATCAGTTAGAGAACAAACCATAGAACCAATTAATAATTTATTGAAGAAAATGTCAATGATGAGATATCCTTTCAAACTCTATGGCATGCAGGCAAAGCAATACTCAGGGGAAAATGTATATCCTTGAGTTCATATATTAACAAATTTGGGAGGGAAGAGGTCCATGAATTGGACATGCAAATCAAAAAACTTGAAAGAGAACAAATTAAAAATACCCAGGAGTAAACCAAATTTAAGATCCTAAAAATTAAGGGAGAAATTAATAAAATCAAAAGTGATAGAACCATTGAATTAACAAATAAGACTAGAAGATTAGAAGCTTGTATTTTGAAAAAAAAAAACAAACAAAATAGAGAAAGTACTGGTCAAACTAATTTAAAAAAGAAAAGAAGAAACCCAAATTAACATTATCATGGATGAAAAGGGAGAATTCACCTTCAATGAAGAGGAAATTAAGGCAATCATTAAAAACTATATTGCTCAATTATATGGTAATATATATGCCGATCTAGGTGATATGGATGAATATTTACAAAACTATAAATTACCTAGATGAACAGAAGAAGAAATAGAATTGTTAAATAATCTCATATGAGAAAAATAAATCAAACAGGACATCAAAGAACTCACTAAGAAAAAATCACCAGGGCCTGAAGAATTCACAAGTGAATCCTATCAAACATTGAAAGAACAGCTAGTCCCAATACTATACAAACTACTTGACATGATAAGCAAAGAGGGAGTTCTAACAAACTCCTTTTATGGCACAAAGCCAGGAAGGTCAAAAATGGAGAAAGAAAACTACAGACCAATCTCCTTAATGAACATAGATGCAAAAATATTAAACAGGATACTAGCAAAAAGGCTCTAGCAAGTGATCAGGAGGGTTATTTACTATGATCAGGTAGGATTTATAACAGGAATGCAAGGATGGTTCAATATTAGGAAAACCATCCACATAATTGACTATATCACCAAGTAACCGACAAAAATCACACGATTATTTCAATAGATGCAGAAAAAGCCTTTGATAAAATACAACACCCATTCCTATTGAAAACACTAGAAAATATAGAAATAGAAGGGTCTTTCCTAAAAATAATAAACAGTATCTATCTAAAACCATCAGTCAACATCATATACAATGAGGATAAACTAAATGCATTCCCAATAAGATCAGGAGTGAAACAAGGATGCCCATTATCACCTCTATTATTTAACATTGTACTAGAAACACTAGCAGTAGCAATTAAGGAAGAAAAAGGAATTGAAAGTATTAAAATTGTCAATGAAGAGATCAAGCTATCACTCTTTGTGGATGATATAATGGTCTACTTAAAAAATTCTAGAAAATCAACTAAAAACTAGTAGAAATAATCAACAACTTTAGCAAAGTGACAGGATATAAAATAAACCCACATAATTCATCAGTATTTCTATATATCTCCAACAAATCACAACAGTAGGAATTAGAAAGAGAAATCCCATTCAAAATCACCTTAGATAATATAAAATACTTAGGAATCTATCTGCCAAGACAAACACAGGAACTATATGAACACAACTACAAAACGCTTTCCACACAACTAAAATTAGACTTGAGCAATTGGAAAAACATTAACATCTCATGGGTAGCTAACATAATAAAAATGACCATCGTACCCAAACTTATCTATATATTTAGTACCATACCCATCAAACTTCCAAAAAAACTTTTTTACTGAATTAGAAAAAACCATAACAAATTTAATTTGGAACAAAAATCAAGGCTACCCAAGGAAATAATTTTAAAAAATGCAAAGGAAAGTGGCCTTGCAGTCCCAGATCTCATTCTATACTATAAAGTAGTGGTCATCAAAACAATTTGTTACTGGATAAGAGACAAAAAGGAGGATCAGTGGATTAGACTTGGGGTAAGGACCACAATAAAACAGTCTATGACAAACCCAAAGATCCCAGCTTTCGGGTCAAAAATCCAGTATTTGACAAAAACTGCGAAGAGAATTAGAAGACAGTGTGGGAGAGATTAGACTTGGACCAACTCCTCACACCCTACACCAAGATAAACTCAGAATGGGTGAATGACTTAAACATAAAGAAAGAAATTATAAGTAAATTAGGTGAACACAGAATAGTATACATGTCAGATCTTTGGGAAGGGAAAGATTTTAAAACCAAGCAAGACTTAGAACGAGCCACAAAATGTAAAATACATAATTTTGACTATATCAAATTAAAAAGGTTTTGTTTAAACAAAACCAATGTAACCAAAGATAGAAGGGAAATAGCAAACTGGGAAACAATCCCCATAACAAAACCTCTGAAAAAGTTCTAATTACTCAAATTTAGAAAGAGCTAAATCAATTGTACAAAAAATCAAGCCATTCTCTAATTGATGAATGGGCAGGGGATGTGGATAGGCAATTCTCAGTCAAAGAAATCAAAACTATTAATAAGCACATGAAAAAGTGTTCTAAATCTCTTATAATCAGAGAGATGCAAATCAAAACAACTCTGAGGTATCACCTCACATCTAGCAGATTGGCTAACATGACAGCTATGGAAAGTAATGAATGCTAAAGGGGATGTAGCAAAGTTGGAATATTAATTTATTGCTGGTGGAGTTGTTAATTGATCCAACTTTTCTGAAGGGCAATTTGGAACTATGCCCAAAGGGCACTAAAAGACTATCTGCCCCTATCATTGCTGGGTTTGTACCCCAAAGAAATAATAAGGAAAAAGACATATACAAGAATATTCATAGCTATGCTCTTTGTAGTGGCAAAAAAATTGGAAAATGAGGAGTTGCCCTTCAATTGGGGAATGGCTGAACAAATTGTGGTATATGATGGTGATGTAATACTATTGTGCTCAAAAGAATAATAAAGTGGTGGAATTCCATGGGAACTGGAACAACCTCCAGGAAGTGATGCGGAGCAAAAGGAGCAGAACCCCCAGAAAAATGTACACAGAGACTGATACACTGTGGTACAATCAAATGTAATGGACTTCTCCATTAGTGGTAATGCATTGATCCTTAAAAACCCGGAGGGTTATAGAAGAAAAAATACTATCCACATTCAAAGGAAAAATTGTGGGAGTAAAAACACCAAAGAAATACAACTGCTTAATGGCATTGGTCAGAGGGGATATCATTGGGGATATAGACTATAAATGAACATCCTAGTGCAAATACCAACAAAATAGAAATGGGGTCTGATCAAGAACACATGCAATACCCAGTGGAACTGCACATCAACTATCGGATGGGGTAGGGAGTAATAGAAAATAACTTTTGTAACCAAGGAATAATGTTTGCAATTGACTAAATAAAAAAAGTAAAAAAAAAAAAGAATTCAAAAGTTTCTGACTGTTTGAATTAGAAAAAAAAGGGTAGATCTCCCCAAGTATCTTACTATCTTCTCACCTAGCACTAAGTAGGTGTGAATTCACTAAATGTTTTGAGAGCTCCTCCACCTAGTTCAAGCTTGTGTTGATTCCTTCAAAAAGTAGACAGATGAGAGTTAATCCTGTCTTCACAATCTAGTGAAGTACTTAAATTAGTGTTAACTAAAGTTTTAACTCCAATTAGTCCAAGAGAATAAAGGATTCCATTTTCACAATTGTAAACCCAGAATAGACAAAGAGAACCAAGAATTTCCTTCCACACTTCT
Organism: Monodelphis domestica; assembly: GCF_027887165.1. Classification (NCBI taxonomy): domain Eukaryota; kingdom Metazoa; phylum Chordata; class Mammalia; order Didelphimorphia; family Didelphidae; genus Monodelphis; species Monodelphis domestica. The sequence continues at coordinate 158,539,239 of NC_077230.1, forward strand.
CATCTTACATTGTTTTAAGTAGTATATGTATTGCTTACTGGTTCTGCCTACCTTTTCTCTGTTTTATACAACTCTTCCTATGTTTTGACTAATGCACATTATTTATTCTTTTTGTCATTCAATAGTATTTTATTAAATTTGTATATCCCACTATATTTATCCTCCGGGTGTTGCATTTGAGAAGAATGTAGATAAGTAGAGTAGTACAACCATGAAGGTAGAGGGTCTTGAATTCATGCCATAGGAGGACCAATTGAAAGAAGTCAGGATATCTATCTCATCAAAGAGAAGACTTAAGAAACAGCAATTATCAAAACACTCTTCTATTGAGGAGATTGGACTTATGATTAATACCAGAAAATAAAATAGACTAATTCATACAAGATGCAAAAATACAAATTTTGACTTGCTATAATGAAAAGTTTTCTTACATTTGGAGGTATCCAATTAAGTGGGCTACTTCTTGTTGAGTAGTGAGTTTCCTCTTGTTGAAAAAGTTTAGTCATACTTAATACTTTAGAAATATGATAATAAGAGAATTCTTATTCAGGCAGGGGTTAAACTACTTGAATTTTTAATTCCTTCCCAAACCTTAATATGAATGCAAAATGTTAAAAGTTCATCTAGAATTGGTAGAACTAGTACGATGAATGTACTGGTGTGAATCTTAAAAACTGCTCAGACTCTACCTTAGAAGATTTGGTTAAGTTATTCCCTTATTGTAACAAATGGAGGTACTTGATCAGGAATGTATTGGGGATTTTAAAATTACTCCACCCTACTCATGACAGTTCCTTAGGGGAAGAAAAAGTTGTAAACTCCTTACTGAACAATGAAAAGTCCCCAACTCATACTTATAGTGAAGCAAAAACCCTAAGCTAGGTCTATTTTTAGATCTAATACAAAACGGTACCAAGTATCTACAAAGGTTTAATTAATCACTAAAAAGGTCAAGCAACTTACAAAGGGCAAGCTTAACAAAGAGATGTGAAATACTCAGAAGATATAATCTAATCAGAGAAGGTGATAACAAAAGAAAATGTGAACTAAGAATGGTCAGTCCTGGGGAAAACGTCTACTGTGATTGGTAGATGTGAAAATTTAGAGGAGGTGACATAAGAGAAATTTCTCTTTAAAAGGAGCTGGGTCTCTCTGAACTTAGTTGGAGTTTGGTTTAGTTGTAGTTCGTAGTTTGGTTTGGGAGTTTGCCATGGAGGTTGGAGTTTGGAGTTAGTTGGAGGAGCTGGGTCTCTGAACACAGTTCAGGAGTTGAGGATTTCAGTGAAGGACTGGAGTTTTGCTTCAGGACAAATTTTGTGGTGAGTGATAAAGGACTGACTAGTCTCTCTTAAGACTCAGGCCTAGGCCATTTGGTTTAGGCCCTTCCTACTATAAACTCATCTTTCTACTCTCTTTCTTCCCTTAATTCCTTCATTTGTATTAATTAAAATCCCCATAAAACCCATCTGATTTGGGTATTTTCATATTTGGGAATTTTTCCCATGGCGACCACTTATTATTGATTTAAGTCAAGACACTAAAAATTATCTTTACAGTTTTGGCAATTCACAGTCTTGAAACCCACATATTTGCAGTTACATTGTAGGATTAAGTCAAGCAAAATTGCATAGAAACAATCCTCCACTAGATATGAAGTAAACATTCAAACTAATGAAAAGTCTTCGGATACAGCAGTAATGTTCTTCTCTCCTTGTTGCTAAGAAAGGGAAGATGAAAAGATCATTGGTAGGCTACTAATCTTAACTATATGGAAGAATAATAGTTAAACTTCTCTCTCTGTTAATAGTTGTAGCTTTCCCAAGGCTTAACATTTTCTTACCATTCTAATAAGAAAGAAATTAAGAGGAGATAATCAAGGACACCTTATCATCTATGCCACAGTTATACCCATGCTGCTCAAAGTAATAGATGCACTGGAGGAGAAACAAGGTGGCTGATGATAATGGCAAGTCATCTCCAAAGAAAATTAACAGCAAGTCATTTTGATGTATTTTTGGTACATCTTTCACCACACATTTAATTAAAAACCCAATTAACTTTCTGCTTTCATAGTGTCTACTCAGCTGTCTAAGTAAGAATTAAGAACATGTACATATACATATATGTGTATATGTATGTATGTGTGTATTCATGTATGATATTATACTAACTACAATGACACAAAAGTAAAAAACAAATTAAGGGCCTCTGATTTTTTTTTCAATTTCATGATGTTTTTTTTTTCAATACAGTGTCATGAAGACATTATATATTCAGACATTTTAGTGATAATTATCATTTGTTTGCAGAAGTACCAATTATGTATATACATATATGAGGAGAAAATGAAGTAAATGGAGTTGTTTTGCTCAGATAGTGTACCCTGTTTACTCAAGATTATTTTTTAATGGAACAGACTGTGCTTAGCCTGGGTCATTTGGTAACACCTGGGAAACAGTATAATATAATGAATAAGAGAGTGGACTTGCAATCAGGAAGACTTGGATTGGAAACTCTCCTCAAACTCTAATTATATGACCCTGTGCAAGTCACTTAATACCTCCTGGTTTTGTTTTTTTCATCTGCTAAATGGGCAAAATATTATCATCTATCTCACAAAGTAGTAGTAATGGTCAGATGACATATTTTGTAAATGTCAACGCCCTATATAAAAATATGGATATATGTGTAATCCTATCAGTTTACTTAATTAATTACCCACCATCCCTTTCTGCAAAATATGTACATTCTCATATGAAAAATCTATGCATATGGTCCTGAAATAGAATATTTCCCACATTTTAACTTTTATCTGCTTCCATTTCTCAAGTCAGTGTAATTACATCATATTTCAACACATTTTCAAGGGGATCAGAACAGCACCTGCCTGCTACCATTGCTTCCTCAAATAATGTGTTCTTGGAAGGGATAAGTCATTTGATTCTGCCAGGACTACAGCATGTGAATAAAAAAGGGAACTTGAAAATGCAGAGAAATAACAGGCCAGATCTTATTAAATGAATTAACTAGTAGTTTAAAAAGTTTTTTTTTCATGTAAATACTCATTTTCTGAATATTTAAAAGAGATAATTATTTAAAAAGCAAAGGAGAGGTGCATGATGAATATGAACAGACTGAAAAAGATTACAAATGAGGAATTACTCAAAATGACCTGGGTAGAAATTGTTAACAATGACATCTTCACTAGAAATAAAAATATTCTAATCTTGTAGCAAGAGTAAAGGAAAACAGATTGATATTCTACATATTCCATTGATATACATGTGACATCAAGAGGATACCAAAAAAAAGATATGTAGCATATTGGATGGACCCTCTGTGGAATCAAATGGGCAAATATTGAGGGATTTTTATCTCATTGCTAAGAATACCCACATCAAAGAAATCATAGACTAAAATATATATTAGTACTCTTTGAGATGACAGAGGCACTTCCCAATGAAGCTAGATTCAGCAAATTATCAGCATCAACTCGAGCATATTCAGGCAGAGAAATGAAAGTATTTAATAGATTCAGGTTTCCTGCATGTAAACAATGTAAAAAGTTAATGGAGATATGGTATGCTAATATGCTTCTTACTCAGAAAAAGATGACTGTAACATGCTTATGTCATTTTGTAGATTCAGCTGTATTCATCTTAGATGGCTCACAAAAGTGGGGCTCCACTGTGGCAGTATACATTCCTTCCATTCTTATACATACAACCTAAAAGTACATATTAAAGAAATTTCTGTACAGGATTTGCTTTGATGGAGAATGATGGTGTTTTTTTTTTTTAATTTGGGGCCCAGAATCAAAGCTTACTCCATCTGTATAAATGTGTCAGACTGACTATGAACTCAGAAGATGTCTCAGAATATTAAAAAAAATCAACCACCTTGTGATTCCCAAGAAAGTATTCACTTCTATTAGGAACCCTTTCATTTAGAGTTTCAGCACTGACAACTTTCACTTACTCATTACACAAGCAGTTATCTGGGGCAGACTATACAGAAATATTTATTTGCTTTGAGGGCTGTATTAGTTTGAGAGACTGAATGAAATATTGTCATGAAAATAGACTTATAATCTTTTGTTTGTTGTCCTAAAAAGGTGTTGCCTAGACTAAGCAGATCATTTCCTCACCTTTTTTGTGAATAAATGAATTTAACCAGTATGAGGATACATGATGATCATTTTCAAATGCTACTTAGATTTTTCCCCTTTCAGGATAACAATGACTAATCATCCACTATTGAATCTTGATTATGAGTGAGATAAGAAACATCACATTATTTCTTCTGATTGAAGGTTTCAATATCCAAAGAGTTTGCAATTGGCAAGATAGGCACCTGTGAGTAGGAAAATTTCTTCAGTGTTAGAATTCAAAGCTTCTCTGGATTAAAAATGTTTTAATCCACTTTCTCATGAAGCTGATTTTTTTAATACTTCATAATCTATCAATCCTGTATTTTTTTAGAGGCATACTGTGTGCCAGCCTTTGGGAATACAATGAAAAATGCTCCAATGACTTTAAATTCTAATGAAGAAAAAACTATATAAATGTCTCAGCATACACAAAAAACATTTATAGGAATTTAGAAATCATATACAAATAAGATATAGGTTTAGCTTGGGTTTTCCCTTTTAATTACAACCTAGAAGAAGACAAGCAACTGTAAGATGAGAAAGGATAAGGGGAGAGGATAAACATGTTAACTTATTTAGGTCACTAGCAAAAGGCCTACCATGGTGTTTTGTTTTGTTTTGTTTTTTCAGTCAACTAACAAACCATTGACATTTCTGGATCATACAAGGTAGTTTCCTCAGTTGGTTGTTGATTAAAAAAGCAATGGAATGAACAGAGGCATACAGATGGAAAAAGAGAGAATTAAAATATGGAATGGAGAATTGTCAAGTTAGAAGGAATATAGAATACCTGATAGGAAATAGTATAAGTTAAAACTAAAAATGAAATTTGGAGCCGAAATGGGGAAGATCTTGATTCCATACTTTATTTGTTGGGTACATGAAAGGCCTTTGAGTAGAAGAGGGATACATTCTGTGAAATTTAGAATACTCCACCCTAATTAGATCTTACTTTATGGAGGAGATGAAATTGTAATCTCCTGATTGAACAATAAAGGTACTTAGTTCTTTCTTCATAGTGAAGCTAGAACTTTAAGCTAAGTCTATTTTAAGATCTTAATACAAAAAGGTGTTAAGTAATTATAATGGTTAAATTAATCACAAAAAGTTTAAGTAACTAACAAAAGGTGAACTTGAAAAAGAAGTGTTAAGTAATTCAAAAAAATATAATCTAATCAAAGAAGATGAGAACTAAAGAATGGGCATTCCTGGAGAGAAAAGCCTATGATATGATTGGTCGATGTGAAAATTGAGAGGAGGGGACACAAGAGTAAAAGGTCTATATACTTCGCATCACTTCTTCTCTCCGGTACCTTTGGCTGGTGGCAGCATGCTGGGCCTTTCAGCATCTTAGGGTGGCTACAACTATTGTCCAGTTTGGTGGTGAGTTTCTGGCTGAGTTTTTCCTCCTTTACTTTCCAACCTTTATCCTCTTAGAAGCCTCTAATCTCCTTCAGAGACCTAGTGGTGGAGATCTTGAACTCCCCCCTGGCACATGCCATAGGGAGAAATCCTATACCCTCTTCCCTCTTTCTCCTTAAAATCTTTCCCTCTATATTAATTAAAATTACCATAATTTCCAGACTTACTTGGGTATTTTATTTGGGATTTTTCCCTGGTGAACAATTAATTTAGATTTTAAGTCACAACCCTAAAATTATCTCCACAAATCATTGTGATGCATTGAAAGATGATTTTGAAAGCCCTATGAAGATTAAAAGGCATGATCGTAAAGCCCCATTTGGACACCTTAGTTTTATAATGAAATCAACCTTAATTATGTTGAACTTTAAGAAAAAGTCTAGAAGAGGACTATGACTCTTCAACTATAATGACAGCAATTGTAAAAGTGGTGTTTCTAGTTTGATAGGAAACATTTAAACACAATGAAATTGATAAGTATATACTTTATTAGAATATATGGAGCATGGAGCATGGGTAAACAACCTCATTTCCCTCTCCTCTCCCTGGGGTAGAGGATCCATTGTACTGACAGATTTGGAGGTTAACAGAAGGGTGGTGGATAATTAATATTTACTGAGGAAAAGATCTGAGCTATGTGATTTATCAGCAAGTAGGAATAATAAATGGGTTAATAGACTCCCCACTCAGTCCAAAAGCCCTGAATAAAGAGTGAGATTTATTAAGTTGATGTATTGAAAACAATCAAATAGGACAAATTAATTAAAAGAAAACAATTTACTGATGAACAAAATTAGGTTGGAGGGAAAATGAAAGATTTTCCAAGTTGGGAGGTGGAGGGTGAACAGATGTAATTTCCTGAAATCAAAAAATAAGGTTCCCCAATCCCTCACCTGTCTGTATTCAAACAAAGTAAAAAGTGGGTAAATAGCTGTTTGACTAGTATGGGACCAATTTTCTGACAAGCCATATGGGTGTGTGTGATATATAAATGTGAAAAAACTACTTATATAATTCTTTAGATCTGACATGGTTTTGAGACAGCATAACCTAGGTCCTTAGATAAGGGTTTCTAAGCAAAATGTCTAGCTTCCCAGGCATGCAAAGTGAGGTTCAAACAATGCAATAAAATTTTCTCATAATTCCCATAATCAAATAAAGTTATCTCACAAGACAAAATTGAACTAGACCCATAATTGAATAGAATGGCAAATGAGCTAAATACATAATTGAGTCTAAAGATGGTGTCAGTGTGGTTCATTAAATTTCCCCTTTTGATTACTGAGGGATGGGCCAGCCTACTACCTTCATGTATCACTTATCTATAAGATAAATCTATAAGGTTTTTTATATATTAGTAATCAAAGTTATTTAAATCAGGCTATAGATCAAACTGTTTAGAGGACTCACAAGGAACTCATTTTGATAGAGAATTTTTACATATCACTATGATTATAAAGAAAATAATGAAACATAAATACCATAAAAAAGAGCAAGTAATGTAATGAGGTTTACCAATATTAAATAACATCACTTCCTTGTATCCTAGTGACCCACTCCCAATATCTATTTAATCACCATATCTTGTCTCTAGTCTCAGGTGTTCCAAATGCAGTTATCTGGTCCTTGGAATCATCTTTCCTTGCACATTCAGGGATTGGCCTCATTCACCAGGCAACCCTGAAGGGCCTCTTTTTCTCTGGTTCCAAATTGCTAATAAAAATTTCTAGATAATTCTGCTAAAATCTGCCAGCAAGAAGATATAATATAATTAGTACAATCTCTTGAAATTGGTTTTCCTGTAACATGTTCATATCATGAAAATTCATTCAAACCTATGGATCTAATTGTTTTAATAACATTCTTGGGCATCCTTGCTTCACTCCTGATATTACTGGGAAGATTTCTAACTTGTCCCTATTACAGATGATACCTGCTGATGGTTTTAAATATACACTCTTTATTATTTTGAGAAATGGCCCTTCTATTCCTGTACTTTCTAGTATTTTCAAAACAATGGTCACTGTATTTTGTCAAAGGCATTTTTTGCATCTATTGAGATAATTTGATTTCTGTTGGCTTGATTATTGATATGGTCAACTTTATGGATGATTTTCCCAATATTAAAACTTCCTTGCATTCCTGGTATAAATCTCACTTAGTCATAGTGAACAATCCTAGTGATAACTTGTGGTAGTCTTTTTGCTAGTATTCAATTTAAGATTTTTACATTTAAGTTTATTATAGAGATTGGTCTGTAGTTTTCTTTCTCTGCCTTTGTCCTGCCTGGCTTTAGAATAAATACCATATTTGTGTCATAAATGAATTGGGTATTATTACTTCTTTGCTTAATATGTCAAATAATTTGTATAGAATTGGGACTAGTTGTTCTTTAAATATTTGATAGGATTCACTTGTGAATTCATCTGGCCTTGGTGATATTTTTAGGGAGTTTCTTGATGGCTTGTTCAATTTCTTTTTCTGAGATGGGATTGTTTAAGTATTCTGTTTCCTCTTTTGCTAATCTAGACAATTTATATTTTTAAACTATTCACCCATTTCCCCTAGATTATCATATTTATTGTCACGTAATTGGGCATAGAAGCCCTTAATAATTTCTTAATTTCCTCTTCATTAGAGATGAGAACACTCTTTTCATTTTGATACTGTTAACCATTTTCCCCCTGAAAGAATATACTCAGTTTTGCTGGATATATGACTCTGGGGTGTAAAACCAGATCTTTTTGCCTTCTTGAATGCCATATTCCATGCCTTTCAATCCTTTAATGTAGATGCTGCAAGGTCCTGTGCAATCCTGATTCTAGCTCCATTGTATTTGAGAGGTTTCTGTATGACTGTTTGAAGGATTTTCTCCTCAGCTTGGTGGGTCCTGAATTTAGCTATTATATTCCTGGAAGTTGTCATTTGAGAATTTCTATTTGGAAGTTATCTATAAATTCTTTCCATTTCAATTTTACTTTCTTGCTCAAGAATCTCTGGAAAGTTTTCTTTGATAATTTCTTGTAGTGATGTCCTAGGATTTTTTTTCTCGATCATGGCTTTCAGGTAGCCCAAAAATTCTCAAATTATCTCCTAAATCTGTTTTCTAGGTCAATTATTTTTTAAGTGAGATTTTTCATGTTTTCCTTTGTTTTTTATTTCTTTATTTTGCTTTATTGTTTCTTGATTTTGGATGAAATAATTAGTTTCTAGATCAATTACGATTTTCAAAGCCTGATTTTCCTCTGCAGTTTTTGGTTCTTCTTTTTTAACTGGCTCATTTCTTCTTGCATCACTGTTATTTCTTTTTGCATCACTTTCATTTCTCTTTCCCACGTTTCCCCTACCTCTCTTAATTGGTTTTTGAAGTCTTTTTTGAGTTCTTTCAGAATTTGTGTCCAATCCATAGTGTTCTTTTGGACTTTGGTGTGTTTCCTTTGCTTTCACTGTCCTTTTCTGTGTCTTTACCTTGCTCTTTGTCTTTATAAAAATCTTTAGAGTCAGTTTTTTTTTTAAGAAGATGAATCTAATTCAAACAGAATACATTCAGAAAAGATGACTTTTCTTTTAATCTGAGACAAATAGCATGATAAACAATACAGGAGAGCAAATGACTTAAAAGTTGTAATAGTCCACTGAGTAATGACTTTTAAATTTATAAATCTACATACATACTTCTCCAACAATTCAGTGATGTTTTGCAAAAGACTTCTGGCTTCATTCTATATAAAGACTGGAAGCAACTTTCAAATACCAATTATTTTATTTCCTGAAATCAAGTTGGCCTGGCTGTTCAGTTGAAGTTGAGAGAAGCAAACATACATATTCCATTTTAGTGAAATTTCCCTTTTCATCATTCACTTCAGTAGCAAATCATCCTTATCTTTTGTAGGTTTGACATATCTTCAGAAATCATTTGAGTCAATGGATCACTTCTTCCTTTTTCCTTTTTTACCTCCCTCTCCTTGTTGAAGACTTTGCTTACCAACTCCTGTTCCTGGTGTGTTTGTTTTTAGCTTAGGCATCATTTCAGCTGCATACAATATTACTGACCTTTTGTGACGGGAACTGTACAAGGCATAGGCTGTCATCTTCCTGCTTTAGCTGAAATTATACTCTGCCCCTATATTGAAGATCACAATTCCACTCTTTTGAGTAAATTTTATTTTTCTCAATGTATACATTAAGTTCAACTGCCAGGCACACATATTGGATTTCTGTAGCTACTGGATTCTCAACAGCTTTGCCAATTGGAAACCATCTTCCCTCAGAAATTGTCTTCTTGTTATTTAAATATGTAGGATAAATGCAAATGAATCTCCCTGGTCCAATGGAGACTGATATGCATACACCATCTCCTGAGGGAGTCATATTCCCCAGTTCCATGTGGGAAGGATAGCAAAGCTACCCTGGGGCAAGTGGGAGCTCACAAAAATTTCTTCTGGGAGAAATCCCATCTACCTAGACTTCTATGCTTTTTACATAGTTTGCTCATTTTTCTGATCTAATTATAGGTAGGCTTGGAGAGATAATGTCTGAGGGCTGAGAGCTCTGAGAGCTCTATCCCCTTGCTCATTCAATTGACCCTGGAGATGCTGATAGTTCAAAGTTCCTTTTTATAGATCAGGAAACTCAGTCAGAGAAAAGATAACATATAAGATAACATTCCCTAAGGCTTAGGTGTAAGATTTTGATCTCACTTTGATCTTGATAATGTTAGTGGCTGATCAAGTTCTAGCCCCAGGCATAGGCTCAAGTTTTTGGTCTCACTGTGTACTTGACTCAATCAGGCACACCCTTGATTGTCCTGTCTTGAAGCTCTGCCCTAAGCTTTAGGGTAATAGATCAATACTTAGAACTTGTTGCTTAGTACTATAAGCCACACCAAAGTGTGAAATAAGTCCTTATTCCAAGCTCAGACAAGAATTCCCTGGAGTGAGACTTCAGAATTCCCCATGGGTTTAAAATTTTAAGGGGTATGGGTTGGCTTGTATCATTATTTGACCAGGCAGGATCTCAGGATCTGAATGTTGGCTTGGACTTAGGTTCTGAACTTCAGAGAGCAGATGTGGTATGGGGTGTGTGATGTGCTCTTGGCTTGCTCTTCCCTCCTTGCTACAGCTTCTTGCTGCCTCTGCTCTCCTTTAATCTACATGCTCCAGATGTTCTTTGTCTACCTTTTGAGTTTTCCTTTTCTTGAAAGTTGTTTGACTCTGTCTCCTTGTTGGTTATTTCACTACTGTATTCATTTTGTGATGATATTTTAATCTTTGTCAGAGGGTATTCTTATGGTGGCACAGAGCAGTTCTGGATTACTCTACCATCTTAGCTACACCCCTGGAAACTCCATACTATTATTAATAATAAGAATTTCCTGTTTTAAAACAAAATAAACCCCATTAAATGTTGAAAAGTTTTCCAATATCTATTTTCATCATTCTTTTAAAATTTATTATCTAACAACATCATGATTTTTTTCAAAAAAGATTGATTTTCTGATATTATTTGTGATACAATAATTTCTCAGACATCATGATATGAGATAATTTAAAGATATAAAAATAACATACATGGTATTTCATATGTAGAACATGAAACAAAACTTATTAATATATTATAATCAATTCTGCCCAAAATTTTTTTCAAATCACCTTATACATAAAAATTATTAATCTTATTGCCTTTAAAATTTCATACAAATTACATTTAAATCCTGGTATGCAATTATATTCTATTAAATAAATAGTAATAATAACAATAATCAACTTAGTCCTCATATACTAGAGACTATATATAATGCTTCACACATACCATATCACAACATGGCTGGGAGGTAGGTATGATTATTACTTTCCTTTTTATAGATCAGGAAACTCAGTCAGAGAAAAGATAACATATAAAATTACACAACTAGTAATTTCTGACACCTGGATGTGACAGGTTTTGCTATATTTTTCTATTATTATTTTGCATTTGATTCCACAGTTAATAGAATACATTTCATTGTATCATAATTTAGTTATAGGACAGATTTCAAACAATGCAAAACTGGATTTACAACAACAAAAATCAAAATCTCAATTTCCAAGGCTATTAGACATGTGATTTAAAATTTAGAGCCTACAGTTAAAAAGTAGCTTATTTTAAGTATTGCTTATAGCAATTCACCTTTCATTAAATTTCTTTAACTCTTTAAAAATTACTTAAAGAGCCAAATCAATTTATTTTTGTATTCATAACATAGCCCACCATCTCTTTTTCCAAGGCTTTTCAGTTTTTCACTTCAAGAGAAATTTTAATTGAATCATCACATTCTCTCATCTTTTATTGGAGTTCATGAGATTCTAAAGACTGGGGAATAAGCTCATTTTATGGTTTTTCAATGGCAGATTTCTGTATTTCCTAATTTTATCCCTAACTCTCTAAATAATCAGTTTCCATTTCAATCTTACAATTTAGCATAAAATTTTATAAAACCTCAATTAATTATAGTACTGTTGCCTGTTTGAGTTAATAAGAACTTATAAAAGCATGATTTTTCCCTACCATTCTTCTACCTTGCTTCTAATTTACTTAAACAATAAATTCTATAATATAAGATTTTGAAAATTCTACTTCAGTCTTCCGAAAGCTATTCCTAGTTCTTGGTCATAACTATCCTACTATTATTATGGATATCTATCTCTCATTATCTACAATAAGTTGTAGGCCCAGGCTATCAAAGAAGTTGGGTATGGGGTCCTTCATCATGGGATCCAGGTTATTACTCTTTTTCATTTCTCAAATTAATTTTACTAATTTTTAAGCTCTATCTCATCTAAGCATTTTCCCTTCATTTTATTGTCAAAAAGGAGGTTAACAAGAAGTGATTATGAAATGCAAATCACATACCTATATTTTTCACTATGGAATTTCAGTTAAACTAGCTGCCTTCTTTTTATACTAAAAGAATTTTAATCAGAATTAGTCAAGGGGAAATAAAACTATCTTTTTTTCACAGACAAATAATAGAATATATAGAAATTTTAGAAACCTAAAAAGAACCTAAGAGAACATTAATTGTAATTATCAATACTTTTATCAAAATAGCAGGATATCAAATACACTCATACAAATAATCAGAATTTCTATATATCACCAACAAAGTCCTGTAAGAAAAATAAAGTAAAAGATAATCCATTTAAAATAAACACAGAATAAAATACCTAAGAGTATACTTGCCAAAACAAAGCTTGAAATGACATGAATATAATTATAATTTTATATGAATAAAATAAGATCTAAATAATCAGAGGAATATTATGCATTCATAGATGGGCATAAATAATATAATTAAAATTACAACCCTATCTAAATTAAGCTACTAATTCAATGTAATACCAATTAAATTATAAAAAAATATTTTATTGAAGTAGGCAAAATCAGAAAATATATTTGGACAAACAAAAGGTCAAGAGTATCAAAGGAGTTAATGAAAAAAATGTAAAGGATAGAGGTCTAGCAAACCAGATTTTAAAATGATTTTTTTTTAAAACCCTTACCTTCCATCTTGGAGTCAATACTGTGTGTTGGCTCCAAGGCAGAAGAGTGGTAAGGGCTAAGCAATGGGGGTCAAGTGACTTGCCCAGGGTCACACAACTTAAAATGAAATTTTAAAGGAGTTATCAAAACTCTCTGATACTAGATAAGAAATAGAAAAGTAGATTGATGGATCAGAACAGACATGCAACAAATAGTAGTAAAAAATTAAAATAACCTTATGCTTGACAAAAGTAAATATTCAGGCTTTTGATATAAAAATGTAATTTTTAGTAAAAAGTGTTTTGGAAAATTGAAAACCAGTTTCTCAGAAAATAGATATAGACTAATATCTTTCACTTTTTACCAGCATAAGATTAAAGTTGATATACAACTTAGGAATATATCATTACAAACTGGAAAACCAGGAAATATATTACCTCTCATATTTATGGACAAGAGAAGAGCTTATGAAAAACAAGAATAAAAAAACAATACAAAATGTAAAATGATTAACTTTGAACACATTAAATTTAAAAGGTTTTGGACAAATAAAACTAAAGTAGTCATGATTAGAAGAAAAGCAGTAAGTTAGGGTGAAATTTCATAGATATTTTCCCTGATAGAGGTCTCATATCTAAAAGATATAGAGGACTTTGTCAAATAGGTAAGAATATTAGTCATTTCCCAACTGATAAATAGTCAAAAGATATGATCAGAATTTTTGAATGAAGAAATCAATTTACATAAATATACCTGCCTGGAAAAATGCTCTAGATCATTATTATTTAGAGAAATTAAAAAATCAAAACAACTGTGAGATATCATCTCATGCCTATCAAATTGGCTGAAATGGTAAAAGGGCAAAATGATATATATTGGAAAAGATGTGGAAATGGGGACATAAATACATTATTTGGAATTGTGAACTGATCCATCCACTTTTTTAGAGAAAGCTGTAATTATTCATAAAGAATTATAAAATTTTATGCCCTTTGATTGAGTAATATCATTACTAGGTTTATTTCCCAAGATGATAATGGAAAAATGAAGATTCTATATGTTCTATAATCTTTATAGTAGCTCTTTTTGTGGAGGCAAAGAACTGGAAATTGAGAGGAATGAACAAACAAATTGTGGCATTTAATTGTGATGTTATACTATTGTGCCATAATAAATGACAAGTGCATTAACTTTTGAAAAGCATGAAAAAACATACATGAAAGTATGAAGTCAAACAAGGAGGTTTAAGAGAACATTGTTTTCAACAGAAATATTGCATGAAGAATGATTTGTGTATATTCACCTTAAGAGAAAGACCTAATAAATAGCAACACTTAAGACAAAGTTTTAGATATTCATATATATTTTTGTTAAATGATGCCTCTCATAGTGCAGAGAGGGATAGGAAGGTGAGAGATGTCTGGGAAATTTCATGCATGAAGCTAATTCATTATTTTTGTTACATTTTTATTTTTTCCTGATTACATGATAAAACTTTCAATAACTGTTTTCTGACAAATTGTATATCCTTGTTATCTTCCTCCCTTCTTCCTCTCCCTGATCCTCAAGGCAGTAACAAAGATTGTACATGATTTTTCACAGATATATTTCACATTCATCATGTTGTGAATGAACATATACATCACTAATAATAGAGAAAAATCCATGTTCAAAATGAAGTGGAAAATATCATGCTTCAATCCACATTCAGACTCCAAAAGTTCCTTATGTAGCAGTGAATGGCTTTTTTTCATCATGACATCCTTGGAGTTGTCCTGCAGAGTTGTGTAGCTTTCATTTCTCTAATGGTGATTTGGAGCACTTTTCATACGAATGAGGATAGTTTTGTTTTCTACATCTAAGAATTGCCTATTTATATGCTTGGCTATTATAATTTGAGAATATTTTGAATTATCATAAATTTGACTAAGTTTTCTGTATATTTAAGAAATAAATACTTTGTAATAGACTCTAAAAATTTTTCTCAATCTATTGTTTCCCTTCTAATTTTGGTTGCATTTGTTTTGGTTGAAGTGACATTTTTAAATTTCATGTAGTCAAAGTTATCTTTTTTAAAATTCATAGTGTTCTTTATGTCTTGTTTGGACATAAATTCTTTCCTTCTCCCTATATCTAACAGGTAAACTGTCCCATGTTCCTCTAATTTGTTTATATCTATATCTTTACATCTAAATCATGCATCTATTTTTACTTTCCCTTAGAATGTGGTGTTAGGTGTTGGTTTGTGCCTAGTTTCTGCCATATAATTTTTTAAAGTTTCTTGGCAGTTTTTACCAAATAGAAAATTCTTCTAAAAGCTGATTTTCATAAGCACTAAGTTAGTATGGTCATTTACTACTATGTGAATTCCTAATCTATTCCATTGCTCCACTATTCTATTTCTTCGCCAGTAGCAGATTGTTCTGATGGTTGTTACTTTATAGCTAAGCTATCTTCCTGCATATTTTCCTAATTAATTCTCTTGATATCCTTGACCTTTTGATCTTCCGAATCAATTTTATTATTTTTCTAGCCATATGGAATAATTTGGGGGGAGTTTTATTAGTATTGTATTAAAGCGGTAAATTAATTTAGGTAGAATTATTATTTTTATTATATTGGCCCAACCTATCCATGAGCAATTCATGTTTTTCAAGTTGTGTAGGAAACTTTGTATGGAAAGTGCTGTGTATACTTAATTAAATCAAACAAACAAAAAACAACAACCCTTATCTTCTGCCTTGATTCCCAGGCAGAAGAGTAGAAAGGACTAGACATTGGGTTTAAGTGACTTGCCCAGCATCACACAGCTGGGAAGTGTCTGAGGCCAGATTTGAACGCAGGAAATCTTATTTCTAGGTCTGGCTCTCTATCCACTGAGGCACATATGTGTCCCTATAATTATTATTAAAGATAGTTATAATTATGAAAAACTCTTTGCACCAATCTTCTGTTATAACTGGTTTACTATTTATCATTATGTAGACCTTTAGCTAGCAACCTCTAAGAGACAGATAGCAGTGATCCAGGTTCCCAGCTATACAGACTGAGGATCAGACAATAAAGTATTTTCATAGTTCCCATAATTGAATAGTTTTCTCACAATACATAAATTGGATTACATGCATCATTTCAACCAAATGTGAACTGAGCTAGATCCAGGATTGTTTTACTAGATGGATTCAGTGTGCTTCATTCAGTTCCCATAAAATTCTTAGGATCCAAGAGTGGGAGAAATACATGCCTACTACTCACAACTATAGCTCCTGAGAATCCACTGGCAAGTTTCCCATTTAACAAATCGGACAAGATGTAAATATTAATTTAATCTGAAACATTTGCTTAGCAAAATGAAAAGCAAGAAAAAACCAAAATCCCAATGACAAAACAAGGATGTTCTTTCACCCCAATGTACATTTCTCCATGGGAGAGTGAATATAATCTCTTAAAATCATATTAAAGAGGTACATGGATATGCCAACACAGGTACTGAAGTTCAGTTACAATATAGGACTAAAAGCTATAGACACTTTTCTGTTAGCTAGTATAATCAAGCCATTCCTTTGGGTTTTCAAGGAAGTGAAGAAAGAAAGAAGGAAAGAAAGAAAGAAAGAAAGAAAGAAAGAAAGAAAGAAAGAAAGAAAGAAAGAAAGAAAGAAAGAAAGAAAGAAAGAAAGAAAGAAAGAAAGAAAGAGAGAGAGAGAGAGAGAGAGAAAGAAAGAAAGAAAGAAAGATGGAAAGAAAGAAAGAAAGAAAGAAAGAGAGAGAGAGAGAGAGAAAGAAAGAGAGAGAGAGAGAAAGAAAGAGAGAGAGAGAGAGGGAGAGAGGGAGGGAGGGAGGGAGGAAGGGAGGGAGGAAGGAAGGAAGGAAGGAAGGAAGGAAGGAAGGAAGGAAGGAAGGAAGGAAGGAAGGAAGGAAGGAAGGAAGGAAGGAAGGAAGGAAGGAAGGAAGGAAGGAAGGAAGGAAGGAAGGAAGGAAGGAAGGAAGGAAGGAAGGAAGGAAAGGAAAGGAAAAGAGGAAGACAGGAAGGAAGGAAGGAAAAGAGGAAGACAGGAAGAAAAGAAAAACAGAAACTCTGTGCTTTGTCTACTTCACTGGCTGAACTCTACCAAGTTTCCATGTCACACATGGTATCTGGTAGAATGCAAACTCTGAAATCCGTTCCTAGTCCCAAGTGGAGGTTATCTCCTAAGTCCTCACCTCATGCCAGTGCAGTAATTCTCTCACCAGAATCATTGCTTATGAGAAGAGGATTTTAATCAATTCCTTTATAACTCCATTCTGCATTCTGCTGAATGTCCAGGTTAATACACTATTCTGTGGCCACTGTTTACTATATTTTGTTTTATCCTCTAGAATGAAAGGTTCTGGAGGACAGGACTTTCTCCCTATTGTATTTGAATTCTCAATGCTTAGTGCAATATGAATTTTTAAAATATTTTTTCTTGATTAATTCTATTACTGAAAATTCTGAAAGATTTTCTATTATAAAAATCTTCTCTCTGTGTGTATAGACCCATATATGTAATATCCTTGTCTCAAAATACAAATATAAACATATATATGAATACACTTACATGTTCAACATATTGATATGTATTTATTCAACATGATAGAGATATATTAGAAATATATATTATTCTTGTTAGTGAAAAGGTCTTACTATTTTAAAATAATTTTCTTCATAACTATTTCAAATAACTTAGTTACAGATATAAAATTGATAGAACACTAAAAGACAATTTTATCCAAACCCCAAAGAGATTTTATAATAGAGGAACCTGAGACTTAGAGAGTTGACAAGGTTATCCAAAGTCACAAAATTAGCTAACCTATCTATGGGGATTCTATCTTAAGTTATAAAAACATCCAGAGTGCTAGCATGCCATACAATGAAGAAATAAAATAAACTTTATTTGAAAAATGCCACATTGATTGTTTGTTTGAAATTGAATCTATTTCCACTCAAAAGAACTTAGTGTAATAATTTCTTTTTTGCTTAACTACTACTCTAAAATCAGGTAGTACAAACTTTCTAATTTAAATTTCATATCTCTCCCAAGATTTAGTACAATGTTCTATGAACAATATGTTAAAAACTTTTTGTATTTGTACTATTTATACACATTTTAAATAATCTAGCTGACTTCTTAAAAATAGGAGAGAGATTCTTATTGTAAAAGTACACAATTCTAAGCAATTGGGTTCTCACTTCCATTTCCAATTTTCCATACACAATTTTTTCTTAACACGGATAATCTCTGTGGTGTACAGTCATTAAGGTATTTGTACTACAGATTGTTCTAGAGGGATGTTTCTAGAAGTAAATTATTATTGAATATTTAGGTGTGCCTATGTATAATAGGTACAACAGGAACCATCCAAGTTTTTTATGTAAATAATTAATTTTCTAATTCAATACATTTTTAATGTGACTACCACCTGTTATAATTAAATGTTTTATTATACACTTTCATTTCAAGTTACTGGTAATTATGCAAGATCAAATATTAGGCAATGCTGTGTTACTAGAGTTTCTAGATAGTTGTACAAAGAATTATTAAAGCTTTAAATATTTAAAATGGACTTGATGTGATGGGACAGATTAATTTCAGAAGTAAGCCCAAGTGATTTAAATTATTTCATCATTTTTTTTCTTTTTCTGTGCTGATGGAACTTGTTAACTCAAACTCAGTACAGAGTCACTGTACATAACTTAACATGTGACTCAAGTTGTACATATGCTGGTTCAGTCATTATAAACACCTCAAATAGCTTCTGCTGGCTACCTCTTAGTGAAGATCTGTAGTTTGAAGGTCTAGACTTTAATCCTTGTTCTGTTATTTCGTATATTCATGATTTTAGATGCATACATTCACTGGACTCCAGTTTTTCCATATGTGAAATTATGGGATTGGACTAAGAATTATTTTTTTTATATTTGGGTGATAAGATAAATTTCATCTAAGTCGACACCTATCAGAAACATTATTTTCCCCTATGTTATCCTTGGTAAAGAGATATACTGTAGTATGATCAGGGAAGAAATACAAAAATAGAACATAATCTATGCTGTTAGATTCAATTGATGAATGGGGAATATTCATTGCACACTTTTTCCTTTACTTTCTTTTATTTTTGTTGTAATCAAGGAGAGAGAATATAGTCCAAAATTAAGCAAAGGTTATTAGTAAAAGCAAAAAAAATAATCAAAATTTAAATATAGAAGAGTGGAATAGTTTGAAAACATGTATCTTTTTTTGGCCCCGTGTGAAAATTTCTCAAAATTGAGATATCTCAAGTATGGTAAAATATGTATGGGTCAACAAGGATCTGATGGGGAAACTTTTAACTATATGTCACAATTGAAAGTTGATACTTCTTATGTTGATGTATGGGACAGATAATCAACTTTCATTTTTAAAAGAATTAGACTGGGTTATATTAGAAAGTAGACATGGGAGAGTTAGGGATAGAAGGAAAGAGAGAAGGAGAGAAGAACAAGAAGAAAGAAGAAAAGTTGATGATGATGCTACTAGATCAGTTCCCCCACAAAAGCAGTTCTGGGAATTTGAGAAATCTCAGCCATTCTATTGCAAGTATTGGTAATGAGATTGCAAGGTTTGGAATAATAGGGAGAGAGAAATGGGACTAAGTGAAGTCTAGCAAGTTTCATTGGTCTCATTGAAAAAAATATCCCTTGAGAATGTAAGATAGAACATCTCAGATCCTCTAAACTTGATTTGCACTGTTTGTGAGACTCAAATAATTTATATTAGAATTGAAAGAGAAATCAAAGAGTTGCCAAAAGATTCTAAGATGAAAATATACAGAATTGCACTGAATATCTATATTCCTGACGAATTAAAAAATACAAACATAGTATCTATTGACATATGGTATACTTTCCTTTATATTTGAAGATATTTCTACTGGTCACTTGTAGAATTTGTGGTTTTTCATTTGAATTTTAAAAATCAATTATCTTAGAATTTAAAGAAAAAAAATTTATTGGTTGGTTGATTTTTTGTTTTGTTTTCTAAAAATTATCTGTGATTTATCTGTGAATAATTCAAATGATTCTCTAAGAGCTTAATCAAATTAAAAAATTATAATATTTTTACAATGTGCCAAGTACTGTGTTAAATACAGGGAATATTAATATAATCTGAAAGAAAGATAGTATATATTTTTAAGAAACTTTAAATCTGGGACTTCTGGGGATGTAGTCAAAATAGCAGGGAAGAAGCATTCAGTGGATCTCTTCTAACATTCTCCTCCAATAAATTTTAAAATAATGCCTCAGACTTATGAGAAAGAACACTATCCACATTATGAGGAAGAATTCTGGGAGTAGAAACACAGAAGAAAAACAACTGCTTGATCACATGGGTTGATGGGGATATGACTAAAGATGACTTTAAATCATCACTCTAGTGCAAATAGCAACAATATGGAAATAAGTCTTGATCAATGACACATGTAAAATCCACTGGAATTGCACATTGGCTATTGGGGGATAAGGGATGGAGGGGAGAGAAAGAACAAGAATCATGTAACTATGGGAAAATATTCTGAATTAATTAAATAAAACATTTTCAATTAAAAAATAAAAGAAAAAATAATGCCTCAAATTGAATTAGGGATTGTTAGAGTCAACAAAAGACCAAGGTGAGAGGTACTTGCCCAAGTCAAAAAGGGGGGAGAAAAAAATCTGTAGCATAAAAGTAAAAGCTAGGCCATAGCCTAGTAGTGGGACTAAGGGGTAGTGACAGAAGGGACTGTGGTTTCAGGAATTCTAAAATCAGATACTGCCAGAGTACCTGGCTCAGAAAGAGATTACAATGACTCCTTCTGCTAGCACTGGACATAGGACCATACACTGGCAAATCTATTTCTACTACCCACTTCTGAGAAAGAAACCAAGGGCAGATAGGAGCATTTTTAGTTAAAAGACAGTCAAATCCCTTTGGGAAAGTATCACTTGCAATTCCAGAGAGTAAGGGCACTGAGGAACAATAAGATTGCAAGACAGTGGAACAACAACCTAGAGGTGCAATATCATTTTGATCCTCAAAAGAGTAATAACCAAAGAATCAGTATTGGTTACAATGTCAAGGTTCAGTGATCCCTCATGGGTAAGGACCAGAGGTTATATGAAGAGAGAAATGGCACAAACTATCCATAGCTCATGTCACTTAAGAACACAGAAATTTTCCAAATGCCCAGAAATAGCTCTGAAAACAGTAGTGCAAAAAATCTTGAATTTTTGGGAAATGACTCCTCCCACAACAGGAATAAAATCCAACTTTAATATGAATTTGAAACTTAATAAGTTGACTGTGAAAATGAGCACAAAATAATCCTGATGACAAAAAACCTGGTGACAGGGAAGATCAAGATGCAAACTCAGAAAGAAACAAAATTATGTTAAAACAAGTACCTGCAATGCCTCAAAAGGGGGAAAATGCATGAATTAGACAGACGATCAAAAGGAATTCTTGGAAGAGTTAAAAACATTTAGAAAAATTTTTAAAAACTGTTAGAAAAAATTGGGTAAAGAAATGGGAATAAGGAAAGAAATTATGAAAATACAATAAACAGATTGGTAAGAGAGCACCAAAAATGCTGAAGAAAATAAAACTCAAAATAACAGAATTGGCTAAATGGACAAAGGGGTTCTAAGAAAATAAAATTAACTCTCATTTTATTGTTTAATTGATTCTGTTCTATGTCACATACACATTACATTATAAAACTTCCTAAGACATGTTTCTTTTTCTTTATTTTCTTTAGTGAGCCTATGTAGCCTTTTTTGAATTTGACTTATGCAGCTTTCACTTTTTTGTTTCTATTCTTTTTTACATTAAAAATATTAAATTTTATTTTTCCAATTATTTACTATAACCATATTTAACATTTATTTTCTTTTTTATAACATTATTTTTATTTATTCAAATTCAATCATTATTCCTTGGATACAAAAATCATTTTCTAAATCTCCCTCCCCTCTCGCCATCCTTCACATAGCCAATGCACAAATACTCTGGGTATTACATGTGTCCTTAATCCGAACCCATTTCCATGTTGTTGGTATTGTAACCTTAAAATTTCTTAGACTTATGAATGTTGGAAATTTCCCCATTGGGAAATTTCATACTTGAAAAAAATTTCCTACTGATAGTAAGAACTCTATTGGAGTATGAAACTCCTTGGCATGGGAGGATCCTTCTCCTCCCTACTTAAGACTACTTTAGGACAGAAACCTTTTGCTAAACAATGGAAAGGGCTTTGATACTTAAGCATAGAACAGGAAGTTCTTTGAGTCATGATTGATTTTAGAATTGATACAATAGAGATACTTGGAATGACAGAACCAGGTCTTGGAAACTACAATCTCCACCCTACTCAGAGTAACAGCATTTAGGAAGGGCTGCAGCATAGATCAAGATTTAATTATTTGAGACTATGACCTTCAACAGACATGTGCAAAGGGGGAAGACCTCTGGTTGGTCCTGGGTTAAGCTAGAGCCACCATTGGCAGAGGGGAGAGATCGACAGTGATTGGTAGATGTGAGAACTGAGGGGAGGGAACTTAGACTGTTTGCTTAAAGAGAGGGGGTCTGAGGACTGAGGTTGATGCTATGAAGGAGGTCTGAGAGGAGAGAGGTCCTGGAGGGAGAGCTCCTGGAGAGGTCTTGAAGGAGGCTGTGGAAGGAGAACTCAGGAGGAGGCAGGAGGAGAATTCTCTGGAAACATTTCTTGAAAGGAGGCTCTCTTGAAGGTGGAGCCTGAGGTTGGCATGAGAAGCCTTACCTAGAGAGATCTTGGGTGAGTGATAAAACCAATTGACTGATTTATCTCTTAGGACTGAGGTCTAGGCCTTATTGGCTTGAGGCCCTTCATTCTTATTCCTTTCTTACTTTCTCTCTTTTTCTATTGATTAATCAGTGTATTATAAATTAAATTTCTCTATAAAACCCAGTTGGCTTGGGCATATTCATAAATTGGGAATATATTCCCTGGCAACCATCTTATGTTTATATAAAACCAAGACACAGTAGAAAACATAATTCAGCTGTCATAATTGTTATATATTTCCCTTGCTCCCAAACATTTTAATTATCACAGTTTATGGCTCCCACTCTCTTATCTACAACTATTTAATGCTCAAAACTATTTTAAATCTAACAGTATTTAGACTACGATGTTAATTTAGAGTGTATATCCCCAATCATGTCCCCTCAACCCCTGTAGTCAATTAGTTGTTTTTCGTTGGTGTTTTTATTACCACAGGTTTTTCTCTGTATGTATAGTGTTTTTTCTCATAGATCCCTCCAGATTGTTCAGGGACATTACATTGCCACTAATGGGGAAGTTCATTACATTCAATTGTACCACAGTGTATCAGTCTCCTGGTTCTGCTCCTTTCCCTCTGCATTAGTTCCTGGAGCTTGTTCCAGTAACCATGGCATTGCTCCACTTGATTATTCTTTTGAGCTCAATATTATTCCATCACCAACATATGTAACACTTTTTTCAGCAACTCCTGAATTGAAGGGCATCCCCTCATATTCCAATTTTTTTGCCACCACAAAGAACTCAGCTATGAATATTCTTGTACAAGTATTTTTCCTTATTATCTCTTTGAGGTATAAGCCCAGCAGTGTTATGTCTGGGTCAAAAGGTAGACAGTATTTTAACACTCTTTGTGCATAGTTCCAAATTTGCCCTCCAGAATGGTTGGATCAATTCACAACTCCACCAGCAATGAATTAATATCCCAACTTTGCCACATCCACTCCAGCATTCATTACTTTCCCCTGCCAATCTTAGCCAATGTTAGCCAATCTGCTAGGTGTGAGGTGATATCTCAGAGTTGTTTTGATCTGCATCTCTCTGATTATCAGAGATTAAGAACACTTTCTCATGTGCTTATTAATGGTTTTAATTTCTTTAAATGAAAATTGCCTAATCATGTCTCTTGTCCATTTATAAATTGGGGTTTGGCTTGATTTTTTTGAACAATTGATTTAGCTCTTTGTAAATTTGGGTAATTAGACCTTTGTCAGAGGTTTTTGTTATGAAGATTGTTTCCCAGTTTGTTATTTCCCTTCTGAATTTAGTTACATTGAATTTGTTTGTACAAAAATATTTTAATTTGATGTAATCAAAATTATGTATTTTACATTTTGTGACTCTTTCTAAGTCTTGCTTGGTTTAAAATCTTTCCCTTCCCAAAGGTCTGGCATGTATACTATTTTATGTTCAAATAATTTACTTATTGTTTCCTTCTTTATGCTCAAGTCATTCACCCATTCTGAATTTATCTTGGTATAGGGTGTGAGGTGTTGATCCAAACCTAATCTCTCCCACACTGTCTTCTAGTTTTCCCAGCAGTTTTTATCAAATAGTGGATTTTTGTCCCAAAAGCAGGGATCTTTGGACTTATCATAGACTGCCTTGATGAGGCCACTTACCCCAAGTCTATTCCACTGATCCTTCTTTCTATATCTTAGCCAGTACCAAATTGTTTTGATGACCACTGTGTTACGATATAGTTTGAGATCTGGTACTGCAAGACCACATTCCTTTGTATTTTTTCTCATTATTTCCCTTGATGTTCTTGACCTTTTGTTCTTCCAAATGAACTGTGTTATTTTTTTTTCTAATTCAGTAAGAAAGATTTTTGGAAGTTTGATGAGTATGGCTCTAAATATATAGATAAGTTTGTGTAGGATGGTCATTTTTAATATGTTAGCTCATCCTACCCATGAACAGTTAATGTTTTTCCAATTGCTCAGATCTAGTTTTAGTTGTGTGGAAAAATTTTTGTAGTTGTGTTCATATAGTTCCTGTGTTTGTCTCAGCAGATAGATTCATAAGTATTTTATATTGTCTAAGGTGAATTTGAGTGGAATTTCTCTTTCTAATTCCTGTTGCTGAAATACGTTGGAGATAAAAAGAAATGCTGATGACTTGTGTGGATTTATTATGTATTCTGCAACTTTTGCTAAAGTTGTTGTTTATTTCCATTAGCTTTTTAGTTTATTCTCTATGATTCTTTAAATAGACCACCATATCATCTGCAAAGAGTGATAGTTTGGTCTCTTCATTGCCAATTTTAATGCTTTCGATTTCTTTTTCTTCTCTAATTGCTACTGCTAGTGTTTCTAGTACAATGTTAAATAATACAGGTGATAATGGGCATCCTTCTTTTACTCCTGATCTTATTGTGATTGCATCTAGTTTATCCTCATTGCAGATGATGTTGGCTGATGGATTTAGGTATATACTGTTTATTATTTTTAGGAAAGACATTTCTATTCCTATATTTTCTAGTGTTGTCAATAGGAAAGAATGTTGTATTTTGTCAAAGGCTTTTTCTGTGTCTATTGAGATAATCATGTGATTTTTGTTGGTTTGCTTGTTGATGTGGTCAATTATGTGCATGGTTTTCCTGAAATTGAACCATCCTTGCATTCCTGGTATAAATCCCATCTGATCATAGTAAAGAACACTATTGATGACTTGCTGGAATCTTTTTGCTAGGATCCTATTTAAGGTTTATGCATCTATGTACATAAAGAGATTGGTCTATAGTTTTCTTTCTTTGATTTTGACCTGCCTGGTTTTGGAATCAGTACCATATTTATGTCATAAAAGGAATTTGGTAGAATTCCATCTTTGCTTATTATTTCAAATAGTTTGTATAGTATTGGGATTAGGTGTTCTTTGAATATTTGATAGAATTCATTTGTGAATCCATCTGGCCCTGGAGATTTTTTCTTAGGGAGTTCTTTAATGGCCTGTTCAACTTATTTTTCTGATATGAGATTATTTAACAGTTCTATTTCTTCTGTTAATCTAGGAAATTTATATTTTTGTAAATATTCATATATATATATATATATATATATATATATATCCTAGATTGGTGTATTTATTGGCATATAATTGGCAAAATAGTTTTTAATGATTGCCTAAATTTCCTCTTCATTGAAGGTGAATTCTCCATTTCCATCCATGATATTGTTAATTTGGCTTTTTCTTTTCTCTTTTTTTATTAGATTGACCATTACTTTTTCTATTTTGTTTGTTTTTTTTCAAAATATTAGCTTCTAGTCTTATTTATTAGTTCAATAGTTACATCACTTTCAATTTTATCAATTTCTCCCTTAATTTTTAGGATCTCTAATTTTGTTTTCTTCTGGGGGTATTTAATTTGTTCACTTTCAAGTTTTTGATTTGCATGTCCAATTCATTGACCTCTTCCCTCCCAAATTTGTTAATATATGAACTCAAGGATATACATTTTCCCCTGAGTATTGCTTTGCCTGCATGCCATAGAGTTTGAAAGGATATCTCATCATTGACATTTTCTTCAATAAATTATTAATTGGTTTTATGGTTTGTTCTCTAACTCACTGATTATGGAGAATCATATTATTTAATTTCCAATTAATTTTTGATTTGGCTCTCCATGTACCCTTACTGATAATTATTTTTATTTCCTTATGATGTGAAAAGGTTGATTTTATTATTTCTGATTTTCTGCATTTCTATGCCATGTTTTTATGACCTAGTATATGGTCAATCTTTGTGTATTTATCATGTGCTGCTGAAAAGGTGTATTCCTTTTTGTCCCTATTTACTTGTCTCCATAAATCTATTAACTCTAATTTTCCTAAGATTTTATTCACCTCTTTTACCTCTTTCTTATATATTTTTTGATTGGATTTATCTAAATTTGATAGTGGTTGGATCAGTTCTCCCACTAGTATAGTTTTACTATCTATTTCCTCCTTCAATTCTACTAGTTTCTCCATTAGAAATCTGGGTGCTATACCATTTGGTGCATACATGTTGATTAGTGATATTTCCTCATCTATACTCCCATTTATCAGGATGTATTTACCTTCCCTATCCCTTTTAATCAGGTCTAATTTTACTTTGGCTTTGTCAGATATCATGATTGCAACTCATTCCTTCATTCTGTCAGTTTAGGCCCAATAGGTCTTGCTCCAACCTTTAATTCTGACCTTGTGACTATCTATCTGGCTTAGGTGTGTTTCTTGTAGACAATGTATGGTAGGATTCTAGATTCTGATCCATTCTCCTATTCATCTACATTTTATGGGTGAGTCCATCACATTCATGTTCAAAGTTATGATTGTCACTTGTGAATTCCTAGCATTTTGATATCCTCTCCTAGTTCTGTCCTTTCTTCTTTTGCTATATTCTTTTAACCCAGTAATTTACTTTTAGTCAATCCCCCTATTCCCCTCCCTTAATATGCTTCCCTTTATGGCCCCTCCCTATTTGTTCCCTTCTTGTTTTTTTAGGGTCTGTTAAGTTCCCTTCCCCCTCTCCTTCCCTTACTTTTTGTACTCCCTCCTCCTTACCCCCCTTATTTTTACCTTCTCCTTTACCCTATAGGGTAAGATAGACTTCAAGGTCCCAGTGGATCTAGATGCTCTTCCCTCTCAGAATTGAAATCACTGAGAGTAATGTGTGAGTATTACCTATTAGCACTCTCTTCCTCTTCCTCTTCTAAGAGTATTCTTCCCCTCCCCTTCCCATGGGTATCTTTGTGTGACAAAGATTATTCTATTTATTA
The DNA here is from genome assembly GCF_027887165.1 of Monodelphis domestica. Classification (NCBI taxonomy): domain Eukaryota; kingdom Metazoa; phylum Chordata; class Mammalia; order Didelphimorphia; family Didelphidae; genus Monodelphis; species Monodelphis domestica. The sequence goes on from NC_077230.1 coordinate 158,566,952, forward strand.
TAATTCTATTTCTTCAAGTATCTCTTTGTACCATCATTGATCCCCCCACACCCTTTTTCTATTTTTGCATATCATTTTATAGCCCTTAAAGCCCTAATCTTTTCCTATGAGTGATTCTTCTAATTATTATAATAATGAATACAATTTTTGAGAGTTACAAATAACATTTCCCCATATATTAATATATATAGTTTGATCTAATTGTAGCCCTTAAACAAGAGAGTTTCAATGAAAAAAAAAAACTTTTCTCCTTTTCCCTCTCTTTCACATTTACCTTTTCATGTTTCTCTTGCTCTTTTTGTTTGGATATCAAACTTTCCACAGAGCTCTGGTCTTTCCTTTACAAATACTTGGAATTCTTCTATTTTGTGGAATGCCCATACTTTCCCCTAGACTTATATAGTCAGTTTTGATGGATAGGTGATTTTTGGTTGAAGACCCAATTCTCTTGTCTTTCTGAATATCATGTTCCAGGCCTTGTGGTCATTCAGTCTGGAAGCTCCCAGGTCTTGTTTGATTCTGATTGGTGCTCCTTGGTATCTGAATTTACTCTTTTTGGTTTCTTGTAGAATTTTCTCTTTAGCTTGAAAGCTCTGAAATTTGGCAATTACATTCCTGGGAGTTGTTTTTTAGGGCGATTTAGTGTAGAGGGTGTTCTATAAACTGTTTCAATGTCTATTTTGCCCCCTTGTTCTAGAACTTCAGGAAAGTTTTCTTGAATGATTTCTTGTAGTATGATGTCAATATTTCTATTTATTTCTGGTTTGTCAGGTAGACCACTGATTCTCAAATTGTCTCTCCTTCCTCTGTTTTTCTGATCTGTCACCTTGTCAGTGAGATATTTTATGCTTTCTTCTATTTTGTCAGTCTTTTGACTTTGCTTCATTAATTCTTGCTGTTTTGCAAGATCCTTGGTTTCCAGTTGCTCAATTCTGGTCCTTAAGGCATGATTTTCTGCTTTTACCTTTCGGTATTCAGCTATGATTTCTTTATTTTTTTATAACATTTCCCACTTCTCTTGCCAGAAGACTTCCATATTTTTGTTAATCTCCACTTTAAATTCTTCCACTGCTTGTGGACAATTTCCATTTTTAGACAGTTTTGCCTTCGTTTGAATTTCATCCTGCATTTCCTCTGTATCTTGGGTTTTTCCTCCATAAAAAATTTCTAGGGTCACTGTCTTTTTTGTTTGTTTGTTTTTGTAAGGATTTTGAGGCTCCTATGCACAATTAGCCATTACTATGGATGTTTTACCTTCCCTCTTTAGTCAGAAACCTGAGTGAGCTGGGCAGGTTCTCTGTGTATGTAGTTAAGCAACAAGAATTTTGCCTGAGGAAAGCTCTTGAATCTCCACAGTCCTTTGCAGCTCTTCTCTGTGCTACCTTCCCAGGAGCTCCCAAGGTCTATGCTCCCTTGCCAGCCTGAGTTTCTGGTCTAGTTGCTTTCAGGGATAGGTCCCTGGTGGTCCTATTCAGCTCCCAAGGACCTAGAAGTGCCCCTTGCTGGCTCTAGAGGTGCCCCTCACTCACTCACTGGTTCTGGTGTGCACCGGCTCTGAGCACCTAAGGTCTGTGCTCCCTTGCGCACCAGGGTTTCCAGTCTAGCTGCTTTCAGGGGTAGGTCCCTGGTGGTCCTATTCATCTCCCAAGGACCTAGAGGTTCCCCTTGCTCACTCTAGAGGTGCCCCTTGCTCACTCCATTATTCTGGCATGCGCTGGCTCTGCTCTGGCTCCATAGGTGGTGTGGGGGAGGGTGAAATGGCTCACATTTGGGTGGGAGCTTTTTCACCCTCTTATAATGTGGAAATGCCCAAATCCCACATACCTTCAGTGCTGCGCCCTACTGTATAGTTCCTCTGTTTTTCTGAAAATGATTTTAAGGTCTTTTGAGGTAGTCTATATCTGTGTGTGCTGGGGAGAGGAAGCATCCCACATCTAGACTGCTGCCATGCTTACCCAGAAGTCACTCTATTCTTTTTTTAAAAGAGATCTTTTCTTAGAGACTTGTTATTCCTTTTTTAACCATTAAATCAATTCTGTTTTTAAGATGTTATTTTCTTCAGTATATTTGGTGCCTCTTTTTGCAAACTGTTAATTCTCTTTTAATAATTTTCTTGTATCACTCTCATTTATTCCCATAATTTTCCCTCCACCACTAATATTTCTTTATTTAACTCTTCCAGAAATTTTCATTTGTCTTGCATCCAGTTGACATTTTTTGTGACTTTCCTTTTGTCTAGTTCCCATTGTCTTCTTTCAAATGTATATTTTAGTCTTCCCTGCCATTCTAGTAACTTCTTATGGTCATGTTCTGTTTATTTGTTTGGCTTTTGGCCATAAGTTCATTTTTCCCAGCACATTTCTTCTCTTTGTACTGCATATTAAAATTGAGTTATCTTAATCTGGGAAAGGGGAAGCATTGTGCTAAATTTCAGCCTTTTTTATACTATTTCTAGCAAAGCTAGTTCTGCAGATTTGCCAATTTTCAGAACTTCCAAGTTGCTTTATGATGCTCCAATTGTTAGAACTCATCTTGTCCCTGGAAATATTCAGGGAAAAAATGAAACTATTAGGGACCCTCCTCTCTTGTAACATATTACATGTGCTTATTGCTGCCCTGGAATTGTGTCCTGGAAGTATTTATGGGAAAATTAGATGCCAGTCATCACCACTTACACCCAGTAACTGCAACTGGTCCCCTATAATCGTTCTGAACAATTGTCTGATTCCCTTTTGTCTAACCATTATCCTTTAGTCTGAGAGAAGTTAGAAAAAGTGGGATATCATTATGTATGCAGTAATGCAATACTAATGATCAACAGTGAAAATTTGAGTATTCTGATCAATAAAATGATCAAGACAATTTCAAAATGCTCATAAAAATGCTATTTACCTCCAAAGGGAGGGAAAAAATTGTTGAACTCTGGCTGCAAATTGAAGTATAATTTTATCACTTTACTTTTCTGGATTTTAAAAAAATGTGACTAAGATGGAACTGTTTTACATGATTTCACATGTAAAATTGATACATTGCTTACCTTCACATAGGTGGAGAGAGATATGAAAGAGAGATTTTGAAATTTAAAATTAAAAAATAAAAGAATATTAAAATAAATAGTGAATGAAAATATTTTTATTTATTTATTTATTTTTAAATATATTTTATTTGATCATTTCCAAGCATTATTCGTTAAAGACATAGATCATTTTCTTTTCCTCCCCCCCACCCCCCATAGCCGACGCGTAAGTCCACTGGGCATTAGATGTTTTCTTGATTTGAACCCATTGCTTTGTTGATAGTATTTGCATTAGAGTGTTCATTTAAAGTCTATCCTCTGTCATGTCCCCTCAACCTCTGTATTCAGGCAGTTGCTTTTTTTCGGTGTTTCCACTCCCATAGTTTATCCTTTGCTTATGAATGGTGTTTTTTTTCTCCTGGATCCCTGAAAGTTGTTCAGGGACATTACACCGCCCCTAATGGAGAAGTCCATTACGTTCGATTATACCACAGTGTATTAGTCTCTGTGTACAATGTTCTCCTGGTTCTGCTCCTCTCGCTCTGCATCACTTCCTGGAGGTTGTTCCAGTCTCCATGGAACTTCTCCACTTTATTATTCCTTTGAGCACAACAGTATTCCATCACCAACATGTACCACAGTTTGTTCAGCCATTCCCCAATTGATGGGCATCCCCTCGTTTTCCAGTTTTGGGCCACCACAAAGAGCGCAGCTATGAATATTTTTGTACAAGTCTTTGTGTCCATTATCTCTTTGGGGTACAGACCCAGCAGTGCTACGGCTGGGTCAAAGGGTAGATATTCTTTTGTCGCCCTTTGGGCATAGTTCCAAATTGCCCTCCAGAATGGTTGGATCAGTTCACAACTCCACCAGCAATGAATTAATGTCCCTACTTTGCCACATCCCCTCCAGCATTCATTACTTTCCTTTGCTGTTCTGTTAGCCAATCTGCTAGGTGTGAGGTGATACCTCAGAGTTGTTTTGATTTGCATCTCTCTGATTATAAGAGATGTAGAACACTTCTTCATGTGCTTGTTAATAGTTTTGATTTCTTTATCTGAGAACTGCCTATCCATTTCCCTTGCCCATTTATCAATTGGAGAATGGCTTGATTTTTTGTACAATTGATTTAGCTCATTATAAATATGAGTAATTAAACCTTTGTCAGAGGTTTCTATGAAGATTTTTTCCCAATTTGTTGTTTCCCTTCTGATTTTAGTTATATTGGTTTTGTTTGTACAAAAGCTTTTTAGTTTGATGTAGTCAAAATTATTTATTTTACATTTTGTGATTCTTTCTATATCTTGCTTGGTTTTAAAGCCTTTCCCCTCCCAAAGGTCTGACATGTATACTATTCTGTGTTTACCCAGTTTACTTATGGTTTCCTTCTTTATGTTTGAGTCACTCACCCATTTTGAATTTATCTTGGTGTAGGGTGTGAGGTGTTGATCTATTCCTAGTCTCTCCCACACTGTCTTCCAATTTTCCCAGCAGTTTTTATCGAATAGTGGATTTTTGTCCCAAAAGCTGGGATCTTTGGGTTTATCGTATACTGTCTTGCTGAGGTCGTTTTCCCCCAGTCTATTCCACTGATCTTCCTTTCTGTTTCTTAGCCAGTACCAAATTGTTTTGATGACTGCTGCTTTGTAATATAGTTTGAGGTCTGGGACTGCAAGGCCCCCATCATATGTGTTTTTTTTCATTATTTCCCTGGATATCCTTGATCTTTTGTTCTTCCAAATGAACTTTGTTATGGTTTTTTCTAAATCAGTGAAGAAGTATTTTGGTAGTTCAATGGGTATGGCACTAAATAGATAAATAAGTTTGGGTAGGATGGTCATTTTTATTATATTGGCTCGTCCTATCCATGAGCAGTTAATGTTTTTCCAATTGTTCAAGTCTAGTTTTAGTTGTGTGGCGAGTGTTTTGTAGTTGTGTTCATATAGTTCCTGTGTTTGTCTTGGGAGATAGATTCCTAGGTATTTTATTTTGTCTAAGGTGATTTTGAATGGGATTTCTCTTTCTAGTTCTTGCTGCTGAGCTGTGTTGGAGATATATAGAAAAGCTGATGATTTATGTGGGTTTATTTTGTATCCTGCAACTTTGCTAAAGTTGTTGATTATTTCAATTAGCTTTTTGGTTGAATCTCTAGGATTCTTTAAGTAGACCATCATGTCATCCGCAAAGAGTGATAACTTGGTCTCCTCCTTGCCTATTCTGATACCTTCAATTTCTTTATCTTCTCTAATTGCTACTGCTAGTGTTTCTAGTACAATGTCAAATAGTAGAGGTGATAATGGGCATCCTTGTTTCACTCCTGATCTTATTGGGAATGCATCTAGTTTATCCCCATTGCAGATGATATTAGCTGTTGGTTTTAGATATATACTGTTTATTATTTTTAGGAATGACCCTTCTATTCCTATGCTTTCTAGTGTTTTTAATAGGAATGGGTGTTGTATTTTATCAAAGGCTTTTTTCTGCATCTATTGAGATAATCATGTGGTTCTTGCTAGTTTGCTTGTTGATGTGGTCAATTATGTGGATGGTTTTCCTAATGTTGAACCAGCCCTGCATCCCTGGTATGAATCCTACTTGATCATGGTGAATGATCCTTCTGATCACTTGCTGGAGTCTTTTTGCTAGTATCCTATTTAAAATTTTTGCATCTATATTCATTAGGGAGATTGGTCTATAGTTTTCTTTCTCTGTTTTTGACCTGCCTGGTTTTGGAATCAGTACCATGTTTGTGTCGTAAAAGGAGTTTGGTAGAACTCCCTCTTTGCTTATTATGTCAAATAGTTTGTATAGTATTGGGGTTAACTGTTCTCTGAATGTTTGATAGAATTCACAGGTGAATCCATCAGGCCCTGGGATTTTTTCTTAGGAAGTTCTTTGATGGCTTGATGGATTTCAATTTCTGATATGGGATTATTTAAGAATTCTATTTCCTCTTCTGTTAGTCTAGGCAGTTTGTATTTTTGTATATATTCATCCATTTCTCCTAAATTGGTGTATTTATTGCCATATAATTGGGCAAAGTAATTTCTAATGATTGCCTTAATTTCCTCCTCATTGGAGGTGCTGTCCCCCTTTTCATCTTTAATGCTGTGAATTTGCTTTTCTTCCTTCCTTTTTTTAATTAGATTGACCAGTACTTTGTCTATTTTTTTTGTTTTTTCAAAGTACCAGCTTCTTGTCTTATTTATTAAATCAATAGTTCTATCACTTTCGATTTTATTAATTTCTCCCTTAATTTTTAGCATTTCTAATTTGGTTTTCTGCTGGGGGTTTTTAATTTGATCGCTTTCGAGTTTTTTCAATTGCATTTCCAATTGATTGATCTCTGCTCTCCCTTGTTTGTTAATATGAGCTTTCAGGGATATGAATTTGCCTCTGATTACCGCTTTGGCTGCATCCCAAAAGGTTTGAAAGGATGTTTCGCCATTGTCATTTTCCTTGATGAAATTATTAATTGTTTCTATGATTTCTTCTTTAGCTAAACGGTTTTGGAGTATCATATTGTTTAATTTCCAATTGGTTTTAGATTTGGTTTTCCATGTACCATTACTAATCATTATTTTTATTGCCTTGTGATCTGAGAAGGTTGCATTTATTATTTCTGCTTTTTTGCATTTGTGTGCTATGTTTCTGTGACCTAATGTATGGTCAATTTTTGTGAATGTGCCATGTGGTGCTGAGAAGAAGGTGTATTCCTTTTTATCCCTATTTATTTTTCTCCATATTTCTATTAATTCTAATTTTTCTAAGATTTCATTCACTTCTTTTACCTCTTTCTTATTTATTTTTTGATTTGATTTATCTAAATTTGATAATGGTTGGTTTAAGTCTCCCACTAGTATGGTTTTATTGTCTATTTCTTCCTTCAATTCTCCTAGTTTCTCCATTAGAAATTTGGGTGCTATATTATTTGGTGCATACATGTTGATTAATGTTTTTTCCTCATTGTCTAGAGTCCCTTTTAACAAAATATAATGACCTTCCCTATCCCTTTTGATCAGGTCTATTTTTGCATTGGCTTTATCAGATATCATGATTACCACTCCTGCCTTCTTTCTATCAGTTGAGGCCCAGAAGGTCTTACTCCATCCTTTAATTCTGACCTTGTGGGTGTCAACCCGCCTCATGTGTGTTTCTTGAAGACAACATATGGTAGGGTTTTGGATTCTAATCCATTCAGCTATTCGTCTACGTTTTATGGGTGAGTTCATCCCATTCACGTTCAAAGTTATGATTGTCATTTGTGGACTCCCTGGCATTTTGATTGCCTTCCCTAATTCTAACCTTTTCTTCTTCGGCTCTACCTTTTAGTCCAGTGATTTACTTTGAATCAGTCCCCCTTGTCCCCTCCCTTGATGTTTCCCTTTTTAGTCCCTCCCTTTTTGTTCCCTCCCCCTCCCCCCTCTCTTTCCCTCCCTTTTTGTTCTCCCTCTCCCCCTCCCCCCCTTGGTTTTCCCTTCTCCTTACCCTTGTTGGGTAAGATAGAATTCAAGATCCCAATGGATCTGGATGTTTTTCCCTCTCAGAGTTGATTTCCCTGAGATTGAGGTTTAAGTAAACCCCCCCCCCTCTCTTCCTCTCCTTCTTATAGGAGTTTTCTTCCCCTCCCCTTCCCCTGTGAATCTTTGTGTGAGAACCATTATTCTATTTGGTCTTTCTTTACCCCCTATTTATACATTACATTTTCCCCACATATTAGTATACATAGGTTGATATAAATGTAGTCCTTATAGAAGAGAGTTTGAGTAAAAGAAGATAACATTTTTCCCCTTTCCTTAATATTTACCTTTTCAGGTATTCCTTGCTCTTTGATTTTCGGTATCAAACTTTCCACAGAGCTCTGGTCTTTTCTTTGCAAAAAGTTGGAAGTCTTCTATTTTGTTTAATGCCCATACTTTCCCTTGGAAGTATATAGTCAGTTTTGCTGGGTAGCTGATTCTTGGTTGGAGACCCAGCTCTCTTGCCTTTCTGAAGATCATGTTCCATGCCTTACGATCATTCAGCGTAGAACTTGCAAGGTCTTGTGTGACCCTGATTGGCATTCCTTTATATCTAAATTGTCTTTTTCTGGCTTCCTGTAGGATTTTTTCTTTTGTTTGATAGCTTTGGAATTTGGCAATTACATTCCTGGGAGTTGTCTTTTGGGGGTTTAGTGTAGAAGGTGTTCTGTGAGCTCTGTCAGTGGATGTATTGCCCCCTTGTTCTAGAATCTCTGGGCAATTTTCTTTGATTATATCTTGTATCACCATGTCCAGTTTGGTGTTTATTTCTGGCTTTTCTGGGAGTCCAATTATTCTTAAATTTTCTCTTCTCCCCCTGTTTTCCAGATCTATCACCTTGTCGGTGAGATATTTTATGTTCTCTTCTAATTTCTTGGTGTTTTGGCTTTGCTTTATTAGTTCTTGCTTTAAAGCCTGGTTTTCTTTTACAGTTTGGTCAAACTGGTTTTGTAGATGCGTGAATTTCTTTTGCATCATTTCCCACTTTTCCTCCCAGAGGGCTTCCATCTTTTTGGTCCTTTCTGATTCAAATTCTTCATGGGTTTGTGGAGAGTTTCTATTTCCTTTTGAAGATTTTGGAGAATTTTCTTGTATATCTTCTTCTATCTGCTCTGTATTTTGTATTTTGGCTCCATAGAATGTGTCCAGAGTCGCCCCTTTCTTCTTATTTTTCTTGGTATTTTGGGGCTTCTGTGCTTCTGTGGAGTTTGTCATCTCTGAACGTGGAGGATTGGCTTTTCTTGTCTTTGTCTGGTGATCAGAGGCTTTAGTCCTGGGCAGATGTTGGTTCTAAGAGCTTTCCCTGGGTTAAACTGAATATGCCTCACTGGAGCTGGAATGGAAGGGTCGGACCACGAAGCCACACTCTCCCCCTGGCTCGATTTCCGGAAGTTGCCTTCAGAATCCCTGGCCGTGAGGCTGTTTCGTAGGCCTGTGGGGGGATGGGCTGCCGCTTCCCCAAGCTCCGAGAGCACAGACTTTCACTGAGACTTGGATAGCAGGATCCAGCCCGTGAGGCTGTCTTGCCCGCCCTGAGGGTTGCTGTTGTTTTGACCAGCTCTTTGCAGCGGAGGCCCCAGGCAGTAACTTTCACCCGGACTGGGACTTGGGTAGAAGACCCTGAGGGTTGTTGTTCCTCAGACCCTGCTCTCTGAGCCCGGCGCGGCTGCCGCTTCCGGGAGCCTTGGATTCTGCGCTCCTACCCCTGAGGTCCGAGGGATCTCGGGTTCTGGCTTTTAAGGGGAGCCGTACCTTTTGAACCGGGTCCAGGTCCAGGAGGAGGGTTCCCAGGGTCTGTGCTGTTGATCGTTTTGAATTTCGGCGCCTTAGGAGCTTCTAGTTTGAGATCGGTCGGGAAGGGTTTTCCGGAGATCTGAACTTCAGCTTTCTCTAAGCCGCCATCTTAACCGGAAGTCTGAATGAAAATATTTTTAAAAAGTCAATGGAAATGGAGAAAATATTTAGTCCTCTATATTTTTGGATATGTAGCAAGATCTTAGATAGTAATATACATAGCCAGTGATTATGTCATCTTAGTCATACATCTCTCCATACATTTGGCAGGAAATGATATAATTTGATGGATGATGAGATTTGCCAGTACAAAAAAATCATCTCCCATATATTTACCACTTTCCCTTTAGTTCCTAATATTATTGTCTCATTATGATAAGTGTGAGAGTACAGCAAATTTCATTTCCTGAAAGTAAATACATTATCAGTCACAAATTATTGATACATACAACAATATATTAGCAAACACCAACCTAATAGTATACTTTACCAAATTTTCTTACCTAAGAGAGTGGGTACCAAAGTAAAAGGGACATGAAATGAATGTTTGGCATTTAAGCATCATAAAGGAGGCAAACACTGTCTGAATTTCCTCTAACCAAATTTTAATTCAACAAACATGTATTACTTACCTACAGTATGCCAAGCATTGTGCTAAGTATTTAGTAGACAAAGACAGAAACAAAATAGTCTTTTTCCTCAAGGATTTTATATTTTTCTGGGGGGAAATATTCCATATTTTAAAAATCACCTAGAATTAGCATAGTATAGTTGTGATAAACTCAAATCGAAGCAAATCAGAAGAATATTAATTTAGAAAAACACAACTTAACATTATCGATTTTGTGTTATATTTTTACTTATTTTATGAAATACTCCCAATTAAATTTTAATTTGATTCTGGCTGCACTGGGGAGTGATGTTTCTACATTTGGCCGATAATAGTGGGTATATCTGATGGTAAAGGAGAGGGAAAGAAGATGGAGTTCCCTCCCTCTCGGTGAAGGCCACAGGAGGGGATAGCTATTGTTAAATTAGCAGAGAGAGAGTGAAGAGGAATGAGTCTGTGTTTCCCTTCTTTTAGCTTCCCTCGGCTATGGCTTCCCACCTGGTCCGCTTCTGTATTTCCCTCTATTGTCTGAGTTCAATATGAACTCCTTCCCTTGAGAAGAGAGAAAGAATTCTCACTCTCCCTCAGTTAGGTATTCCTATCACTCACTCTGGAGTCAGTTGGAAAGGGTAACAATATTTTATTTCTAAATAGTTAAAGTCAGGGGAGCCAGGGAGATGGCTAAAAGGATTAGGGTTTAAAGGAAAGAGGGAAAAGGAAATCCCTGCCTACTATATCTTCTTCCCCCAAAACTTTTGGAGAACCCAGACTTTGGCAGTCCTGGGCCACAAGACATTCAGATATAAGTGACCCTGGTCTTTGGCCACAACAGAGCAAAAATTCAGACCCAAAGGCACCAGGAACTGTGAGAGATCTTGTTGAGATGCTTGGCTTTTCTCTAGTTCTTCCAGTTCTGATTGGGTTCTGTGGGAAATGGTGTTCAGATAATCAGGAGAGAGATTTGAGTCTCTGGCTTAGGATCCAATGTTAAATCAGACCTTCCCCTTTGCTATCTCAAGGCTGAGAGACCAATGGTCCCTCTCCCAGAATCTCTTGCCTTCTCAAGATTCCAAGCCTCCTGAGGCCCCTCCCCAATTGTGGATGAGAAAATTCCACAGCTTTCCAGACTGTCACTCAGTTCTTGGGTTTCCACCTCTATCACAACTCCACCATTTCATTTTGTTAGCATGGTGTCACCATGATCCCACTCAACTAACTTACCTTATATCTATTGCTATAGTAATATATCTATTATACTTACTATTCCCACCTAAACTTCCCCCTCCCTAAATAATAAATCTTATCCTAATCTGTCTATCTGCTATGGTAGAGTCCTATCTTATGTTATGGTCTGAATTGTGGGAAGGAGGGTTAAGATCACATGTGTCAAAAAGGTCTGTACAATGTAACAATTTGTGGTAAAACAAGTTTGTAACTATAAATATATTGCTTATCCCTATTCAAACCATGTAACATTCAACTATTTAGTAAGAATAAGCTATCTTATACTTTACATATGATGCTATATAACTAACAGTTTCATATACCTATGTGCTATTCTCTATATTTTGATTTGTGTACTAACATATGTGGTGATGAATGCATATACTCACTTTATCTCCTGGATTTCCTCTTCTTTTGTTGCCTGATGCATTTAATCATCTTCTTTCTTCTTGTGCAGATTTTATGTGCATAAGAATGAAATTCTTCTAATTCCCTACCTGTGAAGTTAATGTGTACAGTGATTTAATCTTACCTGTCCCTTTAATGGAAGTCCATTTCCCATAATGTCCTTGATTTAAAGGTCTTTCCAGTTTTTAAAGTGTGTCTACTAGCCTCTGGTGTTGCTACCACAGGTCCAGATGTCTTCTCCTTCTCTGGTTACATACTTGACTGTTGTCTCATATTCATTGTAGATCTCTGCATCTCTGTCATCTAGTTACTGGAACATACAGGATCATGAGTGTGTGTAAGATTGTTTTACCATTGTGTGTGTGTGTGTATGTAAGAGTGATTTTGTATTGGATGTGTGCAAGTAAGACTTTTAAGCCAATAGTTCATGTCTTCTTCATGTGTGAGAGTGAGCTACATTTTATGTTCCTTTGTGGTCTTTGGAAGAGGTTTTGAGATGGAGGGCTTTTGCATGTTCTTATGAATGAGATGTGTATCATTTTAATTCCTGTTCACTATTATTTGTGGTTTTCCTGTTAGTGTTCCAGTGCAACTTGTGTCAGAGTATAGGTATAGAAATTGTGATTAAGGGGCTATTTTATTTGCTTTTGGGGACATTCATCTCTGAACAGATCTCTGAGCTATCCCTGTGCTTCCCTTGGTATCATATCATGGGCTTAATGGTGCTTAACATGGGATGCATGAAACCATTATTCTTTCCCTATTAGCTTGATGAATGTAGGTGTGGAGAAGTCTTCTTTGAATGTAGGTATTTAGGGCTCTGTAGGTGTTTCTTTGCTGAAGTTTTTCACATACACTTTGTCTTCTGGCTTGGTGTTAGGTAGTGAGAAATTTAGTGGAACCCTTTGCACTAGTGATCCTAGTCTTCTTAGTTCTTCCAGCCTATTTCATATCTCTGTTAGATAGGTGTGTAACTGACATTCCCCTCCCAGCATGGACACATAAGATGGCTTAGTGGTCCTCCCAATCCATACTTGTTGCCTGAAAAGTATCTCATAGGGGAAAATGTGTAAGTCTCCTCTGGGTTTGGTTCTCAGATAGAACAGTGCAAGTGGAAGGATTTCTGTCCACTTAAGATGGGTTTGTGCACAAAGTTTTACTATCATTTTTAATTCCTTATTCATCCTCTCCACCTATCCTGAACTCTATTGTCTGTAAGCACTGTGAAAATTTCCCTTTATTCCTGGAGATTTATAAACTTGTTGTAAAATGTCAGCTGTAAAATGACTTCCCCAGTCAGAGTCAATGGTTTCTGGAATGCCATACCTAGGAATTATTTCTTTAAGCAGTGTTCTCACTACCATGCCAGTGTTGTTCTTTTTTGTTGAGTATGCTTCTGTCCACCACATGAGTCTGTCAACTATAACGAAGACATATTTGTATCCTCCATCACTAGGCATATTGATGTAATCAATTTGCAGATATTGGAAGGGTATATAAGCTAAAGGTCTTCCTCCCAATGCCTTGCACTTAAAATGAACTTGATTGAACTTTCTACATAGGTCACATGCCTGACACACTCTTATAGCATTAGTTGATATCCCTGGCACTGCCCCAAAACAGCAGACCTCATCCAGCAAGGATTGCACTCTGTAATGACCTTTGGAGTGAACCACATTGCATAGATATTGGTACAGCTTCTTGGGCAAAATGGGCTTTCCTCCCTCTGCTATCCAGGTTCCTTTGACTAATTTGGCTCCTAGGTGTTCTTGCCATGATTGAACTTTCTCTTGGATATAAGCTTGTTTGATATTGTGCTTGTCAACCAGAGAGAAATTCAGAATACAGATAGGACCAAACTCACCAAATTTCACTGTCACATCTGTCCTGTAATTGCCTAGGGATATCTCATCCTTGCTAGAGGAATATGCTTTGTATTGGATTACCACAACTTCCTTTAGCAAGTCTACTGCTTCTAAGAATTGTGATATGAGATTTTTATGTGCTATTTTTCTTCCAGCTATTGTGAGAAATCCCCTGTTTTTCCATGTAAGTCCAGTTAAAATACCAAATGCATAAGCTGAATCCATATATACATTGACACTTTTGCCTTTTTGACAACTCAAGTGATTTTATGAGGGTTTTGAGCTCGGTGCCTTGAGTGCTGACATGACTTGGCAGTGAAGCATGCCAGAGTGTTTTGTCAATTGTTACTACAGCTGCCCCCGTCACCCTCCTCCCTTTGAAAACATAAGAAGAACCATCTGAAAATATCTGTAGGTCGGGATTATCAAGTGTTGTATCGCTCAGATCCTCTCTGGTTTTATGTATTGTCTCTACCATTTGGGTGCAATCATGTAGGGGTTCTTCTCCCAATGGTAAGTCAGGGATTAGTATAACCAGATTCAATGGTGCACATGTATGTAAAGTCAAATTGTCATTTGCCAGCAAAATTATTTCATACCGGGATAGTCTTGAAAATGTAAATGCATGTCTGCTTTGGGACTTCAACAATTTTTCTAGCTGGTGTGCAGAGTAAACACGTAGCTTGCATCCCAGCACTAACTCTTTGCTTATTTGACCATGAGGGCGGTATCAGCAATGCTGTGCAGACAATGCACCATACCTCTTGCAACATGATCTAGAATTGTACTTTAATATGCTATAGGTGTTAAATTCAATCCTAGATTGTGCTAGCTAGTGCTAGCACTCCAGAAGCTATGCCTTGTGCCTCATGGACATAGAGATGGAAAATCTTTGTTGTAATTCAGTATGTCAAGGGCTGGAGCTGTTAGAATAGCTTGTTTTTATGTGAACAGGGCTTTTAAATGTTCTTTTGTGAATTGAAAATGATTCTCCAATCTCATTCTTACTTAGATTTATGTGGCATTTGGAGATATGAGAATATCCTGGGACATATTGACATGCAAACCCAGTCATGCCAGAAATGACCCAAGTTGCTTCTTTGTCCTTGGTATACAGGTATACAGGTATGACAGGAAGGTCAGAGAGAGGGTGGCATTTAGAATGCTCTCTATCTTAGAATTGCTTGAATGATGTTCCCCTGTTAAATTCATTTCTTGCTCTCCTATACTCCTTCCCTTAGATTGTTTTTCAGCATCTGTTTTAAGTCTTTGATGATTTGGTATTGACATGTGCTAAACACTACCCCAGAGCTATTATCTTTGAGTGATATAAGGGTTTTGATGTGACCTGGGTAAAATTCTTTTTCATTTGTGTTTAAACTGGCATCCTTCACATTTCTTTTTCCTCTCTGTGCTTGAAGTTTGAATGTATCAACTTTTTTTCTGTGTTGTATCTTTCAGTACCTTGGATATTTTAATGGTGGGGTTTGCGTATTCAGTTTTCAGTTTGAATGTAACAGTATTCCTTCTTGCTACATTGTCAGAGTGGCTTGGAGAATTATGATGTTACTTTATCTCAGTATGAATCATGTTATGTTGTTGTTTTAAGGATTTACCATCAGTGTTTGATTTTGTAATCCCCAGATCCACTCTGCATGCTAAAAAATTTCCAAAAATTTTTTGATTTGTTTCTTGCTTTTCTCCATGCAGTTTGGTATGGCCCCTTGTTGTGAACCAAAAATGTCATGTTTCATGTTTGTAATTAAATGTTCAATTTCACTCTCCACCTCAACTATTGATCTCTGCTTTGCACTTAGGTTACTTCCTTTGGCATTTTGCCAAACTTTCTGTTCAACCACCACTAAAATGTTAGAATTTTCCCTCTCCTTTCTGCAATCTCCTTTTTTCTTTTCCATCCACTTTTCCCGATGTTGTGCTTGTGCTCTCATGTTCTCTCCCTGGGGTTCCTCCCAAATTTTCCCTTTTTATCTCTTTTGGTGTGCTAATTGTAGCTGCAGCCTGGCTTCATGATATATACAGGCTACTCTTTGCTACAACCTCAGACTTTAAATCTGGGGTCTCCTCTTCCATATGTATGCAGTGGCTGCAACACTGTTTGCCATTTGGCATTCTTGTTTCCCATAGTTCCTGTTGGTATATACTCTGCCCTGTGAATAAGAATTCTAGTATCTCCCTTCCCTTCTCTTTTGTTTTGTCCTTGTTCATATTTTTTGATTTTGTGGGCAGTTTCTCCCTATGTGACCTATTCTGGAGGAGAGAAAACATCTCCTGATGTCCCTCTGCCCCCTTTGCTGGTATTGTGGGGTCTGCCTGTGAAAGGTTTTTATTGTGGCCAGGTTCTTCCCCTCCTCTATTTCTTTTTGTTTAAGTGTCTCAGTGGTATCATGCAATTTTTTAAGCTCCTCTTTTTCCCTTCCCTGTTCCACTTTGTTCTCATGCAAATGTGTGTCAGTGTCCCTGAGTTCGTTTAGGGAAATTGAGTCATATTTGGGGAAATAATTCCTTAAAAAATCTCTTAAGTGTTTATCACATCCTTTTAAGAATTGCCTCCTGACATGTGCTACTGACTCCTATGAGTCAGAATTGAGACCCATTAATCCCTCGATATTCTCCAAGAGGCAGTCAATAAAGGTAGAAGAGTGTTCTCTTTTTTCTTGTTGCAGCCAGTCAAACTTTCCCCATACATTAGGTCTTTCAGATAGTTGCTTTATTGCTTGCAACAGGTCTTCATGGCATCTTTAAAAGTAGAACATACTTAAAGGATTTTCAAAGTCAAAATCATCATAGGATTCCAGCCAACTTATCAGTGAGGTGTCCTGCCTTGTCTGTACAATAAAGTTTTTGTGTTCTTAAGGGGAAAAAAGTTCAGATAAAAGAATCTCGACACCTGTGAAGTCTGGCTTGTAGAGACGGAAGGCCCTTTTCAGCTCTTTTACACAGGCAAGGGGCTCATTTATAAATTTAGGCAATCTTTTACACAGTGAGTCTAAGTCCTGGGTGGTGAAAGATTTATATACTTTTGCATGTAGAATATCAGAGCTATTGGTGAGCTTTGCTATATCTCTGAGTGGCATGATTTTATATGACCCTGAGGTGCTTGCAAATGTAGTGTTGCCTTTTGTTCTATAGTGACTGCCTTGTTATTCACTCCTACTGCCCCCTGGTGTTGTTTTTTTAGGTGTTTCAGAGTCCTTGGCCATGTCTGTCTTTCCAGTCAAATCTTCATTAGTCATCTCCCCCATCACCACATTGGTTCCTTTCCCCATGGTCTATTGTTTTTTAAGCATATATTCCTGGCAGATACCGTGAGAATGGGTTTTTGTTCAAATAAAGTTTTTAGTCTGTTATCCAGCAGAAGTGTATTGATTGCTCTCTTGTGCAAGATAACATTGTCTCCAGTTTTGATGTAATTTAAAGCCTGTACTACTGCCAGAAAAGCTACATATATCTGGGGGAGTTTTCCAGAGAAAGAACAAGGCAATGGATATTTGGATCCAATTAGTTGTTATATTCATTACTGTCCCTATAGTATTGTCAATAATTCTGGCTACTGTATTATATATAACACCCCCAATAAATCATGATCGTCCCTATAACTTTAGCCCAGAACAATAACTGCAGCATTTTGTTCATGTGCTTCCCTATGTTGTCACCACATAATTTTTCCCTTAGTTATCAGGTTGCTTAAGGTTGGTTCTTAATAATGGCTGCTTTGCCCAGTGGCACTAAATGTCAACAACTAAGAGTTGGAAATGTCTGCTGTCATACCTCTGGATTTGTCTATATAGAATCAGAATGTTTGATCCTATATACTTAGGGCCTTTGTATTGTCCATCAAGATGGTTAGACTTGAAGACTTCCGGTCAAGATGGCGGCTTAGAGAAAGCTAAAGTTCAGATCTCCGGAAAACCCTTCCCGACCCATCTCAAACTATAAGCTCCTAAGGTGCCAAAATTCAAGACGATCAACAGCATAGACCCTGGGAATCCTCCTCCTGGACCTGGATCAGAAGGTACGGCCCCCCTCAAAAGCCAGAACCCGAGATCACTTGGACCTAAGGGGTAGGAGCGCAGAGTCCAAGGCTCGGGAAACTGCGGCCCCGCCCCGCTCAGAGAGTAGGGTCATCTGAAACAAAAGAAAAAATCCTACAGCAAGCGAGAAAAAGACAATTTAGATATAAAGGAATGCCAATCAGGGTCACACAAGACCTTGCAAGTTCTACTCTGAATGATCGTAAGGCATGGAACATGATCTTCAGAATGGCAAGAGAGCTGGGTCTCCAACCAAGAATCAGCTACCCAGCAAAACTGACTATATACTTCCAAGGGAAAGTATGGGCATTCAACAAAATAGAAGATTTCCAACTTTTTGCAAAGAAAAGACCAGAGCTCTGTGGAAAGTTTGATACCGAAAATCAAAGAGCAAGGAATACCTGAAAAGGTAAATATTAAGGAAAGTGGAAAAATGTTATCTTCTTCTTTTACTCAAACTCTCTTCTATAAGGACTACATTTATATCAATCTATGCATACTAATATGTGGGGAAAATGTAATGTATAAATAGGGGGTAAAGAAAGACCAAATAGAATAATCTTTCTCACACAAAGATTCACATGGGAAGGGGAGGGGAAGAAAACTCCTATAAGAAGGAGAGGAAGAGAGGTTTTTTTTTTTTTTTACTTAAACCTTAATCTCAGGGAAATCAACTCTGAGAGGGAAAAACATCCAGATCCATTGGGATCTTGAATTCTATCTTACCCAACAAGGGTAGGGAGAAGGGAAAACCAAGGGGGGGAGGGGGAGAGGGAGAACAAAAAGGGAGGGAAAGAGGAGGGGAGGGGGAGGGAACAAAAAGGGAGGGACTAAAAAGGGAAACATCAAGGGAGGGGACAAGGGGGACTGATTCAAAGTAAATCACTGGACTAAAAGGTAGAGCTGAAGAAGAAAAGGGTAGAATTAGGGAAGGCTATCAAAATGCCAGGGAGTCCACAAATGACAATCATAACTTTGAACGTGAATGGGATGAACTCACCCATAAAACGTAGACAAATAGCAGAATGGATTAGAATCCAAAACCCTACCATATGTTGTCTTCAAGAAACACACATGAGGCGGGTTGACACCCACAAGGTCAGAATTAAAGGATGGAGTAAGACCTTCTGGGCCTCAACTGATAGAAAGAAGGCAGGAGTGGTAATCATGATATCTGATAAAGCCAATGCAAAAATAGACCTGATCAAAAGGGATAGGGAAGGTCATTATATTTTGTTAAAAGGGACTCTAGACAATGAGGAAAAAACATTAATCAACATGTATGCACCAAATAATATAGCACCCAAATTTCTAATGGAGAAACTAGGAGAATTGAAGGAAGAAATAGACAATAAAACCATACTAGTGGGAGACTTAAACCAACCATTATCAAATTTAGATAAATCAAATCAAAAAATAAATAAGAAAGAGGTAAAAGAAGTGAATGAAATCTTAGAAAAATTAGAATTAATAGAAATATGGAGAAAAATAAATAGGGATAAAAAGGAATACACCTTCTTCTCAGCACCACATGGCACATTCACAAAGATTGACCATACATTAGGTCACAGAAACATGGCACACAAATGCAGAAAAGCAGAAATAATGAATGCAGCCTTCTCAGATCACAAGGCAATAAAAATAATGATTAGTAATGGTACATGGAAAACCAAATTTAAAACCAATTGGAAATTAAACAATATGATACTCCAAAACCATTTAGTTAAAGAAGAAATCATAGAAACAATTAATAATTTCATCGAGGAAAATGACAATGGCGAAACATCCTTTCAAACCTTTTCGGATGCAGCCAAAGTGGTAATCAGAGGTAAATTAATATCCCTGAATGCTTATATTAACAAACAAGGGAGAGCAGAGATCAATCAATTGGAAATGCAAATGAAAAAACTCGAAAGCGATCAAATTAAAATCCCCCAGCAGAAAACCTAACTAGAAATCCTAAAAATTAAGGGAGAAATTAATAAAATCGAAAGTGATAGAACTATTGATTTAATAAATGAGACAAGAAGCTGGTACTTTGAAAAAACAAACAAAATAGACAAAGTACAGGTCAATCTAATTTAAAAAAGGAAGGAAGAAAAGCAAATTAACAGCATTAAAGATGAAAAGGGGGACAGCACCTCCGATGAAGATGAAATTAAGGCAATCATTAGAAATTACTTTGCCCAATTATATGGCAATAAATACACCAATTTAGGAGAAATGGATGAATATATACAAAAATACAGAGGAAGAAATAGAATTCATAATCATCCCATATCAGAAAATGAAATCCAACAAGCCATTAAGAACTTCCTAAGAAAAAATCCCCAGGGCCTGATAGATTCACCAGTGAATTCTATCAAACATTCAGAGAACAGTTAATCCCAATACTATACAAACTATTTGACATAATAAGCAAAGAGGGAGTTCTACCAAACTCCTTTTACGAAACAAACATGGTATTGATTTCAAAACCATGCAGGTCAAAAACAAAGAAAACTATAGGCCAATCTCCCTAATGAATATAGATGCAAAAATCTTAAATAGGATACTAGCAAAAAGACTCCAGCAAGTGATCAGAAGGATCATTCACCATGATCAAGTAGGATTCATACCAGGGATGCACGGCTGGTTCAACATTAGGAAAACCATCCACATAATTGACCACATCAACAAGCAAACTAGCAAGAACCACATGATTATCTCAATAGATGCAGAAAAAGCCTTTGATAAAATACAACACCCATTCCTATTAAAAACACTAGAAAGCATAGGAATAGAAGGGTCATTCCTAAAAATAATAAACAGTATATATCTAAAACCAACAGCTAATATCATCTGCAATGGGGATAAACTAGATGCATTCCCAATAAGATCAGGAGTGAAACAAGGATGCCCATTATCACCTCTACTATTTGACATTGTACTAGAAACACTAGAAGTAGCAATTAGAGAAGATAAAGGAATTGAAGGCATCAAAATAGGCAAGGAGGAGACCAAGTTATCACTCTTTGCGGATGACATGATGGTCTACTTAAAGAATCCTAGAGATTCAACCAAAAAGCTAATTGAAATAATCAACAACTTTAGCAAATTTGCAGGATACAAAATAAACCCACATAAATCATCAACTTTTCTATATATCTCCAACACAGCTCAGCAGCAAGAACTAGAAAGAGAAATGCCATTCAAAATCACCTTAGACAAAATAAAATACCTAGGAATCTACCTCCCAAGACAAACACAGGAACTATATGAACACAACTACAAAACACTCACCACACAACTAAACTAGACTTGAGCAAATGGAAAAACATTAACTGCTCATGGATAGGACGAGCCAATATAATAAAAATGACCATCCTACCCAAACTTATTTATCTATTTAGTGCCATACCCATTGAACTACCAAAATACTTCTTCACTGATTTAGAAAAAAAACATAACAAAGTTCATTTGGAAGAACAAAAGATCAAGGATATCCAGGGAAATAATGAAAAAAAACACATATGATGGGGGCCTTGCAGTCCCTGACCATAAACTATATTACAAAGCAGCAGTCATCAAAACAATTTGGTACTGGCTAAGAAACAGAAAGGAAGATCAGTGGAATAGACTTTGGGAAAGTGACCTCAGCAAGACAGTATACGATAAACCCAATGATCCCAGCTTTTGGGACAAAAATACAGTATTCGACAAAACCTGCTGGGAAAATTGGAAGACAGTGTGGGAGAGACTAGGAATAGATCAACACCTCACACCCTACACCAAGATAAATTCAAAATGGGTGAGTGACTTAAACATAAAGAAGGAAACCATAAGTAAATTGGGTAAACACAGAATAGTATACATGTCAGACCTTTGGGAGGGGAAAGGCTTTAAAACCAAACAAGACATATACAAAAATCACAAAATGTAAAATAAATAATTTTGACTACATCAAACTAAAAAGCTTTTGTACAAACAAAACCAATGTAACTAAAATCAGAAGGGAAACAACAAATTGGGATAAAATCTTCATAGAAACCTCTGACAAAGGTTTAATTACTCATATTTATAAAGAGCTAAATCAATTGTACAAAAAATCAAGCCATTCTCCAATTGATAAATGGGCAAGGGACATGGATAGGCAGTTCTCAGATAAAGAAATCAAAACTATTAACAAGCACATGAAGAAGTGTTCTAAATCTCTGACAATTAGAGAAATGCAAATCAAAACAACTCTTGGGTATCTTCTCAATCACAGCAGATTGGCTAACAGAACAGCAAAGGAAAGTAATGAATGCTGGAAGGGATGTGGCAAAGTAGGGACATTAATTCATTGCTGGTGGAGTTGTGAACTGATCCAGCCATTCTGGAGGGCAATTTGGAACTATGCCCAAAGGGCGACAAAAGAATATCTACCCTTTGATCCAGCCGTAGCACTGCTGGGTCTGTACCCCAAAGAGATAATGGACAAAAAGAATTGTACAAAAATATTCATAGCTGCGCTCTTTGTGGTGGCCAAAAACTGGAAAACGAGGGGATGCCCATCAATTGGGGAATGGCTGAGGAAATTGTGGTATATGTTGGTGATGGAATACTATTGTGCTAAACGGAATAATAAAGTGGAGGAGTTCCATGGAGACTGGAACAACCTCCAGGAAGTGATGCAGAGTGAGAGGAGCAGAACCAGGAGAACATTGTACACAGAGACTAATACACTCTGGTATAATCGAACATAATGGACATCTCCATTAATGGCGGTGTAATGTCCCTGAACAATTTGCAGGGATCCAGGAGAAAAAAACACTATTCCTAAGCAAAGGATAAACTATGGGAGTGGAAACACTGAGGAAAAGCAACTGCCTGACTACAGTGGTTGAGGGGACATGACAGAGGAGAGACTCTAAATGAATACTCTAATGCAAATATTATCAACAAAGCAATGGGTTCAAATCAAGAAAACATGTAATGCCCAGGTGATCTACCCGTCGACTATGGGGGGTGGGGGGGAGGAAAAGAAAATGATCTATGTCTTTGATGAATAATGCTTGGAAATGATCAAATAAAATATATTTAAAAAAAAAAAAAGATGGTTAGTCTTCCTAGAGTTCTCCAACTGTCACAGAATGGCAGTTGGTGATGGTTTTTAGTGGCCCCTGTCTTCCTTCACTAGGAATCAAGATGTCTGTTCTCTATCCTGTATATGAACCCTCAGGCAGTATCATTCAAAATGGATGTCTTTCGGGCTGAGTCTTAACTGTCAATTTATGACAGTTGGTCAATTGTGGGACTTTTTGACCTGGGGTGCCAGTTGTAATTGTGGGTATATCTGATGGTAGAGGAGAGGAAGATAAGATGGAGTCTTTTGGTTTTACATGGTTGAACCAAATATATTTACTTGGTGGTCACCAGAGATTTAATTTCTAAATCCCAAAATGAATTACTAAATAAAAATGTAGTTTATGCTAGTTTATTTTTATAATAAAGGCAAGATATTAAGGAAGAAAGAAAAGGAGAGAAAGAGAGAGAGAGAGAGAGAGAGAGAGAGAGAGAGAGAGAGAGAGAGAGAGAGAGAGAGAGAGAGAGAGAGAGAGAGAGATTTCCAGCTTCCTCTGAAGCAGTTAGAAATTCTAAGGCACCAGTCAGGGGAAAGTAGTCTCAAGATGATGGGCCTTTCTCAGAGGTTCACACCTCCAGAAAGGGCAAGAAATGAAGTTAGCCTTTGACACTCAACAAGGTAACTGTCTAAAGGAATGCAGTCTGAGGTCTCCTGCACAAGCTCCCCCAACTCTGAGTGACTGTCTTCACTTTAAGTCCAAGATTCTCTCTTTACTCCAACCAAGAGTCTGTCTTCTGGTCCAACTCGAGTGACTGAAATGATCTTCACTCCAAGCCTGAGGGACTGATTCCTCCTTGTGTGTCTCTGTTTCCACTATTTAAAGACCTTTTCTCTTGTATCACCTCCCCTAATTTTTATGTCTACAAATCACAGCAGACACTCCTCTTTAGGATTTCCCACTCTTTCACACATGCTTCACAGACCTCCTACTCAATGTATGAAATGGGTGTTCATACCTTTTTTGTGGTTAGTTCACACCTTTTTATATTTAGTTCATACATTTTTATGGTTAAAATGGGAAGATCTACTTTGAATCCTGGGTTTATACTTTAGGGATTAGAATGTAAAAATATACAGGGGATTAAAATTTAATCTTACAAAAAAGGAAGAGCTAAATACTTTCATTGTTACAATCAGAGAAGAACTAAATCCAATTTTCACAAGTCCCCTCCCTTTTGGGGCAAGTCACAGGAGGGGGTAGTTGTTGTCAAATTAGCAGAGAGAGAGAAGAGGAATGTGTCTGTGTTTCCCCCCTTTCAGCCTCCCTCAGCTATGGCTTCCTACCTGATCTGCCTCTGTACTTCCCTCTTTTGTGTGAGTTCAATATGAACCCCTTCCTTTGGGAAGAGATAAAGAATTCTCAATCTCCTTCAGTTAGTTATTCCTTTCACTCATTCTAGAGTTGATTGGAAAAGGTTAAACAATCTTTTATTTCTAAATAGTTAAAGTCAGGGGAACCAGGACAATGGCTGAAGGGATAAAGATTTAAAAGAAAGAGGGAAAAGGAAGTCCCTGCCTACTATATCTTCCTCACCCCAAAGTTTTGTGGAACCCAGACTTTGGCAGCCCTGGACGCCAAGAGGTTCAGATATGAGGGACACTGGTTTTTGGTCACAATGGAACAAAAATTCAGACCCAAAGGCACCAGGAACTGTGAGAGATCTTGTTGAGCTGCTTCTTGCCTTTTCTCTGGTTCTTCCAGTTCTAGTTGGGATCTGTGAGGAATGGTGTTCAGCTATTAGGAGAGAGATTTGAGTGTCTGGCTAGGATTCAATGTTAAATTATACCTTCCCCTTTGCTATCTTAAGGCTATAAAAATAAATTTTGGCAACTTATAAAATAAAATATTTAGATGTAAAAATTGTTTAATATAGGTTAAAAACTTGTCAAAACTGTTTAACTCTCCATTCAGGTTCAAACCGTTCAGATACTTTTGATAGAGGTAAGCAAAAGTATCCTCAGTGATGAAGTGAAACTCAAATGTGAACTTCCCTTCAGGCCAGGCACAAGGATGCCAAAGAGACTCTTATAAAAATAAAATATTTATTGAAATATATAAGGATAAATAAAGGATTTCCAATTCTATGGGATTCTAAATCCATCCAAATAAACACCCAAGTTCCGCAAGGAACCGCTTCTCCTGCATTTCCCCGACTACAGTAATCCTCCCTGATCTGACTAAACAAAATTTATACCATCTAAATAAAAACTACTACTATTTTCCTTATAAATCTTAACTTCACTTTCAAATTATAATATAGGAAAGGCTATCTGGTTGAGTATCAACAAGAATCAAATTAGGACTCTGAGTAGAGACTCAGAGTCCAAACCAAAGGCCAGGTTTTTCTTTGGTCTTCTCAGATTTAACCTATAAAACTACAATAGATAGTCAATAGTGTCTCCCAAGTTGGGAAAGGAAAACACTGAGCTTTTTCAGATCTTTCCCTCAGACAGAGAGAGGCAAAGATATTACCTCCTCTAGCTCTGAGAGAGAATCTCTGAGGGAGTGTCTGCCAAATGCCAGAGAGAAACTCCCAACTGCCAGAGGGAGTAATTGACACAGAAAAACAGTTATAACTGTCACATCTGAAATTAACATTCTCTCTTAGCTCTGCTTCAAACTCCAATACTTTTCTCAAGCCAGCCACACTGTATTTCTTATCTCTAAACTAATAAAACAATACTTATTTTCTAATATCATCCTTACAAGGCTGAGAGAGCAACAGTCCCTCTCCCAGAATCTCTTGTCTTCTCAAGGTTCTAAGCCTCCTGAGGTCACTCCCCTATTGTGGATGAGAAAATCCCAAAGCTTCCCAGACTGTCACTCAGTTCGGGGATTTAAACCTCTATCACAGGCCAGAGGTATACATGTTTGACACCCCTGGAATAGTGGTTAATGAACTGGTCTTCAATCCAGAAAAAAATAGGTTCAGGTATTATCTCTGACACTAGCTATTTGACCTCTGGAAAGTCAGTTTACCTTTCATTATTTTAGACAAGTTTCTAAAATTATCAATTAAAAAGAAGTTTCTGACTTTCATTAGCAAATGGAATTCTCTCAATTGTGTGTTTACCAAGGAAATAATAGGTCTGGGTCATATCCCTATCTTCATGTACATATACAGACATACACACATGCTTATTTATCATGTATATACATATATATATACCTACATATGTGTATATACACACTCACAAATACAAATACATGAATGTAATTAGTGTATATTTTTAGCTGTTACAGCATTCTGTAATATTGTGGATGAGAGTTGGGGAAATGCCTGCAGCAGTGCTGGCTCACCAAGGACTGCAGAACTGTCAATCAAGGAGGACATTCTAAATAGAATGGTGACCAGGAGGGACCATTGAAGGAGGATCAACCAAAATGTAAATCTTGGTCTCTTGCCCTTGGGAAAAAAAGGAGGAAGGACAGAAAAGTCCTGCTCTCTGGTTTCTCCCTAAAATATTCAAGTGACTGAATCTTCAAACCTGTTGGCCAATTTTTTCCAAAACCTAGACTTTATTCCACCATCCTCCAATTTAGGAATTATTTTAGGATTAGGGAAACCTCAAACCCTCTCTCCCCTTAACTCCCCTACTTTCTCCTTCTCCTAAATAAACCCCTTTTGTTTAAAGTTATTAAAGAGAGAGTTATCTGTCTGTTCTATCAAGATACTCACTCAAAGCAGATTTCAAGTGATACCAACTGTAGAACTAATTTGACTGGGAAAGGGAGGAGGGAGGTAGGAGAGGGAGGAGGAATGGAGAAGAAGGAGGAGGGAAGGAAGGAAGGAAGTGGGCAGATCTGACCTTTAATTTATCATCTCTCTCAGAGTAATTCCCTAATATAATTCCTATCCATCATTTAGCCAACATTTATTCCTTTAGTTCAAGAAGCTTTGATAGTATTTTTTAGTGTATTAAATGCATCTAATTTTAGGTCCCAAGATTTTAACTGAATAAAATGAAATGAATTAAACTTTTAAAGGCTATTACAATTATTCTCTCTTCATAGGAAGAGTTCTAAAGCTCCGAATTATACATTTTTGTCTCATAACTAGATATTAGTAGAATCTTGCTCTTTCTAAAGATAATTAGGTCAACAGTCTCTCTGTTTCTCTCTCTCTCTCTCTCTCTCTCTCTCTCTCTCTCTCTCTCTCTCTCTCTCTCTCTCTCTCTCTCTCCTTACCTCTTTGTATTTCTGTCTCTTTCTATATATGTGAAGAGGGGGAATGGTGATGAAAAGTTGTTTTCCATTATATTAGAAAACCTCATTTGTCAGAAGGCAAAAATTCTGACTTCAACATCCAAATACAATGTAATACCCTTTCATTTGGCTTTAGAAGTAAGAGTGGGAGTGTGCCAATTTAATTATGAGACCATTCTAGAAAACCAGTAGAGGAGAGAGTGGATAGGGTCCTACTTCTCCAGGATATAAGAACATGATCAGGTAAAAAGTCCCCTCAGTCTATTTCCTTATCATTTAAAGGGGATTTTAATATTTATGCCACTCAGTTCCCAGGTTTATTTGGAAAGTTCCATGTAAAATTTTATGATATAAAAATTAGTTATTATTGTTTCATTTTTCATATGGAATTTCAGTATATTACAGCTGCTTTTGAGGGGAATCTATTACTTTCTAAAGAAACTCAGCCTCATCAGTGACTGTGATTTGCATATATCTTTGTCTCTTTTTTCCCTCTGCAAGTATCAAAATTGTAGTCATTGGAAAAAAGAACATAATCATATATGACAAGAGAAAGGATATGTCCTCATTTTAGACAGAAATAAAGAGTTTGGGCTTCAGGTTAAATTCACTTTGAGCCATGACTTGATTAGGGAA
The DNA here is from genome assembly GCF_027887165.1 of Monodelphis domestica. Lineage (NCBI taxonomy): Eukaryota > Metazoa > Chordata > Mammalia > Didelphimorphia > Didelphidae > Monodelphis > Monodelphis domestica. The sequence continues at coordinate 158,594,391 of NC_077230.1, forward strand.
GAAATTAATGATCTAGTCAGAGGCATCATCCTTATTTAGAGTCCAAATTACCCCAGCATCTCATCACACATCCTAGTTCAAGGAAGGATCATCCTATTTCCCCCAAAACAAGGCTTTTTCTTTGTATGTTTGAATTTCATATTTTTATGTATTTTAAAATGCATATGTGGTATATATCAGTTACGAATAGTTTCATCCATAAACACCTCATTTCTGTTCTACAATATATGTTGAATGCTCATTTTATTTCACAAGAAAAATCAAAGAAAAAAATAAAATTTGTTTTAATTAATCCAATACTAGAATTTTTATCTTTTATACCTATCATTTATATAATTGTGAAAATGTAGTCTTCTTTAGCATGATATTTCTGTTATGTTCTCATTTTTCATTAATTTTGTCCTTCATATATTATGTACATTATTGTAAAATAAAATAAAATAAAATAAAATAAAGGTGAAAAAATAGGGTCATGTTAATAATTATTGATGTACCATTGTTTTTTGTTTTGTTTTGTTTTGTTTGTTTTTGATTTTGGAGTAGTAAGATCATTTGAAATTTTAACCAAAATTCCACACAATAGTGATCCGGAATCCTTAGTACATCCATTTATTATTATTTCCTTAATTTTATATAAAGAAGGAGGCACTAAATTAAAAATGGGGAAATTCATAAAATCAAAGAATATTAGAACTGGAAGACATAGGAAAACAATCAAGTTGATTATTTTCTAATAATTTTTGCTGACCAGTAGACATTTTTTTTACCAATATGCAGGACTTTACTACCAAAAATTCTTATTTTTAAAAACTCTGTATTAACTTTAAATGTTGACTCAATGGACGTTCTGGAGCTAAGACGATGAAGTAAGAAAAGAATACTCTTAGCTCACCCAAACCATGTTCACCCAAACCAATATCTAAATAACAAAAAAACAAATAAACAAACAAAAAACCTAAAATCAAATTTGGGAGGAGCATTACCAACAAAAGACCAGGTAAAACAATATCCCTGGCCAAGACAGCAATAAAGAAAAGCAGGAAAGACCCATATCCCTGAAGTAAGAGGAAAGAGCAATCTAGCACATGTGGCACCCATGGAGGCTGTCAGCAAGAGGGATAGGAATTCATCTCAGACAATAACAGATGGTATTTAGACAAAAAAATTGTTAGGCTGCACAGAAAATCAGTCAGATGGCCCATCAAAGCGCACACTACAGAATTCAAAGGCAACTAGGCTGCCCCCCTTTTCCCCCAAGCATTGGAGTAGACTACATCACAAGCAGAGGAGAGTACTCCTTCCAAATCAGGAAGCGTTGAATTTCAACATGTAGACAAGGTTATCTTTTCAAAAATTGGGAAAAAAATGAGCAAAAGGAAAACTTGGCTATAGGAAGTAAATTCAGCAAGAGAAGAGATCAAAGAATGTATTCAGAAGAGGAATACAATGTCAAAAAAGAAAAACATGAAGCAGCAAGGTGTGATATTTATATTTACTCCACTCTGCTTAGTCTTTAGAATTTTAGCAACTGGGAATGTATACCCCCCCACATAAGGATTTAGTGTGGGGGAGGAAGGTCTATGACTCATGTTTCTAGCAAGTGACAAATCAGAAACAACTGACTGACCCCCTGGGCTGTTCAAAACCAAGTTTAAGCTTTCATTTGGTACATATCAGACAGAGGAAGTGATGTAAAGAACTGTCTTTATATTTTGGGTCACTTCCTGTGAGAGGGACTTGGTAATGCAACTTGCCTGTGAGGAGCTCAAGTGTGAGACCTCCAGATTGCTTCCTTCAGACTGTCACATGGTGAGTGCAAGGCTTATTTCCCTTTCCTTGGCTTTTTCTGGAGTCACAAGCTTCTGGGGAGGCCCATATCTTGGGACTCTCTTTCCTTAGCTTTTCTAGAGGCACAAGCCTCCCAGGAAGCCCCTCATCTTGGAGGATTCTTCATGGCTGAAGGCCGTGCTAGATTTTATCTTCTGGCCTCCCCCCTTGGCTGGGGCCTCTGAATTTCTGCCTAGTATCTCTCTCTTTTCCCTCTCTTTCTTTCGTCCTTAATATCTTCACTCTATTGTAAACAAACCACCATAAAATTCCATTCTGACTTGAGCATTTCATTATGATTTAGAATTTAAATCCCTGGAAAATAACTAAAAATATATTCAGTCCAACCATAAGTTTTACCCCTAACAAAGGTCAAGTATGAAAGAGTGTCAAGCCTCAAAATATCTCCTATAAGAACTCAAAGGAATTAAAAATCATATAATGAGAGAGTTATAGGAAATTTTTAGAAAAGTAATGAGAGGAAGAATCAATACCTCAAGGGGGAAATTAACTAAGAAAGTAACTCACAAAAATCTAGAATTAGCCAAAAGGTAAAGGTGCAAAAACAACAACAAAAAATACAATGAAGGAAAAAAAAAACTTTTTAAAAGCAGAATTGACCAAATGAAAAAGTAAGCACAAAAGGTCAATGAAGAAAATGATGACTTAAAAATTAACTTTAAAAAAGTGGAAAATAAAGATTTCATGAAGCTTCAGAAAACAATCAGCAAAAACAATAAAAAAGGGAAACAAATAGAAGAAAATATGAAATTTTTCATTGAAAAAACAACTGACTTTGAAAATATATCATTGAGAGATAGTTTAAGAATTATTGGTATACCTGAAAACCAAGAGCAATAGAACATAGACATTATATAAAGACAAATTATCAAGGAAAGCTACCCTGACATCTTAGAATCAGAGAGAAAAATGGAAATTGAAAAAATATATACAAATTACTTTCTGAAAGAAGGCCCCAAATTTAAAGGATTGCAGGGCTTGGTGTACAATATTCCTGAAATTACAAGAACTAGGATTACAACCTAGAATTACCTACTGTAAAGGTTAAAATTAACTCTCCCCTTATTGTGAAGATTAAAATTGTAACCCTTGCCTATTTTTAGATTTAATCAACAAAAGCCTAAATACCCTACTTAAAAGTTGTGTATGGAGATTTACCCATTTTTAGATCTAATCACCAAAAGCATTAATATTCCACTTAATCATTAAGTGGGAATTCTGTGACCCATGTGTTCAATAGTGGGTGATGAATCAGAATTAAACTAACTGCCCTTGGGCAGTGCTAAAGCAAAGTTTCAACTTTGAGTGGTAGACATAAAATAAGGGAAAGGCACAGGAAGTGAGCTGTCACTTTCTGTGAGGGACAGTTCTTTTATTTGGAAGTGGAGACTGGAGACAGTCCTTCATTCTTTGGAAGTAGAGAATGGAGACAATTCTTCATTCAACTACATATCCCAAGAGCCCACTGACTACCTGTCATTACATACTTTATGTAGACAGAGGATAAAGGCTGTGGGATTGAGACTATAAAAACGATGCCACTCATTGTTTAAAAAAGAATTATGGGACTTTGCTTAATGATCCTATCTGATTCCAGGACAACAGAATAGAAAAAGAGCCATAACACAGTGCCAAAGAAGCACAAAGCTAAACTGCATAGTGCCTATTGAGCACAAGGTCAAAAAGAACAACCAATCCCAATGAGATTCATAAAAATTTTGAGCCAAGACAAGAGGACTGGAACTTGTTTGGGATTCAAGTTTGTAGCTGTTTAACATGTGTTAAAGGCAGGTCTTCCTTGTCCCATATTCTACCAAGTATCTCAAATTTGGGTCCTACATGGCTCCTATAATCTAGTCCCTTTTCTATCTTTCCAGGTGTGGCAAACTTTCTATAGTCCTGGCTACTGATTGGGTAAATGCATAATTATTTAAATCGTTTTAATTGGACCCTGACTCAAGGACCTGTTATGGTTTTATTTTTATTTTACTTAGAATTTTTACATATAAGACTTTGATAGTCTATATTTCATCCAGAATTTATTTTATTTTATTAATTTGGATTTTTAAATATTTCTTATTTCTCTTGCCAATTAATACATATGCTTCATAACTCAGCCATGCATCCCTAAGTGATCCCAGTGTTTTTCAACACCCTCTTTGGGGGGGGGGGGATGTATTATTATTATTTTAAATTGCAAATTTTAAATTCTTTTTTGAGAGTAGTTTTAGGTTAAGAAACATACTACCTCTCCAAATCCATAAAATGAACTCCTCTTAGAAGGCACCACGAAGATGCCTCCACAGACCAGAAACTACATCAAGAAGATCCAGAATGAACTTTGGGTGTGTTTGATTGAATTGAAGTTTGATTGAACCTTTAATTTGATTGTATACTCTTATGCCAAAAGGGGACTTCCCCCAACTGACTTTTTGTCAATGTGCCTAGGAATTATTGGTTTTGTTCTCTTTTCTTCTTATCTTCAAATTATTGCAATTTCAAAGTTGGTATGTATACAAGACCCACTGTAGAGAGGAGTCTTCTATGGGTCTCAGGGGGTATTGTATGATTGAAAATCATGTCATCCTAAAAAAGAACTACATTTCCCAAGAGCCCACTGACTTCCTGTCATTATGTACTTCCTGTAGACAGAGGATAAAGGGAGTGGAGCCTTTGGAGGCTCTGTCTCTCTGATGTAGAATCAGCATTGATGGTGGTGAGTGAGGTTGACTAAAAAAATAGCTAACCAGCCCTGGGCACTTGGTCTTTTTTTGTATCTTCTTTATTCCTTGATTTCTAATGATCATTAATAAATCTCTTAAAATATATTATTATTGATATTTAATTTTAACTTTTACAGGCCTAAAAACTAAATCTCCTTACCCGGGTTGTGCCAGGGACCTGAGTAAATTACTTAGTGCTTAAGCTAAATATATTACTCTATCCTCTCTCTGATTTTCTTATTTCACTCTTTCTACATTTTATAAAATAAAATGTAAATAAATCTCTTTGGAATAAATTAAATTCTTGGTGAACATATTCTTAAATAATACAGTCCAACCTTTTTAAAATTAACCCCTTTCACCCCTTACACTACACAGTGAAACTCAGTATGATAATACTTAAAGGAAAAAATAGATATTTAATGAAATTAAGAACTTTCAAGAATTTCTATTGAAACGACCAAAGCTTCAGAAGCATAAGAAATTAAATAGATCTGAGAAAATGTCAGGATTTAATAAATTTAAATTATTAATCTGTTTGTATTCCTATATGTAATCATATCTATAACTCCTATGAACTTTATCAGTATTAGGATAATTAAAAGGAATAAACATAGATAGAATTTAGGTAGAATAGTCTATAATGTAATTTTTTTCCAATAGATGTATTTAATGTAAGTATTAGAAGAAAAAAATTAAGGAAGAAGAAAGATGAATACAATGGGAGAAGAGTGAAAGAAGACATATAATTTTGTAAAGAAACTCACATAAAAGGCTCAAAAGAATTATTATCTTTATTTATTTATTATTAAATAGGGAGGGTGAAAATGGAAGAATGGTGGGCAACACTTGAACCTTACTCTCATCAGACTTGGCTCAAATAGGGAATGATATACATATTTAGATATAGAAATCTATGATACCCTAAGGAAGTAAAGAGGAATGGGGAAAAGGGAAGGGGAACTTAGAAAAAGGAAGACAAATTGGGGAAGATGGTAGTCAGAAGTACCCCACAAGGTGAAAGGAAAAGAGAAAGAAGAATGCATGGAGGGAAGATAAGATGAAGGGAAATACATTGTTATTTTTCATAACTTTAAATGTAAATAGGATTAATTCATCCATAAAAAGGAAGTAAAAGGCAGAATGGATTAAAAAAAGAATCTTTACAATATGTTGTTTACAAGAAATACATTTGAAGCACAGAAATACACACAGAGTAAAGGTAAAGGGCTAGAGTAAAATGTATTACACTTCAGCTGAAGTAAAAAAAAAAGAACTGTAAATCATGATCTCAGACAAAGCTAAAGTAAAAAAAATCTATCTAAAAGTGATAAGGAAATAAACTTATTTTGCTAAAATATAACATAAACAATGAATTAATATTGATACTCTGCACCAAGAGATATAGCATCCAATTTTTAAAAGAAGCTAAATAAATTAAAGGGGAAAATATATAGTAAAGCTATATTAGTAGTAGACCTCAATTTTCTCCTCTAGGAATTAGATAAGTCTAACTATAAAATAAATAAATAAGGAGGTAAACAGAATTTTTGAACAGTTAAATATGATTGACCTTTTGGATAAAATTGAATGCCATCCTGGGAAAGTTGGAGTCATTCCTGGCCATTATAGGTCTGTAAGTGTCAAGATTTTTCCAAAAGAAGCTTTTCTCTTTCTTCTACAAAGACAGTGACTGTTTAAAACAAACAAACAAAACCCCAAACAATCTTACCTTTTGTCTTAGAAACAGAGTAGTAAAGGCTAAGCATTGAGGGTTAAGTGACTTGCAAAGAGTCACATAGCTAGGAAGTTTCTGAGATCAGATTAGAAACCAAGACCTGGCATCTCTGTGCCAATCCACTGATCCACCTACCTGTTTCTCATTTTTTCCTTCATTTTTCCTATACAGTTATGAAGGACTCAAATGTCCCAAAAACATCCATAGTTGAGTTGATATTTTCCTTTGATACTCATGCTGGCTTTTTCTGGTGGATCCCTTTTGTATTGTACATGGGTTTCTGACTATTTTCTTGGAAAATTCTGTGTTAGATTAAGATACTTACTATAAATTGCCTTTGGATTCCTTGATAAATATTTAGCTGGATATTTTTAGTTTAGCTTAGGTTAATTTTTTCTCAAAGAGTTTAGCAAGAGTTGCACTATGTGATTGCATTCAGTCACTTTAATTTTTTTTTCTCCACTTACATGTAAAAACAGTTTCCATCATTTACAAAAGAATGTTGGTTCCTGAATTCTCTCTAACATTTCACATCCTACTGAGATCATAAGTAATATAATATCGATTTTAAATGTATAATCATGTAAAATACTATTCCATGTTAATCTTTTTGTTGAAGAAAAGTCATACAAAAAACAATTAAGAAAGAAAGTGAAAAATGCTTGCTTTCATCTAGATTCAAACTCTATCACTAATTTTCCTGGAAATAGTTTTGGCATTTTTTATGTTGAGTCTTTTGAGATTGTTTTAGATCATTGCGTTGCTGAGAATAGATGTTATTCAAAGTTGTTCAATGCACAGTATTGCTGTCTCTTTGTACAAAGTTCTGATTCTATTTACTCCACTCTGCTTCAGTTTAATTCTTCCCACATTTTTCTGAGATCCTCCTGTTTGTCATTTCTTATAGTATAATAGGTTTCCTTTACAATCATATACTGTATCTTATTCAGCCATTCCAAAATTAATGGGTATCCCTTCACTTTTTAAATTGTTGTCCCCACAAAAAGAGCTGCTTTAAATACTTTTATACATGTAAGTCCTTATACTCTTTTTTAAAAATCTCTTTGGGATAAAAACATAGTAATAGGATTGATAGGTCAAAGGATAAGCACTATTTTATTTCTCTTTGAGCATATGTCAAAATTGCTTTCCAGAATGGTCAAATCAGTTTACAACTTCCTCAATAGTCTCAATTTCCCCACATACCCTCCAACTTTGGCCATTTCCATTTTCTGTCATATGTGAGAATAAAAATGCATTAATACTTCAAGTACTTAAATTCATAGGATGTAATAATAAATAATTATTAATTATTATTATAATAATTATTATATTTATATATTATATATAAAATGATATAATAATTATTAATAATCAACGTGAGATAGAAAGGGGTTAATTCAGCCAAGTGAACAGAACACAAGTCAAATTTACCACATCTCAAAGTTCATTCTGGATCTTTTAGTGCAGTGTGTATTCTCTATAGGCATCTTTATGGTGCCTTCTCCAAATAGTTCCCCTTCTGGATTCTCAGAGGTAGTCTTTTATTTCAAATTAGGCTCAAAGTCAAATTAAAGTTCATAACAATAACATAGTCCCCCCCCCCAGGAGGATAATAACACATTACCCCCTAAGGCAGATGTAGGAATACATATTAGAATACATAGGGATACATGGTTGAGGCATAATGCATATGAATCAATTATTAAAAACCTCAAATAAACCAAAGAAATTTTAAAAATAGCCTCTGAGTGAAATATAGAATTTTAAAAATTAAAAAAAATTCTAGGAAAAAGGAAAAAGATTTACAAATCATAAGAGATTCTTGTAATAATTCATGTCCCATAAGCCTGAAACAACATTCACTCACTCACCCAATTTAGTGCTTCTGTGCTCCTTTGTGGTCCATTTTTCCCTGATTCAGACATATTTATTGAGCAAAAGTCTCATAATATTTAAATAAGTAGTGGCAGGTTGCCATAATTAAAAGCTTTTTGGGTATGCATTTATATACTAGGCAAATGGACATCTTAACATATTTTGTTGCAAAAATCAAAACAGTTAAAACATTTTTTCAATACTGATGATATGTGCTCCAAATATAAAACAAATGAGAGAAAAAACTCAAATACAGTATTGAACATGCAGAAAGAAAAAAATAATGAAAAATCAAAAATGTATTTATTTCACAATCACAGAGGTAAAATACAGAGGTAACTTGCAAAAAAAAATAAGATTCATTTTCTCTTTAACTTGCTATGATCCACTGTGTGAGTGCCAGTGGGATAGATAAAGGTATAGCAGCAATAAAACATTCAAGAAAATAAAATTTAAAAAACCACAGAAGGTACAAAATGTTACAAAAGGCACATTAGGTCAATATAGGTCACTAATATAGATTTTCCTTTTTTGAGGTAATATATGTGTTGTTCTATAAGGGCAATTTGTTCAAGTAGAAGGATAAACCAAATAAAGTGCAACAAATTGTACACATCCAGCTATAGCGAAGTCTTATCATGATCAATAGTAAAATAACATCAGTACAATTAATGATTATCAAGAGAAGGTACTCATTTTACATGGCTACAATGAATCCATGAGTCCCTTTCCCCAATTTTAATGGCTATTGGTGTAGTCAATAGGACTTGGAATGGTCCATCCTAAGCAGATTCTGTTGACCTAGTCCATTTGAACTTCTTATATACTATCACCTGGGTTTAAATCATGAAGTGAGAAGTCTATGGGGCCTGCCTGAAAGCAGCTCCAGAGTCATGGAGTTCTAACAATTTTATTTGTAATTGTCTGATATATGTGGCAATGGTTGTTTCCCCTCCTAACAAGGATGTACAGGCAGAGGCAAATGGTTGTCCCTGAATAGGTGGATGTCCAAATAGCATCTCAAATGGTGAGATGTGTAAATCACTTCTGGGTCTACTTCTGAGATAAAATAGGGTCAGAGGTAGAATTTTGGACTATTTAAAATGAGTGTCTATGTACAATCTTCCAATCATAGTTTTAAATTCTTTATTCATTCTTTCAACTTGTCCAGAGCTCTGGGGATGCTATGGGGTATGAAATTTAGGAGTTATTCCCAAACATGAATAATTTTGAGATTAGATCAAATCAGTAAAATGAGTTCCTGTATCTGAATCTATAAATGCTGGTAGGCCAAAATGAAGAAAATTTATTTCAAAAGAATTTTGGTAATAAAAGTAAATATGGCCCAAGCACTAGGAAATGCTTCAGGTCACCTGATCAGCTCATCGACTATGACCAAACAAAATTTATACTATACAGATTTTAGTATAGAAATAAAATCAAATTGTAAATGTTCAAATGGTGTGTAAGCAAGTGGACATGCACCAAAGACTTTTCCAGGAAAAGCATGATGATTAAAGGTCTGGCAGGTAGGACAAGCTATACAGACTTTGGAGGCAGTTGTAGTCATTCCAGTTGATATCTATGCTTTTTTTTTAACAGAGTCTACAATGCCTTGGGTGCCAAAATGACCATGTATATGGATAGAGTGACAAATTTGACTATAGAAATTTCTAGTGACTAGGAGTTTGCCATATGATGATACCCATACTCCATTAATCTGTTTGGCTTTAAATTTTTTCTTCCATTTTCCCACTTCCTTGTCATTATAAGAAAGGGATAGATCCAAATTATCAATAATTGTTATTGTTAAAAATTAACTCAGGTTCTTGTAAGGCTGCTAGCTTTGCTGAGGCATTTGTTCCTTCATTTCCCCTGGAGACAGGGTCAGTACCATGTGTGTGTGCAGAGCAGTGAAAGATAACTATGGCTTCAGGTAGCTAGAGGGCAGAAAGAAGGTCAGTAATAAGGTCTGCACTGGCAATACATTTTCCAGCTGATATTAAAAATCCCCTCTGAAGCTATATCCTGCCAACGTTGTGATATATGCTGATTGTGTAAATGTGTAAATGAATGTGTAAATTGTGAAACATGTGTGTTTCAAATCTGTGAGTTCTGCATCCTGTGCTCTCACATTTGAGGGTAAAGAAGCTGACAAGAGAGTGGCAAATTTGGTAACTACTGGAGCTCCTGTATAGAGCACACCATTTCTCATAAATGAAGAACCATCTGTAAATAATATTAAATCTGAACTATCCAAATGAATGTCCAGTAATTCATTATGAGGTTTATCAGCAATGAACACTAAAGATGTACAATCATGTGAAGGTTCTCCAGAAGTTGGCAAATGAGGGATCAAGGTTGTAGGATCAAGAACTCCACGGCGATTTAATGTGATATATTCATTATTCAATAGGGTTATTTTGCATCTCATAATCCTTCAATTGGTAAATGCTTGTATCCTATGTCTTAATCACAATGCTTCAACCTCGTGTGGGCACATTATAATCAGAGGGTGTTCTAGTACTAGATCTGCACATTTGGTTACTAGTAACTCTGTGGCAGTTACTCCCCTAAGGCATGATGGTGCTCCTGAAGCTACTGGGTCCAACTGAGCTGAATAATAGACTATCAGGTATTGAACAGGTCCCAAAATTTGAATTAGAACACCTGAAATTACCACTCTCTGTTCATGGACATATAAGGTATATGGCTTGTTGTAATCTGGGATGCCTAGAACAGGGGCAAACAGGATAGCTGGTTGTAGATGTGAAAGAGCTGTCAGGTGTTCCATTTCAAATTTAAGTGGTTGAGGGACTGAATTTTTTGTGAGTGATACAAGGGGCTTAGTGATTTCCCCATAGCAAGGGATCCACTGCCAACAAAATTCCATTGCTCCAATAATCATACTCAATTGCTTTTTAGTGGTAAGAGCACTAAATTTTTGCATACTTTCAATACATTTAAGAGAAATTAAATGGGACCCAGCAGTTAAGATGAAATGTAAATATTGTACTTTGGGGGGACACCACTAAACTTTGTCTTTGGAGACCTTGTGGCCAGTCTTATATAGCTCCAAAAGGAAATGCTTGCTATCCTCTTGTCATGCTTCACCATTTGGCAATGCCAAGAGCAAATCATCCATATATTGGATTAAATGGCTTTATTTAAATTTAATGTCATCTGTTTCAGCAGTTAAGAATTATGTAAACAACATACGGCTGTACAGGAACCCTTGGGTTAAATGGGTCCAGGTTCACTGGGAAATCTTCCAGATGAAAGCAAAGATATCCCTGGAATTTTCATGTTTTGTATAGGAAAAAAAAGCAGAGCACAAGGCTACTACAATAAAGTATGTAGCTATTCTAGGAGTAGAATAAATAATAGTGTTTATGTTGGAAACTACTTTGACGCTATAGCACTGAATGCTTCCTACTCTACCTCCAACGAGGACAACCCCCCCCCCCAGTGTGACTGGAAGGACAGGAAGACAGGCCTCACCTTTCAGGCCCTCTTGGGGTCTGGCCAGTGTATAGGGACCATCTCCAAACCCCTAGCCCAGCTGTGTGACAGCATGTCCTCGAGTACAGACAAGTTCTACATCCCCCCTCAGGGCCCCATGTGGCTGTGCTCCACCTCGGGCCTGATGCCCTGCGTGGCACAGGCCTCCCTGTCCTCCACGGCCGAGATGTGCCTCCTTGTCACCATCTTGCCCCACATCCTTTACTACCCGGGGGAAGAGCTCTACTGCTACTAGGAAGCTCGCTCCCTCCATCCCCTCAGGGTTAAGCAGGAACCCATCACCGCCTTCACCCTGGCAACCATCTTTGGCAGAGCAGACAAAGGGACGGGGGGAGCTTCCCTGAGCCTACACCGTGGAGGCCTCTCAGCCCTCAGAGCTGCGGCGGATGAGGACTTGGCCAGGATGGAGACCTCCATCACCCACCTCAAAAGGTCCTCCACCTCTCTGTCCAAGGTAGTCCTCCAGAATTGCCGGAGCCTGGACCTCCTTTCACTCCAGCAGAGAGGCCTCTGTGCGATGCATGTGAAGGAGGGCTGCTTCTATTCCGATCACCTCGGGGCCCTGCGTGAGTCCATGGCCAAGCTCAGAGAAGGCCTCGTGGCCCGGCAGTGGGAGCGAGAGGCCTGGGAGTGGAGGTTCGAGCACATTTTCGACCAGTCCCCGTGGCTAACCATCCTCATTTCCACCCTGTTGGGCCCCATCCTTGTTCTCCTCCTCCTTCTCATCTTCAGCCCCTACATTATCAACCGTGTGGTGGCTTTAGTGAAAGATCACATTAGCAGCGCCCAGCTCCTGGCCTTGAGGCAACAATACCAGTCCGTTCCTAGCCACACGGACGCTCCCTGTGATGATGCTCACACCCCTGTTTGAGAGAGACTTCTCAAAGGGCCAGTAGAAGAAGCGGAGATTATGAGGCCTGAACGACCGAAGGAAGGACCCCTCCCCCCCCCACCCGACTGTGGCTCCGTGACCTAACCCCACCCAGGGTCTCCCCACTATTCCGATAAGATATCCTGTGATCCTGCGCTGTGACTCCACCCTACCCTACATCCTCTCCCCCTTCGTTCAGGCTCCCGTCTGCCTTGGAGGCGGCGGGACCTGAGCTTGAGCTTGTAATAAAGCAGTGCCTCTTGCTTTAAAAAAAAAAAAAGGTTGTCTCTTCATAATGTGATTGTTTCACCACTCCCAAATCCTGGAGGGTTCAATAGAGATGCTTGCCATCAGGCCCCAATTTCCATTTTTAACAGGCAGGATGGGTATATTGTATTCAGATTTACAGGTAATTAAGATGCCATGGTCAATTAGCGAATTTATTACTGAGGTAATGCCCTAAATTGCCTCCTTCAAAAGAGGGTACTGAGGAATGGAAGGAGGTGGGCTAGATTTTGTTTTAATTTGGAAAGGGACAGACAATTTAAGTAGGCCAACAACAGAAGATGATGTGGCCCAGAGAGACTCAGATATATCATTTGGGATTTGAAAAGCAAGAGGTTTCTGTATGTCCATAAGGAGGACTGAGAGTAAAGTTAAGGTTTCCTCTGGCAACTCCAATGAGATAGAGCCATTATGAGAGCAATTTGTTGTGGCTCTATGTTTACATAATGAATCTCTCCACAGGAGATTTATAGGAGAGCCAGGCATCAAGAGGAAAGAATGTTCCGCTGACAAGGGTCCCACAGACACCATCCTTGGGGAAAGCTTTGGAACCTTAGGGTATACCCAATACCACCACCATATTTACTGATCTGATAGAATTGCAATCTGAATCAGGTGTGCTTTTCAATAAAGACCTGGAGTCTCCAGTGTTCAAAAGGCAATCATAATAGTAATTACCAACCTTTAATGCTACATGGGGTTCATTAGTATGGGGGGGCAGTGGATATGGACAATGGGCAGTAAGACATGAGGATCTGGAAAATCAAAGGTTGTATCCTCTGATTCCTTTGCTCCTTCACTCAGTACACCTTCATAATCGTTGGGTAGTTCCTTGGGGTCCCCTCTGAGGGGCATAAGCTCCTTAAGTAGTTTGGGGCTGAGCTTCACTTAAGATATACTGTTGTGAGTTCATTTGGATTGAGTTATCAGTTGCCATATATATATATATATATATATATATATATATATATATATCCCTAGTATTGTTATTAGTCCTAAAGTTGTGATTCCTAAATTCATAATTATTATTTCTAAAATTGTTTCTATATATATTATTCCATTTGATATTATTTCTGATTGCCTGGAAAAATCCCTACAGTTCATCATTATGTGGCCCTTCCTTTCACAGAAGTGGCAGGTAAGGGGTCGTCAACAGTTAGGTTCTTGGAGAGGGGAAAGTGCCATTGATTGAGTATCATGACCTTTTTCTGGTTTATCCATTATATCAGATAAAGATTTTGGTTCCTTCTGAATCTTTTCCAGTAAATCATTAGTTTCAGTTTATTTTTCTTTATGCCTTTAGAGTCAAAATAGCATTTCTCCTTAACTCTTTAAGATTCATCTCAGGCCATCTTGGACAATGCATTTTAAAGTAATCCTGGACTACTCTTCAAAATTTGTTGACAAAGTGTCATCTTATGTGCCTAATAATGCTTTCATTAAAAATGTCAAGATCTAGATATCTACCTCCCAGCTCAAAGGGACTATCCATAAATTGGGAGGGTATCTCATCATTGTATTGTTTAAGGTTTTCAAATTTGGCCCAAATATATACAGCCTTTTTGGAGCATTCTTGAAATGATATGAGAATGGCATCCCTAGCCCAATTTAACTGCAAATATTCCTCAGCATCATTATAGTCTCAAAGAGGATGCTGAGGTTCCCAGTGTGCTGCATTGAGCCTTCAGACTTTATTAACATGAAAGATGATCTTATTCCTCTCACATTCCTTGAGAAAGGTCTGGAGAAATTTTTCAACATCATTATAAGAAGGATCATATTGAAAGAATATATAGGCAATCTTTTTCATTACCACCATAGGTTCATCTTGGCAATCAGGAATATCTTGTTTAATTGTTTTATTTTACATCTTGGGGTTTGAAAGATATATGTTGTCTTAAGTTTACCACAGTTCCATTTAGTCCCATTGTGGGCACTTCCCTTAAGGGAAAAAGAAATTGATAGGAATCAGTAAGTGATCTTGGTTTTTTAGGAGTTGTCTGTGTGGAAACCAAGGCAGTATGTGTAAGAATTTTTATGGTAATATGACAAGGGTTTCTAGGGGCCAGGGATGGTTGTGGGGTAGGAGAAGGGGCAGGGGAGTAAGAGGTGTCAGGAGAAGGAGCAGGAGAGGGAGGGTTAGCCAAGATTTGCACAGTACAAAAGAGGAGGTTCTCTACTATTTCAGGAGAAATAGGATTTTCCTCTCTTGGTAGGTAGTTCATGAACAGGCTTGCCAAAATCAGATGTTTTTTGGATGGGATCCTCCTTTACCATTGGACCATGCAAGGAGTGCTTGGCAAGGAGTGCTTGAAATTTTCCAATTGAATTTGTACCTCAGTCTGCACTTCAGTTTTCATTTTACAACTGGTAATATTTTGTTTCTTAAAATTTAAGATTTGGAAAAGAAAAATTCCTAGAAACATAAGGAAAAGGAGGAATTCTAAAAATTTAAAGGTTCTCAATTGAGCAAAAGCCAGAAGGCTTTCTTGCAGAGTTGTATTCATGCTGCTTCACAGATGCTATATGATTTTATTGGATTTTTTTGCAAAAAAAAATCATTTTTGCTGCCCTCCAATGGTAGAAAAATAGCCGTTAGTGTTCAAGAGATAATGCCTAGTGACAAAGACCAAAATGGAGTATCTGGCTACAAAGGTAAGGTGAGGACAGGGAGGGGGTTAGTGGAAACAAGCTGGGGTGGTTGGAAAAAGGCTTAGCTAGGAGTGAGGACCTGGAACCCCTGCCAAGGCTGACCAGTAAGGAAAGCTTAGGAGCCCTTTTTTTGTGAAAATAAAACAAAACAAAAAATATCAAGTATTTTTTGTTTTGTTTTTTGCTTGGAAGAAAATATGGTTGGAAGCTAGGAGGAGGTGGAGCTGGTCAGCAGTGAAAGTATTATTCAGGAACTTAAAAGCTGTCCCAGTTTAAAGCTTTTGAAACCCAAGTTGGGGCAGGGAGGAATATGGGGATCTTACCATTCCATCAGGACCAAGAAGGTGCTTCCAAACAGCTCTCAAATATCCCAGCACACCAAAAACATGATCCAGAGAGCAGAAGTCTCAGGGACTCAGCCATGGGAGGGAGCAGTCAGGAAAAGCTCCAAAGGGGAGGG
Source organism: Monodelphis domestica (assembly GCF_027887165.1). NCBI lineage: Eukaryota > Metazoa > Chordata > Mammalia > Didelphimorphia > Didelphidae > Monodelphis > Monodelphis domestica. Next base: position 158,610,368 of record NC_077230.1, read on the forward strand.
GAGAGGGGAGAAAGGAGAGGGAAGAAGGTAGCCCATGGCAGAAGAAATCTGGTTTCTCTTACTCACTTTAAAATTCTAAAGTCTCTTCATCTGTTGCCAATTAAAAATGTTTGAGTACAAATGAAATAATACTCCAAGTATTTAAATTTATAGGATTTAATAATATCAAAGTAAGAGAGAAAGTGTTTAATTCAGCCAAGTGATCAGAGCACAAGTATAAAGAACCACACCTGTTGTGCTTCACCAAAGTACAAGCTCAAAAAGAGTCCTCAGTGTGGGGCTCAGCTAAATTTATCTCCCAAGCCTTTCTATGTAAAATGAGGACGTAACTTAAAAGGATGCTGGGTAAAGTGTATTTCAGGTGTAGCAAATTTCTATTTGCACACATAATAGCCAATCTGATAAAGGTAGGGTGGTATGTTAATGTTGCTCTAACTTGCATTTCTCTAATTAATAGTAATTTAGAACACTTTTTCACATGACTATAGAAATTAATATTTTGCCTGACATCTGCCTTCTTTGATCATCAATCAAGTGGAAAACATAAATATAAATTCTACTGGTTTTTTACATGTTTAAGAAATGAGACCTTTATTAGAGATATTTATTATAAAAATATTTTCACAAGTTTGATTACTCCATTTTACTCTCCATTCTATTCTCCCCATTTGTATTTTTATCACTCCTTTCATTCTGTCCATTCTCAAAAGTTTTTAGCTTCTGAACACCACTACCCCCAATTTTCTCTCTTTTCTATCAGTCCTTCCCCTTCCCTTCCTACTTTCCTGTAGGTACAATAGAATTCTATACCCAATTGGATGTGTTTATTCTTCCACTTTTGAGCCAATTCTTATGAGGAAGGTTCAAAGGCTTCCCTCTCCACTTCTAGTATTTCCCCCTCAATTGCAAAAGTTCTTTTTCTTCTTTTATGTGAAATAATTTACTCCATTCTATTTCTCCCTTCTTTCTCCAAATTCATTCCTCTTTCTCATGGCTTAATTTTATTTTTTATAACATCCCATCATATTCAACTTACACTCTTGGATTCTTTCTATGTATTCTACTTCTAAATACCCTAGATAAAGATCTTAGGAGTCACAACAATCATCTTACCATGTAAATATGTAAAGTTTTACCTCATTGAAGGTCTTTTGATTTCTATTTCTTTTTTACCTAAATATTATTCTCTTGAGACTTGTAAATACAAGTCAGATTTTCCTTTTAGCTTTGATCATTTCATTAGGAATGTTTGAAAGTCCCTTATTTCATTGAATAGCCATTTGTTTCCCCTGAATGATTATGCTCAGGTTTTTCTGGGTGAGTCTTAGTTGAAGTCCTACTTCTTTTGGCTGCTGGAATATCATATTCCAGGTCCTCTGATTCTTCAAAGTAGATGTTAGTAAATCTTGTGTTAGCCTCACCATGTTTCCACAATATTTGAGTTGTTTCTTTTTGTCTGTTAACACTATTTTCTCTTTGATGTGTAAGTTCTCGAATTTGTCTATAATATTACCAGGACTTGACCTTTTGGACATCTCTTTTAGGAGGTGCTAGGTGGATTCATTCAATTTTAATTTTACCCTCTGGCTCCATAATACCAATGTGATTTTCCTTAAAAATTTCTTGAAAGATCATGTGTATGCTCTTTTTTTGATTATGTCTTTCAGGTAGTCTCATAACCCTTAGATTCTCTCTCCGGGATTAATTTTCCAGGTCAATTGTCTCTCCATTGCGAAAGTTCACATTTTCTTCAATTTTTTTACTCTTTTGATTTGAATTTTTTTTTTATTTCTCATGAAGTCATTAGCGTGCCATTGCCCATTTCTAATTTTTGAGATAGCATTTTCTTCAGTAAACTTTTGTACATCCTTTTCCATTTGGTCAATTCTACTTAAATTTTTTTCTCAGTTATTTTTTACATCTCTTTTCATATTGCCACTTCTGCCTTTTAAGAAATTCTCTTCACTCAATTTTTATACCTGCTTTTCCACTTGGCCAATTCTACTTTATACGTTCTTTAATGGGTTTTTGTGCCTCCTTTACCAAGATGTTTAAATTTTGTCATTATTTTCCTGTATCACTCCCATTTCTTTTCATAATTTTTCTTCTACCTTTCTTAATTGATTTTTAAAACCCTTTTTAAGATCCTTCATTCTTTTTGGGCTTGAGGATAATTCATATTTTTCTTGGAGACTTTGGATGAATAGAATTCATTGCCTTCTTCTGAGTTTGTGGTTTAATGTTCCCTGTCACCAAAATAACTTTCTATTTTGAATTGCATCTTTTTTTTGCTAATTTTTTAGCTTTTTTAAATTAAAAATTGTTAATGTTGGACTCTAACTATGATGAAGGGAAAAGACATCTGTTTCAAGCTTTAAGTTGTATAGCTGCCTTCAGAGATAGCTTTGGGATTCTATAAGATTTCAATTCTTCCAAGTTGGTCTGATGTGAGGAGAGATATGTTTAATACTCTCCTGGACTATACTCTGGTCTGTGGGTAACCAAAATCACTATTTTTCACCTTGGAATTCTGACCAATGTCCCCTGTCCCCCTGTGTATATAAGCACTATTGTGTACTAGTATTCTTCCTCATCCTGAGTCCACAATTCTGGACTGCATCCTGTATCTGTTTATGTGTAATGCAATAAGTCTTGTCTGGACTCCTTTACCATCCATGGCTAAAACCTCCAGAAAACTTCACTGCTGATTCAGCCACCCCCAATACCCACTGCTGAGGTGGGGCCTGCTTTGGCATATTACTTTGTATTCCACTTCTCTCCTGTTGCAACAAACATTTCCTACTGGAATTCTAAGTTGTTTTGACCTGAAATTGTTTAATTGAGATTTTTTTGTGGGTTACATTGCTTCAAAATTCATTTTATAATGTTAAATAATGTTAAATTAATAGTATTTGAAGAGTAATTTGGTGGAGATCTGTTGGGTCTTTGTACCTTCTCCACCACCTTAACTCTAGCCACCTCCCTTTCCAAACAGTCACTTTAAGTAGAAATTTTATTGCACTTTACAAATCACCAAATATTTCATAAATGGGAATTAATCACTTCTTTGTTTTTTTGTTTTGTTTTTATCTCCACTTCTTAATTCATATATTTGTGTATACAATATAAATTTTTCTGAGATCAAATGCCTAATTAATAATACTACATGAATTCAAAGGAAACTTGAAGGAGGATGAACTAAAATTTTATTTAGATATAGACTGGTAGGAAAAATAATTACCTGATGTTTAGAGTACCAATAACATCAAAATTCAAATGGGGAAAGAGATTACTCAATTGTATGAGGAGAGAGTTCATAATGTAAGCTTGTGCATATCAAAGTAACCTAGGAAAATCAAGAATCATTAATGTAGGGGTCATGAAACTATTGATGTGTATGTTAAATACTTTTCTTTTAGCTTTAGTGTTCATTTCCTCTGAAAATAGATCCTGCCAAAATTGCAGCTCTCTAAATTTGTACATATTTTCAAAGAAATTGACCAGGATAATTTATTCAGACTTCTATCTGACATCCAGGGCAGTAACTTGCCCCCAGGCTTATCACCCCCTTCTCAGAAATATATGTGCTATTTTTAGTCAACCTGGCATCAGTATACTTGAAAGCACATTCCCATTTCTATTTTTTTTACCAGTCTAATTGTCTTCCCAATCCAGTACCACCCGCCTGGAAGAGATTATCAAGTAAATCCCAAAAGATTTAATGAGTTTGAAAATCATTATGAAAAAGAATGCTGAAAGCCTTCCACAGAGTGTGAGCTCAGCAAATGGGCAAAGTATGTTAATATAACTATTGCTAGAGAGAAGAGGAAAAATACCAACACATATAGGCATATTTTCAGATCAACCATATCACTCAACTACTATTGTATTTTATTTCTTTTATTTTATAAATTTGTAGGTTGAGACTTTTTCTGAACCAACAAATGATCATTATCCTTAGATATCAAAACAACCCCCCTGTTTATCAACATCTGGTATTAGCTCAACTGGCTTAAAAAACGGATGAATTTCAATTGAATAATTTCCTTCCTGATCTGACAGAGGTTAAGATTTTAAAATTCAGTAGGCTGTTATATATGAGATATTACTATAACAGGTGGTAAGACTCATTTCTTAAGCCAATTACCAATTTAAGAAAAAAGATATGAAATGCCTGTTCTCTGAAATAATTTCACCTAGCAATTAAAAGAGTAGAGAGCCTCACCCTGAAATATATATGTGTGTGTGTATACATATATATATATATATATATATTTCCCTTTAAGACTTTGAAAGAAAACTATTTTAGATAAAATTATAGTAGGCTCCTGTGGTTTTATCATTACTTAAAATGCTAGAAACTAATTATAATAAAAGGAAAAGTAACATGGGTGTTTTTCTCAAAAACATACTGTGATTTTTCACCTTAGGGAAAGTTTGATACTTTATTAATAGCTAAGGACTGAATCTATGATTTCATTTGAAAACACATATAAAGAATTTATAGGTGAGTAAAAGTTCTCCATCAATGTAGGTCAACACTATATTTACAATTTATAATCATGGAATGTGCCTAATACTGAGGGGTTAAGTGATTTGACCAATCAAAGGCAACATTTAAATCTAGGTCTTCCTGGTTCCAAATCCCACTGTCTAACCAACATACCATACTGATAGTAAAATATTCCATGATGAAAATGATGATGATGGTTATCAGTGTAAAGAACTTTTCTTTTGGACACTCTCTGCCACTACAGGTCTACAACTCATCTTTAACCTGAAGTTACAGAGTGTTTCTTGGAGCAGTAATGTTTTAAACTATTTACCACAGCTCTAAGGTGCAAAATTTGAACCCATGTCTTCCTGACTCCAGGCTTTCAGGGAATAGATTTCCTCTATCACCACACAGCACCTTTCTCTTCATATGTCCAAAACATGTGAATACCAGAATGTTTCCCTTAAAATATTATGTTTTTTTTTAAACAGGAATAAAGAATTATTTTAGAATATGTGCTTTTTGGCAAATAAAGCATATATGACTGTATTGTGAATAACCATGACAAGAAAGTAGGTACTATGGGTAATATAATATATCTGTCATAAAACCAGTAGCAATTCAAACACCCTTACTAATCCTATGTTGTTTTAGTTTTGGAAGAGACCTTCAGAAGATCATAAATTTGTATCTCTTTTGACTTCCTTTTTTAAGATCTTCTTTATGTGCTTTTACAATAAGCTATATGAATTTGAATCCTTTGATGTTTTACAATGATTATTTATTCTCTCCTTTTTGCCTAAAACTTTATTTATCTCTTTTCACTCAAAAGCCTCTTTTTGTTTTCCAAGTTGACTTATTTTTTCCCTTTTGAAGGCAGTGAACTATAGAAATATCTGACATTCTGGGGGGAAAATCATATTTTCAACTTGCCCAAATGATACTGGCAGCCTGGGGCCTGTGCAGTGGATCCCAACTTTTATTATGCTATAATCAAAAGAAAAAAAACAAACAAACCCTGTCTTCAAGTTAATAGTGGTGTTTCAAAAAAAAAAGGAAACAAAACTAAAATTATTGGAAAAAGTCTAACATTTAAGCCTGTAAACATGAAAGAAAGAAAACAGATTTTAAAAAATAAACAATTATTTTAGCTTGGTAGTTAGGGGGCATGAATATTCCATTTTGCATTTTAGAAGCAATTTTACATAGGTATCCTGAATCCATTTTAAACAATTGCTTTCATCAGCATACTTTTCCAATTCTAAAATTTAGTTGAACATAAAATCAATCAAAGCAGACACCACAAATTATTTTTTATTTTTATCTCCTAACCACTTATTTTGTTGCAGCAAATATTAAAATGACCAGTGAAAAGAAAAATATGTCCAACAGAGTGATGAGTCTCAGGGATGTTTTTCTACTCTTTTTTTTTTTTTTAATTTCTAGGGAAGCATCATCTGATACTTAGCTTTCCCAATGTCTTCTCCCATAAGTAAGTTGTATTTGGGGAGAGTCAATGTTATTGTTAAGAATCTCAAGCCCTTCTTCACTATTTTTAGACTTTCTATATAACCTCTGCTTTAACCTTAGGTCAGATGCTCACTATAATTTCTACCCACTCTGTCAAGATCCAGTGATGTTATATCAAAATCAGTTGCTTCTTCAGTCAGATAAATGAAAGGATTCAATGAAAATTCACTTGCCTAAATTATTAGGTAATTTTATCAGATTGAATAATTATATACATTTCCCTAACATCAAAATTATTCAGAACAAAGAAAAAGCAGTATTTCTTGCCATTCTAGTGAAGGGAGAAAGCAGAGGGGGGGGAGGAAAAGGAGCAGTTGACATAGACAGATAACATTTATTTAACATTTGAAGAATTACAAAGCATTTTCTCACAAAAACCTTGATATTAATGATATTTGAGTCCTTATATATATATATATATATATATATATATATGTACTATTCTATGAATGATAAAATTATTCTGTCCCAAGGGAACAAGATGTAACAGAGCGAGGAAGCTACTCTGCTGCAGTTAAAGAATATCATCTTTTGAAAGCAAGTATATATGTGAAAGATTTTACTTTGCCAACAACTACCCTTCACTTATATCCTCTCTCCTTATTGATTCCATAATCATTTCCTTTCTTTTCCTTCTACAACCCACCATATAACTATGATCATACTCATAAGTCTCTGTCCTGGTCCATCTTCTCTTTTTTTTTTTGTTTTCTTTCACCTGATTACTTTCAATTATTATCGCTATATAATGTTTCACACATGTAAATATCCAGCTAAATACTTGCATGATCATCTAAATAGCATTTATTATCTTCAGTCCCACATCAAAAATTGTCTGCATTGTGAACTAAATCTCCCATGACATTTCAAAATCAATATATTTCTAATATAATTTGTCATAGTTTCTCCATATTTACTCTTCTTCTGTCTAACTCTAACCTTTTAAACTATCAACTCTTCTTTTAACCTTTTAATTCCTGTGGAGGATACATTACTCTTCATGTCACCCTTCAGAAACTCAGGTTAACATTTTTGGAGTCCTCCTTGCCTCTTCAACTCTATATGCCCACTTAGCTACCATGGCTTATCAATCATACTTCTACAACATTTCTTACTTTCTCACTCCTCATATAGCTTCTACACTATCTCTAGCCTGTCATTTATTTACCTGACAAAGTAGTATTCCTAAAGCATGGGCCTACACATATTACTCTATTACTCAAATACCAGTGATTTCCTATTATTGCTAGAACTAGATTAATTAATTAATTAATTAACTCATATTACATTCTCACAAAATGCCTTATCTTTCTGTTCAGGATTGAGGATATAAAGAAAGGCAGAAATTTCCTCAGCTTTCAAAAACTTACTTTCTAATATAAACAACTCTATTCCAATTAAAATCCATCCCTTACATTGTTACAACCAAATTTTCCAGGCTTATCAATTGATGCTGTCTTTGTCTACCCAAAGCAAATGTTTTTGCTGTTCTTCAAATACAACTTTCTGTCCCTTATATCTATGTTTTATACAGACTGTGGCCTTTACCTGGAATGCTCTCTATTCTATTATCCTCTGTATTTTCCTTCAAATCACAGTTCACATTTCCTTTCCTTAATCAGGCTTATTTAATCCTTCTTTCTTATAGCACCTTCCCTACTAAATTATCTTCACTTTGATTTGTAAATATTTTATATATGCCTGTCTATTCTGCCTTCCAAAATGGAATTGAAGTTCCCTGTGTCCAGGAGCTACTTCATTTTTATCTTTATGTTCCTATTGCTATTCCTATTTATCTTTATGTTCCTTTATCTGGCATGTGGTGGTCACTTAATAAATGCTTACTGATTACTTGAGATTATTTGTAGTAATCTGTCTGGGAATGAGAGAAAGGGTTACCTGAAGTCTTATTTGACACAACAAGTTAGAAATAGAAAAATCTGACTGGTAATTAAATTTCTCTTTGAGATTCTCCAATAGTAGAGCTAAGGGCAGCTTCTGTTTGCATTGGAACTTGGAGCAGGAATTTGCTAATTATAGCTGATCAAGCTAGTGTCAAATCTAAAGAAAAGGTTAGAAGATGCTATAAGCAAATAAAGCTTTACATAGAAGAAGTCCTTTGCATGATGTATTCTCAGAACATATACAAGACATGAGGCCCATTCCCATCAAACTTCAGGGGGATATTTCTGGGGTCCAATTTGCCTAACTATATTAGGGTTTCTAGTTCAATGTGTTTATGTGTTATTAGAACAGTTCAATCTGTTTGTGTGCCATTAGAACAGAAGACTGGAAGATCTGTTTCAAATTCTGCCTCTGAATCTTATGACCTGAGTGATAAAAGTTAGATCATTTAACCTCTCTAGCCCTCAGTTTCCTCATTTATTTAAAAAGAAAAGATCTAATTAAGGGGCAACTGGGTAGCTCAGTGTATTGAGAGTCAGGCCTAGTGATGGGAGGTCCTATGTTCAAATTTGGCCTCAGATACTTCCAAGCTGTGTGAGCTTGGGAAAGTCACTTGACTCCCATTGCCTAGCCCATACCACTCTTCTGCCTTGGAGCCAATACACAGTATTGACTCCAAGACGGAGGTAAGGGCTTAAAAAAAAAAAGGATCTAAGTATACCATTGACAAATTCTTTATTTCAAAAAATTGTTGTGAGACATTACACAGTATAGAATATACAACGTACTTTGTAAATTTCAAAGTGCTATATAAATATGAATTATTAGTAATAACAACATCAGTAGTAAAATAATAATAAACACAAACCATGTTTTTTAACGTTGTATTACTCATTCAATTGTTTTCTTTGTATCATCTCCACTGGTAATCTTCTTCAGATATTATACCTTTCACTCTCTTTGGTATTTGGCTTGGCTGATATCTCTCCATTCCTTTCCTCTTCCTCTTTCTCCCTTCTCCCTTTTCTGTTTTGTGCTTTCCCTTGATAAAATCATTGAGGCTTTCCTAGTTATGACTTTCATGTGAGTTTCATGGTCCAGATATTTGAATCTGTAAATTATAAAAGGAGTTTTCAAATGCATTTAGATAACTATTTTAAAGCATAAAATAGATTGGATTTCTATTTTAACTTGTATCTAACTGTCATAGTATATGGAAATAAATAACCATTATTTTTGAAATCAAATGACCTGAGTTCATAACTGGTCTATGACTAACTGTAATTGTGACCTTAAGGAACATACTTAAACTTCTTGATCCTTAGATTCTTTGGACCACAAAGTTGATCTAAGAGTACCCTTCTCCTGGGTCAATTGTTCCATAATTACTAGCATATGTTCTGTAATCACCCATTAAAAGCAAGAAATTAAGTTTTATGCTCCCACATACTTTAAACCAAACCATCTATATCCTTTACTTTAGCTCAGAAACTGGCTGAATAACTTCACAACAACATCTCTGTAGAAGTCCATACTGAAATTTGCTCTAATAAAAAGCAGCCTTTTCAACCTTTCAGAAAGTAATCAAATGATTCAATAGACAGGTAGAGTTATATGTCTTACTATAAAGACATTGAATAATCCAAATCATTTCCCCAGACATATTGAAGAATTACAAGAATTTCTGACACAAAATACAGTTCTTCCTCCACCCAAAGGAAAATATGTTTTTATGCTTCATCTTTCATCCCAGGCTGAAAGGGCTATCTGTTATCATCATAGGTAATATGGTTTCAAATAAAGTATAGGTACAATCCCATGTACAATGTTTCTACAGAGGAAATCAGCACAGGAAAGATGGGAAGAAGCTTCCAGGTATATGTGATGGCACAACAAGAAATCTTTCCCAAAAATAAGAAAAGGGAAAGAAATCCAGTGTTTATTTTCAATTGTCAATGATGCTGCATTTGGAAGTGAACCTGTGGGGCAGATGCTTCATAGAAAATAGTTTAAATTTGGTCCCCTTCTTTCAAGAGACAAAGATGATATCAGGAAGAATGTGCTATTTAATGAGGGGAGAGATGCAGAAATTCTGTTATTTGTGTTATTATTTCTTCTTAGTAAACATCCCTGTGTAATGCTAAGTGAACTAACTTGATTAAATTATACTAGTGTGCTAGTTATGGGGTAAATCAATGATATTAGGGAGAAATTTACTGTAAATGGTGAATGATATTATGAAATACATACAATAATGCTAAGATTATAATATGTCCAGCATATATCTTATTAGGACATCATCATTTGCTTATTGTCTTTCCCATTATACTGTGAGGTTGTAGAGATCAGGGATTATTTTTTGGCTTTCTTTGTATCCTCAGTGCCTAGCATAGTGTCTCACACATAGCAAGTGCTTAATGAATGCTTATTGACTTAACTGATATAGTTGCACAGGGAACTTTTGAAGCAAATTAGACTTTTTAAAAGGTAGAAAAGATGGAAGTAAAGTCATATAATAGAAGACCAATACAACATCCTGGCATGGTGTTTGTTTTAAAAATAGTGTAAGGAATACAAATGCTTAAAAGAGGCTAGATTGACAAGGAAATATAAGAAAAAATGGCTTGTGGCACAGATAGATAAGAAAAAAAGAAGATCAAAGAAAAGCCTGGTCATCTGCTTTTGGTGCTTCTGATGACCATGAATGACAAAGAAAAGGCAGAACTATTTGCTTCTTACTTTCCTTCTAACTTTTCTAGCAAGAAGAATGATCTTTTGGTTCAAGAAGAAAGAAGAAAAGAAATTATATTTAGTATTTTTTTCTTTGAAGATAAGAGATATAATAAGAAATTATCAAGATGTGCTTGATTATTAAATTATACTTTCATAGAATCTCTCATATCTGATCCCTTCTCTATATCCACATATGAGCCTCCCTAGTTTAGGTCCTTATCACTTCTCAACTGTCTCTTGTACTAATGGATACCATGCTTCTAGTCTCTTCATCCTATAATCTAAGATTTATGGATTTTCTACAAAAAATCTGAAGGAACAGGTTTCAGGATATTATTTTTATGCTCAATATCTTATAGTTGCTATTCATTGCCTCTACAATAAACTAAAAAATTCCCTAACCTGACAGGTAAGGTTCTCCATAAATGTTAGCCACCTGCTTTTCCAGGTTTGTTTCATACTATGCCCCTTCATAAACCCAGTGATATTTTATTTCTGTTTCTTAACTTGAAATTCTACTTCCCATCTTTATATATTTCCATAAGCCATCTCTCATTTCTAAAATATCTTCCATCTTAATTTCTCAGAACTCTTATATTCTTTCAAAGATCATTTCAAAGTTTCAGTTCTATAACAAAGATTTCCATGATCCACCACTCCTTCCTCAGATTTTATTGTTCTTGCTTTTTGATTTTATTTTTATTAGAATTGTTTTTGTACATTTTATTCCTTCAATTGAATAATAATAAACTATAGTGCTGAAACAATTGAAAAAACTATGTTAATTTGAATATAAAATACTGTTTATGAAAAGAGAGTCAGGCAAATAATTGGAAGAATATTTATTGCCCACAAACATGCCAAGGTGACAAAATAAAACTACTAAACTAATTTATTCACTCAGTGCCCTAACAAACTATCAAAGAATTACTTAATAGAACTAGAAAAATGAGAAAAATATTGAAATTTATCTGATGGAGCAATAAGTAAAGAAATTAAAAAAATAGGAAAGAAAGAAATCTAGGAATAATTACCAAAATATATTATAGAAGAGTAATCATTGAAATTATTTGATACTGGTTAAAAATAGAAAGATATTTCTCTTGAATATGTTAAGAATAAAACAAAAATATGTAAAAAATCCCTAGATGCCTCATGTTCAATAAACCAATGGGCATCAGTTAATGAGGTAAAGACCTACTATTCAACAACAACAAAAACAAAAAAGGATCCTGGAAGAATAAAAAGCAACTGAACAGTAATTAGATTTAGACTAAAACCATATATTAGATGTCCCAAAAGCCCCAAATTAATACCTGAGTAATATATAAAAGGTCTTTCTAAATAAATTAGAGGAGCAAGGAAGAAATTAAATGGGATATCCAGAAAAACTATGAAAGACATCAAGGAAAGTTAATCTCACTGGGGTATAAGGAGAGAGTGCAGAACAAGTCTCAGGAAAACTCAGACTCTATACAGCTCAAATGGTAGGGCAACGAACACATCCAGCATGGTCACACCTCAGTAAGGTAAGAGTGGAAACCAAGGTAATACTGTATAAGCAGGAATGGGAGGAAAGCAATCCCACATAACCCAACCAGAACAGACACTGAATGTAACACAGCAAAGATAGCAATAGGAGGAACTCAGTCCAACAAGATCTAGCCTCAGTAGGCTTATACAGAATCAAAATGAAACTGAACTGAATATCTGCAAACCACCACTTATCTGGCCAACCAGGCCACCTCTGTAGAGCATTCAATCTTAGAGCAAGACTGTTGAGTCGCCCCCAAGAACTGTACAAGCACAAGCTTCAACATATAAATAAGATCTAGGGGGTGGGGAGACACCAAAATGAGCAAAAGGCAGAAAAAGTTCAGTAGTAGAACTATATCAACAAGAGGGATGACCAAAATACAAGCTCAGAAAAGGATAGCAATACAAAAGATGAAAACATGTGAACCCTCAAATAAAAATGTGAAAGTATTTCCAGTCTAAAATCAACCCCCATAAAAGCCAAAAAAGATGGAAAAACAAACAATGAGAAATTAAGAAGAGAAATTAGACAAGGTAATAAAATGAAAGAATTAAAAGCTTAGAATAAAAACTTACTAAAAAAGCAATTCTCTAGAAAACAAAATGCCATATCTCAAACAGGAAAACAACTCCCTATGGAATGAAGTAGAAAGTTTCAAAGAAGAAAATGGCTGCTTAAAATTAGAACTGGACAAATAAAAGCTAACAACTTCATGAGAAAGCAGGAAACAATAAGACGATTTCCAAAGAATGAAAAAATTTTGAAGAAAAAAACGTGAAATCACTCATTGATTTTACAGAGATAATTTAAGAATCATCAGATCACCTGAAAGCCATGATAAAAAAAAAAGAACTTGGACATGATATTGCAAGAAATTATCAGAGAAAATTGCCTTGATATTCTTTAACAAGAAGGGAAAATAGAAATAACAAGAATCCTCCAATCACCTCCTAACAGAAATTATAAATGAAAAAATTCCCACTCTTATAGCCAAATTCCAGAACTCTCAAGCCTAGAAGAAAATAATTTAAGTAACCAGAAAAATTCAAATATTATGAAACCAGAATCATCATTACAAGGAAATGGCAGCTTCAACATGAAAGTATCAGAACTTATGGAATATTATATCTGGCAAGAGAAAGGATTAAAGCCTATGACCAAAAGTCACCTACTAAGAGAAAGTGAGTATAATAGTCTAGGGGATATTTAATGAAATAGAAGAATTCCAGTTGTTCTTGATAAAATGACCAGAGCTAAAACAATTGATCAAATTTTATATACACACACACACACAAATAAAAAGAGAATAGAATCAAATTTATAAGAATATAAAGCATTTTCCAACTGAGAAATGGTCAAAGGAGATGAATCAGCAATTCTCAGATGAAGAAATTAAAACTATCTTTAGTCATGAAAAAATACTCCAAATCACTATTGATTAGAGATATGCAAATTAATACAACTATGAGGTACCACCTCACACATAACAGATTGGATAATATGACAAAAAAGAAAAAATAAATTTTAAAATAAAAATCAGAACACTAAGGAGTTTTTGGTGAATCTGATAACTGATACAACCATTCTGGAGAGCAATCTGAAACCATGGCCAAAGGGACATAAAACTGTGTATAACATTTGACAAGCAATTTCACTACTAGCTCTATATACCAAAGAGGTTAAAATAGGGGGGAATATTTATAGCAGCTGTTTTTGTGGTGGCAAACTAGAAACTGAGGGAATGCCCATCAATTTGGGAATGGCTGAACAAGTTGTGGTAAATGTTGATAATGGAATACTATTGTGCCATAAGAAATGACAAACAAGATGATCACAAAAAACCTGTAAAGATGTATATGAAATGATGAAAATGAAGTGAATAGAACCAGGATAATATTGTACCCAGTAACAACAATAATCTATGAGGATCAATTGTGTATGTCTTAACTATTATCAAAAAGGCAAGGACTCAGGACAGCTCCAAGAGATTCATGATAAAAAACTGATATTCACCAAAATAGAAGGAACAAATAAAATACAAATGCAAATCGAATCATAACATTATTCACTTTATTTGTTTCCTGAACTATTCTCTAGTGTAGACAATATGTGTTTTGTTTCATAAAGGAATGAACATGGAAATATGTATTGAATGATAATATATAATCATCCTATATCATATTGCCCATTTTCTTGAAGAGGGCAGAAAGGTGCCAAAGAGAAAAGGAGCATGGATTACAAAATGTCAGAAAGTGAATATTAAGAATTTATATTGACACATAATCTTAAAAATAAATAAAACTTATCATTGCTATTTTTAAAAGATTAAGTGGGAAACAATTACTTGGGGAAAATATTTGTACCAAATTCCCTTGTTAAGGTTTTATGTCCAAGATACATAAGGAACTTATTCAAATTTTAATCAGAGTATAAGAATATGCAATGTTAAAGAGAATAAAATCAAATAATCACTAGTTATACATTAAAAATTTCTAGCTAATGATTCAAATCAGTTAAATAATTAAAGAAACTACTAAATAAATGGAAATTAAAGCAATTAATATTTTTCCTCATAGTCATCAGATTATATAAGATGACAAAAAAGGAAAAATGTTAGTGTTGAAGGAACTATAGGGTAAAATTATTTAATGATTTCTTTGTGTGACTGTGAAATGATCTAGCTGAGTGGCTAGAAAATAATTTGGAACTCTGTATAAAATTCCTAGATTATGCATACTACTTAATCCAATAATAATTTGGACTAATTAATCCAATAATAATTTGGACTACTTTAATAATAATTTGGACAGTGCTCCATTTGGAGCACTGTAAAGGTTAAAATTATGGTTGAGACTGAATGTAATAATTATTTTGGGCACCAAGGATTTTATTTGTAAAATCCTAATGAAACACTCAAGTCAGCTGGAAATTTTATGGTGATTTAATTGATAGTGGAGGAGATTAAGGAGAAGGAAGAAGGAAAGGAGTAGATTTTCACCCACCCCCCAACCCCCACCCAGCTAGAGATTAGGAGATAAGGTTTTGGAGTATGAAGGAGGAAGGAGTCAACTTAAACTCCAAAAAGGAAAGGGCTAAGCCAAGATGCCCATATCTGAAATCAGCTCCAGGGCAAACTCACTGCCAAATCCAGACAAAATAACTGCCACCACTCCAAGATTGTTGGAATGCCTAGCAAGCTGCCAGCCAGAGTCGCCTCTCCAGGGAAAGAGGAAGAGAGAAGAAGTGACATGCCTTATATAGATGGTTTCATGTCACTTTCCTGAATCTCATCTGTACCAATGATAGCTTAGCTTGACTTAGGACAGCCCAGGGGTCTGTGCATATTTTCTGCACATGTCTGTTGAAGGCCATTTCCTCAGATTATTAAATCTTGAGTTTGGTGCAGACCTTCCTAATCTTCTTAAACTAAGTAGGGTGGTGAAATTCAGGGTTCCCAAGACCTGGTTCTGTTAGTCCAAGTATCTCTATTGTTATTGATTAGGAAATAGCTAAATCAGATCTTCTAAAGTATTGTCTGATTAGGGTGGAATAGTTTTAAAATTCACAGCATGGACCTAATAAATCAAATGAAGAAGAAATTCACATATACACATAAAATTTATAGCAATTCTTTTTTGTGATGATAAAAATCTCCATAAACTAAGTATTGCCTATTAATTAGTGAATGACTAAAATATTGTGGTTATCTGAATGTAGTGGAATATAATGCCATAGAAAACAATAAAAGGAAAATTTTCAGAGACTATTAGAAAATGATATGAATTAAAGTGAAAAGAATCAGCAGAACCATTTTTATAATAACAAAATATTTTTACATGAACATCTTTGACTTGAGAATGTTTATCAATACAGTTAAGGTCAAGTATAATACTAGAAGAATTATGAATAATGTTACCCAACAGCTAGAGAGGAAATGCATTTAAAATGACAAATTCACATACAATTTTTATGCATGGCCAATATGGGAATTTGTTTGCTTAACTATGTGTATTTATTGAAAAGGTCATATTTTATTTTTCCTTAAGGGGGTTGGTTATTGGTAGGGGGAAAAATAATACTTATTCACTAAAAAATTGAATAAGAGATTTTAGTATCAAGCTACCTTTAGTGATCTTTGAAAGAAGTACAGGTGAGGTATATTTTTTAAATGTAAGAGAATGAAGTCTATGTACTATTTGATAGTAAATTGACTGATTTCTAGAAAAAATATAGGAAAGATTACTAAAGATATGATTAGTGAACAACTAGTGATTGAGATAGAAATTATAGTCTCACAATACCCCTTTTCTGGGGTAGGAGATATGAGATCTGTGCACATGTTTCTGAAGGCCTATGATGTACAAAAGGTTCAGGTTTGCCACCAAGGGAATACTGAAGAACAACATGTATAAGTTGCAGAAAGGTAAATTTAGGTTTGATACAAAGGAAATCTTCCCAATAATTAGAGCTAACATGAGGGAGAGAAGGTTGTAGATATAATGCTCTTTACAAGAAGCATTAAAGAAATTGCTGGATGACCATATACCAGGTATTTTGCAAAAAAAGGGAACTATTGTTCTAGTCTAATTTGAAGTAGATTGGTTCTGAAACTCCTTCCAAATAAAAATGTGTTTATTTTGTTAGCCTTTCTAGAAGTAGCTAAAGAAGATATGTATCTCTATCCTCTGTAAATCTAAAGTGATTTGTAACAGATAAAATATGATATGTCTGAATCATTATTCAAAATTGCTAACCCAGTAACCAGATCAGGTAGAATCATGTACATATATATATATATATTTTTTTTTCCACGAAAAGACTCTTGGCCAGGTGCCTTAGTATCTGGACAGAATGGCATTATTACGCATATTAAATTAACTCCAATGAATGTGGCCACCAATCAATCCATTAGTCTATCCTCATCTATCCTCATCTATTGATGTGTTCAAGTCCTGTCCCATTTTCCATCTCCTCATCAGAAAGTGTGTTTACTTATGCTTGTATCTCTAACACCAAATATAATGTCTTCCATATATTAAAGGCTTAATATATTCTTATTGTTTTGCCTTGCTTTGTCCTGTCTTGTCTTGTTCAGCTTGGCTAACACCTTGCTGGTCTGTGTCAAGTGAGTAATTTCTCATAAATGCTACAGTTTCCTTACAGACTAATCTACTGCTTCCATTTCATGCAGGATTCTGAGTGATCAATGTGACTTGTTAAGCTGTTAAATATCTAGGTTTCCTTTTCACCTGAACACTCTCATCTAACTATGTGTAAGAGAGGAAGCTTGCCCTAAATGATAGCTCTGTAGTACATCTTCAGATGTCCACAAGCCACATTCTGATTTTTCTTGGAGACGGTTAGAAGGAATAAAACTCATGGAAGTACTTGCAACTGAATGAGAATGAAAAAGGAAGAAACCATATGGAAAGAGGATTGTTTTTTACATGGGGTCAAAGAAAATCAAGAGTGAACAAAAATGAAAAAAAAAGTTGTGATCTGCAGTTGGAATAGGGATACAAAATGTGAATGACTAGAGCAATTCTACCAATCCTATAGAAATCCCTGGAGACCACAGAGACAAACCAATAAGTTCGTAAGAATCTACTCTTCCCTTTTTTATAAACCCTTACTTTCAGTCTTGGAATCAATACTGCATATTGGTTCCAAGGTAGAAGAGTGGTAAGGGCTAGGCAATGGGGATTAAGAGACTTGTCCAGGGTCACACAGCTAGGAAGTGTCTAGAGGCCAGGTTTGAACCTAGGACCACCCATTTCTAGGCCTGACTCTCAATGCACTGAACTACCCAACTGCCCCCATCCTTCCTTTAAGAGATTAGCAGGTCTCTTTTCTTTACTGAAACAGTTTTATATCCCTTATCCCTATAAAATGAAGCATATTTTCATTCTTTTGATTTTGCTTTATAGACTCTTGCTGCCTTGTGAAGTCACTTGATTCTAATTGTTGGATTCTAATGTTTAATGCTGAATTTCATCGCTGGCTTTTCGGTCATTCTTATCCTTCTGGCCTGATTTTCTTTGTAGGTAATCTTTCACTTCTTTGCCTTGTTTTCAAGCTAGTTAATTCTGTCTTTCAAGACACTATTTTCTTGTTTTAGTTCTTGGGCCTCTGTATCCATATGACTTATTTTGCTTTTTAAGTTCTTTTCCCACTTGTCTTCAGCCTCTCTTAATTTTTTTTAATTGTGTTTTGAGTTCTTTCAAAGCCTGTGTCCAATTTGCTGGAGTTTCTGTGTTTTTTGCTTGGTGTTCCTTGATCCTCTTTTGTTCCATTTCTTCTTTGTTCATTATCTGGATAGAAGCTGTTGACAGTAATTTCTTTTTTTCTTTTTCTGTTGTTTGCCCATATTTTTTCCTTCTTTCTCCCCTGTAAGTGGCTGTAGTCTTGCTCCTTTGATTATTTCCTGGATCTATGGGTTTAGGCTATTCTGTCCTGAAGGAGCTTCTTTTCTGCTCTGTTGATTGACTAGATTAGGCTGATAGAGTATTAATGAGCCCTGAGGTCAGATCTTCCCCAGCTGGCAGTAGAAACTGAAGGTATAGATGCAGATGTGGAGGTCAGAGGGAGCTGTGCTTCCTGCCCTGTTAGCAAGGTATTCTCTAAGCCTTTGTCCTGAGATCCCAGTCAGCTGGATTCTTATAGCTACTCTCACTACAGTCTATGGGCAAAGGGTGTTGGAGATTTAACTTCCCTGACCTCTGAGGGCTTCTTATCTGCCCTATTGATAAGATTAAGGCAGGGTAGAGTTCATCTGCAGAGCTGTATGTTCCCTGAGGCCAAAACCTTGCAAGGGAGTGGGGCAAGATGGAGTATTTTGCCTGTGACTAGGCTGCCCTCTCTGCACTTCTCCAGCTGCCTCCCTGCCATCTATGTTTAATTCCCTGAACCTGGCACAAATGTGCAAGCAAGGCACTCCCTCCAGACTAGAGCCCTTGCCTGCCTAGAGATGCCAGCCACCACTGGAGACTTAGCACTGTAGGTGGGGGGAGGGTCCTAGAACCTTCATTCTTCCTTTTCCTTGAACCTGAGAGTTCAAGAATTCAGGCTTTTTTTTTTTCTTGGCATAACATTTAAGTTGAATCCAGCAGGAGGATTCCCCGGCTCTGTCCTATTGTTAGATTTGGTTTTCTATCCCCTTGAAGCATTTTGTTTTTGATTGGTGTGGAAGGATTTTTAGAGAGGTCTGGACTTTTGCTGTGTCAAAGCCACCATCTTCAAAGCATATTTTCACCACTCCCTCAAAGCTTTCCATATGAGAATCTTATCAAAATTACAATAATTTCCATTTAAAATTTTAATTATGTCATGTTTTGATAAAATATTCATAGATTTGGATAGGCTAATAATAAGAGGGGATTTAAAAATTATTTTTTGTGGGACACCAATTACCCATAGATAGCCATTCTAAATCTGGTGAAAGTAGCAAAGGGTACCAGAGGCTACTTTTTCATAATCATAAGAAACCCAGTTTTTCCATTTTGTGTTGGTTACTCACCATTATTTATATATTAAAGAAGGCTTATTAGATTATTTGTTCAAAAGACCACTAACTGCTCTAGTAGTGCAGAAATTGCTTTGAATATTATTTGGAGTGAAAAGTATAAGAGAGCATCTAGGCTACATTGATATTTCAAGGTGTGAACTGCTTATACAACTAACTCTGAGGTTTTTTTTTTTTTTAACTCTTACTTTTCATCTTGGAATCAATATTGTGTATTTGTTCCAAGGCAGAAGAGTGGTAAGGGCTAGGCAGTGGGGGTTAAGAGACTTGCCCAGGGTCACACAGCTGGGAAGTGTTTGAGGCCAGATTTGAACCTAGGACCTCTCATATCTAGGCCTGACTCTCAATCCACTGAGTTACCCAGATGCCCCCTAACAATAACAATGTCTAACATGTAGAATTTATTTTTACAACATTTAATGCAAAATCTCTTTCAAGGTCAAACAAGTTGATTCAAATAATGACTGTAATGTTGGTAATGAAAATTTCATTATTCTTGGTTTATTGCTAAAATCACATTGACTACTGAGTATAATACAACAAACAAAGTATACTGAACAGAAAAAGAAGCATAGTGATATTGAAGTACACTGTATAACTGGGCAGGCTGAAGACATATTGTTGAATAACTATCTTGCATTGTATATTTATGTACTAGGCTGAATAGTTACCATGGTTATTCTGTCATTGGAGAATTGGTATATAGAAGCAGAAATTGACATTCACTGAGCACCATTGATTTGGAGGTTTCCTTATGGCTTACAATAATGATACTGAAAGGCAGGCTTTAAGAATAAACCTAAATAACAAAAGAATAGAAAAGGCACTGATTTTCCCCGGATATATGTGGATAACTTCACCATATCATCTTTGACAGTGAAGCCCCATTAGCAGATAGTAGATAACTCCAGAAATTGGCAATAATTCACTGATTTATTAAGAGCAAATAGTAGCTTGAGAAGCAGAGAGAAGTCACAGATAAGGAGATTGAATAGAAACATTATGAAATGTATTCCAGGCAGGATATATTGCTAGATCCATGAGTTATCCTGGAACAGGGTTTATAGAGCATGAGACATTGAGGAATGGTTGTACAACTGGATTTTCCCTTTAAAAATTGATATTGGGTGTACTCTCTTTGCTAAAGTAAGACATGAATGAGAATTATTCAAGAAGGTAGACATGATTTAATTGTGCCATTAATCACTGGAAAGAGTACAAATATTGGTGAGATCACAGCCCCAACAAAGTATTGAAATATTTACTTTGCTATTCTTTTCTTGTTAATCACTTTGAAAATTATCTTCATATTTGATCTGGGACTGTTGTTAGATAAATTCTCACTATGTAAAAATTTGAGCATAATGCAAAAATAATATTACCCAAAGCATACTGTATAAAATTAGTGATGATATTTCTAGAGTTCTGTTGGAGACTGATGATAAACATTAAAGAGATATTTTCTCTTTTATATAAACTCAATATACTTTTCAGGGAAATATAAACTCTTTAAAACTCTCTGCAATTCAGTATTACTAAGAATACTGAATGAAATTGTTTTGGAAATTGGTAGGACCTAATAGGGTAACCTTTGAGGCTATATTTGCTCATATAACAACTAGAAAAATGTGCACCAAAACAAAATAACTATTGGAAAGATCAAAGGATCATACATGAAGAAGGGATATTACAGGTCAAGATCAAATCCTTTTATTTTATAGATGAAAAAACTGAGGCCCAGAATGGTTAAGTGACTTACCCAGATTCACACAGTTACTAAGTGTCTGAGCTAAAATTTGAACCAAGGACACAAAGCTCTACCCCTACTATACCATGCCACAAATTAAAGAGGTCTTTCGATAAATCTTACATTATCAGCAACAACAAAAAAAATGAACTAAAAAAATTGTAGGTTGGAAAAAGAAGTAAAATGATAATAAAATAAGTCTCATGTGTGAGCAGACAGAATTGTTTTACTATGTTCAATTTTATCCCTGGTGGTGATGAGAGCAGTAAGCAATTTAATATTTTTATTCCATGTAAAACACATTTTATTTCCAAATACAGAAGACAAAGCCAAGCTTTTAAAGATGAATCAGGGAAATAATTCACCTTAAAAGAGAATTGTTTCTGTGGCAGAGAGGAAGAAGAATCACTGTTTTGAGATTTTTTTTTATTAGCCTTGCCATCAAATATCTCAGAATACTTTGTAAGAGTCAGATCTTGCTGGATTAAAGAAAATAGTGCTTCAAGATAGATTGTTTCTTAAGTCACAGGAAGCAATAAGTTGTCAGCAGTCTTGTCTCTTGAAACAAGAGATACTTGATTCACTGAAAACAATGAAGCCAGAGAAATTGTTACTGTCCTTCACACATCTAAAATAGTGATGTGATTCTTCATGCCCAGGAGATGTTTTGAAGATTCTGGAATGTGACCTTATTTCACACTCTCCACTGGATTGAACAAAGATACTGGAATCTGATTGTAATGCTAAAGCTCAGTTGTTGGAACTAGTTTCAGAATTGTCCTCAGACTTTTGGTTGATTAACTTCCCCTTTTATGGGATCCAGAATAAATTTCATTTTTCTAAATTGCCCAGTGATTTTGTCCCCATAGGCGTTTTCCTACTTCAGGCAGCATTATGCAATGAGGTGTATACTGATTACACCAGTGCTATTGGTTCTAAAATTTGTAAGTCACCATTGCTAAGTAGTTGGGCCCATTTTCATGGCTCTGCCAGTTTTCTTTAGGGATGAAATATTTTAATTTAAATAGTTCTAAATCCTACTACATTCATAGCATCTCAAGAGAAGAAGACTTAGAGTTGAAACGGACCTTAAAACTCACCTAGTCCAACATTTTAATATTCCATTTGAAGAGAATGAAGTTGAGAGAAGTTAAGTGACTTGTCTTTCTGTTTGCTGCTTTCTTTGCATGCTTAAGACCTCACACATTTTATAATATGGTCTGACACACAACATTTCTTCAGGGACATATGTGATTCAATTGTAACTCAGAAAATATTTATTAAATGTCCATTGTGTGAGATTATCATGCCAATAATTTGAAGAAAGAATGTTTAAATGACATGATTCTTACCTTTGTGAAGCTTATGATTTACAAGGAGATAAGGCAGAAATGAATATAAGTATTATATACAATAATATGTGATAAATTCACTAGAGAGAAGCAATTCAGGATGAGGTCCATAGGAAAAAATGGACCTCATGGAATGGGGGGAAAAAAGCTTATTCTTGCCAAGGAGTATCATGAATTGGTTTCTATAGTAGAAGGTCACACTGGCACTTATACATTCACAGCAAGTGACTGAAGTCACAGGTTGCACCATGAGACCACTGCTGATTCAATACATTCCTCTCTCAGAATCAATTGTACAATATCTATACAGTAGCCCAGAAATGTTATGTCTTCCTATTATAATCTGCAGCTTAACAGTAAACCCAAAGTTGGAATACAGCTTTAGTTGTCAGGGGTATTAAATATATCTTTTTATAGAATTTTATGATAATTTTCATTTATATAGTATGATTTACCAAATTATGTAAATTATGGTAATAAAATATGGTAAATTATGATTTACCAAAAACATTCCTTGCATAACTTCCTGTTTAAGCAGTTCAAGTCTTGAAATACTTTTCTTTCTTTTTGATGAAACTGAGGATTAGAGTCATAAGTAATTTTACCAAGGTTAGTTGGATAGTAAATGATAGGGTCTCAAATTAAATTCAGGTCTTCTAGATCCAAGTTTTATGCCTTTTGAACTATTTCATGCACTTTATCAAGTATGATAACATTCCCAGTCTTCCCTCATGATGTACTCTCCATTAAGACCAACTCTGCAACTTTTCAGCTAACCTATTTCTGGTTTTAGCAGAGTGAATAACATAATTTTATTGACATTAACCTCATATATTTCAATGAACAATGGTTCTATTTTGGTGATTATTGGGAAGTAATTTATCAGTGACTTAAGTAACTATTGATTTTTAGAGAAAGTTCCTCAAATCAGAGCTGACCCCAACCAAGATAGTAAAATAAGAAAAGTATGCCCCCCCTTAATACAATTCCCATTTTCTCTTTTAGTGTTATTAAGGATATTTTATTCATGCTTACTGTCATGCTACAAGGCTTTCCCAGATTTCACTAGTCAAGGTACCCTTATGGTACTAGAGGTGACAAACTCCCCACATACCCATCGCTGTCCACAAAACTCCTGAGAGTCAGCCAAATTAAGGGCAAAATGCCAAATGTTGGAAGGGATGTGGGAAAATGGGAACAATAATATGCTGTTGGTGGAACTGTGAACTGATCCAATCAGTTTGGGAAACTGTCTGGAATCATGCCAGAGTTATAAAAATGCATACATTTTGATCCAGCAATACAACTATTAACTTTATTTCCTAAAAGGAAAAGGGGGAAATGAAAAGAACTTCTATATTATCAAATATTCATAGCAGCCCTCTTTGTTGATAGAAAAACCCTGGAAATTGAAAGGATGCACATCAATTGAAGAGTGGAGAAACAAGTTATAGCATATGTTTGTAATGGAATACTACCATGGTATAAAAATGACAAACAAGTTAGTTTTTTCTTAATTTAATTTTTTAAATTTTTTCCTATATTACTTATCAATACATTTTTTAGCAATTATTTTCTTGAATCTTGTGATAAATGTTTCCTTCTTTCCCCAATCTCCCCCCTCTCTCCAAGACAGCAAGTATTATATGAAAACATGTGTTATCATGCAATAATACATATTTCTGAGTTCATCATGCTGTGAAAGAAGACACCAATTTCACTACAGAAAAATTTATATAGGAAACAAAGAGGAGAAGGCTATATTTCAATCTGCATTTAGACTCCATTAATTCCTTCTATTCCAGGGGATAGCCATTTTAATCATGAGACCCTTATAATTATTCCAGATCCATTCATTGTTGATAAGTTAAGGCATTCATAGCTGATTATCATACACTATTGTTGTTCCTGTGAACAACATTCTCCTTGTTCTGCTGACTTCACTTTGCATCATTTTATATATCTTTCCAGGTTTTGTTTTGTGATCATCTCGTTCATAAATTTTTATGGCACAATAGTGTGCCATCGGATTTATATCCGATGAACACAACTTGTTCAGCCATTCCAGAACTTGTCAGAGGTGGATATCTCTGTGGTCTATCTTAAATAAAGATCTGAGTGCCCTCCTCAGAGGTTGAATTCTCAGGGTCTGTCTGAGAACAGGTGCCCCTGCCTCCACCTTCTTTTAGTTTTCCATAACGAGATTGCTGACCATTCCATGAACCCCAGATGATTCCTGGAACCATTGTCTTGCCCCAACCACTATCCTACCAGGTGCACTACCTACATTCTTGTTATACTTTCCCATGGACCTTTCTCACAGGTGATTGCAACTCCTGTGGTTTTTAACCTTTAAAAGATCTACCAGTCTTCAATAAACTCAAACCCATTGCTATCAGCACTGGGTCCCTTCTGATTCCACACTGTGATGGTGACTGTGATTCTTATCTTTTCCCTCACCCTTATCTTCAGGTGAGGTCCTTCTTATTTCTACCTTTATATTTTCTCTTACTATTTTCCCCATTCCTTACCAGTGGAACCCTGGTCCCAGTCCAGTCCCCTTTGGGGATTTAATAAGAACTAATGGACATTCCCAAAAGAACTGTTATAAATATTTTTGTACAAGTAAGCCCTTTCCCCATACCATTGATCACTATGGGATATATATATATGGTAGTGGTATTACTGAGATAAAGAATATGTACATATTTATGATCTTTTGGGAATTGTTCCAAATTGTTCTGACGAATTATAGTATTAATTCACAGTTCCACCAACAGTATATTAGTATCTTAATTTTTCCACATTTCCAACATTTATAATTCTTCTTTATTGTCATTTCAGCCATGCTGATAGGTATCAGATGATACCTTATAGCTGTGTTAATTTGCATTTCCCTAATGAGAAAGATACTTTTTTAAAATGGGAAGAATGTACATGAAAATATTGAGTGAAACAAGGAGAATCAAGAGAACATTGTAAATAGCAAAGTAAATATTGATTGGAGAATGACTTGGTGACAAAGAGCTGATAAATAGACATAAGCAAAAAGTAGTTTGTTTTTTTGTATGTGTGTGTGTGTGTGTGTGTGTGTGTGTGTGTCTTTTGCTCAAATAATGCCTTTTCACATGCAGGGAGAGGAAGGAAAGATGGGATACCTGGAAACCTTAAAGTCATAAAAAATGAATGTTTTAAATAAATAAATAAAAACTAAATAATTTAAATATAAGCATAATATAGATGATGTTAATCATGGTCATCTATGTCAATATGCTACCAGGGAGTTTCTATTTGAATAAGCTTCCTTCCTCTTTCCCAATTTCATCCACATGACAAATCATACCTATCTCAGGTGTTCTGGACCTAAAATGCTAATCTTTTCTGATACCTTAATCTACATTGACATAAATTAATCAATAGTTTAATCTTTAATACTAAGTAATATGTAGGAATAGATGCTAATGAGATATATCTCCCTCTCAAATAACAGTTTGATAATTATTAGAAGTTAATTAGCACTAAAGATAATTAATATTTATAGTTAATATTAATGAGTCTCTATTAGATCTAGTAATTTCTAACAAAGGGAGAGCTGTTAGAATGGGAAGTTCAGGCACTGTGATTATTCCTTCCTAAAGGTACCTTTGGGTATGTAGGGCTTTCAGTGAAAAGTATATTTTGAAAAAAATATTGACTAAATAATGCAATAGGGAGTCTACTAAGCAGTTACCATTTTGGAGAAAGTAGTCATGATAAACATTGCCCCAGGCCCCATTGGAATTTCTTAATGTACACTGTCCTTGTTTTTCCATTAATAGAGGGCAGATCTGAGCAATTTTTGGAGTCAAAATCAGGGAACAAGCAGATCTATGTCCATTCTTCCTATCTATAAAAAATCATGGCAGAAATATTAATGCGCTGTTGAAATGTGAGCAATTATAATCATTGTCTTCAAAAGAAATGATGTCAACAATAATAATGTCAGGAGAAAGAGTCAAGATAGCAGAGTAGAGGCAAGGAAAGTTCAAACCTCTCTGAGAATCCTCTCCCAATGACTCTAAAACAGCTCTTCAAAAGAAATACTGAAATGATAAAATCAACAAGAAGTTAAGCAACTTTACTAAAATAAACAACTTGGAAATAAGCAGAGAAGATCTAGTTTTCTCATTTAAGAGAATAACATAGCTTGCAGCAATGCCACACAGCCCAACATCATGGCCACAATAAAGAAGACCAGAACAAATCAATAGCAATCACCTCCTCACTCTATCCTTACTACTCCAGGATATGAACCTGGAACAAAGCCGACTTTGAGAACCCAAGACCCTGCTTAAACCAGTAATAAAGCACCTCCATGCCTACCATTTGATGTTCCAAAACCTAGCAGGCAGTAAGGTACCAAGAATCTTGTGGAAGGCACTCATGACCAAGCATTGAGTGGGGACCTGCACCTCAGAGCAAGGCAGTCCATGGTTCACCTGCCCAGCGTAAGTCCAGATTGAGGCCTGGATCCCCTGCCTAGAAATGAAGTGAGACCTTGAACCCCAGCACAAAGTATCACACAGTGATCTGAGCCCTGCAAGTTGTCAGTGACTCAGTGAGGAGATGGATTCCACAATGGGAGATGACTTTTAGAACTTCCAACTCCTTGGAAGAATGAAAACTTGCTAAAACAAACAACTAGAAGTGTGTGTGTGGGGTGTCAAAATCAAGGAAAACAGAAGATTAAGAGAATTCCCTCTCTACTCTGAGAACAGAATTCACCCCTAATATAAAAATAAAAGTATAAAAATGATAGAAAAATGATCAAACTCCAAAAAACAAACAACTAATCATAGAAAAGTATTATTGATACAAAGAAAGAAAAGGTATAGACTCTGAAAAGGATAGTGAGATCAAAGGAGCTACAGGGAAAACTTCAAAGATTAAATAGGACTTGGACTTTGGTTCTGGAAGAGAAAAAAAGGATTTCAAAAATCAAATAAGATAGAGGAAAATGGAAAAGAGAAATAAAATCAATACAAAGCAAGAATTGGCCAATATTGTTTTAAAGTTCAAAAATTCAATGAAGAAAAGCATTTCTTTTTTTTAAATAATATTTTATTTGATCATTTCCAAGCATTATTCATTAAAGACAAAGATCATTTTCTTTTCCTCCCCCCGCCCCCCATAGCCGACACATGATTCCACTGGGTGTCACATGTGTTCTTGATTCGAACCCATTTCCATGTTGTTAATATTTACATTAGAGTCTTTCCTCTGTCATGTCCCCTCAAGCGTTGTAGTCAGGCAGTTGCTTTTCCTTGGTGTTTCTATTCCCATAGTTTATCCTTTTCTTATGCATAGTGTTTTTTCTCCTAGATCCCTGCAAATTGTTCAGGGATATTACACCACTACTAATGGAAAAGTCCATTACGTTCGATTATACCACAGTGTATTAGTCTCTGTGCACAATGTTCTCCTGGTTCTGCTCCTCTCGCTCTGCATCACTTCCTGGAGGTTGTTCCAGTCTCCATGGAATACCTCCACTTTATTATTCCTTTTAGCACAATAGTATTCCATCACCAACATATACCACAATTTGCTAGCCATTCCCCAATTGATGGGCATCCCCTTGTTTTCCAGTTTTTGGCCACCACAAAGAGTGCAGCTATGATTATTTTTGTAATAGGAGGATGAGGATGGTAAAGGGGGAATGCTTAAACCTTACACTTACTGAAGAAAAGAGGTGTTTGTAAGTAGAAGGATATCCATCAATGAAACTAAAGATCCTTTAACTATGATAAATATCAGAAGCATCTTTGGGTAGTTCTCATATTCAGCAGGACACTTGGTTCACTATGATAGTAATAAAAAAAATTAAGAGTTACAAATATCATCTTCCCATGTAGGGATACAAACAGTCTGACTTTATTGAATCTCTTAAATTTTCTTTTTTGTTTTCCTTTTTATGTTTCTCAAGTCTTGTATTTGAACATCAAATTTTCTGTTTAGTTCTGGTCTTTTCATCAAGAATGCCTGGAAATCTTCCATTTTATTAAATGATCAAGTTTTCCATGAAAGGATATATTAATTTTTTTTCCTGTGGAGATGATTCTGGATTTTAAACCTAATTCCTTTATCTTCTATTATATTGCATTCCAATCTTTCTGATCCTTTAGTGTGGCATCTGTGTGATCCCTAGTGTAGCTCCATTATATTTAAATTGTTCCTTTATAGCAGTTTACATCATTTTCTCCTGGTGGTTCTTGAATTTGCCTATAATATTACTTAGAGTTATCATTTTGGAATTTATTTCAGAATGTAAACCAGTGGATTCTATCAATTTCCACTTTACATACTTATTCAAGAATACCAGAATAGTTATTTTGGTAATTTCTGTAACCAAGGAAATCTTTCCTGAAGAGTATAGTGAAGGAGGATGAGGATGGTAAAGGGGGAATGCTTAAACCTTACACTTACTGAAGAAAAGAGGTGTTTGTAAGTAGAAGGATATCCATCAATGAAACTAAAGATCCTTTAACTATGATAAATATCAGAAGCATCTTTGGGTAGTTCTCATATTCAGCAGGACACTTGGTTCACTATACTCTTCAGGAAAGATTTCCTGAACACGCATTGAAGGAAAAAAATTTCTGTCAGTGGAAATTAAAATGTTTAGCTTTAAAAAAAATAAACTGGCTCACACCCTACACCAAGATAAACTCAGAATGGGTGAATGACCTGAACATAAAGAAGGAAACTATAAGTAAATTAGGTGAACACAGAATAATATACATGACAGACCTTTGGAATGGGAAAGATTTTAAAACCAAGCAAGACTTTAAAAAAAAAAGGAGGTTCAAAAGCTAACAGAAGAAAATAATTCCTTAAAAATGAGAGTTGGACAAGATGGAGTTAAGGACTTCATGAGATATCAAGAAGCAATAAAATAAAATCAAAAGAATGACAAAATAGAAAAAATAAAGATACAATGAAAAAATTGCCCTGGAAAATAGATACAGAAAAGATGATTTAATAATTATTGATCTACCTAAAAGCCATAATTTTATTTTAAAAGCCTATACAACATTTTACAGAAATTACCTAGCAAGACTTTTAAAACCAAGCAAGACTTAGAAAGAGTCACAAAATGTAAAATACATAATTTCAACTACATCAAATTAAAAAGTTTTTGTACAAACAAAACCAATGTAACTAAAATCAGAAGTGAAGCAGCAAATTAGGAAACAATCTTCATAACAAAAACCTCTGACAAACGTCTAATTACTCAAATTTATAAAGAGCTAAATCCGTTGTACCAAAAATCAAGCCATTCTTCAATTGATAAATGGGCAAAGGACCTGAATAGGAAATTTTCAGTTAAAGAAATCAAAACTATTAATAAGCACATGAAAAAGTGTTCTAAATCTCTTATAATCAGAGAAATGCAAATCAAAACAACTCTGAGGTATCACCTCACACCTAGCAGATTGGCTAACATGGCAGCAAAGGAAAGTAATGAATGCTGGAGGGGATGTGGCAATGTGGAGACATTAATTCATTGCTGGTGGAGTTGTGAATTGATACAACCATTCTGGAGGACAATTTGGAACTATGCCCAAAGGGCACTAAAAGACTCTCTGCCCTTTGATCCAACCATAGCACTGCTGGGTTTGTACCCGAAAAAGATAATAAGGAAAAAGACATGTGCAAGAATATTCAAAGCTGTGCTCTTTATGGTGGCCAAAAATTGGAAAATGAGGGGATGCCCTTCAATTGGGGAATGGCTGAACAAATTATGGTGTATGTTGGTGATGAAATACTATTGTGCTAAAAGGAATAATAAAGTGGAGGAATTACATGGGGCCTGGAATAACTTCCAGGAATTGATGCAGAGTGAGAGGAGCAGAACCAGGAAAACACTGTATACAGAGACTGATACACTGTGGTACAATCGAATGTAATGGACTTCTCCATTAGTGGCAATGCAATGACCCTGAACAACTTGGAAGAACCTAGGAGGAAAACCACTCTCCACATCCAGAGGAAACACTGTGGGAGTAAAAACACCAAAGAAAAACAATTGCTTGAATACATGGTTTGAAGGTGTTTTGTTGGGCATGTAGACTCTAAATGAACATCCTAGTGTAAACAACATGGAAATAGGTTCTGATCAAGGACACAAGTAATACCCTATGAAATTGTGCATTGGCTGGTGGAAGGGTAGGTGGGGGGAAGGGAGGGAAATTACATGATTATTGTAACCATGGAATAATATTCTAAATTGACTAAATAAATGAATTCAAATGGAAAAAATAAAAGTCAATGAACAAAAAATAAAAATAAATTTTAAAAAATGAAAAAAAAACTGGCCCTCTAATTACTTAAGAATAGGTACTGTAACCATAGCAAGAACTTCATAAACATCCATTAAATTGATTGTTTTATCATAATTATCACAGATGTTCATTCACAAATTTTCTCTTCCTATAATTAATATATTTCCCTAATTTTATATTTCTCCTCTGTATTTTCCTACTAATTATATCTATCTATCTATCTATCTATCTATCTATATATGTATCTATATCTATATCTATTCACTATCTGTATCTCTATCTCACATACACACACATTTATTTAAATCTGTCTTTTTTCTCAATTTGCCCACCTACATTGCTTCTTTGTACTCTGGACTTGTTTCATGGATCAGCACCATCAGAAAACACAGCTGACTTATATAAATACTATTTGCATAATTGAAAGGCATGAAGAATGGAAGTGTACTATGATGAACCTCATAAAAATACATTGTATAAAGAGGAGGTTTAATAAATGAAGTTTGGGAATAAATTTAAGAAAATCACCAGGGAATAAAGTTTTTCAATTTTGTCAGTCAAATGTCACATTCTTCCTCTTCCAATTTAATTCATGAGAATGAATGACAAGAATTTTCTAACACAAAATGTCTCTGTGGGACATGAATTTGTAATACTAATTTAGGAAACTTTTACTTTTATGTAGTCATGTAGAGAAGAATTTGGGAAAGATAACAAGATGTTTAATTTCATTAGAATATATACAAATATGTTCCTAGATACTTATGTGTTCTATCAGAGAAAGAGTTGTGATACAAAATGAAAATTAACCCACCCCATTACATTTGCCTTTCCTATGCAAATAAAATGGTTGGCCTGACTAGAGAAGAATTTATCTCACTTCCATAAATAATGAATCACAGACTTTTCTTTCTCTGGTCTCCTGATATCTAAATCCATTGAAATCTATTTTTAATCCTCAGTAATCTAGGTGCATGTCAAGCTAACCCCCCCCCCCATTTCCTCTAGTTTCCAATAATAAATCCAGTATTGCTTATCCCCAGAATACTTGCTATTTCTATTTTAAAAATCAATTTCTTGTTGGTTTCAGTAAGTCATGATCACACCCAAAATGGTTGATCCTATCACTATTTGCTCCAATCCTTGGAAGAATAAATTACTGCAAATTTTGTTTTAATTGGAGTTAGAAATCTCCTATGGGGTTTGGATAATTGAAGTCCTCTTTTGCAATATTTTCATGTTTCTATGATAAAGCACATTGCCTCCAATGTTAGATGGACCAGGTCTACGTAATTTATGCACAGTCTATTTCTTTTTTTTTTAAAATCCTTACCTTCAGTCTTGGAATCAATAGTGGGTATTTTTTCAAAGGCAGAAGAGTGGTAAGGGCAAGGCAATGAGGGTTAAGTAAATTGCCCAAGGTCACACAGCTGGTAAGTGTCTGAGGTCAGATTTGAACCTAGGAGCTCCTGTCTCTAGGCCTGGCTCTTGATCCACTTTGCTACCCAGGCCTATAATACATATGTATAAAAACATATGCACTAGGCCCTGGGGATACAAAGCCAATAAAGAAAGAGCCCTTGCTCTCAAGTAATTTGCATTCTATTGAGTCAATCAGTAAAACATGTATCAATCACCTAATTTATCAGAGAACTGCTAAGTGCCAAAAGAAAAGGCAAAAAATATTCCCTGATCTCAGGGAAGAAGTCCCTGAGAGAAACGACTTTTCTCTAAAAACAAAGTCAAACATATAACTTTTGGAAGTAATGACAAGTACTTCAATAAATATATAAAAAAGAAATATTAGGTGAAATTGTTGGGGATGGTATTCTAGTAGTATAGTACTACTAGGTAGTAATATGTTTTCCTGGTTCTGCTCCTCTCACTCTGCATCAATACCTAGAGGTCATTCCAGTTCACATTGAATTCCTCCAGTTTATTATTCCTTTGAGCACAATAAAAGTCCATCACCAACATACACCATAATTTGTTCAGCCATTCCCCAACTAAAGGGCATCCCCTCTTTTTCCAAATTTTTGCCACCACATAGATCACAGCTCTGAATATTCTTGTACATGTCTTTTTCCTTATTATCTTTTTGGGGTACAAACCTAGCAGTACTATGACTGGATCAAAGGGCATGCAGTCAGACAGTCTTTTAGTGCCCTTTGGGCATAGTTCCAAATTGTCCTCCAGAATGGCTGGATCAGTTTACAACTCCACCAGCAGTGAATTAATGTCTCAAGATTGTCACATCCCCTTCAGCATTCATTACTTTCCATTGCTGTCATGTTAGCCAATCTGCTAAGTGTGAGGTGATACCTCAGAGTTGTTTTGATCTGCATCTCTCTGATTATCAGAGATTAAGAACACTTTCTCATGTGCTTATTAATGGTTTTGATTTCTTTAACTGAAAATTGCCTACTCATATCCCTTGCCCATTTATCAATTGGAGAATGGCTTGATTTTTTGTATAATTGATTTAACTCTATAAATTTGAGTAATTAGACCTTTGTCAGAAGTTTTTGTCATGAAGATTGTTTTCCAATTTGTTGCTTCCCTTCTAATTTTGGTTGCATTAGTTTTGTTTGTACAAAAAATCTTTAATTTGGTGTGATCAAAATCATTTATTTTACTTTTTTTTTTATTTTTCTAACTCTTGTTTGGTTTTAAAATCTTTCCTTCCCCAAAGATTTGAAATGTATACTGTTCTGTATTCAACTAATTTACTTATAGTTTCCTTCTTTATGTTAAGTCGTTCACCTATTCTGAGTTTATCTTGGTGTAGGGTGTGAGATGTTGATCCAAACCTAATCTCTCCAATACTGTCTTCCAATTTTCCCAGTAGTTTTTATCAAATACTCAATTTTGGTCCCCAAAAACTGGGATCTCTGGGCTTATAATAGACTGTCTTGATGAGGTCACTTACCCCAAATTCATTCCACTGATCCTCCTTTCAGTCTCTTAGCTAGTACCTTATTGTTTTGATGACCACTGCTTTAGAGTATAGTTTGAGATCTGGTACTGCAAGGCCATCTTCCTTCTCATTTTTGTTTTCTTATTTCCCTGGATATCATTGATCTTTTGTTATTCCAAATGAACTTTGTTAGTTTTTTTTTTTTTTCTAATTCAGTAAAGAAGATTTTTGGTTGTTCAATGGATATGGAGCTAAATAAGTAAATTAATTTGGGTAGGATTGTCATTTTTATTATGTTAGCTCATCCTACCCATGAACAATCAATGTTTTTCCAATTGTTTAGATCTAGTCTTAATTGTGTGGAGAGTGTTTTCTAGTTGTGTTCATATAGTTCCTGTGTTTGTTTCAGCGGAAAGATTCTTAAGTATTTTAGGTTGTTGAGGGTGATTTTAAATGGAATTTCTCTTTTTTAATTCTTGCTGTTGAGATGTGTTAGAAATATATAGAAATACTGATGATTTATGTGGGTTTATTTTGTATCCTGCAAATTTGCTAAAGTTGTTGATTATTTCGAGTAACTTTTTGGTTGATTCTCTAGGATTCTTTAAGTAGACCATCATATCATTTGCAAAGAGTGATAGCTTGGACTCCTCTTTGCCTATTTTAATACCTTCAATTTCTTTTTCTTTTTCAATCGCTACTGCTAATGTTTCTAGTATGATGTTAAATAATAGAGATGATAATGGGTGTCCTTGTTTCATTCCAGATCTCACTAGGAAGGCTTCTAATTTATCCCCATTGCAGATGATGTTTGCTTATGGTTTTAAGTAGATACTGTTTATTATTTTTAGAAAAGGCCCTTCTATTCCTATGCTTTCTAGTATTTTCAAAAGGAATGATTATTGTGTTTTGTCAAAGGCTTTTTCTGCATCTATTGAGATAATTATGTAATTTTTGTTGGTTTCCTTGTTGATATGGTCAATTATGTGGATGGTTTTCCTAATATTGAACCATTCTTGCATTCCTGGTATAGATCCCACCTGATCATAATGAATAACCTCATGATCACTTTGCTGGAGTCTTTTTGCTAGTATCCTATTTAAGATTTTTTAATCTATGTTCATTAAGGAGATTGGTCTATAGTTTTCTTTCTCTGTTTTTGACCTGCCTGTCTTTGGATTTAGTACCATATTTGTGTCATAAAAGGAATTTTGTAGAACACCTTCTTTGTTTATTCTGTCAAATAATTTGTATAATATTGGGATTAGTTTTTCTTGGAATATTTGATAGAACTCATTTGTGAATCCATCTGGTTTGGGGGATTTTTTCTTAATGAGCTCTTTGATGACTCATTCAATTTCTTTTTCTGATATGGGGTTTTTTAGGTGTTCTATTTCATCCTCTGTTAGTATAGGCAAGTTATATTTTTGTAACTATTCATCCATATCACCTAGATTGCCATATTTATTGCCACATAATTGGGCATAATAATTTTAATGATTGCCTTAATTTCCCCTTCATTAGTGGTGAGGTCTCCCTTTTCATCTTGAATACTATCAATTTGGTTTTCATCTTTCTATTAACAGATAATTTTTGAATGAAAAATCAAAACTGTATAACTTTGTGAAAAATGCTCTAAATCATTATTGGTTATCTTATTCTATGGAACACTTGAAGAATTGTTCATCCCAACACTACACCTATTTGACAAAAAAAGAGAGAAATGCTTAGGAAGCTTCTTCCTTGAAGATCTTTCTCAAAGAAAAAAAAAACTTTTCAAAATCTTGGATTTTTATTAAAATACAATCCCCCCTGAAGTGTGTGTTAAAAATATCCAGTTCAGCTCAGCATGCATTGTTGAGTTATGGGGGTGTTTGAGTCAGTTATTAAAAGAATTCAAAGATAATAAAAAAAAGAGAAAAAATATGGAAGAAAATTAATCTTTTGGGAGAAAGGGGAAAAAATCAAAATTAGAATCAAAATACCAAAATCTATGTATAAAATGTTGAGTAAACAAGAATAACTTCATAATGGGCCCTTGTAAAGGTCCAATTTAAAGTCATTTCTATGACAATTGATCCTGTAAGCAACATTTAAAATTTTCTAATTGGGTTTGCATGTTCTCTTGCATTTTATCCTCAATTTTTTTGGTGCTTTTTCTGAATTTCATCTTCAAATGATCTTTTTATTTTAGCATCTCTAAACACAGTGCTGAGGAGTATAAAAATGATATTACCTATTAATATAAAAATTGGAGGTATCCTGTATTCCTCAATGTCCCTAATTCTTCAACCGCCATATAAATGTCAAAGAATGTAGTATTCATTTTTATATATATTTCATAATTATTTTTCTAATGGTCTTCACAAAACATGTGGGGAGCAGGACAAAACCAAAACTTTCCACAGGTTTTTTTTTCCACTCCTAATCTAGGCAATTGTTCCCTAAGGGAAAGGATATTTAGAAACAGCTCTCCTAGCCAGGACCTTAGGGCCCTGTTGCTAAGATTTAAAACAGTTGTGTTCTATCTAATTTAAGGAAAGAAGCCCGAAAGCAGTAAAATGGTCTTTGTACTCTGGTGGCCTAGCTGTTTTTGTTGTGAGAAATCAAAACAAGGTCTTCATTTCCCAGTTTTCCTGCTGCTAAACAAGGGTCAGCTAACTATATTTAGCTATCTATCTAGCTATCAGAGTCTCACACCTGGGAAGTATCTGAGGTCAGATTTGAACCTAGGACCTTCTGTCTCTAGGCCTGGCTCTCAATCCACTGAGCAACCCAGCTCCCCATTAAGACTAAAAGGAAGGAAAAAAAAAAACCCTGATGATTCCAATTTAACTTAAGGAGAAAAGAGAAGAGAGAAGAAGTTTTTTATACTCACCTGTTCTAGCAGCTGTGTCTTTAAGCCAAGTTATCTGTTAAAACGGACTGACTGGGGGGCAGCTGAGCAGCTCAGTGGATTGAGAGCTAGCCCTAGAGATGGGAGGTCCTAGGTTCAAATCTGGCCTCAGACACTTCCCAGCTGTGTGACCCTGGGCAAGTCACTTGACCCCCATTGCCCAGCCCTTACCACTCTTCTGCCTTGGAGCCAATATACAGTATTGACTCCAAGATGGAAGGTAAGGGTTTAAAAAAAATTAAAAAATATCCAGACTGACTGAGAGGGGAGAAAATAGAATAAAAAGGCAAGAAAATTCAGGAAGTTTATTGATGGAACTCATTAGACTTTTGTGGTCGCCACACTGTGATATTGAAACCACTTTAAAAGACTGATATATATTAATTTAAGGTCGCCAAGAAATTCAGCTATGTAATTCCTAAATGAAACACTCAAGTCAGCTGCCAACTTTTTTTATGGTGTTTTAATTACAAACAGGAGGAAGAAAGTATCAAAGGGAGAGAGAGAGAGAGAGAGAGAGAGAGAGAGAGAGAGAGAGAGAGAGAGAGAGAGAGAGAGAGAGAGAGAGAGAGAGAGAAGGAAAGAAATTTAAATAACAATTCTGGCTCAGGATGAGCCAAAGTGGGCCTTTAGGTCTTGGATAGCCAAGGCTATCAGGGATAGTATAAAGGGATCAGTCCTTATCACTCATGTGACCAATCTGAAGGAAAGCAGTCCGTGGGGCTCCTCCAGCTCCAAGCACCAGTCTGCAACTGCCTCTAGCCCTCCTCTCAGGAAGTCCCAAGAACTCCAGAGGCTGTCCTCTACCTCACTTCCTGCATCTCACAGGTGCCAATGGTGTCTCTTTTTTTGCACATGTCTTTGGAAGGCCATATTCTCAAATAATTAAACCTTGAGTTTGCTGCAGCCCTTCCTAATCTTGTTACACTGAGTAGGGTGGAGATTGTAGTTTCCAAGACCTGATTCTGTTATTCCAAGTATCTCTGTTGTTATTGATCAGGATATAGCTAAATCCAATCTTCTAAAGAAAGGTCTGAATAGGGTGGAGTAGTTTTGAAATGCATATTATACAATTATCTCATGTCTAAGATAATGGTATTGTATCAACCCCAAAGAAAACCCTATAGTGAGTCTACAACTAGCTTAATGACTTCCAATGTCTTTCCAGGTTTCAGTCTATCTCCTCTTTTCCACAGTGACTTCCCCTACAAAACTACCTCAGGAAACCCAGAACAAATAAGTTCTCTATGAAAAAAACATATCCAGTTTTCTGATAGCTATCATAGATCTGTATCAAAATAACTTTTAATAACTGAGGTCACAGAATGGAATTCAACTTCAGAGAGAAACCATGGAAAATTTGATTGAACAAATTGGATTTAGTTAATGTTTTAGTCCACACTTGTGCTTGTCAGAACCAAAATGAAAAGAGTATTTTGTACTTGTCAATGTAAATGATTAATCTGCAAATGTAACAATAATCAGTTGTAGCAACAGGCCTCATTTGAGAGCCATATAAATATTTTGAAATATGATGCAACTGTTTCTTTCCTTTATTTCCTTGGTGTCCCACCTAGAAACCTCAGAGCACCATTTGTTATTGCAAAATACCTGTAGTTAAAATTGCATGCATATTTCAACTGGACTACTCTCTTTTCTTTACAGTTAACAATATGTACAAAGACAAAGATTGGCTTCAAGATTCCACCTAAGTCAAGTTTGGAAATAGGAATCTTTTTAGCTAGATTAATAGTGCATTCACAACTGGTATATGCCAATAGGTTGATATGTATAGATGGAGAGATGAATGGATGGATGGATGAATAAATGGAGGTATAAAAGTATAAATGTATGGGTATAAACAAATGCCTGTACATATCACATGTATAAATTATTTATATACCATACATATATATATATATATGTGTGTGTGTGTGTGTGTGTGTGTGTGTGTGTGTATGTGTGTGTATGTATGAGTGGACATTATGAAAGGCAGGTCGATTTGGCACCTGTATATGTTATTATATTACATATAATATGTATTTTTATGTCTAATTCACATAAGGCAGCCTTACTGGACTATCTTTAGACATGTTTATATGTTACACACACACACACATATATATATATATACATTTACACACAAACACATGCATATATTGTAGGT
This sequence comes from Monodelphis domestica, assembly GCF_027887165.1. Classification (NCBI taxonomy): domain Eukaryota; kingdom Metazoa; phylum Chordata; class Mammalia; order Didelphimorphia; family Didelphidae; genus Monodelphis; species Monodelphis domestica. Next base: position 158,649,490 of record NC_077230.1, read on the forward strand.
ATGATGTGGGTATTTATAAACACATAGTATATTATATATAGTATTGTAAAAATAAAATTGGTGAGTTATAAAAACAAAATATTTAAATGGGAAATTGTTCAATTTAGGTTCAAAAGTATTCAGATACTTTTGATAAATGTAATCAAAAGTATCCTAAGTGATGAAATGAAGCTCAAAGATGAACTTCTCCTCAGGGCCAGGTGCAAGGACACTAAAGAGACTCATAAAAATTTAAAAAAATATTATTGAAATATATAAGGATAAAGAAGAATTTCTAATTCTAAAGGATTTTAAATTTACCCAAATAAACTCCCATGTTCTACAAGGAACCACTTCTCCTGTGTTTCACAGTCTATACTAAGTCTCCCTGATCTTACTAACCCAAATTTATACTATCTAAATAAAAACTACTGCTAATATCCTTATAAATCTTAACTTGATCTTCAAATTATAAAATAGCAAAGGCTAGCTGGTTGAGTCTCAACAAGAATCAAGTTAGGACTCTGAGCCTGAAGAAACGCAGAGTCCCAACCAAAGACCAGGTTTTCTTTGATCTTCTCAGAGTTAAACAATCTATAAAAAATACAATAGATATTCAATAGTGTTTCCCAAGTTGGGAAAGGAAAACACTGAACTCCTTCAGATCTTTTCCTCAGACAGATAGAGAGGCAAAGATGTTACCTCCTTCAGCCCTGAGAGAGAGTCTCTGAGTGTGTGTCTCTGCCAACTGCAAGAGACCAACTGCCAACTGCCAGAGAGAGTAATTGACCCAGAAAAATGGTTATAACTGTCAACATCAGAAATCAACATGCTCTCAGCTCTGCTTCAAACTGCAGTTCTTTTCTCAAGCCAGCCACTTTATTTCTTATCTCTAAACTAATAAAACAATACTTATTCACAGTTGCACTCTTTGTGGTGGCAAAAAAAAAAAATTGGAACATGATGGGATGCCCTTCAATTGGGGAATGACTGAACAAATTGTGATATATATATATATATATATATATATATATATATATATATATATATATATATATATATTGGTGATGGAATACTATTGTGCTCAAAGGAATAATAAACTGGAGGAATTTGATGGAGACTGGAACAACCTCCAGGAATTGATGCAAAGTGAAAGGAGCAGAACCAGGAGAACATTGTACACAGAGACTGATACACTGTGGTACAATTGAATGTAGTGGAGTTCTCCATTAGTGGCAATGTAGTGATCCTGAACAACCTGGAGGGATCTATGAGAAAGAACACTATCCACATTCAGAGGAAAAACTGTGGGAGTAAAAACACCAAAGAAAAACAACTGCTTGACTACATTGGTCGAGAGGAATATGATTGGGGATGTAGACTCTAAATGAACAAACATCAACGACATGGAAATAGGTTTTGATCAAGGACACATGTAATACCCAGTGGAGTTGCACTTCAGCTAAGGGAAGGATGGGGGCAGGGGAGGGAGGGATAGAATATGATTCTTGTAAACAAGGAATAATGTTCCAAATTGACTAATTAAAGTAAAGTAAAAAAAATACTTATTTTCCAATATCATCCTTACAGTATTTAACATATTAAATGCATATATTTTACATTCAGTATACATGTATATATAGGTTGACATACGTGTGTATGACTTGCATGGCATATGTGTGTACATATGTACCATGTAATTACGTGAATATGTAAAATATTATATAAATTGTATATCTATACATGTTTATACATACATACATATATAGATTATATTGTTGATATTCATGTGTGTACATACTCATGCATCTATATATATAGTAATTTTGTGTGTACATCTGTCTGAAGGATCACTTATGGGTAGGGGATTCATTCCAAGCTCACTTCTGCCAAGAATTCTTTTTGTTAATTGCTTTTATAATAAAATGTGGAATTACATGCATGCATCACTGTCCAGGCATTGACTGGAGGGTTTTTAAATGATTTTGCTTTATATCATATATGGCCTATAAAGCTCTCAGCAGGAGTTGGACAACCTCCTAAATTCTGGAAAATAATAGTTACTTTCCTTTGGCCCCACGGGCTTTCCTCTGTGGAGATAAAGAAGTAGTGACTGCTTGTTATCTCAGACTAAACTGCAACATCTTGCTTTATGAATGCACCAGATGGGCAGATTAAAAGCAAGCATCAGCTAGTAACCTTTTATACATGAATTGTAAAGGAAAAAATGTGTTGACTATATCTCATACATGGCTGCTGTTCTGGAGACAGCTGATAGTGATCTAGTGTTTTTGGCCATCATGCATAATGTTCTTTGAATCACTAATTCGAATAGCATAGAATCAATTTAGTTTCTTTTCTGCCTCCTTAGAAGTCAGAAACTTTTTCAGAGAATGCTTCTATTTAGTTGATAGACTGAGATTTCTCAAGGAAAGTTGTATCCATCCACTTAGGGTGGAGGTTCTCCAGCCAGATGAACAAAAGTAACATAAGAGCTGAAATAAAATAGATCATCATTTTTAACTGTTTATTAAGCATTTACTATGTGCCAGGTACTGTACTAATCACTGTGGATACCAAAAGAGTTAAAAGACAGTCCTTGTCTTCAAGGAACTTACACTCTAATAGGGAAGACAACATGCAGATTACTATGTACAAAGATACCACATACAATTGAAAGCATTTAATTTATGCCAAACATTGTGCTGAACATAGGAGATACAAACACAAACTTGGAGACATTTTCAGTTTTCAAAGAGCTTATACTCTAATGAGAGAAAACATATACAGGTAATTGTGGTGGTCAAGAATAGATCTTTTGGTTTGGAAATTAGAGAAATGCTAAAAGGAGTCAAAGGTAAGCATAATGAAGCATACTTTAGGGTTGATTTGCTGATGGTTTTAGAAATAGAATTTGAGAGGAAGACGTTTAGTCTCACTGTGGTTGTCAAGATGGACAATACATAGATCATGTTATTTCCATTCTATAGATGAGAAAACTTGGGGAAAGTGAATTACCCAGGGTCACACAGCTAGATCAGGCTGAATTTGAACTCAGATCTTCATGACTTCAAGCTCAGTGCCCTATTCACTATACCAACTAGTTGCCTTATAAAGTAAGAATAATAACAGCACCTATTTCCTAGGTTTGTTTTCAGGAACAATTGAGATAATATTTATAAGCTGCTTAGTACAGTTAAATAAATTGTTTTCCAGAACCATGAAAAGCAGCCTCCAATTCCGAAATAAGATTCCTAAATTGAAATAATCAGTGGATTATTAAAGGCTACCTCAATTCCTTAAGAAGAAAGTAAACTGAAAATGCATCAATATGTTATGTTTTTTTTTAAATTCACTCTATTCTGTCCCAGTAGATATCATAGTGCTATTACATATGAGTTGAAAAAAAATAATGTCCTTCTTTTATTCTCCAACAGGTACATAACCATTATGGTGGAGGTTCCATTCCCAAGAGGCCTTCTATGGTTGCTCATTGGCTTCTAACCAAATAATCTGGGAATTCATTATCTATCATTGCCTGACCTTTGATTTGTTTTTCTTTGGCTTGTGTGTATATACATATATATTTCATATTGTATCTAACATCAGATTGTGAGTTCCTTGAGGAGAAGAAGGTTATTTTTGACCTTTTTTGTTATCCCAGCTTCTAGTCCAAGGTCTGGCATATAACAAGTGCTTAATGAATTCTTATTCTTAACCTGACACCATCATGCACCTCTTTCACCATCCTGTAGTTGCTCAGCAGTTTTCTTTCTGTAGTTTTCTCAGTTTCCAATACATTGTAGTTTCTCCCTTTCCCAGAAAATGAGAATCCTACTCTTCTCAACCTATATTACCACTCAAAATTGCAACTTAATCTTCTTGAAGAATTCTTTTATACCACTCCTCAAGAGGGCTCTGACATGATATACATATGAGCCATCATAGGAGTCTATAAGAATCCTTTTCCTTTTCCCTTCCACATCTCATTTTCCATTTCATGCTAACTCCTAGTGATCAACAATTTGACATCTTCTCTCCAAAACCACTGTGAACATATTTCCTACCCATGTTTATGCCTTTCATAAGTCTAGAATTTGACAAGCATCCTATTTTCTGTCTACTGGCTTTTCAGTACATTTGTGATTTCTCCCATTTCATAGGGGAAGGGTTCTTAACCTTTTTCTTGTCAGGACTCTGCCAGTCTGATGAAATCTGTGGATTCCTGAAAATAAGGTGTTAAAATGTAAACAATAAATTATGTAGGATTATAAATAAAACCAATTATAAGGAAAGATATCAAAATAGTAAGGCTTTTAAGTTCACCAATCCTTTAATATATATAGTCAAGAGATTTGTGAAGCCTAGGGTTTGCATATTATAAATCAATGAAGATCTAACTGTACGGAACCAATAAAATTATTTTATACAGCAACATTATAGAAAAACTTTGAGAACTATGTTCAATATAACAACTATCTATAATTCCAGAGAATTAATAATGAAACATACTATCCATCTCATGACAGAGGTGATGAATTTAGGTTGTCATATTTGTTTACAGTCAATAAAAGAATTTAGGGACTTCATGTTAGAATTTTTGAGGGGGGTTCTTTTCTTTTTTGTTTTTCTTTTTGTCTTTTTTTTCATTGGGGAAGGGGACAGCAAAAAGAAAAAATATAGCTTTTTGTTTATTAAAAAACAAATTTTAAAATAGAAAGGGTAGTAGGGTGCTATAGTTGCAGAAAATGGAGTGAACTTTCAATGATATCACTATGTCATTAGTTTTTTTGCCTAATTGTATTATTTTGTAATTGGAAACTTCTCTCAGTGTGAAAGCATTATGTTTTCAAAATGTAAAAGCAAAATGCCAATAAAACTTTTAGAAAAGCCATCATCTAGGGGAGAAATGGAATGAGAATGTACTTTTTGGAGTACTACTGTGAAGATAAATAGGAAAAATTAGAATTCATCATTATATTCTTATTTTCAAATTTTTCCTCCCTTCTTTTTCTAGACACTGTTTATCTCCCAAAGAGGTACAGGATAATACAGAGATATTAAGGGCATAATATATATTTTGTTTTCTCTCTACATTTTAATCCATCCTCCCTTCAGTCACCACAGTGATTTTCTTAAAATCCAGGTCTGGTCAGATCAGTTCCCTACTTAAGCATAAGTGGCTCCACATCCTATAAAATCCACTGTTTGTCATTCAAATCCCTTCATGATCAACCTCCATTCTATCTTTCTAGCCTTCTTCCACCTTAATTTTATGATATAGTCTTCAATATAGAGTCTACTAGCCTTCTTTTTATAGTATAATCAAGATACTCCATAGCTCAACAATATGTTTTTACCCTGACTATCCTGTCTGCCTTGAATTCTCTCTTGCCTCTCTGCCTATAGAATTACTTTGCCTTCTTTAAGTCCCAAATGAAAAAGAGATGAGAGACAATATTCCTGTTTCACAAATTTACTGGGTTCTATGGCCTATCTAGAAAGTATTTTCTTTCTTCTTTCCTTCCATCTTTCTTTCCTTCCTTCCTTGAACAAAAATAAATGTGGACACCAGTAGCAGGTCATATTATTGAGATTCCTCAAGCCCCATTTAAAAATATATTATCATTTTAAAAGTTTTATTAATAAGTAGAAATACTTGCCACTGAAAGTAATGAGCAATAATAACATATTAAAATATGTAGGAATTTGTGATAGTCTTTCTTCTGTATATGGGTCCATATTTTCTTTTTAGCATCTTTCATCTATAAAGAAGGGGGGAAAATTTATATGCTTTAACCTCTAGATAACCCAGTTCTCAGGGGTTTTATTCAAGGATGTTGGTTCTAAGGGGACAAAGATACTATTTGTCATAGGACAGTAGTAGGCTTTTCTACTACATTTCGTTAACTTATAATAATCTCCTTATTGCCTGACCCTCCATCCTTAGTTGTTCTCTTCCCTCCACATGACATCAAATTCCAAAGATCCTGACAAAGACTAGTATTCTAGAATTTGTTCTTCTAGATTTCTCCTTTTCATTTGCAATTGCTGCTGTTCCAACCACTCTCTACTCATTCAGTTTAGGTTACTGTTGTCTGTATACTCCCTTCAACTTGAAACAATGTGCCTGCACACTGTCCCTCACTCTACTACCTTTCACCTTTAAAAGAAAATCAATTTCATGCATTTAATTGAAGGGATGTTGCTGTGGCAACCTTCTCTGGGGATTTTTGTCTGCACTCTTACTATACATTTAGGTGACATTTGAAAGGAATCAAAACATATGTTAACTGAAAAAATTTAAATAGTGAAAAATTTTAAATATTATGTCTAAAATTTTAGAAGGTACTAGGTCAGGTAATAGTCTTTAATTGAAATAATTATTATGTAATTCTATTAGTGTTACTGATCTTCATATCCATTTTTATTTCTCATGAGAAAACCTGCCCCACCCTTGCTTTTCTTGCCCTAGAACTCATTGCAAATTGACATCTGGTACAATTGCTCTCAAGTGTATTTCTCAACATGTGTTGAAATAAATACTTCTCTCTATGTACTGTTTAGTGTACAGTGCATTTTTTGATGTTCAATAAATATCATCTGCTGATGTGCCTTTTTCTTCATTATTTTTTTGGGAGAAATATCCTTCATCCATTGAAACTAAATTGACACTGATGCTTAAACCCATATATCATGTCCTCTAGAGGATCAAAAAAAGAAGCCCTGAACTAGCAGTCATTCAACTAGTCCTCATTTTTGGTGACTCCTTTTAGGGTTTTATTGGCAAAGATGCTGAATGAACTCAAAGAGATGCAACTTTCTGATTTCAGGGATGGCACTCTTTTCACTGTGTCTCATGGCTATCCATTAAGCCCTGAACTATCAATATGCAAAACCTGAGTCATGTTCAAGGTAAAATAGAGGAGAATTCAGAAGAATCACATTCCCTGTGATTTGTCCTTTACCCTTTGACTTTCATTACTTCATTCATTCATTCAATGACCATTCATCATCAATTTTTATGTGTGCAAAGCACTACATAAATACAAATGGCATTATGTAGTCCTATAAGTTTTTAAGTGCTTTGCACACATTATTTACTTTGATTTTCATAAAAACCACATGTAGCACATATTCTCCCTATTTTATAAATGAAAAAGCTGATGATCAGAAAAGCTAGATTTTGAAACACCCATTATATGCTATTAACTTTGCTAAATATTGGGGACACAAAGAAATGCAAATGGCAGGAAAATATGAAAACCAAGATTGTATAAACAAGATATATACTGCTTAAAATGGACATCATCAATGAATAAAAAAGCATTAGGATTAAAAGGCATCAGGAAATGCTTCTAATAGCAGACAGGATTTTAGTTAGAACTTAAAGGAAGCCAGAAAAAAATAGGTAATGGAGAAAAGGGATGAAAGTATTACAGGTATTGAGAAGAGTTAGTAAAAAAAATACAAAATCTGTAAATGATAGATATGTGCAGATCTAGACAGGTTCTGGTAGAGATAGAAAGAGATATCTTCCCTCAAAGACTACATAGTTTAATAATAGATATATTATGTACATATAAACATCCATTAACTACATAATAATTACAAGTCATCATATATTCGTTGTTTATCAGTAAATAAACTTGAACTAACATTAACCAACTGACCATTGTATTTATCCTTAGAGTAGATTTAAAAATCAATTTTTATAGTCTAGTATCTTCTCTCATTGTAGGTGAAGAAGTTGAATGAAGGTAATTAAAATAGAAATTAAGACATGATAAATGACTTAGAGAGTGTGAAATTATATGATATTTCAAATAAACCTTAAAGGATAGGTAGGAATATATCAGTTGAAGAGGTGGAATTATGACATTCCCAGAATAAAAAAGGTTAAGATAATAAATTGAAAAAAGGAAGTTTTAACCTTTAAAATGAGTTCTTAATATGGGTTCCACAGACACTTAAGTGATCCATGAACTTGGATTGGAAAAATATATCTTTATTTCCATTAACCTACAAGTTAAATTTATAATTCAATTCAATTATGATTACAGATAGACTACTAAGAGACATGACCAAAAAGATAGACTTTGAAATATTTGCTCTAATCTAAATTACCTGTAACAGTCTTCTAAAACAGAAATTATACATCAAAGATAAAGTAACTTCAGTTTTATCATGGTCTAGAAAAGTGGTATGAAATTACACTAGAAATAGTGGACATGAAGACATATTTAAATATCTGATAGACTTATACATTTGCTTTCTTAATTACCTTTTGGTGATTCTCTTGAGTTCTGTATTTGGCCATCAAATTTTCTGTTTAAGATTGATCTTTTCTCTAGGAATACTTGGAAATCTTTTATTTTATTAAATGACCATACTATCCCCTGAAAGAATATAGTCAATTTTGCTGGGTAGTTGATTGTTGGTTGTAGATACAGTTCCCTTGCTTTCCAGAATACCATATCCTATGCTTTCTGGTCCTTTAGTGTGGGTGCAGCCATGTCCTGTGTAATCCTGACTATGACTCCATAATATCTGAATTATTTCTTTTTAGCAGTTTGTGCTATTTTTTCCTTGATCTGGAAGTTCTTGGACTTGGCTATAATGTTCCAGGGCATTGTCAGTTGGAGATTTAATGCAGGAAGTGATCTATGGATTCTTTCAATCTCTACTCTACCCTCTTGTTCAAGTATATCAGGGAAGTTTTCTTGGATAATTTCCTGTAGAATCATGTCTAGGCTTTCACTTCTGTCATAATTTTCAGGTAGTCTGAAAATTCTCAAATTGTCTCTTCTGGCTTTATTTTCCAGGTCTATTGTTTTATCAGTGATGTGTTTCATAGTTTTCTCAATTTTTCCATTATTTGATTTTTGTCTTACAGACTTTTGCTGCTTTGTGAAGTCATTTGCTTCTAGTTGTTCAATTCTAATTTTTAAAGACTGAATTTCACCTCTGGATTTTTGATTCTCCTTTTTTTTTGGTTTATTTTTATTTGTAGGTCATCTTTCATTTTCTTTCAAACTGGTTGATTCTGGCATTTAAAACACCATTTTCTTGTTTTAGCTCATTTACCTCTGTTTTCCAATGACCTATATAGCTTTTTAAAGTTCTTTTCCCATTTTTCCTCAATGTCTCTTAATTGTTTTATAATTGTGTTTTGAGTTCTTCCAGTGAATGGGTCCAATTTTCTGGAGCTCCTGAGTTTTGGGTTGCTGGTTCTTGGTCCTCCTCTGTTCCATTTGTTCTGTGTTCATTACATAAATAGGAGATGTCTATTTTAAAATATTTTTTCTTTTTCTATTTTTTTCTTTCTTTCTTCCTCCTTAGTGGCTTTATTCTTGCTCCTCTCTTTATTTTCTGGATCTGATGCCCAAATTCAAGGAGTTTCTTCTCTGCTCTGCTGATTAACTGGATTAGGCTGATGGAGCTGATGTATTGTACTAATGTGTCCTGAGGCCAAATCTTCCCCAGCTGTCAGCAGAAGCTGAAAGTGAAAGCAAAGGTGTGAAAGTTGAAAGTAATTAATTTCATCTTCCTCTCTTCCTTTTTGCCAGTTGCCTCCATCCAGATACCCAGGCAGAGTCCTGAGCTTCCCATGCTGGTACTAAGAAATTCTGTCTCAGTTGCAGCCTTCACCCTGGGATGCCAGTCAACTGGATTCTTACTGCTTCTTTTTGAGTCCTCTTATCCTGCCACCTCCTCAACTATTCCTTTGGAAACTCTTCACTTCCTTAGAGACTGCAAAGGTCACCTTCCCTTCATAGCAAGTACTTGATTTTCACTAGGCTCTTCACACACTGCCCTCTATACATTTTCTTACTTCACTCTTTTTTCATAAATCCTCAAATTTTTCTAATTTAATTTTAGAAAACAAACATTGATTCATTAGTAGATAAGGTGGCATGAGTTCTGTCTATAATACCTCAGACCAACCTCTCTACTTTTACCTCCACTAAACTTATGCCTTTTTGTATATATTTAGAAAGAAGTTTTTCACTGGTTTCTATGCTGTTGCTGTAATATTGCTGTTTTTGATTGCTGTGGTTGTTAATTATCTGGGGTGTTTAAGAAGTAAATAATTTAATTTCTTCAGGTCTGGTTTTCTATCTAAGGATATTTAAAATTCATTTATTATTTAATATCTATCTTTTATTCATTTATCATTATATTTCCCTGGAATACATTTTGAGTTCCACTGATTTTCAGAATACATTATATCATTCTCTCCTGTACGTTCTTATGGATACAGAATAGTTTTGTATTCAAATATTTTTCCCTTGTATTTGAAAATCCTTTTTCTGGTTGCTTGCAGAAATTCTTATTTTTTTTAATTAATTGGTAAATTCAATATTTTGTATTTAGAATCAACAGCCATGCTTTCTTTTTTTTTAATTTTTCTGTAGGTGATATATAATTTCCTCCAATTATTAGAATTTCTGATCAGTTTGATTGCAACAGTCATATTTCTTAGGCTAATGATCTTTAATTGAACAAATATAATTCTAGCCTGGTATGCCCTCCCTCCAAACAAAGCATATTAGCTCCAATCTTCTACATGCCATTCAAATACATACAATGAATCTTAGTCGCAGGTATACACCTCTATACTTAGTGTCCTTTCCTTACATATATAGTAATTACTAAATGCAAGAAGCAATAATTAAAAGATAAATTCTATTCCAAATAGATATAAAATAATTAAAATATCTGCAGTTTTACTGGGTAGATCATACAAAAGACTCATATGGATTCAGATTTCAAAATTCACCTTAAAGAAATAAAGAAAAACTTAACTATATGGAAGAATAGCCAGTGCTCATGATTAGATCATGCAAAGAAAAATGAAAAAATAAAGAGCTCCCCAAATTAATTTACATTCTATACCAATCAAATTACCAAGGTTCTATTTTATAGAACTTGGAAAAAATGGCAACAACATTCATTTGCAAAAAAAAAACTCTAGATCATTAAAGGAAATGAAAAGACAAATAGCACTTTCAGGAATAGAACTTCAATTATTTTATAAAGCAGCAGTTTTTAAACTTATATTGATTGAAGAAAAGATTTAGGTCAATGGAACAGACTAGACAGGAAACAGCAGAAATAATTGAAAACAATAACTTAGTCCTTAATAAAGTATATAAATTAACCAAGAAAAACTTTCTATTTGATTAAAAATACTTCCAGGAAAAGTAGAAACCAGTCTGTCAGAAATTAGTTTTAGAGCAATGCCTTATACCACATTCAGAAAATATCCTAATTGGATATGTAACATTAATATTAAAGATCATATTACATTAAAATATAGAAAAGGAGTATATTATATACCTCTTACAGCCATGGGCAACAAATGTATTTTCTACTAAAGAAGAGATAGAGACAGTTACAAAAGGTAAAAATAAATAACTGATTACATGAAATAGAAAAGCTTCTGCACAAATAGAATTAATGAGTCTTGGATAAGGAAGGAAATAGTTCAATGGGGGAAAAATCTGTATTATATTTCTTGGATGCAAGTTAAGTACTCAAGATAAAGTAGGTGTGTATGTGTTTGTGTGTATGTATGTATATGTGGGTGTGTAATGTGAGAGCTATGTGTTCCTGGGATAGAATGATGGAAAGAGACAGGCAGACTCAGACATTTAATAATTTTGTAACCCTGGAGAAGTCTTTTAACTCTATTTACCTCAGTTTTCTCATCTATAAGATGAGCTGGAGAAGGAAATGACAAACCTCTTAAAGATCTTTCCTAGGTAAATCCCAAAAGGGGTCCTAAAGAGTCAGACATGATTGAAATCACTAAACAACAACAATTATGATTTCTCAATAGACAAGTGGCCTATAGATACAAATAAAAAATTCTAAAAAGAATTCCAAAAATCTTCACATATCACTTATAAAGGAAAAGAGAGCCAAAATGAATCTGAAGTATTACCCTGCATATTAGCAAAGATGATGAAAAAATGACATCCTTTTGGTGAGGTTATGGATGATAGCTAATACATTGCTGATAAAACTTTGAAATAGTACAAATATTTTGCAAATTAATTTGGCATTATGTAAATAAAGTGCTTAAAATATCAATTCCCTTTGAACTAGAAGCTCCATTACTAGGCTTATGTCCCAAGAAAACCACAGATAAGAAGAAATTCCCCAAATTAAAAAATATATATTTTAGTGCTCCCTTTTGTTGTGTTTGCAAAGAATTGGAATAATAATGAATGTTCAACATTTGAAGAATAGCCAAACCCTATTATACAAATGGAATGTAACATCATGCACTTCAAAGATGATATATGTGATAAATATCAAGATGCATAGAAATATATCTGTGAACTTATGGCAGAGTGAACTAAGCACAGCCAAGGGGGATGTATGCCCAAGAATATAATAACCATGACAATGTAAATGGAGAGAATATTACTATACTAATAAAAATGAATGTAACAGAATATAGAGGCAAATAATGACTCAAATGAAAAGACATGTGAGGGACTCACTAAACCACATTAGTATCCACATATTTTCTGATTTGTCAGTGCATTTATCACTTGTAGTGGATTTCTTCTTCTTTTTCCTATCTTTCCCTTTTCCCTTTTATCCTTTTATGAAATGGCCTTCTGGGAATGAAGAGTAATACTTCCATAAAATTAGACGACATCAATAAATACTTTATTTAAATATGTAAATATAAATTCATCCAAAAAACAAACAGTAACAAATCATCCTAAGGAATACATAGGCTTCAACACATTACTAAGTTCATGACACTAAAAATATTATAGATATCTGTATTAGAATATAACCTCTTTGAAGGGAGGAGTTTTCTCTTTTTCCTTTTTTGTGCCTGTGAGAAATTAGATACAGTAAATGCTCATTGATTGACAGTTTAGAAGTACAAATTATGTTCCAAGGTACGGGAGGAAGGCAAGATGACTGAAGCATAAAGTAATCTGGTGAAGAATATGAGATAGGGGTGGAATTACAAAAGTATCATGCCAGGATTTTCAGTTGGGAGGAGGGGGAGAGAATTTGAACATTACTCATTAAAACAAAAAGGGAACCACTGAAATTGTTGAACAGAGTGGTATGCCAGATCTATGCATAAGGAAAATTAATCTTTGGTGGTTTGAAGGGTAAATTGACAGAGGATGAGAGTGAAGGTTAGACTACCACAAAATCCTACCATTGGAAAAGGCATCAATATCTTTTGGGTTTATGAATCTTGCAACCTAGGAGTCACCCTCCACTTGTCATTCTCAATACTAAGGTCCAATCTGTTGCTAAAAACTATTTTACCTTTGTGCCATCTCTCAAATAAGTCCCCATTCTCTCTTCTGACACTACAGTCACTCTGGGGCAGGCCCTTATCAACTCATGTCTGAACTATTGCACATGAGTGGGCTTGCCTCATATTTTCCCCCATTCCAATCTATCCTTTATTCAGCCATAAAACTGATTTTATAGAATCACATTTTCACTTACTCAATATACTCCTGTGACTCCCTATACCTTCCAGGATAAAATGTAAAATGTATTGTTTGACATTTAAAACATTTCATAGCCTAGACTATTCCTACCATTATTCTTTGAATTTATTCTCTTACATATACTGATCCATCTGGTGAGACTGACCTGGCTGTTTCATGAACAAGACATTACATTTCTTGAATCTGATCATTTCCTCTGGCTGTTTTCCATATCTAGAATGTTCTCCTTCCTATCTCTGACTACTAATTTCTTCAGATTCCTTTAAATCCCAACTAAAACCCCATTTTAATATAAAGTCTTCACTGACCCTCTTTATTCTTATTCTTCCATTCTATTAGTTAATATCCATTTATTTTAAATATGGCTTATATGTATATTGTAAACCTTAAAATTTCTTAGACTTATAAATGTTGGAAATTTCACCATTGGGAAATTTCATACTTGGAAAATTTCTTACTGATAGTGTATTGGAATGTGAACCCCATTGGCATGGGAGGTTCCTTCTCCTCCCTTCTTAAGATTACTTTAGGACAGAAACCTTTTGCTGAACAATGGAAAGGGCTTTGACCTATGCTTAAGCACAGAACAGGAATTTCTTTGAGTCATGATTGATTTTAGAATTGATACAATAGAGATACTTGGAATGACAGAATCAGGTCTTGGAAAATACAATTTCCACCCCACTCAGTCCTAACAGGATTTAGGAAGGGCTGCAGCATAGATCAAAATTTAATTATTTGAGAATATGACCTCCAACAGACATGTGCAAAGCCACAAGACCTCTGGGCGGTCCTGGGTTAAGCTAGAGCCACCATTGGCACAGGGAAATTGATGGACAGTGATTGGTAGATGTGAGAACTGAGGGGAGGGAACTTGGATGGTTTCCTTAAAGATAGAGGGGGTCTGAGGACTGAGGGGGTGGCTGGAGAATTTTGGCTCTGAGTGGTTGGAGAGGTGCTCTAAGAAGCTTGCTCTGAAGGAAGCTGAAGGTGGGGGCCTCTGAGACTGTTTCTCCATTTTGGTCATGTGAGTAATAGGGACTGATCTCTTTTCTTTGCCCCAGCTATCTAAGGGCTTGGGTCCTTTGACTCAGCCTAAACAGAAGGGGTATTTAAGCCCTATTCCCTTCTCTCCCCTTTCTCTCTCCCTCCCTCTCTCTCTCTATCTCTAATTCCTTTCTTCCTCCTGTCTGTAATTAAACTCTATAAAAGGTTGACGGCTGACTTGAGTTTTCATTTAGGAATTACATAGCTGAATTCCTTGGCGATCTTAAATTAATATATATCAGTCTTTTAAAAGTGATTTCCTTGTCACAATATATTTATTGACTTCCTTATATTTTGAGTTCCTGGAGTATAGAGACTATTTTTTCACCCTTTTTGTATCCCAGGTTTAACACAGTAGCTGGTATTTAGTAGCCATTTTATGGATATTGAATAAATTTAGGTTTCGATCATAACCACAGAGTAAGACTATATCAGTGGTGTCAAACTCAAATGGAAAAAGGATCTACTAACCCAGACATAATAACACCTATAAGAGTTGACAAAAAAAAAATAATAATAATATTATTTATTTTCCTTAATACTTTTATTTGTTTTGTTAAATATTCCTCCAATTAGATTTTATTCTGGTTTGGGGCTGAATACAGGAGTTTTGTGGGCCTATTATAACCTGCAGGCTGAATATTATATGAATTTGAATTCTAGGAATCTGGATTCCATTTGATGTATATATGCTTAATACTAATATTATTGCATTGTATATGATGCCTTTTATCAACATGCAATTTCCTTCCTTATCTCAATTAAGTCAATTGTGTCAGTTTTTACTTTCCCTTTGTTTCAGATTATGATTGCTACCCCTGATCTTTTAATTTTAGCTGAAGCATAATAGATTCCACTTCAGCCCTTTATTTTAAACTGAAACTTGGAAATAGAAGATATTTCCCAAACTCACCACAGATGTGGTCAGTCACATTGTATATAAATTTATTTCTACAGACTCCAAATCCCATATTTTTCTACCACAAAATGTTGTCTAATTTTTGAGATATCTATCATAGTTTGTTTTATGCAGGTATAAAATTAAATATTAGACAAGTTACTTCACCTCATTTGGGTTAAACAAAAAGCCAGGTCATTCATGTCAAAGCTTCTACATTGTTTTTTTAGTCTGGCACCTTGTGCTTCAGAAGTGATTTATTTATTATCATCTGTGAATAAATGTACAATTCCACTGAAATGTGTTAAAGCTGTCTGGATCATTGAAAATTCTTTAATGTATTTTTTCTTAGAAAATTACTTATCTGTAAGATTAGGCCAGTAAGTATTATGTTAGCATTTCCCCCACTTCCTTCCCCTCCCCCCACCAGGATAACCTAAAGAGTAGAAAAAGTTTCTTTCCCCTCAAGTTATATTTAAAGCATTTTTTAAATTTAAATTAATTTATTCAGTCAATTTAGAACATTATTCCTTGGTTACAAGAATCATATTATTTCCCTCCCTCCCCTCCCCCCACCTTCCCATAGATGACGCACAATTTCACTAGGTATTACATGTGTCCTTGACCAAAACCTATTTCCATGTTGTTGGTGTTTGCATTAGGATGTTCATTTAGAGTCTACATCCCCAGTCATATCCTTCGACCAATGTATACAAGCAGTTGTATTTTCTTCTGTGTTTCTACTCCCACACTTTTTCCTTTGTTTACTTAAAGCATTTTTTAAAAGTAAGTCAATATTGAATCTTTTTTCATAATTGAAAGCTTAACTAAAATAACCACCCAATTAAATGGACTTCATTTTTGTTGTTGTCATCCAGAACATCTTTTGCTTTTTGATTGGCATTCAAGTTTATTCTTATATATAATATACTGACCCCTGCAATAGCAATATTGCTATTCTAATTATAAGAAGTAAGAGGCCAGATTTTATTGATACTCTTCCAATATGCCATTTGTTGAATAGGAAATTTAACTTGTGTTCCTGATTAAATATTAAATTTCTTATTTTTATTGTTTTATTCATTATATATTTTTTAAATTTTTCATTCTTTTTTTGTCAATTATTCAAGTCATGATCATAGTGATTAAAATTTCTATCATAAATTCTGTATGAAATATCTGTTTCCATGAATACTCTTCAGTTAAAACAATAGTTTTAATAAAGTGACTATTTCATGAAAAATGATCTTTTAGTTTTAATTCCAAAATAATCAGTCATTTAATCTCACTCAGTTTTAGCTCTCTCAGTTGAAAAAATGGAGATAATAATAGCACTTACCTCCAAGACTTGTGAGAATCAAGAAAAAAACCTTTGTGAATTATTTTCTAAATCTTAAAATGATATAGAGCTGTAATGAAGAAACAGAATGAATCACATTGTTGATCTTGACTAGCCACACCTTAAATATTATAATACTATAAAGATTACATTACATCAACATAAGGAAAGGAGATGATGATACAAATGGTCAACTTAAATCCTTGGAGATGAAAAAGTGAAAACTTGGGCCAATTTATATAGTGCAGTCTTAGACATTTAAAAAAAAATAGATGGCAAAATGCATAATACTGAGATATTTAAAGGAAGACTCATACCCTCACATCACATAATTTCTTTTCAAATATGGTCACAAATCTATAATATTTTCTTTTGATTTCATAGAATAGAAAATATTATATATGTTCTTAATATTTAATTTCCTTTCTTCTATCAAATTGTTGAATAGTAAATTTTATATTATTTTATTGTTAATTAATACTGCTCAACTTCATTTAGGAAAAAATTCACAGGGAAAGGATTTGGCAAGTAGGCAGGGAGGGCAAAAAAAAAACACAACAAAAACCTTGTCACTTTGGCTAGAATGAATATAGTACCAAATGTTGTCTGGCAGACCATAAAAATCTACATCCCAGACTTTTTTTACTCATCATGATTTTAGCTTCCTTCTGTGAAACATATCTGTTATTCAAGCCAAGTCTTTGTTTTTACTGTATATAAATGAATATGTAGGTTAAAAAAAGCAGTTAACGAGTGGTTTACAAAAACTCTTATTCATTCATTATCTCATCTGCCCTCTTGAAAATGCTGTTTGGTAAATATTCTAAATATTATCTTACTAATTCTACGTGATGAGGAAGTATCATATCAAAGAAACCAAATAACCCCAAATCAAAGTTGAAGAGCTAGAGTTTGTATCTATATTTTACTTAAAAAACTAATGCTCCTTATAGAACATAAACCCCTTGAGGGCAATTTTTCTAGCTTTGTTTATGTTCTTGGTGTGTTGGATAGTTCCTACTGCATAATAGACATGATTAATGTATGTGGTTGCCTCTTCTTTTCACCATGTCAAAAAACACAACCGTTTGTTTATTCTGCTATTTCCAGAAAACTCTTTAGTTGTTTTGGTGTTATGGGAGACAGGGCAATAGAAGATAATCAAGGATCAGTAGGATCTGTGCAAGAATTTTTTTATTTTTTACAAAGTTGGAAAATCTCAGAGATCAGTTGTCATGGAAACCATATTAATGTGAAAATCAAACATTTTCTTTTCAGAGAAGCCATACAAATTCTAAAAGCAAAGCAGAGGTTATGGATTTTATTTTACTGACCCTATATTATTGTAACCCTAAATAATTTTGTATATTATCATTCAGTGCATATCTATATGGCTTTGGCTTCCTTAAAATCAGTTCCTGAAAGTCAGCATTAATACCGGAAATACTCCATTGAATTCTAATAAAGTTATACACTCAAATATGAATAATGCACTTTAATGATATAATGATTACTACCCTTGTAATCAGCATGTTTAATTGTTATGAAGGATATATAAATACATTGAGATTATATGTGCATGTGTTTTAATCTCTTTCATTATTCTTTCTCCCAGGAATATGCTTGCAAATCTGTAAAGTATCACAGTCTCAGAAGAATTTAAATTAAATTATACAAAAGATAATGGAAAGATTCATGGTGGATGTATACATGTGGCCTATTATTAGGAAGGACTTTACGCCTTGCTTGTAAGTGATGTAAAATCTATCTTCAAAGATAATGAAGTTAGAAAATAACATGATCAGGTCATGTAGTATTAAGATTAAGAAATGAGTGCTGCACTGGTATCGATGAACTATTAAAAGAATCAGATGAAAGACCCTAGTATACTGGCTGGATTCACTATGAAGAAAATATGGAAATGTGAACAAGACACTCAAAGGCTAAAAGAATGTGAATGGATTATGATCTAAACTGGTGAAAGTACTGCCCAGTCAAATGATTTGCATTTATTAAAGGCCATGTTCCAGGAACTATTCCAAGTGCTAGGGATACAAGAAATGGAAAAAAAAAAAGCCATGCTCTCAAAATTCACAGTATGGTGCAGAAAATCACATGCAAAGAGCTGTATTCAATAAAGACCTATCTGGATAAATCTGGGATAATTTCAGAGTAAATGCAAGAAAATTAAGACAGACTTGCTTGTATATGTACATGGGGCTGGGTGGGAAGGTTGCAGGAATGTACTTTAATTTAGACTTTTTGGAAGCCAGGGAAACCAAAAGGTAGATATAAAAAGGAAACATATTTTATGCTTGAAGGACTGCCAGAGAAAATGCTTGGAATTCGGAGATGGACTTTTGTTTTCAAGGAGCAGCAAGGAGATTAATGTCATTTGATCTCTGAGTATATCAGGGGAGTTAGATGTGAGAAGACTAGAAAGGTTGAGGGGAGCAAAGTTATAAAGAACTTAAAAAAAAAACAAAAAGAATATCTTATAGAACTGTGGAAGTAATGAAATCTGTTTGTATACAGTGAAAAGTGAAGATTGGGGGTAGGGAGTTAGGAATTGGACCTGTGATTTCTTTGGTCAGGGAATTCAGAGATAATGTAATTTTGTCTACCAATGAATTTGGGCATCTTCTTTGCAACTTAGAAAGTTACCAAGAGCAGTGAGAAGTTAAGTGACTTTTTCATGGAAACATGGTCAATATATGCAGTAAAAGCAAGGCTTTTAGTTGTAAGGTCCACTTTTTATCCACTACCCTTGACACTTTTCCTAGCATATTGCCTCTAAAAATGATGAGAAGGCTGTATGAATTAATGATTCAAAATTGCCCCATCTTCATAAAAGACAACATGGTATAGTTGAAAAAGCACTGTATAGTCAGAGAACAGGAATTGAAATACTGTCACTGCTACTTACTACCCATACGACAGATAAATTCTTAGCCTCTTTGTGCCTGAGTCTTTCCCTCTATACAGTAAGGAATTTCCAGTACAAATTATCACCAATATCTATTCTAATTCTAAATTTAATAATTAAAAGAAAATAGAAAGCCTTCTGTAAGTCCAGTTATCCTTTTATTCATCAACCACTCATAGAAAGATGCTTTCTGACTTACTTTGGAGACAAACCAACTTTCAATTATGCCTTCATCTACCAGGAATTCTTTTTTTTTAAGATTAAATAAATATGAGTTGTGTTGGAAATATCTAGAAATGCTGATGATTTATGTGGGTTTATTTTGTACCCTGCAACTTTGCTAAAGCTGTTGATTATTTCCCTTTGCTTTTTAGTTGATTTTCTAGGATTCCTTAAATAGCCATCATATCATCTGATGAGTGATAGTTTAGACTCTTCATTGCCTACTTACATCTCTTCAATTTCTTTTTCTTTTCTTAATTACTACCACTAGTGTTTCTAATACAATCTTAAATAATAGAGGCATCTCTTGGGCATCCTTGGTTCACTACTGATCTTTTGGGGATGGCTTCTAACTTATCCCCATTTCAGATTATTCTTGCTGTTGGTTTTAAATATATATTGTTTATTATTTTTAGGAAAGGTCCATCTGTTCCTATACTTTCTAGTGTTTTCAATAACAATGGGTGTTGAATTCTGTCAAAGGCTTTTTCTACATCTATTGAGATAATCATGTAATTTCTGTTAGTTTGGTTATTGATATGGTCAATTATATGGATGGTTTTCCTAACATTTAACCAGTCTGGCATTCCTGGTATAAATCCTACCTGACCATAGTGAATAATCCTCATGATAACTCTCTGGAGTTTTTTTTTTTTTTGCTAATATTCTACTTAAGATTTTTGCATCTATGTTCATTAAGGAGATTTGGTCTATAGTTTTCTTTCTCTGCTTTTGGTCAGCCTGGCTTTGGAATCAATAGCATATTTGTGTCATGAAAGGAATTTGGTAAAACTCCTTTGCTTATTTTGTCAAATAGTTTGTATAGTATTGAGATTAGTTGTTTTTTAAATGTTTGATAGAATTCACTTATGAATCCATCTGGATCTGGGAATTTTTTTAAAGAGTTCCTTGATGGCTCATTCAGTTTCTTTTTTTGAGATAGAATTGTTTAAGTATTTTGTTTCCTCTTTTATAAATCCAGTGATTTATACATCATATAGTGTAGTTCTGGTTTTTAATCTATTCTACTATATGCTTGCTTTTTATGGGTGAGTTCATCCCATTCACATTCAGTGTTATGATAATTTTCTGTGCATTCCCCTCTATTTTGACTTCCTCCTTTGATTCTGCCTTTTCTCTTATCCCTCATATCCTCCCCTTCAACTTTTTGCTTTTAGTCCATTTCCCCACTTTCCCCTCCTCAATGTTATTCTCCTTCCTACCCTCTCCCTTCTTATTATCTACCTCTTACCATAGTGTCTTTTAAACAATCCCCCAAAATCTCCTTCCCCGTATTGCTTTCCTCCTGACCATGCCATTTATAATTCTTCTACTTCTCTATAGGGCATAATAAAATTCTCTGCCCCAATTGATTTGACTGTACTTTCCTCTCTAAGACAATTCCAATAAGCATAAGATTTAAGTATTACCTCTTGTCAACCTCTTCCTGCCTTCCATTGTCTGGGTCTTTCCCCCTTTCCCCTCTTTGTGCTTCTTTATGAAATATATATTTCCTCCCATTTTATCTCTATCCATTTCTCTCAGTATTATACTTTTTTACACCTAGTTTTTATATATTTTTGACATATCATCCCAGATATTTTATCACTCTAACCTCTAAGTATACCCCCTTCAAGCTACTTCAATGATAGTAACAATTTTAAGAGTTTCCAATATCTTTTCATGTAGGAAAACAAATTATTTTTATGATGATAATCTGATAAGCTTTACAGAGTCTTTTGCATTTGTTATATTATTTACACCACTTAATCAATCTATGTGGTTGATGCTAGAAAGATTATATTTTAGTGAATAGATTAATGTGCTGAACTTGTAACCACCTAAGAAAAATTTTGAAAGAGCAATATAAAGGATACCATAATTGTAAAGAGAGAAATAGGTTCTAGGAATAGATTGCTGTTATGGTTTAAGGACTGAAAAGTGTCAAGAGGAGAGACACTTGGGTTGTCACCCTCCTTTATTCCCTCCCCCCTTCCAAAACTGGCAAAAAATTCAATCTGGATTATACATGTATTATCATGCAAAACATTTCTGTATCATTCATTTTTAAGTGAATAATTTTTTTTCAAGTTTACACCTGGTTTATTCTTTGATTTAAATGATTAACTTAATGCAGAGTCCAGGTAAGCTTCATTCATACATAAATGAAGAAACTGAGTCCAGAAAAAAGAAGGCTTTCTTTTTACCCCCAAATGACAAAATAGTTGCACTCAAGCCTAGAGTTTAGGTCTTTTAACTGTCACTCAGTACACTACATAGTATGCTATTAGGTTAAGCCACTCAGCAAATGGATAGTTAGATGTTAATGTTGACATTGATGTTAATGATATTGATGACACTGATATTGTTGGTAGTAATGATGATTATGTTGATGATGTTGATACTGCTGGTGTTGATGATAATGACAATGTTGATGAAGATGTTAATGATGATATTGATGATGTTAAGGATGATGTTTATGATGTTTTTCTTGATGATGATGATGTTGTTGATATTGATGATGATGATGCTGATGCTGATGCTGATGATGCTGATGATAGAATTTGGAATTAGAGTTTTTCGTCCATTTAAAGCTTTCTGATCCTTCCCACTATAATGATTAAAATTTTCTTAGAGACTGTCTCCAAACTCTTTCACCTTTCCATTGTTCTGATCTTCCCCCCCTTCTCCCATGGACTTCTTTATGAAATATAAAATTACCTCATTTTACTTATTTTCCCATTACTCTTAGTATTATCCTCTTTTTTTTTACCCTTAGTTTATAAATGTATATATAAACTATAGGATTCTAATTTTTAAAGACTGAATTTCATCCTTGTCTTTATGGTCATCCTTATCCTTCTGGTCTGTTTATATATATAAATATATATGACATTTCATCCTATACAGTTTGTTATTGTTCCCTCTAAGTTTACTTCTTTTAGGTATCCTGATGATAGTAACAATTTTTAAGAGTAACCAATATCATCTTTTCTTATAGGAATACAAATCATTTGAACTTATTGAATTCCTTAAAAAATATTTTTTGGGTTTTTTAACTACCTTTTGGTGATTCTCTTGAGTTCTGTGTTTGGGCATCAAATTTTCTGTTTAAGTCTGGTCTTTGCTTCAGTTGTTCTTAGAAATCTTCTATTTTATTAAATGACAATACATTCACCTGCAAGAATATTATAAATTTTGCTGGATAGTTGATTCTTGGTTGAAGACCTAGTTCCCTTCCTTTCTAGAATATCATATTCCATGCCTTCTGGTCCTTTAGTGTGACTACATCCAGATCCTGTGTTATACTAACTGTGGCTCCATGATATCTGAATGGTTTCTTTTTAGCAATCTGTAGTATCTTTTCCTGGTCTGGTTGTTCTTTAATTTGGCTGTAACATTCCTGGGTATTGACAATTGGGGATTAAATGGAGGAGGTAATCTGTGCATTCTTTCAATTTCCAATTTTCCCTCTTGTTAAAGAGTATTGAAGAAGTTTTCTGGAATGATTTCCTGTAAAATGACGTCCAGGCTTTTTCTTGTGCCATGATTTTCCTGTAGCCTAATAATTTTTAAATTATCTCTTCTGGATCTATTTTCCAGTTCTGGAGTTTTATCACTTAGGTTTTTCGTATTTTCCTCAATTTTTTCATTCTTTTGATTTTATTTTATAGAATCTTGCTGCCTTGGGAATTAATTTGCTTCTAGTTGTAGGATTCTATTTTTAAAAGATTGAATTGCATCCCTGTCTTTTTGGTCATCCTTATCCTTCTGGTCTGTTTATTTTTATTTTTATTTTTTTGTCATCTTTCATATTTTTTGCCTCATTTTCAATCTGGTCAATTCTGGTTTTCAAAATACAATTTTCTTAATTTAGTTCATGTGCATCTATTTCCAGATGACTTATTTTGCTTTTTTCATTTTTCCCAATTGTCTCCAGCCTCTCTTAATTATTTTTTGAATTATATTTTGAGTTCTTCCAAAGCCTTTGTCCAAATGCTGGAGTTTCTGTGTTTTTGCTTGATGTCCCTTGTTCCCTCTCTGTTCTATTTACTCTTTGCTCATTACCTGAATGGTACCATTGATTTATTGTAATTTCTTTTTCTTTTGTTGATTCATACTTTTCCCTTCTTTTCCCTCTCCTTATTGACTATATTCTTTCTCCTCTGAGTATTTGCTGAATCTGTGGATTTGGGCTATTCTGTCATAGAGGGCCTTTTTCTCTGCTCTGCTGATTGACTAGATTAGGCTGATGGAGTATTAATTAGCCCTGAGGTCAGATCTTTCCCAGCTGGCAGTAGAAGCTAAAGCTGTAGGTTAAGTTGTAGAGTCTAAAGGGAGCTGTGGTTCTTTCTCTGTTACAGGGTATTCTGTAGTGGTTTCAGCATTTCACCCTGTGATCATCAGCAGGATTCTTTTTTTTTTTAAACAATATTTTATTTTATTATTTCCAAGAACTATTAGTTAGAGACAAAGATCATTTTCTTTTCCTCCACCCCCCCAGCTCTCCCATAGCCAACGCGCGAATCCACTGGGTATCACGTGTGTTCTTAATTCGAACCCATTTCCATGTTGTTGATATTTGCATTAGTGTTCATTTAGAGTCTCTCCTCAGACATGTCCCCTCAAACCCTGTAGTCAAGCAGTTGCTTTTCCTCGGTGTTTTTACTCCCACAGTTTGTTCTCTGCTAGTGGATAGTGTTTTTCTCCTAGATCCCTGCAGATTGTTCAGGGACATTGCATTACCAGTAATGTAGAAGTCCATTATGTTCGATTATACCACAGTGTATCAGTCTCTGTGTACAATGTTCTCCTGGCTCTGCTCCTCTTCCTCTGCATCACTTCCTGGAGGTTGTTCCAGTCTCCATGGGATTCTGACACTTAATTATTCCTTTTAGCACAGTAGTATTCCATAACAAACATATACCACAATTTGTTCAGCCATTTTCCAATTGAAGGGCATCCCCTCATTTTCCAATTGTTGGCCACCACAAAGAGCACAGCTAGGAATATTCTTGTACAAGTCATTTTCCTTATTATCTCCTTGGGGCACAAACCCAGCAGCTATGGCTACATCAAAGGGCAGACAGTCTTTTATTGCCCTTTGGGCATAGTTCCAAATTGCCCTCCAGAATGGTTGGATCAATTCACAACTCCACCAGCAATGAATTAATGTCCCGACTTTGCCACATCCCCTCCAGTATTCACTACTTTCCTCTGATGTCATGTTAGACAATCTGCTAGGTTTGAGGTGATATCTCAGAGTTGTTTTGATTTGCATCTCTCTGATTATAAGAGATTTAGAACATTTTTCATGTGCTTATTAATAGTTTTGATTTCCTTATCTGTAAACTGCCTATTCATGTCCCTTGCGCATTTATCAATTGGAGAATGGCTTGATTTTTTGTACAATTGATTTAGCTCATTATAAATTTGAGTAATTAAAACTTTGTGAGAGGTTTTTATCAAGATTGCTTCCCAGTTTGTTATTTCCCTTCTGATTTTGGTTACATTGGTTTTGCTTGTAGAGAAACTTTTTCATTTGATGTAATAAAAATCATTTATTTTATATTTTTTGACTCTATGTCATGCTTTGTTTTAAAGACTTTTCCTTCCCACAGGTCTAACATGTATACTATTCAGTGTTCACCTAATTTACTTATAGATTCCTACTTTATTTCAAGTTGTTCACCCATTCTGAGTTTATCTTGGTGTAGGGTGTGAGGTGTTGGTCCAAGCCTAATCTCTCCCACGCTGTCTTCCAGTTTTCAGAGCAGTTTTTATCAAATAGTGGATTTTTGTACCAAAATCTGGGATCTTTGGGTTTATCATATACTGTCTTGCTAAGGTCACTTGCCCCACGTCTATTCCACTGATCCTCCTCTCTGTCTCTTAGCCAGTACCAAATTGTTTTGATGACTGCTGATTTGTAATATAGTTTGAGATCTGGGACTGAAACCCCCTTCCTTTGTATTTTTTTCCATAATTTCCCTGGATATCTTTGATCCTTTGTTCTTCGAAATGAACTTTGTTATGTTTTTTTCTAAATCAGTAAAGAAATTTTTTGGAAGTTCAATGGGTATGGCACTATATAGATAAATAAGTTTGGGTAGGATATTCATTTTTATTATATTGGCTAGTCCTACGCATGAGCAATTAATGTTTTTCCAATTGCTCAAGTCTAGTTTTAGTTGTGTGGCGAGTGTTTTGTAGTTGTGTTTATATAGTTCCTGTGTTTGTCTCGGGAGATAGATTCCTAGGTATTTTATTTTGTCTAAGGTGATTTTGAATGGCATTTCTCTTTCTAGTTTTTGCTGCTGAGCTGTGTTGGAAATATTTAGAAATACTGATGACTTATGTGTGTTTATTTTGTATTCTGCAACTTTACTAAAGTTTTTGATTATTTCAATTAGCTTTTTGGTTGAATATCTAGGATTCTTTAAGTAGACCATCATGTCATCCACAAAGAGCGATAACTTGGTCTCCTCGTTGCCTATTTTGATGCCTTTGATGTCCTTTTCTTCTCTAATTGCTACTGCTAGTGTTTCTAGTACAACGTTAAATAATAGAGGTGATAATGGGCATCCTTGTTTCACTCCTGATCTTATTGGAAATGCATCTAGTTTATCCCCATTGCAGATGATATTAGCTAATGGTTATAGATATATACTGTTTATTATTTTTAGGAAAGACCCTTCTATTCCTATGCTTTCTAGTGTTTTTAATAGGAAAGGGTGTTGAATTTTATAAAAGGCCTTTTCTACATCTATTGAAATAATCATGTGATTTTTGTTGGTTTGCTTGTTCATATGGTCAATTATGTGGATGGTTTTCCTAATAGTGATCCACCCTGCATCCCTGGTATAAATCCTACTCGATTATGATGGATGACCCTTCTGATCACTTGCTGGAGTCTTTTTGCTAGTATCCTATTTAAGATTTTTGCATCTATATTCATTAGGGAGATTGTCTATAATTTTCTTTCTCTGTTTTTGACCTGCCTGGTTTTGGAATCAGTACCATGTTTTTGTCATAAAAGGAGTTTGGTAGAACTCCTTCTTTGCTTATTATGTCAAATAGTTTGTAGAGTTAGTTTGTAGAGTACTGGGATTAACTGTACTTTGAATGTTTCAGAGAATTCACTTGTGAATCCATCGGGCCCTGGGGATTTTTTCTTAGGGAGTTCTTTGATGGCATTTTGGATTTCATTTTCTGATATGGGATTATTTAAATATTCTATTTCTTCTTCTGTTAGTCTAGGCAGTTGTATATATTCATCCATATCGCCTTGATTGGTATATATATTGACATAAAATTGGGCAAAGTAATTTTTAATGATTGCCTTAATTTCCTCTTCATTGGAGGTGATGTCCCCCTTTTCATCTTTGATGCTGTTAATTTGCTTTTCTTCTTTCCTTTTTTAAATTAAATTGACCAGTACATTGTTTATTTTGTTTGTTTTTTCAAAGTACCAGCTTCTAGTATTATTTATTAAATTGATACTTTTATCATTATCTATTGTATTAATTTCTCCCTTTTGTTAGGATCTCTAGTTTGGTTTTCTTCTGGGGGGTTTTAATTTGTTCGTTTTCAAGTTTTTTTTTTTACTTGCATTTCTATTTCATTGATCTGTGCCCTCCCTAGTTTGTTAATATATACACTCAGGGATATGAATTTACCTCTGATTACTGCTTTGGCTGCATCCCAAAAAGTTTGAAAGGATGTCTCACCATTGTCATTTTCCTCAATGAAATTATTAATTGTTTCTATGATTTGTTCTATAACTAAACAATTTTGGAGTATCATACTATTTAATTTCAAATTAATTTTTGATTTGATTTTCCAGGTACCCATACTGATCATTATTTTTATTGCCTTGTGATCTGAAAAGGCTGCATTTATTATTTATGCTTTTCTGCATTTGTATGCCATGTTTCTGTGACTTACTTTATGGTCAATCTTTGTGAATGTGCCATGTGGTGCTGAGAAGAAGGTGTATTCCTTTTTGTCCCTATTTATTTTTCTCCATATGTCTATTAACTCTAATTTTTCTAAGATTTCTTTCACTTCTATTACCTCTTTCTTGTTTATTGTTTTTATTTGATTTATCTAAATTTGATAGTGGTTGGTTCAAATCTCCCACTAATATGGTTTTACTGCCTATTTCTTCCTTCAATTCTCCTATTTTCTCCATTAGAAAATTAGGTGCTATACTATTTGGTGCATACATGTTGATTAGTGATATTTCCTCATTATCTAAAGTCCCTTTGAAAAAAAAATATAATTATCTTCCCTATCCCTTTTAATCAGGTCTATTTTTTATTTGGCTTTGTCAGATATCATGATTGCAACTCCTGCCTTCTTTCTATCAGTTGAGGCCCAGAAAGTCTTACTCCATCCTTTAATTCTGACCTTGTGGGTGTCAACCCACCTCATGTGTGTTTCTTGAAGACAACATATGGTAGGGTTTTGGATTCTAATCCATTCTGCTATTGGTCTGCATTTTATGGGTGAGTTCATCGCATTCATATTCAACGTTATGATTGTCACTTGTGGACTCCCTGGCATTTTGATATCCTCCCCTAATTCTGACGTTACTTATTTAGCTATAACCTTTTAAGCCAGTGATTTACTTTAAATCAGTCCCCCTATTCCCCTCCCTTGATATGTTTCCCTTTCTAGCCCCAACTTTTTTTCCCTCCCCCTGCCCCCTCTCCTTCCCTCTCTTTTTGTGTTCCCTCCTCCCCTACCCCCCCCCTTGGTTTTCCCTTTTCCCTACCCCTGTTTGGTAAGATAGAATTCAAGATCACAATGGATCTGGATGCTCTTCCCTCTCAGAGTTGATTTCACTGAGAGTAAGGTTTAAGTAAAAACTCTCTTCCTTTCCTTCTTGTTTTCTTCCCCTCCCCTTCCCATGTGTATCTTTGTTTGAGAAAGATTATTCTATTTAGTCCCCCCCCTATTTCTTGGAGTATATCTTAGTACCATCTATGATTCCTCCCTCTGTTTTCCTTTCTATCCCCCCCTTTCTCCATATCATCTTGATGCCCCAAACATTCCCTATGTGTGATTCTTCTTACTACTCTTTTGATGCATATAATTTTTGAGAGTTACACATTACTTTTTCCCCACATATTAATATATATAAATTGATATAAATGTAGTTCTTATAGAAGAGAGGTTGAATAAAGGAAAAAGATAACATTTTTCTCCTTTTCCCTTTCCTTCATATTTAATTTTTCAGGTATTCCATGCTCTTTGTTTTTTGATATTGAACTTTCCACAGAGCTCTGGTCTTTTCTTTGCAAAAACTTGGAAATATTCTATTTTGTTGAATGCCCAAACTATCCCCTGGAAGTATATAATCAATTTTGATGGGTAGCTGATACTTGGTTGAAGACTCAGCTCTCTTGCCTTTCTGAAAATCATGTTCCATCCCTTATGGTCCTTCAGAGTGGATATTGCAAGGTCTTGTGTGACCCTGATTGGCATTCCTTTATATCTAAATTGTCTTTTTCTGGCTTCTTGTAAGATTTTTTCTTTTGCTTGAAAGTTTTGGAATTTGGCGATTACATTCCTGGGAGTTGTCTTTTGGGGATTTAGTGTAGAGGGTGTTCTGTGAGCTCTGTCAGTGGCTGTATTGTTCCCTTGTTCTAGAATCTCTGGGCAATTTTCTTTGATTATATCTTGTATCACCATGTCCAGTTTGGTGTTTATTTCTGGCTTTTCTGGAAATCCAATTATTCTCAGATTGTCTTTCCTTCCTCTGTTTTCCAAATCTGTCACCTTGTCAGTGAGATATTTTATGTTCTCTTCTAATTTCTTAGGCTTTTGGTTTTGCTTTATTAATTCTTGCTCTTTTGCAAGATCATTGTCTTCCAGTTGCCTGATTCTGACCTTTAAAGCCTGGTTTTCCTTTTCAGCTTGGTCAAACTGTTTCTGTAGTTGCATTTTTTTGTGCTTCAGATTGCCGAGTTCCTTTTGGATTGTTTCCCATTTTTCATTCCAGGCTTCCATCTTTTTGTAATTTCTGATTTAAATTCCTCAAGAGTTTGTGGAGAATTTCCATTTCTTGTGGACGGTTTTGGAGCATTTACTTGTGTTTCCTCTTCTATCTCCTCTTTATTTTGTATTTTTGCTCCTTAAAATGCATCTAAAGTCACCCTCTTCTTCTTGCTTTTCTTGGTTTTTGGAGGCTTTTGCACTTCTGTACTGTTTGCCATCTTTATCTGAGTGAGGAGGCCTGTCTCTTTGTGTA
Source organism: Monodelphis domestica (assembly GCF_027887165.1). Taxonomy (NCBI): domain Eukaryota; kingdom Metazoa; phylum Chordata; class Mammalia; order Didelphimorphia; family Didelphidae; genus Monodelphis; species Monodelphis domestica. The sequence goes on from NC_077230.1 coordinate 158,679,664, forward strand.
TCTGTCTGATAGTCTGAGGCTTTAGCCCCAGGCAATTTGTCCATTCTCTGCAGCTGCTCTGTCTTCCTGGGAAACCCAGGATCTGCCCTCCCCTGCCTGCCAGCGTTTTGGGTGTTACTGCTCTCAGTTCCCTATAGTTGCTTCTCCACTGCCTTACTTCCATGCTCTGGGCCTGGCACAGCACTGTCCGAAAGGTATCTCAGTGCCTTTGCTGGCCCTGAGGTTTCTGTTCTTTCAGAATACCTTGCTCTCCAAGGGGGGGGAGGGGTAGTGGCCTCCCTGGGTTCTGAGAGCTCCTGATAGGATTAAGTTCAGCTGGTTTGGGCCAAATGTGCCCCAAAAGAAAAAAAAAAACAAAAACAAATAGACAAAAAACAAACAAACAAACAAACAAACAAAAACCTCCTCAAAAACCTCCTCTGTAGTCTGTGTTGATGCCCTGAGACTGGCCCAGGTTACTTTCAAGGAATGCCCTTCGGAGCAACCCCTTTGCCAGCCCTGAGGTTTCTGTCCTTTAAGAAGCTCTGAAGGCTCCTGATGGGATTAGGTTTGGCTGGTGCACTGAAGCTGGAACCTCCTGTGAGACTCAAATGGAAGGACCCAACCAGGGGGCTACAGGCTTCCCCCTTCTCTGTTTCCCTGCCATCTGTGTTGGGTGCCCCAGAGACAGGCTCAGGCTGCTTTCAAGGTGAGTCCTTCAGAATAGCCAGCCCTGAGGTCCTTTTCCTGGTCCTGAGGTTCCCACTGCTGTGGGCTCAGCACTCTGGGTTGGGGGGGGGATGGGTGCTGGAACCTTAGTTCTGCCTACCCATTAGATCTGAGTGATCTATGGTTCTGGCATTTGAGGGGCGTACCTTTTGATCCAAGTCGAGGAGGAGGGTTCCCCGGGTCTGTCCTGTTGTTCAGTTTGAATTTTGGTGCCCTAGGAGCATTCAGTTTGTGATCAGTAAGGAAGGGTTTTTAGAGGTCTGAACTTTTGCTGCCTCTAAGCCGCCATCTTGACCATAAGTTCTGTATCAGCAGGATTCTTACAGAGGCTCTCAGTGCAATTGGTGGGGGAAGGGTCTTTGAGATTGAGCTTTCTTGCCCTCTGAATGCTTCTTTTGCCCTAACGATAGACTATATTAAGCTAGGTAGAGCTGATCTGAGGAGCTGGATGTGCCCTGAGGCTAAAATCTCAAGGAGCAGAAGGCAAATATGGAAAGTAGTGGCTGTGACTAGGCTGCCCTCCCCTCCACTCCTCTCCTCCAGCTGCTTCCCTGTTAGCTGTGGTTAGAGCCCTGAACCTGGCACAGTTGTGGAAGCAAGGCATTCCCTCCAGGCTGGAGCCCTCCCCAAGATCCTAACAATGGCCAGAGACTCAGCACAGTAGGTGGGGGAATGATCCTGGGACTTTCCTTCTGCCTTTTCCTTAAAATCAAGAACTTAGCCTTCTCTGAGTACCTTTTAAATTTAATTGAGCAGGAGGGTCCCCCAGCTCTGCCATTTTGTTAGATTTGGTTTTCTGACCCCTTGAAGTACTTTGTTTTTGATTGATATGGGAGGGTTTTCATAAATGTCTGGACTTTTGCTGCTTCTAAGAGGCCATCTTTACTCTACACCCCTTACAAATCATTTTAATTTATTGGGTCCCTTAATTATTTTTCCTTTCTTGATTACCTTTTGGTGGTTCTCTTGAGTACTGTATTTTGGCAGTAAATTTTCTCTTTAAGTCTGGTCTTTTCTCCAGGAGGGATTGGAAATATTCTATTTTATTAAATGACTATACTTTCCTGTGCAAGAATATAGTCAATTTTGCTGGGTAGTTGATTCTTTGGTGTAGAGTTCACTTGATTTCTGGAATATTATATCCCATGCGTTCCAGGTCACTCAGTGTGGATGTAGCTAGGCCCTGTATAATCCTGACTGAGCCTCCATGATATCTGAATTGTCTCTTTTTAGCAGCTATACTAGTTGGGTATCAGGAACTAAAGTTTGCAAAGTCTAAGAGAGAAAGGCAACATATAAAAGGAGCACTACTTCCTCTCTTAGGTAGAGCTACACAAGGAAAGGTGAGAGATTTGATCAAGGTCCAAAGCTGAAAGGTAAGGAGGATATCTCCTTCAGTCTCTTGTTTCTGGTTTCTTCCCTTCTAGATATTATTCTGAATCCCTTAGCACATTAGATGAATAAGATGTATAGTTTCTTCTGGATTAATAATATCTATTTATTCTTTGTAGTATTTAGGAATGGTAGCTTTATGGTAGAGGGAAAATTAGGAAATACCTAATTTCTATTTTAACCTAAATTCCCCTCAGGGGCTGATGGCTCAGGTCTGGGGACCTGAGGCCCTGAGAGATTGTAGAGGCAGGCTGTTGTATTTTCATGGCATAGAGAGATGTACAGTTATTGAAGACATCAATTAAAAATCTTCTTAATTGGATAGTCTCCTATCTTCCCCGAAGGGAAAAAGGTTCTATTCACTACTGAGGAAGGATGGCTAATCTGATTTTCTTCAGATAGATAAGGGATCACAACAGATTGAGCTCAGCAAGATGCTCCTCTCCCTTCAAGTTCAAAATAGAGAAGAATCCTCTCCCCAGTTGCTGATCTCCTTTTCTTGGCTAGAGGTTCTAGCCCATCCTCTGTTGACAGCAGAATTCCATTCTCTCCATGCCTGATGTTTTCCTGTAAACCACGTCCTTGCAATTCAGTCTGTAACTCTCTCATTCACATAGCTTATAATATCTTTTCTTTGGTTTGGAATTTCTTGAACTTAGCTATAACATTTCTGAGCATTGTTAATTGGGGATTTAATGCAGGAGGTGATTTGTCAATTCTTTCAGCCTCTACTTTCCCATCTTGTTTACAAATATCAGGGCAATTCTCTTGGAAAATTTCCTGTAGAATGCAGTCCAGACTTTTTCTTTTGTCATGATTTTCAGGTAGTTCGATAAGTCTTACATTGTCTCTCCTGGATTAATTTTCCAGGTCTGTAGTTTTATAAATGAGGTATTTCAAATTTTCCTCAATTTTTTAATTCTTTAGATTTTTTTTATGCATTCTTGCTGCCTTTTGAAGTCATTCATTTCAAATGTTTGGTTCTAATTTTTAAAGAGTGAATTTCATTCCAGACATTTTGACCCTCCTCCTTTTGATTTATTTTTCTTTTTAGGTCATTGTTTTTTTCTTTTAATTTCTTGGTCTCATTTTCAAGCTCAATTTTCAAGTCAATTCTGCATTTCAAGACACTATTTTCTTGTTGTAGTTCATGTGCCACTGTTTTGAGATGACCTATTTTGTTTATGAAGTTCTTTTCTCAATTTTCTTCAATGTCTCTTCAAAGTTTTTTAAATTATTTTTTTGAATTTTCTTCCAGTCCATTGGTCCAAATCTTTGAAGTTCCTGAAGTTTTGCTTATTTTTCCTTGGTCCTCCTCTGTTTCATTTGTTTTTTGTTTATTACCTGAATAGAAGCTGTTGATTGTAATTTCTTTTTTTTCTTTTTTTCTGTTGTTTATTCATATTTTTTCTTCTTTTCCCTCTTCTTATTGGCTGCATTTTTCTCCACTGTTTATTTGCTGGATCTCTGAGTTTGGGCTTTTCTGCCCTTAAGGAGCTTCTTCTCTTCTCAGCTGATTAACTGAATTAGGCTGTTAGAGCTGACCACTTGTGTTAATGTGCCCTGGGGAACCAGATCTTTCCCCACTGCCAGCAGAGGCTTTCAGATCAGATTGAGCAGGAGAGACCTATGGCTCTCTCCTGCTGCCAAGCCAGGCTCTCTGTCCACTCTGACCCCCTTGATCCTCTGGTTTTCTGCCAGCTCCTTGAAACTGAGTCCCTCTGCTCTCTGAAGGGATCTCTTCATTATTGATGAACTGGATTGAACCAGTTGAGGTAATCTATAGAGCTAAATGTGCCCTAAGGCCAAAATTACTAAAGGCAGAGGCCCAAGATGGAGGTGTGGTGACTGAAGGCTGACATTAGCCTGCCCTCTTCTCAGTTTCTCTCCATCAGCTGCCTCCTTGCCAACTATGTTCAGAGCTCTGAGATTTGCATACTTGTGGTAGCAAGACATTCCATTCTTTTTGTAGCCCTTGCTTGGAGATCCCGCTAACCACCAGAGTCTCAATACAGTAGATGGCGGAGGAGCCCTGGGACCTTCCTTCTTTCTTTTCCTTAAACTGAGAATTCAACATTCTCTGTGTACTTTTTACATTGAATCAAGCAAGAGAGTCCCTCACTTCTGTCTTCATGCTGGATTTGATTTTTATACCCCTTGAAGTACTTTATTTTTATTGGTGTGGAAGGGTTTTCATAGAGGAATGGACTTTTGCTACTTCTAAGCCACCATCTTTACTCTCTAACAGGAATTCTTAATGGGATTTCTTGGAGTTCCAAAGACCACTGGCCAACAAATATGAATATGATAAAAAAAAAGAAATATACCACATTCTGGGGTGGGGGGGAACAACAACCTTATTACTTAGAGTTGTTTCATTAGAAAAAAATCATGCTGGTCCAGTGAATGATCCTTCAGCATTAATTTTTTTTAATAGATCATCTCTTGAGACAGTAAGGAGCTCCAGTTTGAGGCTTCTGTTTTTAGCTGTCATTTTTTCCTTTTAAACATTATTTTATTTGGTCATTTTCAAACATTATTCATTGGGAAAAAAGATCATTTTCTTCCCCCCCCCCACCCCACCCATAGCCAACACATGATTACACTGGGTATCACATGTGACCTTGATAGGAACCCATTTCCATGTTGTTGTTATTTGCATTAGGGTGTTCATTTAGAGTCTCTCCTCAATCATATCCCCTCAACCCATGTAGTCAAGCAGTTGCCTTCCCTCAATGTTTTTAATCCCAAAGTTTGTCCTCTGCTTGTGAATAGTGTTTATTCTCATAGACCCCTGAAGATTGTTCAGGGACATTGCATTGACACTAATGGAGAAGACCATTACGTTCTATTATACTACAGTGTATCAGTCTCTGTGTACAATGTTCTCCTGGCTCTGCTCCTTTAGCACTGCATTACTTCCTGGAGGTTGCTCCAGTCTCCATGGAATTCCTGCACTTTATTATTCCTTTTAGCATAGTAGTATTCCATCACCAACATATACCACAATTTCTTCAGCCATTCCCCAATTGAAGGGCATCCCAACATTTTCCAATTTTTTGCCACCACAAAGAGCACAGCTATGAATATTCTTGTACAAATCTTTTTCCTTATTATCTCTTTTGGGTACAAACCCAGCAGTGCTATGGCTGGATCAAAGGGCAGAGAGTCTTTAATCAACCTTTGGGCATAGTTCCAAATTGCCCTCCAGAATGGTTGGATCAATTCACAACTCTACCAGCAATGAATTAATGTCCCAACTTTGCCACATCTCCTCCAGCATTCATTACTTTACTTTGCTGTGATGTTAGCCAATGGGCTAGGTGTGAGGTGATATCTCAGAGTTGTTTTGATGTGCATCTCTCTGATTATAAGAGATATAGAACACTTTTTCATGCGCTTATTAATAGTTTGGATTTCATTAAGTGAAAACTGCCTATCCATGTCCCTACCTCATTTATCAATTGGAGAATGTCTTGATTTTTAGTATAATTGATTTAGCTCTTTGTAAATTTGAGTAATTAAACCTTTATCAGAGCTTTTTGTTATGAAGATTGTTGCCTGATTTTTTGCTTCCCTTCTGATTTTAGTTACATTGACTTTGTTTATACAAAAACTTTTTAATTTGATGTACTCAAAATTATTTTAAATTTTGTGACTCTTTTTAAGTCTTGTTTGGTTTTTAAATATTTTCCTTCCCAAAGGTCTGATATGTCTACTATTCTGTGTTCACCTTATTTACTTATAGTTTCCTCCTTTATGTTCAAGCCATTCACCCATTCTGAGTTTATCTTGGTGTAGGGTGTGAGATGTTGATCCATCACTAATCTCTCCCATACTGTCTTCCAATTTTCCCAGCAGTTTTTATCAAATAGTGTATTTTTGTCCCAAAATCTGGGATCTTTGGGTTTGTCACAGACTGTCTTGCTGAGGTCATTTACCCCACATCTATTCCACTGATCCTCCTTTTTTCTCTTAGCCAGTCCAAATTATTTTGATGACCACTGTTTTTTTTTTGAGATCTGGGACTGCAAGGCCTCCTTCCTTTATATTTTTTTTTCATTATTTCCCTGGATATTCTTAATCCTTTGTTCTTCCAAATGAACTTTGTTATGTTTTTTTCTAATTCAGTAAAAAAGGTTTTTGGAAGTTCAATAGGTATGGCACAAAAGAAATAAATGAGTTTGGGTAGGATGGTCATTTTTATTATGTTAGCTCATCCTACCCATGAGTAGTTAATGTTTTTCCAATTGCTCAAATCTAGTTATAGTTGAGTAGAGAGTGTTTTGTAGTTGTGATCATATAGTTCCTGTGTTTATCTCAGCATATAGATTCCTAAATATTTTATATTGTCTAGGGTGATTTTGAATGGAATTTCTCTTTCTAATTCTTGCTGCTGAGATGTGTTGGAGATATATAGAAATGTTGATGACATGTGTGTTTATTTTATATCCTGCTACTTTGCTAAAGTTGTTGATTATTTCCATTAGATTCTTTGTTGATTCAGTAGGATTCATTAAGTAGGCCATCATATCATCTGCAAAGACTGACAGCTTGTTCTCCTCATTGCCAATTTTAATAACTTCAATTTCTTTTTCTTCTTTAATTGCTACTGCTAAAGTTTCTAGTCCAATGTTAACTAATATAGGTGATAATGTTCATCCATGTTTCAGTCCTGATTTTATTGGGAATGCATCTAGTTTATCCCCATTGCAGTTGATGTTTGCTGATGGTTTTAGATATATACTGTTTATTATTTTTAGGTAGGACCCTTCTATTCCTATGCTTTCTAGTGTTTTTAATAGGAATGGGTATTGTTTTTATTCAAAGGAATTTTCTGCATCTATTGAGATGATCATGTGATTCTTGTTGGTTTCCTTGTTGATATAGTCAATTATGTGGATGGTTTTCCTTATATTGAACCATCCTTGCATTCCTGGTATAAATCCTATTTGAGCATAGAGAATGACCCTACTGATCACTTGCGGGAGACTTTTTGCTAGTATCCTGTTTAAAAGTTTTGCTTCTATGTTCATTAGGAGATTGGTCTGTAGTTTTCTTTCTCCATTTTTGACCTTCCTGTCTTTGGAATCAGTACCATATTTATGTCATAAAAGGAATTTGGTAGAACTCCCTTTTTGCTTATTATGTCAAATAGTTTGTATAGTATTGGGATTAGCTGTTCTTTGAATGTTTGATGGAATTCACTTGTGAATCCATCAGGCCCAGGGAATTTATTCTTAGGGAGTTCTTTGATGGCCTGTTCAATTTCTTTTTCTGATATGGGATTATTTAAGAATTCTATTTCTTCTTCTGTTAGTCTATGCAATTTATATTTTTGTAAATATTCATCCATATCACCTAGATTGGCATATTTATTGCCATTATAATTGGGCAAAGTTTTTAATGATTGCCTTAAATTCTTCTTCATTGGAAGTAAGGTCCCCCTTTTCATCTATGATACTGTTAATTTGCTTTTCTTCTTTCCTTTTTTTAATTAGATTGACCAGTACTTGGTCAATTTTGTTTGTTTTTTCAAAGTATCAGCTTCTAGTCTTATTTATTAGTTCAATAGTTTTATCACTTTCAATTTTATTAATGTCTCCCTTAATTTTTAGGATCTTTAATTTGGTTTTCTTCTGGGGTGTTTTAATTTGTTTGCTTTCAAGTTTTTTGATTTGCATATCCAATTCATTGATCTCTTCCCTCCCTAATTTCTTAATATGTGGACTCAAGGATATGAATTTTCCTCTGAATACTGCTTTGGCTGCATCCCATAAGGTTTAAAAGGTTGTCTCATCATTGCCGTTTTCTTCAATGAAATTATTAATCGTTTCTTGATTCATTCTCTAACTGATTTTGGAGTATCATATTATTTAATTTCCAATTGATTTTTAATTTGGCTCTCCATGTACACTTACTGATCATTATTTTTATTTCCTTATGATCTGAAAAGTTTACATTTATTATTTCTGCTTTTCTGCATTTGTATGCCATGTTTCTTTGACCTAATGTATCATCAATCTTTGTGAATTTGTCATGTGCTGCTGAAAAGGGTGCAATTGTTTTTGTCCCTTTTTATTTTTCTCCATATATCTATTAACTCTATTTTTCTATGATTTCATTCACCTCTTTTACCTCTTTCTTATTTATTTTTTGATTTGATTATTCTAAATTTGATAGTGGTTGGTTTTGGTCTCCCACTAGTATAGTTTTACTATCTATTTCCTCCTTCAATTCTACTACTTTCTCCATTAGAAATTTGGATGCTATACCATTTGATGCATACATGTTCATTAGTGATATTTCCTCATTGTCTACACTCCCTTTTATCAGTATGTATTCACCTTCCCTATCCCTTTTAATCAGGTCTATTTTTACTTTGTCTTTGTCAGATATCATGATTGCAACTCCTGCCTTCTTTCTATCAGTTGAGGCCCAGAAGGACTTGCTCCATACTTTAATTCTGACCTTGTGAGTATCTACCCACTTCATGTGTGTTTCTTGAAGGCAATATATGGTAGGGTTTGGGATTCTTATCTACTCTCCTATTTCTCTATATTTTATGGGTGTCTTCATCCCCTTCACATTCAAAGTTATGATTGCCACTTGTGAATTCCCCAGTATTTTGATATCCTCCCCTAATTCTGACCTTTCCTCTTTTGTGATAAACTTTTATACCAGTGGTTCACTTTAAATCAGTCCCCCTAGTCCCTTCCCTTGCTATGATTCACTTTCTGGTCCCTCCCTTTTTGTTCCCTTTTTGTTTTTTTGTTTTTTTGGGGGGTGATTCTGTTAAATTCCCTCCCTCCTCTCCTTCCCTTCCTTTTTGTACTCCCTCCCCCTACCCCACCCTTAGTTTTCCCTTTTCCCTTACCCTGTTTGGATAAGATAGAATTCAAGATCCCAATGCATTTAGAATCTCTTCCCTATCAGAGTTGATTTTACTGAGAGTAAGGTTTAAGTAATACCAATTACTACTCTCTTCCTCTCCTTCTTATAAGAGAATTCTTCCCCTCCCCTTCCCATGTGTATCTTTGTATGAGAAAGAGTATTCTATTTAGTGAATTTCTGTTTCTTCAAGTATATCTTGGTACTATCATCGATCCCCCCTCCCTTTTTCTTTCTTTTTTTTTCTCCAAATCACCTTAAAGCCCCAATCTTTCCCTATGAGTGATTCTTCTAATTACTCTATTATTGCATACATTTTTAAGTGTTACACATACCATTTTCCCCACATATAAATATATATATACATATATATATATACATATAATTTGATCTAATTGTAGCCCTTATAGAAGAGAGTTTGAATAAAAGAAAAAAATTATTTTTCTCCTTTTCCCTTTTTTTCATATTTACCTTTCCATGTTGATCTTCCTCTTTGCTTTTTGATGTCAAACTTTCCACTGAGTTCTGATCTTTTCTTTACAAATACTTAGAAATGTTCTATTTTGTTGAATGCCCAAACTCTCCCCTAGATGTATATAGTCAGTTTTGATGGATAGGTGATCTTTGGTTGAAGGCCCAGTTCTCTTGCCTTTCTGAATATCATATTCCAGGACTTTTCCTCCTTCAGTGTGGCAGCTTCCAGGTCTTGTGTGATCCTGAATGGTGCTCCTTCGTTTCTGAATTGTCTCTTTTTGGCTTCTTGTAGGATTTTTTCCTTAGCTTAGAAGCTCTTGAATTTGGTAATTACTTTCATGAGAGTTGCCTTTTGGGGATTTAGTACAGAGGGTGTTCTATGTACCCTTTCAATTTATATTTTTCCCCCTTGTTCAAGGGCTTCAGGGCAGTTTTCTTGAAGGATTTATTCTAGTATGGTATCAAGATTTCTGTTTATTTCTGCTTTCTCAGGTAGACCAGTGATTCTCAAATTGTCTCTCCCTCCTCTGTTTTCCTGGTCTGTCACCTTGTCAGTGAGATATTTTATGTTTTCTTCTAATTCGTTAGTTTTTTGACTTTGCATTATTACTTCTTGCTGTTTTGCAAGCTTGTTGTCTCCCAATTGCTTAATTCTGGTCTTTAAAGACTGGATTTCCTTTTCAGTTTAGACTGCCCTCCTTTTTGTGGCTTCCAGCTCTTTCTCCAATTGGAAGTTCTTGTCTCTCAGACTATTGTTCTCTCTTTGAATTTTTTTCCCTTTTTTCTTGCCAGAAGTCTTCCATCTTTTGGATAAGCTCCAATTTGAATTCTTCCAGAGCTTGAGGACAATTTCCATTTTCGGGGGAAGATTTTGATGTTGTTTCAATTTCATCCCCTTTTCTCTCTATAGCCTGGGTTTTCCCTCTGTAAAAGTTTTCAAGAGTCACTTTTTTCCTGTTATCCTTGGAGGATTGGTCTTAGACACAATGAGCCATCCCTTTGGTGGTTTTCCCTTTCCTTTTTAGTCAGAAATCTGAGTGAGATGGGCAGGTTTTCTGTAGAATTACATGGCAGGGCTTTTGCCTCAGGCATTCTCTGCAATCTCCATAGCCTCCTCAGTTTACTAGACCACCTGCAATCTGTGATCTCCAGTGTGCAGGAATATCCTGTAAAACTTCTCTGAGGGGTAGATCTCCAGCAGTCCTAGTCAGATCCCAAGGACGCTGGTGTGTCCCCCACTCACTACAGAAATGTCCCTCGCTCACTCACTGTCTCTGCTGGGCGTGCTGGTCCTGACTCTGGTACTGTAGGTGAGGTGAGGGAGGGTAGTTCAGATCACATATGGGTGCAAGCTTTTTCTCCTTCTTATAGTGTGGAAATGCTTAAAACCTCATGTACCTTCAGTGCTGCACCCCTACTGTAGAGTCCCTCAGTTGTTCCAAAGATGATTTTTATGTTCTTTTGAGGTAGTTTATTTTGTTGGGTGCTGAGGAGAGGAAATGATTCATGTCTAGATTTCTGCCATGCTTACCTGCAAGTCCCAATCCCCTCCTTTCCTGGCTGTATTGTTTTAATCTAGTTTCTTTGTGCGCAGTTGTCCAACATTCATAGTCTCAAAAGGAACTTCTAAGATCCCTCTATGATCTATGTTTTCCCCCTATAAAGTAGCTTTTGACTTCTTTTCATTTTTTTTCAAGTCTGTTTAGTATATTAGTCATTGTATTTTTGTTGTTGTTGTTGTTGAAACTTAGATATTAACTATTTGGTTAATGTTTACATTAATCAGCTAAATCATAGATCATAATTTTTCTCTGTCTTGCTGTATATTTTCTACATTTCTTTTAATTATCTATCAAATGTTAATACTATCCAGTGTGAGATTTAGCTATATTATATTAATATCCCATGCAGAATTTTATACTATATACTTTTATTCTATCATATATTCCAACAGGAATTTGTACTTATATTGTAACTCATCTCTTTATAATAATTTGATTTTAATTTCAAACTAATTCACTTATTTTATACGTATATATTAAACTTACATGAAAATCATGTTCTTATGAATTTTGCAGAAGTGTTTTAAATATATATATATATATATATATATATATATATATATATATATATATATATACCATGATCTTCACCGAAGATCAACCAAAGCAACACATAAAGGAATTTATCACCATGGCAAGTATATCTGGAAATAGCAAATGGCTGGTAAAGAACTTGGATGTGTACTCTCTCTGTGTTGCACAAGGAGCTTACTCATATATAGTGGTTTGATATGCCAGAAAGAGATGATGTACCCAACAGGGTCTGCATTCATTGTTTATGAAAGGTATTCATTTATTTAATAGGAGTTCATTTCCACTAGGCAAGAAACCAAAATATAGATGTGGCAGAGAAAAATTAAAGGCTGATTTTAATGCAAGGATCATTTAACTGTGTTGATTTTTATTTTAATTTTGATACACTTTGAAGATGTGTGCATAATCTCCCGTTTTTTCAATTTTAGCAGCTATAAGGTATGATTCATTGTTTTATAGCTCCTTCCATTATTCACTTACAATTTACTTTTGACATAGAGGATTTTTAAATTTGTACCATTTTGGCTATGAGGAGTAGCTTCCTTCTGGGTCACTCTCCCCTTGGGCCAAATAATGAACTAGAGCGAAGTTGCCAGGTCATTGTAATATTACATTGTGAGTATACATATATGGATTTCCTTCCCCCAGGAACCTCATTTGAGCTTTACAATAATCTTGCAAGTTCAATGCAATTATTTTCTACATTTTATAGGTAAGGAAACAGAGGCAAATGGAAAATAAATGACTTGCCCCAGAGTTAAACAGATAATGAGTATTTAAGGAAATATTAGAACTATAATCTCAGTACTCTTTCCACTACACCACTAGTTATTATTGAATGGTATCTCCTCACAAAATCTGCCTTGTCTTTCCAGTATCTGTTTACTCAATATTTTAATGATTTATAATGTTATGATTAGAAAAGTGGCCTCAGAACCATAAAGATCTATTTTCCTATTGTGGAAAGGAAACTAGACTAATAGTTTTTGGGGGAAGGGGCAACTGGGAGTGGCAGTTGGGTCTTATGACTAGCACTTCCTTCCTGCTGGGAGTGGCAGTTGGGTCTTATGACTAGCACTTCCTTCCTGCCAGGGTTGGACTTCTTCCTGGTGTTGGAGGAGAGAGAAGCATGTTCAGCCTAGTCTGGTGTGGTGTGCCTCTTCTTGGTTCAGCCCGAAGATTTAGGCCCAATTACTTCTGAAGGTTAGAACTGTTCTTGTTTGCTTTCTGTCTACTGCTAAGATTGAAGTCAGAGGACCTTAGTTAGTATATTTACTGTTTTAAATACTTACATGACCTTTGGCCAATATTCCCTCTCTCCCCTCAACTCCTCCACACCCCATTTAAATCTCCCATTATACTCCTGTTTTCTAATCCTCCATTTTCTATCCCCCCAAAATATAACATTATACACCTCTGTGATTAACTGCTCCAACTTCCATTCACATATTTAGAAATGCAGAAAGGTTGGGGGTTATAATTGTATTCCACTTCAGCTAGAATTGACCTTACACCTCCTGTCAGGGGCAGGCAAAATAACCAGAGATTGTTAAGAAAAAATTCCAAAAATCATATTTAAAAAATCCTTAAAATCAGTTGAGATATTTAGCACATTAAAATTTCCAAAGGTTGTTATAGCAATTGTAACCAGTTCTGAAGAAGTCCATCTATCCTCTATGTGACAATTTACAAAGGCAAAAATTAGAAAGGCTGTTTTTTTCATATAAGGGGTTCATTACAATGATCTCAATATGGTTATAGGGAAAAGCAACAGAATTTTAAAACTCAGTACATTAAATGAACAGTATAACAGAATAATATTGAATCCAGTAATATATGAACTTAAAATCAAAGTTCTATCTTAAAGCAAACAGTAAAATGCAATAGAATACAGAGATTTGTATAAACCATTGGAGTCTGAAATGCCTTAAAATATATAACTGCCAGTCTATTTGTTTTTTTTTTTAATTATCCATTTAGATGTCTATTGTCAGAAGGCAAATTGATAAGGGGTAAGCAATGAGGTCCAAGTGATCTGCTCAGGGCCACATGGCCATGAAGTGTCTCAGGCCAGACTTTAACTGAGAACCTCCCATCTCTAGGCCTGGCTCTCAGTTCACTGAGCCACAGAGTTTTTTCCCCAAAGTTATCTAAAAGGTTGTACAGAGCTGAATATTTTCCCTGACAGGCAGGTGAAGTCAATAAAAGGATCAATGCAATTAAAAGATATTCTTGTAAAATAGCCATGTTTTTAAGTTCCTACTTGAAAAAACCTTTCTTCTTTCCCTTTTGTCTCTCTCCCACCTAAGCTCAGATCCACCCACGTGGAGCATGATCCACCCAGGTGGAGCCAATACCCCCAATTTGTTACCAGCTGGTAGAAATGAGTCCTGAGCAATGAGTGATCTGCTCCAAGGCTAGAGTTTGTTGGGTAGGCAGGTCACACAGCAAACTGGTCTGGAGTGGATGGCCGGAGGCAGGAGCTGATCAAGATGGTTTTATATAAAAGCATCTTGGAGAAACATGGTTTAAAAAAATTCTAGGCAGTAGCTGAACTAAGTCTGAACTAAAGATCAGTAAAGAAAATAATCAGAAGATTGAGAGTATTTCATTTTCCTGACGTGGTAAGTCAACTGTTAAGATTAAAATTTAGGGGATACTGAGGCAGGTAGAAATTAGTTTCTCTCTGTAAGGAGTATTATATTTTTAGAGGTTTATTGAAGATTAAGGATTAAAGAAAATACAAGATATGAAAGCACATGTCTAGGCCCAGGGGCCTAGACAACCTCACCTACATTACAAAAAGAGACACGTCTGCTTGGAAGCTGGAACAGGAAAAAGAAGAGACCCCGCCTATGGCAGAGACCTTTTAAATCATAATCTGCTCTCAGTCCAGGTGAGAATTCAGTGAGATTAGAAAGCATTCTGGGGAAGTGGAGCAAGAACTTCTGGGGATTGAAGTCCTGGATTCAAGTCTCTATTTTTACATTACCCACCAGCCTCTTACAGAAGCCAAGACTTTAGGTTGACCATGTGGTCTCCCAATCACATGTCTTGGTGTTCTGACTAATGTGAATTTGAGAGTAAGGGATTTCATTTTTATGTTAAATTTCAACCAAAGGAAAAGCATCAACTCTAAATGCTACCTTCTTAGGCAGAGAAACAACTCAGGATTTGTTATGAGCTACAGCTAGATGAGACAACAATTTTCCCCCACTTCTTTCCACATTCATTCTTTAATAATATTGTTCCCTTACTTTGTGAAGAACAAGGTCCTCACTCAAAGACTTGTTTCCTTCAGACATCCTCCTAGCATTTGTTCTCTCTTGGCATAATCTTCAAGAGCCTCCAGGGCACAAGGTATCATTTCATATGTTATAACTCTAATGGAAAATGATAGGACCTTAGTATCTATAGATGTCAGAGAATTTTGAGATCCTGTCATTTCACAGATAAGGAAGATAAGATCAAGACATTTAAGTACATGGCCAAAGGTCATGTAAGTATTTAAAACAGTAAATATACCAACTAAGGTCCTCTGACTTCAAATTCCTTACAAATTCTCCTGTATCCAAAAAGGGAATGATGTCTGATATGAATCAATCAACAAATGGTATTTGTTAAATGCTCACCATTTGTCTACACTGTGCCAGTTGGCGAGAATACAAAGACAATTACTGGATAGTCCAATAACTCAAACAATTTACCTTGTATTTGGAAATGTAATGCATAAATATGTTTTACATATGTAAATATTCATATGTATACATAATACACACATATATATTCATATTCACCTCTTCATGCATACATATAAACAAAAATGTTTGGGATGTGCTCTCTATTTGTAGGATCTATAGAGATCTCAGTGCTTAAATTAAGCTTTATAAAAATATATGGATTCTAAGAGATAGAGATGAAGCTGGAAATACTTTCCAGGCATGAGGACAGCCTATGTAAAAGCAGAGATTTAAGAGATGCAATGTAGTAAGTGAAGAACAATAACTAATCAGTTTTACTAAACTGTCTACATAGAGGTTAATGATGTATAAGTATGAAAGATGTGAGTTTAGAAAGGAAAGAGTCTTTGATTCTAACTAGAGTACTTTCTATGGTGTTTAC
The DNA here is from genome assembly GCF_027887165.1 of Monodelphis domestica. Lineage (NCBI taxonomy): Eukaryota > Metazoa > Chordata > Mammalia > Didelphimorphia > Didelphidae > Monodelphis > Monodelphis domestica. The sequence goes on from NC_077230.1 coordinate 158,695,347, forward strand.
TCTCTAAGTAATAATATATTAAATAGGAGAGTAATTTAGTTTCACTTGTGGTACATTATGAAAATTGTTTTAGTAGCTGTGTAGAATATGGGTAAGAGTAGAGAAAGATTTGAAATAGAAATACTATATAGGAGCTATTGCAGTTGTTCAAGGAAGAGATGATAAAGGATTCATCTAATGTAGCAATCATGGGAAAGGTAAGACAAAGACAAATTTGAAAGAAGTGGAAGCAGAAAAAAACAAGATTTGTCAATTATTCTGATATGTATATATATAGCCTGAGAATGAATAAGAAGTCAAGAGTTATCATCTCTGAGGTTATAAATCTGACTAAAGATCTATATTTGACAGGAAAGGGAAAGTCTGAAAGGAGGAAGAATTAGTGAGAAAAGATGAGTTATTTCTGATATGCCCATAGAATATTAAGTTTGACATTTACAACAGTTAAACATACTATATAGGGCAAAGAATTGACCTACCTCTTAGTAACAAAGGATATATATATATATATACACAATGTATGTATGTATATTGAAGAGTAGTGGGAGATAATATTAGAGGAATAGCATGAGGCAAAGTCATGAAGTCTTGAAAGTCTGAAAGAGAGGTGCAGATGCCCTGCCATTGGCAACAGATAGCACTTCAGCTTCCTAAGCCAAGGAATGATGTGATAAAAGTGGTATTGATTATGGCCTGTATCAATTCTACTTGACAACTATTATTAAGTTTTTACTAAAATGTCTACTATGATATGTCATCATGCACAGCAAGGAAAGCTTTTAAGTATGAACAACCATAGAAACAATTTCTTGTTGTTGGACAGATTGTGGAGTAAGGAGATGACATATCTGAGATGTGCAACAGCTGTTGATCTGCAACATGACTAAAAGCTTCAAGGAATGCCTGAGGCAAACCAGAGAGAGCTACATTGGAGACAGCAATAAGTGGAAAGCAGGTGATTATAGAGAATCAAAGGGCCACTGAGACTTGGTCTATACTTTTCCTACAGTAGTCATAGATTTTACAGCCAAGCTACCTGCATGTAAAGCAAAATGAAACTGTATCATTCAGGAATATATCTGAGATTATTTTCTGCTTTGTTTATTAATGAACTAATTTTGTTGTTGTTTCAGTGCTATTGCTTGCCTACATCTGTTATCAAGGGGAGCAAGTGAATATTTAAACCTGATTTAATTTTTTTTCTGTATCCAGTTTTCTACCTGGACAGAACAAGATTGACCTAATAAACACATTTTCATCAAAAACCTAAGTCCAAGAGAGTCCAAAGGTGGTTGCAGCATGACCCATATTAGGCAGGAGCATGAGTAGAACCTCGAAAGACTGCCAAGATTCAAGATGTTTCTTGGTTCAGTTGGAGGAAATGTGGAGTTGCTTTATGAGATCAATTTTGGGTATTTAGGTGGGCAAGTCCAAGAATCAGCATAAGTGTATATTGTGTTCTGGAGAAAAGCTCTAACTCTTGTAACCATACTAGTTATTTTTTTTAGCAACAAAGTTGGGCATGGGTTCTAGGTTAAAGGAGATCTCTGAATCAAGTTTTGTCTGAGCATTTTCAGATAATTTTTTCAGATTTTAGATTTCAGATAATAATTTAATTAGAATAAAATAATTAGAATTTAGGCATTACCTAGTTCTTTCCAGAGAGACTTTCTCATATGCACATTCTATTTGCTACAAGTCCATTCATATTACTGTGTATTATATAACAAAATAAATTCTAAATTAACAAATTTTAAATAACCCCTGGAAAATTCATCTTTAGGATCTTAAGAGTTGTGATTAAAACATAAGAAGGCCTTGCTTATTGTGTTTAGCACAGTCCTTAGGCCATACTGAATAGAAGGAGAAGACTGGGTGTTAGAATTTTAGGTACAAATGTATGATAGTGGAAGGGGAAGAAAGAAATTTATTTTGTTACCAGAGATCTCTGAAATCAGGTGATAAGTTCACAGGATAATTGGTCACAAATTGGAAGGGTCCTCACCCTCATTTTACAGATGGGGGAACTGAGACTGGGTAGATTATGTGTTTTTCCTAAGCTCCCACAATCGAGGAAATATTTGAATCAAAGTTCTCTGACTCCAGAGATAGAGCTGAGGAAACTCAGTGTTCCCAGTGATGGTTTAAATAAAAAGAGGAGAGAAAAATTTGTTGTTAGTTGAAGTAAAACTTAAAAAAAAAATAAAAGTGAGTAAGGACCCAAATCCCCTAAATTATTTCCAGGGAGGAGCTAATTCTAGGAAAGCTGCAGTAGTGACAACACATGCCACCCAGGAAAGGATCTTTACAAAGTAATTCAGCATATTTAATGGAAACAGAAAAAGTAAGATTCCCATGCCTTTCAATATAATTCCCTAAAATAAATATTTTCAAATCATCCAAATAGCTTCTGAGAACTCCAAACATATTGAGAAATTAAATGAGCCTATTATGCAGAAGGATATGAAACAGATATTAGGATCTAGTACAATTGAAAGGAAATTAGAAGCCCTGGAATCTAGTCCTTTCACTAGCATTAATAAATGTATATCCCAGGACAGTGATGGCAAAACTTTTAGAGACCACATGCCATGACCTGACCCCCCCAACCCCTGACTGAGCACCAAGCTTCCTGCTTTTCTCCCACACAAGGGAGGGGAAAAGTCTTCCCAATGGAATTCTGGGCAGAGGGGTGGGTGATGTGAAAAAATGTCCTTAGCAAAAGAAGAACTAGGAAAACATGGTTCACAGAGACTGATACATTATAGCATAATCAAATGTAATAGACCTTTCTACCACCTGCAATGCAATGACCCAAGACAATTTAAAGGAACTTTTGAGAAAGAATGCTGTTCCCATTCAGAGAAAGAACTGTGGGAACAGAAACACAGAAGAAAAACATATGATCAATCACATAGTTTGATAGGGATATGATTAGGGTTTTAATGTTAAAATATCACTCTTCTGCAAATATGAATAACATGGGAATGGGTTTTGAACAATGATACATGTATATCCCAGTGGAATTTTTTTGTCAGCTATGGGAGGTGGGAAGGAATGAGGGGGTAATCATAAATCATGTAACCATAGAAAAATATTCCAAATTTTCAAAAAGAAAAGAAAAAGAAAAATATCCTCTGATGAGGTGAGGAGAGGAAGGGACCATCTCTGCCTCAGTCTCTCTGCCTTTCTAGAAATGAACTCTGGCAGGGGACAGTGCTAATGTCAACAGAGTACACTCTGTATTTGACACACATACCATAGGTTCACCATCACAGACCTAGGGCAAGTATTGTAGCTTCTATGTTTCTAAGTTTCCTTACTTGATAAATTATCTATCTAGCTCTTTAATTATCTCTGACTTAGCATGTTCAAAACTGAATTAATTATCTTTTTCTCACAGTACTTCCTACTTCTAGACTGTCTACACAATTATTGCTGAAGGTACCCAAGATGACAATTTCCAAGTTATCCTCAATTCCTTATTCTTACCCTTCAAATACAATCTATTACCAATTACCATTTCTGCAAAATCACTCATGTACATCTTTCACCTATACAGACATAAAATAGTTTAGATTCTTGTGAATTTTTTCTTGGACAATGAAAATAACCTTCAAACTGATGTTGCCTCATATATCTACCTCTCTCACTGCAATTCATGGTTCACTCCACTGCCAAAACAATTTCTCTAAGAGGTAATCACTTACCTGTTTAGTGAGTTCCAGGGGTTCCCTCTTACCTCTAGGACCAAATCTAATGTCATTTGGTATTCAAAGTTCTTAATAACCTAGCATATGACTACATATTCAGTCTTCTTACATGTTACTCTCTGAAGATCCAGCTACTTTGGCCTCCCATGCCATTCCCTAAACAAGACACTCCATGTGCTGTTTCAATTTTTTTGCACTATCTGTCCTTTTTTAATGCATTTTTGTATTTTTTCATTTAGCTTATTCATTTCCCTGGCTAATATTAAAACTCAGCTCCAATCACAGACTTTGAATGAGATCTATCCTGAACCTCTCATTTGCTAGTACCTTTCCTTTTCAGATTCATTTCATCTACTTTTTATATATTATGTGTCCCTAATACTTTACATTTTATCTCTCCATTAGAATGTATGTTCCCTGGCTCTCAGTTCTTCTCCCAAGCTTTCTGCCAGGATCCTCTGCTGTAGTCTCCTCCCTTAAACAAGATGGTGAGGGTTGCACTCAACGGATTTGGCCGTATTGGATGCTTGGTGACCAGGGAAGCATTCAACTGCAGTGGTGGAGTAGAAGTTGTGGCCGTCAATGACCCCTTCATTGACCTCAACTACATGGTTTTACATGTTCCAATATGATTCCACTTATGGCAAATTCAAGGGCACTGTAAAGTCAGAGAATGGAAAGCTGATAATCAATGGAAAAGCCATTACCTTCTTTCAGTAGCAGGATTCCCCCAACATTAAATGGGTAGATGCTGGAGCCAATTATGTTGTGGAGTCCACTGGTGTTTTTACCATCATGGAAAGGGCTGGGGCTCACTTGAAGGGTAAAGCCAAGTGGGCCATTATCTCTGCTCTTCTGTAGATGCCCCAATGTTCATGGTGGGAGTGAACCATGAGAAATACGATAATTCCCCCAAGATAATCAGTAATGCCTCCTGCACTACCAACTGCTTGGCTCCCTTGGCCAAGATCATTCATGACAACTTTGGCATTGTGGAAGAACTCATGACCACAGTCCATGCCATTACCACTACCTAGAAGACATTAGATGGCCCCTCTAGTAAGCAGTGGCATGATGGGTATGGGGCTGCCCAAAATATCATCTCTACTTGCACTGGTGCTTCCAAGACTGTGGCAAGACCGGGAAGCTCACAGACCTGGCCTTCTGTGTTCCTACTCCCAGTGTGTCCATGGTGGATCTAACTTGCCACACGGAGAAAGCTGCCAAATACAATGATATTAAAAATGTGGTGAAGCAAGCTGAAGAGGGATTCTCAAAGGGCATATTGGACTACACAGAGGACCAGGTTGTAATCTGTTAGTTTATCAGTGACATCCAATCTTCTACCTTCAATGCTGATGCTGGCATTGCCCTCAATGACCATTTTGTCAAACTCATTTCTTGGTATGACAATGAGTACAGTTACAGCCACCATGTAGTAGACCTCATGATGTACAGGGCTTCAAAGGAGTAAGTGGATGGGACTTCTAGGTAAACATTGTGGCAGTCTAGACACAGGACTCTTCCCTCTTATCACAATCTACCAATATATACTACCTCAAAAAGCCAAGAAAAAACCAAATTCATATGAACGAAGGGACTCTACAGTAGGGAGCAGCATTGAATGTATGTGGGATTTGGGCATTTCCATACCATAAGGGGGTGAAAAAGCTTCCACCAAAACATGAGATGATCCACACCCACCACACCTACAGAAACAGAGTCAGAGCCAGAGTTCTCTAGAATCAATGAATGAGCAAGGGATACCTCTAGAGTGAGTGAGGGGAACCTTTAGGTCCTTGGCAGCTGACTAAGACCACCAAAGACCTACCCCTGAGAGCATCTAAACCTGAAACCCCAGCAAGCTGAAGAGTGCAGACTATGGGTGCACATGGGAAGATGATACAGAAGAGCAGAGCAAACAGCAGAAGCTGCAGAGACTCAAGAGCTGGCCTCAGGCAAAACCCTTGCTCCTTAGATCCATACAAAGAGAGCCTGCCCTCCTCACTCAGATTTCTGACTAGAAAGGGAAAGAAAAACAGTCATAGTGATGGCAAAAAGTGCCCAGGAGAAACTTCCCAACATCAAGAAAAACAAGAAGAAGGCATTTACCCTGGAAAACTTTTAAAGAGGAAAAATGCAGAATAAAGAGGAAATAGCAGAAGAGGAAATACAAATAAATGTGCCATAACCTTCCAAAAAATGGAAATTGGCCACAAACTCTTAAAGAATTTAAATTGGAGCTTACCAAAAAGATGGAAACCTTATGGAAAGAAAAGTGGGAAATAGTTGAAAAAGAAAATAACAGTTTAAAGAACAAGAACTCCCAATTGAAGAAACCATGAAAAAGCAAGATAGAACAAACCAAAAGGGAAAATCAAAAGATTATAGCAAAAAATGAAAAGATTGTAGGAGAAAACCAGGCCTTAAAAACCAAAATTGGGCAATTGGAAACCAATGATCTTGCAAAAGAGCAAGAATTAATAAAGCAAAGACAAAAGACTGACAAAATAGAAGAAAACATAAAATATCTCATTGACACGATGACATATCAGGAAAACAGATCATGAAGAGACAATTTGAGAATCATTGGTCTACCTGAAAACCCAGAAATAAACAGAAATCTTGACATCAAAATACAAGAAATTATCCAAGAAAACTGCCCTGATGTTCTTGAACAAGGGAGCAAAATAGACATTGAAAGATTTCATAGAAAACCCTCTACACTAAATCCTCAAAAGACAACTCCCAGAAATGTAATTGCCAAATTCCAAAGCTTCCAAGATAAGGAGAAAATTTTACAAGAAGCCAAAAAGAGACAATTCAGATATCAAGGAGCACCAATCAGGATTACACAAGATCTGGCAGCTTCCACACTAAAGGACTGCAAGGCTTGGAATATGATATTCTGAAAGACATGAGAATTGGGTCTTCAACCAAGGATCATCTACCCATAAAAACTGACTATATACTTCCAGGGGAAAATATAGGCATTCAACACAATAGACTATTTCCAAGTATTTGTAAAGAAAAGAACAGAACTAAGTGGAAAGTTTGATATCCAAACATAAAGATCAAGAGAAACATAGAAAGGTAAATAAGAAGAAGAGGGAAATGGGGAAAATATTTTTAATTCAAACTTTCTTCTGTAAGGGCTTCAATAAGATCAAATTGTTTATATCAATATATGGGAAAATATTATTTGTAACTCAAAAAGTATATTCATTATTATAGTAATTAAAAGATTCATTCACATAACACATTGGAATACTAAGTGGTAAAATATGATAGGCCAAAAAAAAAAAAGAAAAAGGGAGGGGAGAATAGAAGATGGCACCAAGAGAAACTTAAAGAAATAAGATAAATAGGATAACCAATACCATACAAAGAGGAACATGGGAAGGGTAGAAAAAGACTACTATTTTTAAAAGGTAGAGGAAGAGAGTGCTAATTGTTAATACCTAAACCTTACTCTCAGTGAAACCAATTCTGAGAGGGAAGAACATCTAGATCAATTGGGGTATTGAATTCTCTCTTACCCTACAGGGAAAGTAAGAAGGGAAAACTAAGGGGAAGAAGGTGGGGGGGAGTAGGAAAATGGAGGGAAAGAGAGGGGGGGAGGGAATTTACCAGAACCCCAAAAAATAAGAAGAGAACAAAAAGGGAGGTTACAAAAGGGAACCATATTATGGGTGGGTTTAGGGGGATTGATTAAAAGCAATCCACTGGTTTAAAAGGATATAGCAAAAGAAGAAAGGACAGAACTAGAAGATGATATCAAATGCTGGGGAATACAGAGGTGGCAATCATAATTTTGAATGTGAATGGTATGAAATCACCTGTAAAACAAAAACAAATAGCAGAGTGGAATCCAAAATCCTACCATATATTGTCTATAAGAAACACACATGGGGCAGGTAGATATGAACAAGTTTAGAATTAAAGATTGGAGTAAAATCTATTGTTCCTCAACTGATAGAAAGAAAGCAGGAGTTGAAATCATGATATCTGACAACATTAAAGTAAAAATAGATCTGATTAAAAGGGATAGGGAAGGTAACTACATCCCTATAAAAGGCAATATAAACAATGAGGAAATATCAGTAATAAATATGTATACATCAAATGGGATAGCATCCAAGTTAATAAAGGAGAAAGTAGTGAAGTTGGAGGAGAAAATAGATAGTAAAACTATACTATTGGGAGACCTAAACCTACCACTATCAAATCTAGATAAATAAAATAAAAAATAAATATGAAAGAGCTAAAATATGTGAATGAAATCTTAGGAAAAAATAGAGTTAATAGATATATGGAGAAAAACAAATAGGGACAAAAAGGATACACCTTCTTTTCAGCAGCACATGGTACATTCACAAAGATTGACCATGTACAAGGGCATAAAAACATGGCAAACAAATGCAGAATAGCAGAAGTGATAAATACAAACTTTTTGAATCATAACGCAATAAACATAAGAAATAGTAAGGGCACATGGAGAACCAATTCAAAAATTAATTGGAAATTAAATAATATGATTCCATAAAATCAGTTAGTTAAAGAACAAATCCTAGAAACAATAATTTGATTGAAGAAAATGACAATGATGAGACATCCTTCAAAACTTAAAGGATACAACCAAAGCAGTACTTGAGGGAAATTTATATCCTTGAATTCATATATTAACAAATTAGGAAGTGTAGAGGTCAATGAATTGGACATATAAGTTAAAAAAACTTGAAAGCAAGCAAATTAAAAAACCCCAGATGAAAACTAAATTATAGATCCTAAAAATTAAGAGAGAAAATAGTAAAATTGAGGGTGAAAGAACTATTGAATTAATAAATAAGACTAGAAGCTGTTATTTTGAAAAAACAAACAAAATAGTACTGGTCAATCTAATAAAAAAAGAAAGAAGAAAACCAAATTAACATTATTGTAGATGAAATGGGAGACCACAACTCTAATGAAGAGGAAATTAAAGCAATCATTAAAATTATTTTGCCCAATTATATGGCAACAAATATGGTAATCCAGGTGATATGGTTGAATATTTACAAAAATATAAAGGGCCTAGATTAACAGAAGAAATGGAATTCTTAAATAATCCCATATCAGATAAAGAAATTGAACAAACCATCAAAGAACTCCATAAGAAAAAAAATGCCCAGGGCCTGATGGATTCAAAAATGAATTCTATCAAACTTTCAAAGAACAGTTAATCCCAATACTATACAAACTATTTGACATAATAAGCAAAGAAGGAGTTCTACCAAACTCCTTTTATGACACAAATATGGTACTGATTCCAAAGCCAGTCAGGTCAAAAACAGAGAAAGAAAACTACAAACCAATCTCCTTAATGAGCATAGATACAAAAATCTTAAATAGAATTCTAACAAAAAGATTCCAGCAAGTTATCGGAAGGTTATTTACTATGATCAGGTGGATTTATACCAGGAATGCAAGAATGGTACAATATTAGGAAAACCATCCACATAATTGACCATATCAACAAGCAAACCAACAAAAATCACATGATTACCTCAATAGATGCAGACAAAGCCTTTGACAAAATACAACACCCATTCCTATTAAAAACACTAGAAAGCATAGGAATAAAAGGATCTTTCCTAAAAATAATAAACAGTATCTATATAGTAGTAGTAGTAGTAGTAGTAGTCTCTTGGTAATCAAGGATGACGATTGTCTTTGTGCGTGTTCATCTGTGATAGATGAGTGTGCACAAAGACAATCGTGCATGAAGGAGATTTAAATGGAAAAGTCAATACACATAGACAGTCCCACTCTCTCAGTGTTGGAAGCCTGGGTCCATTGGCACAAAAAGTTGTTATACCTGGATATTTCCTCAGTTGCATTGGATGGCTGTGTTTTCTTTTGTGTTCCAACATGCCCTAACCACTCCACAGTGCTTTGCTGCTTCGCCATCTCAGCCATTGAACCTTCTTATTGGTTTCTTCCATCTGTTCAGCCAAAGCAGTCTTCACATGTTGGGTGAGCAAGGCCCTGGTTCACCAGGGGTCTATGACCCGATGGCTACTCTCACAAGGTTTAGCCGGCCTGTCGAAGCCAGGGTGTGGCTGCTGCCTCATGCTAGAAGCTACTAGGAGCCACAAGTGAGAGCTGGGTGTCAGGTGGGGGTCAGAGGCTGGAGATCTGCCCTAGAAGGGCACAACAAGCCCTCCATACCAGAGATACTACCCCTCCCTGAACACCCCATACACCCCAGTATCTATATAAAACTATCAGCAAACATCATCTGTAATGGAGATAAACTATATGTATTCCCTATAAGATCAAGAGTGAAACAAGAATACACATTATCACCTCTATTATTTAACATTGTACTAGAAACAATAGCAGTAGTAATTAGAGAAGAAAAAGAAATTAAAGGTATTTAAATTGGCAATGAGTAGACCAGGCTATTACTCTTAATGGTTGACATGATGGTCTACTTAAAGAATCCTAGAGAATCAACTAAAAAGCTAGTGGAATTAATGAACAACTTTAGCAAAGTTGCAGGACACAAAATAAACCCACATAAGTCATCAGCATTTCTATATATCTTGAACACATCTCAGCAGCAGGAATTGGAAAGAGAAATTCCATTTAAAATCACCCTAGGCAATATAAAATACTTAGGAATCTATCTACGGAGACAAACAGAGGAACTATATGAACACAACTACAAAACACTTTCCACACGATTAAAACTAGATCTAAGTAGTTGGAAAAATGTCAACTGCTCAAAAAATGTCAACTGCTCATGGGTAGAACGAGCTAACATAATAAAAATGACCATCCTACCCAAACTCATTTACTTATTTAGTGCCATACCCATTGAATGACAAAAACCTTTTGTTTTTAATGAATTAGAAAAAGCCATAAAAATGTTCATTTGGAAGAAGAAAAGATCAAGGATATCCAAGGAAAAATGAAAAAAAAAATGAGAAGGAAGGTGGGCTTGCAGTACCAGATCTCAAACTATACTAAAAAGCAGTGGTCGTCAAAACAATAAGATATTGTCTAAGAGACAGAATGGAGGATCAGTTGAATGAACTTGGGGGTAAGTGAACTCAGCAAGGCCGTCTATGATAAACACAAAGATCCCAGCTTTTGGAATAAAATTCCACTATTTGATAAAAATTTCTGAGAAAATTGGAAGACAGTATGGGAGAGATTTGGGATGGATCAATACCTCACACCCTACACCAAGAAAACTCAGAATGGGTGAATGACCTGAATATAAAGAAGGAAACTATAAGTAAATTAGATGAACCCAAAATATTATACATGTCAGATCTTTGGGAAAGGAAAGATTTTAAGACCAAGCAAGAGTTAGAAAATATCACATAATGTAAAAGAAATAATTTTGATTGCATTAAACTAAAAATGTTTTGTACAGAGGAAACCAATGCAAACAAAATTAGAAAGAAAGCAACATATTGGGAAACAATCTTTATAACAGAAACCTCTGACAAAGGTCTAATTACTCAATCAATTGTACAAACAATCAAGCCATTCTCCAACTGATAAATGGGCAAGTGACATGAATAGGCAATTTTCAGTCAAAGAAATGAAAACTGTTAATAAACACATGAAAAGGTGTTCTAAATCTCTTATAATCAGAGAGATGCAAATCAAAACAACTCTGAGATATCACCTCACACATAGCAGATTGGCTAACATGTCAGCAAAGGAAAGTAATGAATGCTTCAGGGGATGTGGTAAAGTTGGGACATTAATGCATTGCTGGTGGAATTGTGAACTGATCCAAACATTCTGGAGAGCAATTTGGAGCTATGCCCAAAGGTAGCTAAAATACTGCATACCCTTTGATCCAGCCATAGCACCAATGGGTTTGTACCCCACAAAGGCAATAAGGAAAAAGACGTATAAGAATATTCATAGCTGCGCTCTTTGTAGTGGCAAAAAACTGGAAAATGAGAGGATTCCCATCAGTTGAGGAATGGCTGAACAAATTGTGGTATATGTTGGTGATGGAATTCTATTGTGCTCAAAGGAATAATAAACTGGAAGAATTCCATGTGAGCTGGAATGACCTCCAAGAATTGATGCAGAGTGAGAGGAGCAGAACCAGGAGAACATTGTATACAGAGACTGATACACTGTGGTGCAATCTAATATAATGGACTTCTCCATAAGTGGCAATGCAGTGATTCTGAACAACTCTGAGGGATTTGCAAGAAAGAACACTATCTGCATTCAGAGGAAAAACTGTGGGAGTAGAAACACCAAAGAAAAACAACTGCTTGATTACATGGGTCAAGGGGGATATGGCTAAGGATGTAGACTCTAAATGATCATCCTAGTGCAAACATCAACATCATTGAAATAGGTTCTGATCAAGGACACAAGAAATATCCAGTTGAATTTCATGTGGGCTACTGTACAGGTGGGTGGAAGTGAGGGAGGGAAAGAATATGATTGTTGTAACCAAAGAATAATGTTCTACATTGAAATAATGAAATTTAAATTTAAAAAACAAACAAAAAAAATCAAAAAATATATATAAGGAGTAAAGTGGAAAGCTGTGGATCTTCATTCCCAGCTGAAAAAAGAGAGTAGTTCCACCACTGAGGTGCCCACATCCATAATAACCTATATCCCTATGCTGGCCATCCCATGCCCCAGTCACATCCTTGCCCCGAGGTATCCCTATAGTGGGGGTGGGGGGGGAGGAAGAAGCATAGAGTCTTATCTTGTGTACCATAAATAAAGTCATCACATTCAGTGCAAAACAAAAAAAAAGAATGTATGCTTCCTGAAGGAACAGTTCAATTCCATTCTTCATCAAATTGTTTTTTAATATCTAAATTAAACTCTGTCTATGATATTTAGTAGTAAACTAGTCCTTTCAAAACAGAAATATCAGCCCAATATGACCTATTTTTGATGAAATGATGCTGATTCTAATAACTTTCTCCTTTTATAGATATTCACTAACATTCTAGAATTTTAGCAGGAATCCATGTCAAGTTTCAAGCCTTCAGTTTCCACTCAGAAAAACTTTTCTTCGCTTAAGGCAACCAGAACACAATTTCAAACTGTTAAAAAAAAATCAGCAGGATCTACAAAAAGAATATTCATGACAATCCCTAAGTTCTTTACTTAAATGAAATTAGAAATAGATCCATCATCTATTTCCCTCAAATAGGATAAAATTGTGAATAAAATAAAGCTCTCCATTTAACAAAACTTTGTTATTTTATTTTTCCCTGGCAAATAATAACAGGATAGAAGCAGAAGTAGAAGAAGGGTAACGGAAGAGAAAATGTTAAGTCCTTCCTTTTTTCTGGAAAGTCATTGTTCTTTGTAGTTGGGAGTAAAGACAAAGGATCCAATGAATGTTGGAATGGGAAAAAAAAGAGTTGGGCATTTCAGCTCACTGTAAAGTAAGGGTAATAATAGAAACTACTTCCCATGGCTTTCACTTTTCCTACTCTTACTCAGCTGAGAAACTTGCCTTACATTTTAGAGAGAATTTTAAGGACATTTTCTGTAAGCACACTCATCTTCTTTCCTTCTTGTCTCATATCACTAGATACTTTTTGGCACAATCTCCTCCTTCACATGATCTCACAATAAGTGCTAAACTTATTCCTTTTGAAAGCAAGCCTCTCTGTCTACACAAATATTCTTATTTCATTTCATCTCCTTCAAAAGAGGGAATTTACCATTAATGACATGAAATCAAAACAATTCTTAGAAGTTATTTTACCCAATTATGTGCCAACAAATTTTATTTTAAGTGAAGTGGATGAATACTTACAAATATATAAATGGGCTAGACTAACAGAAGAGGAAATAGAATATTTAAATAAATCTATTTTAGAAAAAGAAATTGAATGGGCTATAAAAGATTGTACTAAGAAAAAAGCATCCAGACCAGATGGATTTATAAATGAATTTTACCAAACATTTAAAATTATCTAATTCTAATAGTAAATAAATTATTTAAAACAATTGATAAAAAAGGAGTCATACCAAATTCCTTTTATGAAATAAATGTGGTGATAATACCTAAAGCAAGAAGAGCAAAAATAAAGAAAATTATAGGCCAATTTCATTAATGAATATAGATGCAAAAATTTTAAATAAAACATTTGATATAAGACTACATCAATATGTCACAAGCATTATACATTGTGGCCAAACAGGTTCAACTAAAAACTTATTGAAGATTCAATAATTTTAATCAAATAGGAGACTATAAAATAAATCTACATAAATTATCAACATTTCTATATATCACTAACAATATCATGTAAGAAGAGATACTAAGAGTTAATCCATTTAAATTAACCACAGATTGAATGAAATACCAGGAGTACATGTTCCAAAACAAACCTAGAAAATATATTAACATAATCATAAAACATTTTCTATAAATAAAGTCAAATTTAAGTAACTAGAGAAACATTAATTACTCATGGGTGAACAGAGCCAATGTAACTAAAATGGCAATTCTATCTAAACTAATCTACTTATTCTTTGCCATACCAAATAAATTACCCAAAAATAATTTTATGGAATTAAGAAAAATAACAAAATGTATTTGGAAAAGTAGGTCACAAATATTTAAGGAAATATTGGAAAATGTTAAGGAAGAAGGTATAGCAGTAAAAAATTTCAAACTGTATTAAAATAATTAATTATAAAGACCATTTAGTATTGACTAATAGAAAAGATCAGTAGAATAGAATAGATATACAACAAATAGTCAAATGTACAATAGTAACTTTGTGTTTGACAAAGGTAAATTTCCAAGTGTTGGGAATAAAAATAACTATTTGGTAAATTTTGGCAGTGGGGAGACTGGAAAGTATTTCAGCAATTAAACTAGATAGAGAGCACTACTTAAACTACTTAACAAGATAAGATCAAAATAGATACATGACGGTATAAAGAGAAGTATTATTTTTAAAAAACTTAAGAACAAAGAGCATATATCTATCAGATTTATAGATAGGAAAAGTATTTATGAATAAACAAGAAATAGAAAACATTATAAAATATAAAATGGATCATTTTAGTATATTAAATTGAAGTAGTTTTGTACAAATAAAACTAAGGTAGCCAAGATTAGAGGGAAAGAAATAAGTTGTGGAAAAAAAAAGTTGTCAAATAGATAAGAATATAAGTCATTCCCCAATTGATAAATGGTCAAAATATATGAACAGACATGTTTTGAATGAAAAAAATAAAAGCTATACATAACCATATGAAAATGCTTTTCAATCATTACTGATTAGAGAAATGCAAATCAAAACAATTCTGAGATATCATCTAACACCTATTAGATTGGCTAAAATGTTAAAAGGGCAAAATGATAGCTGTTGGAGGAGATGTGAAAATGTGAACTGATGTAGCCATTTTGGACATCAATCTGGAATTATACCTTGTTATAAAACTCTATATACCTTTTGACACAGTAATAACACTGTTATGTTTATTTTCTAAGGTGATAAAAGAAACTAAATATTCTATAATACTTATAGAAGTTCTTTTGTGGTATGAAAGAACTGAAAACTAAAGGGATGTTGGACAAGTTGTGTTATATGCTTGTAATGGAATATTATTGGATCATAAGAAATGACAAACAATATGATCACAAAAAAACCTGGAAAGTTTTATATGAAGTGATGCAAAGTGAGTGGAACCAGGGCAAAGTTGTATATAGTAACAACAGTGTATGATGTTCAACTATAAATGACTTAACTATTATCAACCAAAAAAAATAGGATCAGAGACACCTCCAAGGAATTAATGATGAAAAAGTATATCTACTGCTATGTAAGGGACAGAGTCCAAATGCAGACTTAAGTGTAACATCCTTCACTTCATTTCCTCCATGAATTTTTCTCTAGTATAACCAATATCTGCCCAATTTCTCAACATTACAAATAAGGAAATGTGTTCTATATGATAGTATAAGTAGATTTTTTTAACATAACTAATGTGAGAATTTGTTTCTCTTAGATAAACATATTTATTATAACGTATTACATATTTGTAGCAAATCATATGTATTGTACTATCATTATGTTACATAATATAATATGTTACATATATAAAAATAAATGGTAAGAAAAGGAGAATAAAAGGATGTGAACAAATGTTTCAAAAGTTGAAACAGACACTATAGAGTGCTTAGGGCTTGGTCAGGTAAAAAGATGCCATGATCATCCAATGCATGCCAGAATCAGGAACTCTCTTTTGTCTCTTTTTGTATCTTTGGCTTGTCAAGTAATACTTAATAAATGTTTATTGACTGCTTGAGGATTATTGGAGGATCAAGTGAAATAACAAGTAAAACACTTTGTAAACATTAAAGCTATTGTTGCTGTCTTCTGTTGTCAAAGGACGACCGGGAAAGAATGGAAATACTAAGAACACTGCCATTATAAAGGAATGCTTTCTAAAGGAAAGAATTTATATGGTACTGCCTTTCATTTTCTTGCTGTCTATAGTTTTTATGTAGTACATTTTTCCAGAGATACTTCAATGTGATTTCCTTGAATTGAAACTACTGATAAGTACTCCACTTCCTGTCTCTGAAAGATGCCAGTTCTTAGAACTAAGCTTTGTTATTCTGAAGGTTTTATCACTCTTTGAATACTGACTTGTCTTAATAAGTCTACTGATTTGCAGCTTCCAGTTAAATCTGGGCCTTGGCTCTGTCTCTGTAGGTTTCTTCCAACTGGGCCTGTCAATTGCCCTCAATTACTGGCACAAATCTCCTAATGTTTGCAGATTTGACAGGGAGAAAGCTGGGTAATTGTAAAGGTGACAGAGTAGGCAGTAACAAAAACTTATGGAGGAACTGAGTTAAGTTAAGAAGAGGAGCCAAAACAGAAGAGTAGAGAAAAGGTGATGGAGATGTGCAAATGGATGCTCAAAAACTCAAGTCAGAAGAGCACAGTTCAGGTAAACAAAACTCACCATTCAGCAAAAAATCTACTTATGGTTTCCTTTTGCTGGAGGGCAGAGATGTGCTTCCTGGATTTTCAATAATGTTTTAATCAGCAATTGTACTGGAACCTATCATATTAAAATGGGGGTGAGGCTGTTTCTAGAAGAAGACATTGCAGTGCAGTGGAATGAGTGCTTGGTTTAGAGTCAGAAGATTTGAATTCTATAAAATATATCACACTTTCTGTGATCCTGGATAAGTCACAGCCTATATGAGACTATAAAATCTTTAAAATCTGAGAGTATTATACTTGAATATATCTGTAGTTCCTTTCCACTCTAAATCAATGATTCTAAATTGACAGCAACAAAAACTGATAGATAACAAGGTAAAATAAGACCAAAGAATTTTAACAGCAAAGCAATATGGGGTTTTTTAGTGGTGGGGCATGTCCTATTAATTAGCATTTCCCCTGAGTTTATTATCTTATCATGCCACAGTGTAATAATACTGACTTCAAAATCATAGCCCAAAGCCAATTTTTTAAGGCTTGGATTATTTGTAGAATGTGTTGCTTACCTAAGCAAGAACTTAGATAATTTAGAAGAATTTCTCTTTAAAATTCATATTTTATAAATGCATATTTTATAACAAAAAATCAGTAGCATAGGAATTAGCTTCAGTTATCTAAGTTTATGGAAATACATTTGCACTTGTGATGCCAAGGAAATGAAGCATTATTATACACAATTATTTAATAAGAATATTAGAAATTAGCATGTTTAGGATCACAGAATTAGAGCTGGAATATACCTTAGAGATGATCTAGTTGAACTTCATTAAATTAAATAAGATGAATATGGTAACACTTCACTTATCTGGTATCACAAGTGAATAATTTTTCCCATTCTGAAACTAAATAAGTTACAAAAGATGAACTGCAGAAATTCTTTGAAATACTTGACAAGATTCTCCAAACCAAGTCAATCCTCTTGTCTCCCCTTTACCCTTCTACATCTTCTTTCCTCTTCTTCCCCTTGTCTTTTCTTCCTTCTCTCTTGGCCCACCCCTTCTTCATCTGCTAACATAGAAACATGAATGTATATGCTATGTTCACATAGATTATGTGGGTTTTATGTGGGTATACCTAGGTGGGGCTTGCAGGGAAATATGAATAGTTTCTCTAGAATCACTTTTGCCCATCTTTTTCCAAGGGAGACTGATTCTTGTCAAGCTGGGAGAAGGATACTGAGGTTACAAGACTGGCAACTCTGTTTTTTTTCAGGGAATAGAACCAAGCTAGAATTATGGTTATCTGGTTCTCTTAATATTGTTAGTTTAGAAGAAATATAGTATGTATGCAAACTGCATTTCTAAATGGGGAAAACATGCTATGAACTATATATCCAAGGCTTTATTACCTTTACCTAAAATATCACACAAAGACCACATATTGTGAATAAAAGAGGAACACATTTTTTCCAAGCCAAAGGGAAAGAGGAATCAGAGAGAATTTATAGAGGTTAGAACGCACCCAATCATACAAAGACTGAATTAACTTTCCCACTGAGAGATCTATTTCAGCTCAATCAATGAGGACAGATAGTCTTTACCCAAGGGGAAATCTCCCAAAGTTACTAATGAAGTAAACTAGGGATATGATTGTAGTCAAATTCCTAGCACTCCTAATGTCAGCTATTTTGAAGTCTTTCTTTCCTGTAGCCTCTCCCTGAAGAGGAATTGAACCAAAGCATTTCCTTTCTTAAAACAGGAAATCAGAAGAACAAAATCAATCCTCTCCCAAACATTCACCAACTCTAATACTCATTCAGATATGGAACACTGAGTAAGCACACAATCTCTATCAATGATGATGTAAATGAGCAACTTCACTGAAAATGTAAAGTCAAGTTAGTAAAAAATGTGATGAAAGATCTATTTCACAGTTAAAAATGAAAGAGATCAATGTTTGTAAACTGCTCAGAAGTTTCATAACTTCACATTACATCAGTGATATTTTTAAGAATTACCAGTGACTTTTTTTCTTATAAGGATACATATCATTTTAACTTATTGGGTCTCTTAAAAAGTTTTTGTTTTGTTTTGTTTTTCTTTTTTTCCTCTTTCTTAATTACCATTTGATGATTCTCTCTAGTTCTGTGTTTGGGCATCAAATTTTATCTTCAGGTCTGGTCTTTTCTTTACAAATGCTTAGAATTCTTTTATTTTGTTAAATGGCCACACTTTCCCCTGTAAGAATATAGTCATTTTTTTCTGGATAGTTGATTCTTGGTTGTAGACCTAGTTCCCTTGCTTTCTGGAATATCATATTCCATTCCTTTTGCTCTTTCAGTGTAGATGCAGCCAGATCTTTTATTATCCTCAATGTAGTTCCATGGTATCTGAATGACTTCTTCTTAGCAGCTTGTAATATTTTTTTTCCTTGGTCTGATAGTTCTTGAATTTGACTATCACATTCCTGGGTGTTATCAGTTGGGGATTAAGTACAGGAGGTGATCTGTGGATTCCTTCAATCTCCACTTTTCCCTCTAGTTCTAAAATATCGGGGCAGTTTTCTTGGATAATTTCCTGTAGTGTGAAGTCCAGGATTTTTCTCCTGTCATGGTCTTCTAGTAGACCAATGATTCTTAAATTGTCTCTCCTGGAACAATTTTCTAAATCTTCTGTTTTGTGAATGAGGTGCTTCATATATTCCTCAATTTTTTCATTCTTTTAATTTTGTTTTATAGTGTCTTGCTGCCTTGTGAAGTCACTTGCTTCTAATTGTTGTATTCTGGTTGTTAAAGACTGGATTTCATCCCTGGCTTTTTGGTCATCCTTTTCATTCTGATTTTTCATCTCCTTTGCCTCATTTTCAAGCTGATTAATTTTGGCTTTCAAGACACTGTTTTCTGTTTACAGATGACTTATCTTGCTTTTTAAGTTCTTTTCCCAGTTTTCAGCCTCTCTTAATTGTGTTTTGGATTGTATTTTGAGTTCTTCCAAAGCCTATATCCAATTAGCTGGAATTTCTGTTTTGCTTGGTGTTCATTAATCCTTCTTTGTTCCATTTGCTTTTTGTTCATTGCTTGGATAGAAACTGTCATTTGTAATTTCTTTTTTTTTCTTTTTCTGTTGTTTGCTCATATTTACCCCTTATTTACTCCCTGTAGTTGCCTATGCTTTTGCTCCTCTCATTTTCTGTTGGATCTTTGGTTTGGGGCTTTTCTGTAAGCCTTCACCCGTGTAGCTTAGTCAGCAAATCTCTCAGCACAGTCTGTGGGGGAGGGGTATTGGAGCTTGAGCTTTGATGCCATCTGAAGGCTTTGATGAGATTAAGTGCAGCTGAATTGCAGAGCTGGATGTGCCCTGAGACCAAAACATTGGGGACGGGGTGGGTAATGTGGACTGTTTCTGCTGCTGCAACTAGGCAGCCTGCTTTGTGCTTTTTCTCCAACTGCTTCCCCACCACCTGTGTTCGATTCTCTGAGCCTGGCACAGCTTTGCCCACAAGGTACTCCCTCCAGACCAGCACCCTTGCCCATCCTGAGGTCCCAGCTACTGCTAGAGACTCAGTGATCTAGGTGGGGGAGGGGTCCTGGGACCTTCCTTCTGC
This sequence comes from Monodelphis domestica, assembly GCF_027887165.1. Taxonomy (NCBI): domain Eukaryota; kingdom Metazoa; phylum Chordata; class Mammalia; order Didelphimorphia; family Didelphidae; genus Monodelphis; species Monodelphis domestica. Next base: position 158,715,634 of record NC_077230.1, read on the forward strand.
CTTCCCCTTAAACTCAAGTGTTCTCAAATTCAGGCTTTTGTGGAGCGTACATTTTAAGTTGAGTCCAGCAGGAGGTTTCTTTGTCTCTGACCTGTTGTTAGGTTTGATTTTTAGTCCCCTAGGAGCATTTAATTTGTAATCTGTAAGGAAGGGTTTTCAGAGGTCTGAAAGTTTGCTTCCTCTATACTTCCATCTTGAATCTGCCCCTCCATAAGTGATCTTTTTAAAAGAGTTAGAAGAACCTTGAACATGACAAGCAGTAAGTATTATTATGCACTCACAAAGAAATTAGATTATTTTAACATGAAGAAAATTACTAATTACCAATATGCTACTTCCAAATAAAAAATCAATAGCAAAGTACTTAGATCATCAATGTTAAAGTAAATATATATATATATGTACATTTAACATAATTTAGTAAAGATTAGTAAAATACATAATGTATTTTATGATAGTGCCAATTTGACCTAATCAAATATACTACTGATGTCAAGAAAGGGGAAATGAAGAGAAAAAGTAATTGATCTAGATTGTCACCATTACCACAAAATTTTAATTTGTAAAGCACTTGCCCTAACAAGAAGAATAGAAGCACCCATAAATTACCTATTACAACAAATTCCTGATCATTTTGCCAGATGGAGAGGCATGACAGCCAAAAGCAACACCATTTCAGAACATAAGCTTAATTGTAAAAATGTGACAGAAAATGAAGTTAGAAATTTATGAGTAGTATCTTTGCAAAAAAAATAAAATAAAAACAGCAAATAAAAAGGTATCTTGATATGAAACTTAAATGACTTGATCATCCCAACACAATTTAGGATAAAACTAGAAATTGGCTAGGCCAGTATTTTATGAAAAACTATATTTCTTTATTCCTCATCCTTGATAGTAATGCCACCAAATTTGAACTCTATTTGCACATGAGCTAAATAAGGAAAAGGATATTAAAGGAGTAGGAGATGGAGTGAGCCAGTGGGCCAGACCAAGTGTCCACAAAAGGGATCTGTGATATAAATGATGCAATTTTGAAAACAATTTTTAGTTTAATATTTAAGATAGAAGAGAATTAGTAACAGATCAAAATAATAAATCTCTACATAGTACAGACTATGTGATAAATGCTGTACAAACATTTTCTCATTTGATCCATACAATAACCCTGCTACAGTTTCCTCCATTTTACAGATAAGGAAACTGAAACCAACAAAAGTTAAATAATTTGCCTGGGATCACATAGCTAGTAAGTGTGCGAGAGTGGATTTGAACTTAGATCTTCCTTATTTTAGACCCAGAATTCTATCCACTACAACATCTAGTATTACCGAAAGAAGTCATTAACACAAAATCCCATCATTTTAATAACACAGACTCTAAAGGCAGAGAACCTAGGTTCAAATCTCACCTCTTCTACTCATTACCAAAGTGGCCTTGGACAAGTCATTTGCCTTCCCTTGTCTCATTTTCTTTATCTTTAAATAGGAGACATTGGTTCCAAGATGGCTTTCTGTTCCACAGCTATGATTCTGTGATCTCTTAGGGCTGATATTAAGCAATACATCATGTAAAACAATAACCTCCAAAGAATCAAAATTGTTGGTGATTAGAAGGCAAATTAATTAAAACATCAAATTAGATGTGTCTTATGATTACCTGTGTTCTTCTTTGGATTGTGGCCACTTCTAGAAAAGGACTCACAATAGTAAAAATTTATATAACTCTTAAGCCAGAGATTCTCATGCCGTGAATGACATTTGAGGAAACATTTTTTTTTAATTTTGGGGCAGAAAATTTATTCATTTCCTTAGGTTTATGACCTTACCAAGGCAAAAAGGGACAATGTTTGCTTATTTCCACCTGGTATACTATTACCAGCTCTTCATTTGAAAATGTTTCATTTAATACAGTATTTTAACACTTCAATGGATCTAAAATATCACTGAAATAGATATTATAACCCTTAGGATGTATTGCAGCCCATCCATTCCATGTGACTTCAATTTTTAATAGGGGAAAAATATGTGGAAGTAGCAAAGGACCTTAGAAGTGATCTATTTTTATATATTTTTCACAGATTACTTTCCAATGTATTTAAAGGCTTTCCTTTATAGCTTCATTTCATTTTGTGCATAAAACTGGATATTTTCCTTTTACTTCCTTTGTTCCTTATTGAAAATGGTTCTAACCAACTCATGTTCACTCCACACAAACACCATATCTGGAATTCCCTCCTCATAGTTACTTCTTAAAATCCTTACCTTCCTTAAGCTCTGATTTCTCTTCTTATTTTATCTAATCTCTTTAGAATTTTTTCCTCAAATTCATTTCATATATATTGCATATTCTTGTCATTTGTCCTTTGTACTCAAAATCAAATGATATCACAGGTTTGGCATCAGAGTACAGTGATTGTCCTGTCCTATATGACTTCATAAGACTCTATCAAAGGTTATGCACAAAGAGTAAATTAGAACATTCGTGATGGTTTATGCTTCTCACATTTCCTTTGTGCTACTGTGATTCTGCTTTCTTTATAGAACATAGCATGCCATGCTAGGCAATCCTGCATCACCATCTTCCAAAGTTCTTTAGAGAGACTTTGGGAGTATCCTCAAACTCTGATGACTATGTGAGTGCTTACTTTGTGCAAATTCTCCATAAAATAGTCTTTTAGGCAAATATGAGTTTGGCATTCAGGGTAATACAAGTTGTACTCTCTGCAACAGAGTTTGAATATTTGGAAATTTAGTTGGAGAGAGCTTCATGTCCAGTGCCTTGCCAAATTGTCTTCAGAATCTTTCTAACAAATTTCAAGTGGAAACAGCAAAATTTTTTTGCCATGGCACTGATATACTGCCCAGGTTTCACAGTCATACAACTATGAGGTCAGCACAGTTGCCTAATAACTCCACTTTCCCATCTTTTTTTTTTTCAGAACCTCTGAAACAATGAGCCAGATCTGGCAATATATGCATCAGTCTCATTGTCTATGGGGATTCCTAGAAAATATATTGCAGGGGGGAAGTTGGGTAGCTCAGTGGATTGAGAGCCAGGCCTAGAGATGGGAGGTCCTAGGTTCAAATCTGGCCTCAGTCACTTCCTAGCTGTGTGACCCTGGGCAAGTCACTTAACCCCCATTGCCTAACCTTTACCACTCTTCTGCCTTGGAGCCAATACACAGTATTGACTCCAAGATGGAAGGTAAGGGTTTAAAAAAAAGAAAGTATATTGCAGGGGGAAGCTGGATGGCTCAGTGGATTGAGATTTAAACCTAGAGATGGGAGGTCCTAGGTTCTGACACTTCCCAGTTGTGTGACCTGGGGCAAATCACTTAGCCCCCATTGTCTTGTCCTTGCTGCTCTTCTGCCTTAGAACCAATACCAGGTATTGGTTTTGAGACAGAATGTAAGAATTTTTAAAAAAGAATGTAAATTGCAAAGGTAAGTGGACTTATCTATAGCATTCAGAATTTCCACATTTGCTGTAACCTAAAGTGACACATATAAATGGTATAATGTTGGCTGGCTGGTGAAGAAACTTGTTTTCTTGGTATTGTCAGACCAAAATTAGCACAAAATCTGTGATCTGTTGCATCTCATCCTCAAAGGCTACACTGAGTGTACCCTCATCTTTCAACAAAAAATCTATCACCAACTGTCCCTCCACTTTATTCTTGGCTTAGGGGATTTTTAATTTAATTCATAATCAGTGTGGGAGCTGACCCTGATGCCATTTTCAACTTCACTGAAGGTGACTGACCATAACCCCCAAAACATCATGCTAAAATGAATGAATAGAATGACACAGGACTTCCAGGTAAGCATGGCAGCAGTCTAGAAGCAGGGCGCTTCCCCTCCTCAGACCCACTGATATAGATGACCTAAAAAGACCTCCAAAAAACATCTTCATAAGAATGAAGGGATTCTACAGTAGGGCTACAGTGGGATTTGGGCATTTCCACACCACAATGGAGTGAAAAATCTCCCACCCAAACTCAAGCTGATCTAACCTCCCCTACCTCACCTATGGAGCCAGAGATAGAGCCAGTGCCTGCCATAAACAATGAGTGAGTGAAGGGCACCTATGGAATGAGCAAGGAGCAGCTCTAGGTCCTGGGAGCTGACTAAGACCACCAAGGATCTACCCCTGAGAGCAGTTACTCTCAAAACACAGGCAGGTGGGCAGGGGAGCACAGACCTTGGGCGCCCCAACGAAGGTAGTGCAGCTTCGGAGATTCGAGAGCTTGTCTCAGGCAAAAGCCTTGCTCCTTAACTCCATACACAGAGAGCCTGCCCTCTTCAGTCAGATTTCTGACTGGAGAGGGAAGGAAAAACAATGGCAAACAGTGCCCAGGGAAAACTTCCCAACACCAAAAACAAAAAACAAAAAACAAAAAACAGGAAGAAGGAGTTGACCTTGAAAAATACAGATTAAAGAGGAAATAGCAGAAGAGGAAATATGAATAATTGCTCCAAAACAAATGGAAATTGTCCAAAAGCTCTGGAAGCATTTAAATTGGAGCTTACCAAAAAGATGGATGCCTTCTGGCAAGATAAATGGGAATTGGCTCAGAAAGAAAATGAAAAAAAAATATATAGCAGAGAACCAAAAAATTATAGCTGAAAATCAAAAGTTTAAAGCAGAAAAACAAAAGATTATAATGGAAAACCAGGCCTTAAAAACCAGAATTGAGCAATTGAAAACCAATGATCTTGCAAAACAGCAAGAATTAATAAAGTCAAAAGACTAATAAAATAGAAGAAAATATAAAATATCTCACTGACAAGATGACAGATCAGGAAAAAAAAGAGGAAGGAGAGACAATTTGAGAATCATTGGTCTACCTGACAAAGCAGAAATAAACAGAAATCTTGACATACTACAAGAAATCATCCAAGAAAACCGCCCTGATGTTCTCAAACAAGGGTGTAAAATAGACATTGAAAAGAGTTAATAGAACACCCTCTATACCAAATCCCCAAAAGACAACTCCCAGGAATGTAATGGCCAAATTCCAGAGTTTTCAAGTTAAGGAGAAAATCCTACAAGAAGCCAAAATGAGAAAATTCAGATACAAAGGTACACCAGTCAGGATCACACAAGACCTAGCAGCTTCCACACTAAAGGACCGCAAGACCTGGAACATGTTATTCAGAAAGGCAAGAGAACTGGGTCTTTAACCAAGGATCACCTATCCATCAAAACTGACTACATACTTCTAGGGGAAAGTATGGACATTCAACAAAATAGAAGATTTCCAAGTATTTGTAAATAAAAGATCAGAACTCAGTGGAAAGTTCGATATCCAAACACAAAAAGCAAGAGAAACATGAAAAGGTAAATATGAAAAAAAGGAAAAGGAGAAAAATGTTTTTCTTTTATTCAAACTCTCTTCTTTAAGGGCTACAATTAGATCAAATTATACACATTAATATATGGGGGAAATGTTATTTGTAACTCTCAAAAATTGTATTCAATATTATAATAATTAGAAGAATCACTCATAGGAGAAGATTTGGACATTAAGAGATATAAGATGTTATGCAAAAAAAAAGACAAAGGGTGGGGGAGAACCGATGATGGTACCAAGAGATACTTTAAAAAACAAAATAAGTAGAATAATCTTTTTCACACAAAGATACAAATGGGAAGGGGAGGGGCTGAATACTCTTATAAGAAGGAGAGGAAGAAAGTGCTAATAGGTAATACTTAAACCTTACTCTCAGTGAAATAAATTCTGAGAGGGAAGAGCATCTAGATCCATTGGGATATTGAATTCTATCTTATCCCACAGGGTAAGGAAGAAGGTAAAAATAAGGGAGTTAAGGGGGAGGGAGTACAAAAAGGCAGGGAAGGAGAGAGGGGAGGGAACTTAACAGAACCTAAAAAAAAAAACAAGAAGGGAACAAAAAGGGAGGGACCAGAAAGGGAAGCATATCAAGGAAGGTGATTAGGGGGATTGATTAAAAGTAAACCACTGGTTTAAAAGGAAATAGCAAAAGAAGAAAGGACAGAACTAGGAGAGGATATCAAAATGCTAGGGAATTCACAAGTGCCAATCATAACTTTGAACTTGAATGGTATGAACTGATGCATAAAATATAGACAAATAGGAGAGTGGATAAGAATCCCAAACCCTACCATATATTGCCTCCACACATACTCATGAGGTCAGAATTAAAGGTCTGAGCAAGACCTATTGGGCCTCAACTAATAGAAAAAAAGACAGGAGTTGCAATCATGATATCTTACAAAGACAAAATAAAAATAGACCTGATTAAAAGGGATAGGGAAGGTGAATACATCCTGATAAAAGGGTGTATAGACAATGAGGAAATATCACTAATGAACATGTATTCACCAAATGGTATAGCACCCAAATTTCTAATGGAAAAAAATAGTAGAATTCAAGGAGGAAATAGATAATAAAACTATACTAGTGGGAGACCTGAACCTTCCACTATAAAATTTAGGTAAGTCAAATAAACAAAACATTAGGAAGAGATAAAATAGGTGAATGAAATTTCATAAAAATTAGAGTTAATAGATATATGGAGAAAAATAAATAAGGAAGAAAAGGAATACACCTTATTTTCAGCAGCATATGGCACATTCACAAAGATTGACCTTATACTAGGTCATAAAAAATGGCATACAAATCCAGAAAAGCAGAAATAATAAATGCAACCCTTTCAGATCATAAGGAAATAAAAATATCAATCAGTAAGGGAACATGGAGAACATAACCAAAAATTATTTGGAAATTAAACAATATGATTCTCCAAAATTGGTTAGTTAGAGAACAAATCATAGAAATAATTAATAATTTCACTGAAGAAAATGACAATGATGAGACATCCTTTCAAAATCTCTGGGATGCAGCTAAAGCAATACTCAGGGGAAAATTTTTTATCTGTGAGTTCATATATTAACAAATTGGGGACGGGGGTACAGAGGTCAATGATTTGGACATGCAAATCCAAAAATTAGAAAGCAAACAAATTAAAAATCCTCAGAAGAAAACCAAATTAGAGGTCCTAAAAATTAAGAGAGACATTAATAAAATTGAAAGTGATAGAACTATTGAACTAATAAATAAGACTAGAAGCTGGTGTTTTGAAAACAAAATAAAATAGACAAAGTACTAGTCAAATTAATTTAAAAAAGGAAAGAATAAAATCAAATTGACAGTATAATAAATGAAAATGGAGAACTCACCTCCAATGAAGAGGAAATTAAGGCAAGCATTAAAAACTCTTTCCCCAATTATATGGCTATAAACATGCCAATCTAGGTGATATAGATGAATATTCACAAAAATATAAAGTGCCTAGAGTAACAGAAGAAATGGAATTCTTAAATAATCCCATATCAGAAAAAGAAATTGATCAGGCCATCAAAGAAATCCCTAAGAAAAAATCACCTGGGCCTGATGGATTCAAAAGTGAATTCTATCAAACAGTCAAAGAACATCTAATCCAATTACTATATAAACTATTCGACAAAATAAGCAAAGAGGGAGTTCTACCAAATTCCTTTTATGAGACAAATATGGTGCTGATCCCAAAGCCAGGCAGGTCAAAAACAGAGAAAGAAAACTACAGACTAATCTCCTTAATGAACATAGATGCAAAAATCTTAAATAGGATACTAGCAAAAAGACTCCAGCAAGCGATCAGGAGGGTTATTCACTATGATCAGGTGGGATTTATACCAGGAATGCAAGGGTGGTTCAATATCAGGAAAAACGTCCACATAATTGACCATATCAACAAGCAAACCAACAAAAATCACATAATTATCTCAATAGACACAGGAAAAGCCTTTGACAAAAAACAACACTCATTCCTATTAAAAACACTAGAAATATAGGAATAGAATGGTCTTCTGCAATGGGGCTAAACTAGATGCATTACCAATGAGAATAGGAGTGAAACAAGGATGCCCATTATCACCTTTATTATTTAACATTGTACTAGAAACACTAGCAGTAGCAATTAGAGAAGAAAAAGAAATTGAAGGTATTAAAATTGGCAATGAAGACACTAAGCTATCACTCTTTGAGGATGATATGATGGTCTACTTAAAGAATCCTACAGAATCAACTAGAAAGCTAGTCAAAATAATCAACAACTTTAGCAAAGTTGCAGGATATAAAATAAACCCACATAAGTCATCAGCATTTCTATATATCTCCAACACATCTAAGCAGTAGGAAATAGAAAGAGAAATCCCATTCAAAATCACCTTAGACAATATAAAATACTTAGGAATCTATCTGCCGAGACAAACACAGGAACTATATAAACACAACTACAAAACACTCCCCACACAACTAAAACTAGATCTGAGCAATTGGAAAAACATTAACTGCTCATGGGTAGGACGAGTTAACATAATAAAAATGACCATCCTACCCAAACTTATCTATTTATTTAGTGTCATACCCATTGAACTTCCAAAAAACTTCTTTACGGAATTAGGAAAAAAAACATAAACAAAATTCATTTTGAAGAACAAAAGATCAAGGATATCCAAGGAAATGATGAAAAAAAAGCAAAGGAAGGTAGCCTTGGAATCCCAGATCTCAAACTATATTATAAAGCAGTGGTCATCAAAACAATTTGTTACTGGCTAAGAAACAGAAGGGAGGATCAGTGGAATAGACTTGGAGTAAGGGCCCTCAGCAAAACATTCTATGACAAATCTAAAGACACCAGCTTTTGGGACAAAAATCCTCTATTTGATAAAAATTGCTGGGAAAATTGGAAGACAGTGTGGGAGAGATTAGGCTTGGATCAACACCTCACACCCTACACCAAGATAAACTCAAAATGGGTGACTGAATAAAGAAGTAAACTATAAGTAAATTAGGTGAACACAAAATAGTAGACATTTCAGACCTTTGGGAAGGGGAAAATTTTAAAACCAAGCAAGACTTAGAAAGAGTCATGAAATGTAAAATAAATAATCTTGATACCTCAAATTAAAAACTTTTTGTTCAAACAAAACCAATGTAATAAAACTCAGAAGGGAAATAACAAACTGGGAAATAATCTTCACAACAAAAACCTCTGGCAAAGATCTAATTACTAAAATTTACAGATTTAAATCAATTGTACAAAAAATCAAGCCATTCTCCAATTGATAAATGGGCAAGGGACATGACTAGGCAGTTTTCAGTTAAGGAAATCAAAACTATTAATAAGCACATGAAAAAGTGTTCTAAATCTCTGACAATTAGAGAAATGCAAATCAAAACAACTCTTGGGTATCTTCTCAATCACAGCAGATTGGCTAACATGACAGCTATGGAAAGTGATGAATGCTGGATGGTATGTGGCGAAGTTGGGACCTTAATGTATTGCTGGTGGAGTTGTGAATTGATCCAACCATTCTGGAGGGCAATTTGGAACTATTCCCAAAGGGTGCTAAAGACTACCTAACTTTTGACCCAGCCATAGCACTGCTGGGCTAGTACCCCAAAGAGGTAATGAAGAAAAATACATATACAAGAATATTCATCGCTGCACTCTTTGTGGTTGCAAAAAATTGGAAAGTGAGAGGATGCCTTTCAATTGGAGAATTGCTGAACAAATTGTGGTATGTGTTGGTGATGGAATACTATTGTGCTGAAAGGAACAATAAAATGGAGGTTTTCCATGAGAACTGACAACCTCCAGGAAGTGATGCAGAGCAAAAGGAGCAGAACCAGGAGAATGTTATACACGGAGACTGATCTACTGTGGTATAATTGAATGTAATGGATTTCTCCATTATTGGCAATGCAGTGATCCTGAACAACTTGGAGGGATGTATGAGAAGAAACACTATCCACATTCAGAGGAAAAACTGTGGGAATAGAAACACAGAAGAAAAACTTCTGCTTGATCACATGGGTCAAGGGGGATAAGATTGGGAATGTAGACTCTGAATGAACATCCTAATGCAAATACCAACAATATGGAAATGGATTCTGGTCAAGGACCCATGAAATACCCAGTGGAATTGTACATCAGCTACGGGAGTTGAGGGGAGGGGAAAAAGGAGGGAGGAATAGAAAATAATTTTTGTAACCAGGGAATAATGTTCGAAATTGATCAAATTAAAAAAATAAATAAATAAAAATAAATATAATGCATTAATATAAATACATAGCCTTGGCTCTCTCCATTGCTAACTAGGAAAGCATGAGAACATTATCTTTCATTCAGAAGCCATGGAAGGATGTCATCAAAAAACTGATGGACTTCTCCAGGAAATAAAATTTTGCTGTGACCTTCCACAAGCCTTCAAAACTGACAGTATCAAAGGCCTTAGTCAGATCAACAAACATTGTGTACAGTCTCCTGTTCCACTCCTTCTTCTGCAGTTATCCAGCAGCAAACATATGTCAACCAATCTTTGGCCCTTTCTAAAGCTATATTGTCTTTTAAGTAGGTGACCATCTTCCAGGTGAAGGATCAGTTCATTAAGGAGGTATATGGCAAGAATATTGACAGTAATGACTAATAGAGATTTGTAATTGTCAAGGTCAATCAATTTCCTTTGCCTACATGAGGTAAGCAAATGAGAAATTCGTGGTGTCCTGGGGGACAACCTTGTCTTGACATATAGCCAAAAAGATTTCAATCAGATTATGTATAAGCAGTGGACCCCCCTCCTTGTAGATCTTTGCTGATATGAAATCAATGTCAGGCACTTTGCCACACAAGAGTAGTTAAATGACATTCAATACTTCTTAATATGAAATTTGGCTAAGGAGGGACTGGATTCAAACTGAGGTACATGGTCAGTGACTTTAGCATTGTTGATGATGATCTGTTTGGAGCACTGTAGAAATGTTTTTCCCATCTCTCCAGGATCATGTTCTTATCACTGATGTCTGGCACCATAGGAATTGAGTATTTAAGATACACCACAAATCTTTGGCCCATAAATAATTTTCAGATCATCACTTTAGATTACTGCTATTGGTGTAAAACTGAATTTCATTCATCCTGTTATTGAACTAAGAATCCTGAATCTCTGTAAACTTCTCTTGAACTTTATTTTTGATGGGGTTAAATGGTACCTTCTTAGAGTTAAATGTTACCTTCTTCTCCACTTGGTACACCCTGTGAAGTTATTTTTTTATTTAGCAGCTTCTCAATTCCCCTATCATTTTCATTAATCCAGTCCTTATTTTTATGACCATTCTGTCCCAGATGAGCAAATGTATTATACATCAGGACTCTGAAAATTGCCCACTCTTTATGCTTAACTATTGCTAACTGTGAGTTGACTCAGCTTTCCCTCAAGGTCAGCAATAATTGTAGAATCTCCTGAATATCATGTTGCCTTAGGACCTAGGACCACAGATTCTGTTGAAAGCAAACATTTAGCTTGGAAGAGATAATTGTATGATCTCTTCAGCACTCTGAGACACACATTGCCTTCATCACTCTCACATATTGCATATCTCTTCTCCTTACAGTGATGTAGTCTATTAAATGCCAAAGCTTGGTGAGAGTGGATCCATGATGAAGACAGAGTTGGTGATGAGAAGGTTTTGGGGATGTACAAGTCTTCAGTAACCTTTGCTGTTGCTATGACTCAATTCTTTCCAAAGACTGGCTGTCATGTTTAGTAGTCTATGCCTATTCTGACATTAAAAATCACCCAGAATTACAATCTTGTTTTCTTCCAGAATATTTATGTTGAGGGTCTCCAGGTCTTTATAAAATTTTTCTTTGATCTCATCAGAATTCATTATGGTTAGAGCATACACACTACTGATGGTGTTGTGGCAATATAATCCAAGTAGCAATCACACTATTATGGAGCCTGTCATTCACTCATTTTGGGAGACATACAAGCTTGCTGACTAAATTAAATCTGATTGAAAAACCTACATCATCTTCATGGTACTTCTCATCACATTGGCAACTCCACCAAGCTGGTTTTTATTTCCTTGGTTCAATTAAGGCTTCTGATGCAGTGATGCTGAGTTTTTTGCCATAAAAGCTATTCATCTTAGAGGTTTGCTGAGCTTTTTGTAGTTCTTGAGTGTGCACACATTCCATGTAACAATTATGAGTGAAATTACCTTTGCAAAATTTGTTGTGTTTTGACTCATGGAGAGGTATTCTCACATGCCTCAGGGTTGAGTGAAGTGGAGAGATTTTAGAATACATTTTCTAGTACTTTCTTCATGCTGGGAGGTAAGCAGTAAAATCCTTTTTAAAAAAGTCTAGTCAGATACACAGGAGGTTGCTGAATCCTGGTATTGCTAGCTGAGAAGCCAATCTTTGACCCAGTCCAGTTGTATTCAGTGGTGTGGCTACAGCATCCTTTATAAATGCTGCTTTATCACTTGACCATTACCGCAGGACTTAAAAAAAGGTAAAAAAATAAAATAACAACATCATAAAAAAAATGTATGGTGGCTGATGTCTTGACTTATGTGTGAATAGAATTGAAATGAAAAAAAGTTACACAAAGTTGTCAGCCTATTCTTTCTCTCTTTCCAGAGTCAACTTCTGCTGCCTTCATGGCTTTGGGAACAAATTTTTCCCATCTACCCATTCTGACAGAGGAAGTCTTCACATGCTTGGAGTAGACATACTCTTATTCACCAACAGGTTTGAACCTATAGATTCCCTTGTACCTGGGTTAGCCCAACTTCTTTACTGGGGTGTTACCCATTTAAATTTGTATCCCAAACTGACTTGCACAGATTCCTAAATAGCTATGCAGGTACCAATTTTGCATTCAAAATCTTTGAATTTTCATTTTTAGTTTTCAAAACCTGGCTATTTGGGTTTTTTTTATAGTTTCCTGAAGTTTTGCCCATCCATGAAGGTGAAGGAAAAGCTTTAATCAATCTTGTAATTTGGTATAATGTCTTCTAAAAAGATAGGATTGTCATGGTGGATACTGCATAGCTACAAATATTATCTTAAAGTGGCAGACCTGGATTAAATCCTACCTTTGCTTCTTATTATTTGTGTGACTTTAGGCAAGTTATTTAACCTGCCTAATGAGTTACAGTTCTCTCATACATAAAGCAAATGAAATAAATGTAGTGATTTCTAAAATTATCATTAAGTTTATAATCTTATATAAAAGAGATTTGATATCTTGTATCAATACTATACTCATGAAGCCCCTGATGATGGGTATGCCCATGAAGATGAGACACTGAAAAGAACACAGTAAGTTATGTTCAGCACAGAAATGTAGTCAAGACCAAGGATATAAAAAGAAGAGGCAAAGTGATAAGTAATGAACCCAGTAGAGAATTTTTCTTCACATCTGGACCATCACTGTCTATATACTACTATTCTACTAGAGATGAGTTAGTCACATGAGAAGTGGTCAGAGATCACTGTCAATGATAAGGCATTGAATGGAATACCAATTTTCTTCCTCCAAGCCTTTGGCCCATGCCATTAAGGTGAGTCAAGTCACAAATTCAGAGTTCCTGAGTCATTCACATAAAGATATACCCTACAGGTACTTCTGCTTCTTGTATTACAGTGTTTGATTATACAAAGGACTGTGGGTTTTTAAATAAATTTAACTCTGCCTTTCTTAGAACTCCTAGGTTTGGAACAGTTATGTGTCTTGAGTCTAAGTGAAGTTCTGGACATGAAGTTTTACATTAGATGTTCAATCACATATTATTTATCCTTTTTATTAATTCTTTAACATGGATTACCCTAGACCCCACTTCTTGAAAACTAAGTATGTTATATTTTCCTGGTACCACCAAGGTGCTCTTAAGGGGAAGGGAGGAAGCAAGGTCTACTGTCAGTGGTTTTTCACCTAAATGGAAAGTGTGGGTCCTCTGCATCTCAGTTCCACTTATTCATTAACAGTCAAATTATCTTTTACAAAGAAATATTTATTTCAAAGCTCCAATATACAAACTTTTCCCCCTAACACAGAGAAGTAGTAATCCATCGACTCAAACATACACAGATGATATTTCATTTTGGGGAGGGGAAAGGGAATTAGGTTCACAGTTTACCTCAGTTACTATAAAGCACACAGAAGCAGTTTTAAGTCTTAAGTCTCCATTGAGCTCAAACATCCTATCTTTTCAAGGTTGTCTTCTATCCTGGTTGGCTGCAATATCTCTCTTGGATAACAGGGCCTAAAGTTCTCATGGCTGATCTAGTAGGGATTACTACTAGGACCTGAAAATGGGAAGGATAAGCAATACAGAACAAGAGACCCTTCTGACAGATATCTTCTCCTCTCCTTCAGTTCATGGTACCCACACTATAGGGGAGGGTGATATTCACTCTCTAAATACATCAGGAAAGAATATAGAAGAAAGAACAATTACCTCAGTGTAACTAGTGTTGAAGGATGCAATTTGTTCTAGTTAAGAAACTTATCAAAGGAGGCTACCCTCACCCATTCAGTATGAAACAAAGGATACGGAATGCCTTTATCTTGAGTAGTATGGCATATTACATACACTGAGGAAGTAAGCTCTCTGGTATACACACACATAATACAAAGTATGAGAATACATTTTATTTTGTTTTTCTATATATATATGTTCAAGAAAAATATTTTGTTTGTCAATTAAGGGAAGGAGGTACAAGGAAAGAAAAGATAGATTTTCATTGATTAAAATATAACTCTTTTTTAATTTTTATCTTTAAATATTTTTCCATGTTTCATTTTCTTTGCGTTTCCTCTTCTCTCCCCCATCCTAGAGCTGACAAGCAAAAATTTAATTTTTTAAGAAGAAAAAAATTAAGTTGAGGCAATTTTCAGCAATACTGTCAACTGGCTAAACTGAGGAAATGCCCATTGTTTTCTTTGTCAATCTGAGATAAAATTTTCCCTGCAATAACCAAATTCTCAGTATCTTGTCCAATTCAGAAGTTCTGCTACCTTGAAGCAATCAATTCTCTCTTAACATTATAGTCTATAATGAGTTTTAGTTTTTAGTAGGTTTTTATGCAAGTAGGACAATACTATTCTCCTGATTAAGATCCTTGAGAAGGAAAAAGGAAATAGAAATCTCAACAGCAACCAAGTTTATTAATATTCCACTTAACATTGCTAAATAATATACTAGTTACTATGCTACAGTCATACTTTATAACATAAATGTATTATTTATTTTTGACATTCATATTTTAAAATGTCAATCTTTTCATTTACTCCCTTCTCCCTCTTCTGCCTCCACCATTGAGAAAACAAGAAATATTATATCAATAATGCATGTGAAATCAAAAAATTATATTTCCATGTCATCCATGTTACAAAAAAGCAAGAGAAACAGAAAAAAATTGCTAGATGGAATCACAAGTGAATTCTACCAAATATTTAAGGACAATTAATCCCTATATTATTTAAACAATTTGAAAAAATAGCTGAGGAAGGAACCTATCAAATTCCTTTTATGACACAACTATGATGTTGATAACTAAACCAGGAATAAAAAAAAACAGGAAGAAAACTATAGATAATTCTCCCTAAATAACATTAATAAAAGATTTTTAAATAAAACACTTGAAAGGAGATTACTGAAACATAACACAAGAATCATATACTACAATAAAATGGATTTCATACCAGGAATACAGGATTGGTCAACATTAGGAAAACCATTGTGATATTTGACCATATGAGTAATAAAACCAACAGAAACCATATGGTTATCTCAATAGAAGCAGTAAGAGCTTTTGAAAAAAAAATCAATATCCATCTTTTTTAAAACACTGGAGAATATTGGAATAAGTGGAGCATTCATCAGAATGATAAATAGCATCTATCTAATACCATCAACATATATTACCTAGAATGGAGATCAAGTTGAAACTTCCCCAAGAAGATCAGGAGTGAAGCAAAGATACCCATTATCACCACTACTAACCAATATTTTACATGAAACGCTAGCTATATTATATTAAATTTAAAAGTTTTTGTACAAACAAAATGAATGCAGCAAAAATTAGAAGGGAAGTGACAAACTGAGAAAACATTTTATAGCAGAAAACTCTGACAAAGGTCTAGTTTCTCAAATTTATAAAGAAATAAATCAAGTGTATAAGAAAGTAAGCCATTCCCCAATTGAAAAATGGGAAAGGAATATGAATAGACAGTTTTCAGATGAAGAAATCAAAACTATCATTAATCACATGAAAAAGCATTCTAAATCCTTCTCAATTAGAGAAATACATATTTAATGACTCTGAGGTACCATCTCATACCTAGTAGATTGGCCAATATGACAGTAAATGAAAATAATAAATGTTGGAGGGGATGTGGAAAAATTGGGACAATAATTCATTGCTGGTGATGTGAATTGATCTAACCATTGTGGAAATCAACTTGGTATTTTATCCAAAGAGCTTTAAAAGAGTACATGTCCTTTGATCCAGCAGTACCACTACTATTTTTGTACCCCAAAGAGATAATAAAAAGGGTTTTACAACAATATTCTTATTCACATTTTTGTGATGGCAAAAAATTGGAAAATGATGGGGGTGTCCCTTGAATGGGGAATGGCTGAATTAATTGTGATATATGATGATGATGGAATAATATTGTGATATAAGAAATGATGAACTGAAGGATTTCTACATGAACTGGAAGAACCTCCAGAAACTGATGTGTGAAATGAGCAGAACCAAGAGAACCTAGTACAGAGGAAGTGAAACATTGTGAATGATCCAGTGTAATGGACTTTACCACTAGTAGTAATGCAATGATCCAGGACAATGCTGAGAGTCTTAGGAAAAAGAATGTTATCCACATTGAGCGAAAGAACTGTGGAAATCAAAACACAGAAGAAAAACATATGCCATTACTTGTTTATATGGGTATATGATTTGGGGTTTTGGTCTTAAAATATTGTTATATTGCCAAAATGAATAATATGAAAATAGGTATCAAGTGATAAATAACATTTGCATAACCTAGTGGAATTGCTTGTTGGTTCTGGGAGTGAGGAGGTAAGAGAGGAGGGAAAGAAAATGAATCATGGAAACATGGAAAAATACTTAAAAATAAAAATTTTTTAAATGCTAGCTATAGAGAATAAGAGAAGAAAAATTAAGGAAATTAGAATAGGCAATGATGATATAAAGCTATTGCTTTTTGAATAAAGTAAGAAGTAATACTTAAAGAACCCTAGAAAATCAAACAAAAACTAACCAAAAACAATTAACAACTTTAGCAAAGTTGCAGGATATAAAATAAATAAAATAAATCATCAGTATTCTCTATCCAACTAATAAAGTCCAATAGGAAGAGCTAGAAAGAGAAATCTCATTTAAAATTCTAAACAATATGAGTCCACCTGCCAAGACAAAATCCACAAACTATATGATCACGAATACAAAATGCTTCATATGAAATCATATTTAAGCAATTGGAAAAAATCAACTACTTGTATGTAGGCTGAACCCATTTAATAAAAATGTCATTTCTATCTAACTTATTTTGTTATTTAGTGCCAGGCCAATGAAACTAACCAAAATTATTTTATAGAGTGGAAATAATAATAATAAAGTTCATCTGGAAGCACAAAAGGCCAAGAATATCAAGGGAATGAATGAACAAGTAAAAATAAAAATAAATGTGCCATAGCTGTGCCAAATATTAATCTGTATTATAAAGTCATCAAAACAGTCTAGTACTGACTAAAGAATACATTAGTGGAACAACTGAATAAATTGCATACTCAACATTTCTCATCAATTCATATGTCTTCTGTAAAAAGGAATTCTTTAATTTCTTTAATTTAATGGGGGATCTGGAAGTCCTCTTACCATAGAGATGTGTAGGGATTAACCAGACCACAGTGACAGGAAGTAGGAATGGGCAGGGAGTGGTGCCCTGCTGAGCGGGCATCAGTGGAAGGCTGTCAGTTGCTGACAGGAGAATCAGTTTTTGACATTTAGTCAGTCAGTTGCTTAGAGTTAGGGCTGGCAGTTGTGGGGAAGTTGACTGCTGGATGTGAGTTGTTTGTTGAGGTAGATTGCTGGTGGTGTGGTTGGCATTTAGTTGCTGGAATACAAAGGCAGGTCTGAGCTTACTGATGTGACAAGGAAATCACTTTAAAAGACTGATATATATTAATTTAAGGTCGCCAAGGAATTCAGCTATGTAATTCCTAAATGAAAACTCAAGTCAGCAGTCAACCTTTTATAGAGTTTAATTACAAACAGGAGGAAGAAATGAATTAGAGAGAGAGAGAGAGAGAGAGAGAGAGAGAGAGAGAGAGAGAGAGAGAGGAGAGAGAAAGGGGAGAGAAGGGAATAGGGCTTAAATACCCCTTCTGTTTAGGCTGGGCCAAAAGGCCCAAGCCCTTAGATAGCTGAGGCAAAGAAAGGAGATCAGTCCCTATTACTCACGTGACCAAAATGGAGAAATAGTCTCAGGGGCCTCCACCTCCAGCTTCCTTCAGAGCAGCACAACCTCTCAGAGCCAAAAAACTCTCCAACCAACCACCCCAGTCCTCAGACCACTCTATCTTTAAGGAAACCATCCAAGTTCCCTCCCCTCAGTTCTCACATCTACCAATCACTGTCCATGTCTTCCCTGTGCCAATGGTGGCTTTAGCTTAACCCAGGACCACCCAGAGGTGTCTGGCTTTGCACATGTCTGTTGAAGGTCATATTCTCAAATAATTAAATCTTTGATCCTTTGCTACAGCCCTTCCTAAATCCTGTTACCCTGAGTAGGGTAGAGATTGGAATAATTAAATTTTGATCTATGCTGCAGCCCTTCCTAAATCCTGTTAGGACTGAGTGCGGTGGAAATTGTATTTTCCAAGACCTGGTTCTGTCATTCCAAGTATTTCTATTGTATCAATTCTAAAATCAATCATGACTCAAAGAAATTCCTGTTCTGTGCTTAAGCATAGGTCAAAGCCCTTTCCATTGTTCAGCAAAAGGTTTCTGTCCTAAAGTAATCTTAAGTAGGGAGGAGAAGGAACCTCCCATGCCAATGGGTTCACATTCCAATAGACTATCAGTAAGAAATTTTCCAAGTATGAAATTTCCCAATGGTGAAATTTCCAACATATATAAGTCTAAGAAATGTTAAGGTTTACAATCACCCCTGATGATCATTGGGAGACTAGTCTCCCCATTGATCATTTAACATAATCATTTTGTAGTTCTAAATTCACTTCTAACTAAAGATATACACAATATTCAATTTTCTAAGAGAAATTAGAATAGTGAGAGAGGAAATAGAAAAGAAAAGAAAGCAAAACCAATGTTTGCTAGGCGCATTGACAGAAAGCCAAATTAAGGACAGTCCCTTTTGGCATAAACGTGTACAGTTACAATAAATGTTCAGTCAAAAGTTCACTCCAATCAATCACATCCAAAGTTCATTCTTGATCTTCTTGATGAAGTGTAGGTTTTCAGCATCTTTCTGCAACAGTTTATTCTCTGGATATAAAAGTTTCAAGCTTCTTTCTTGAAGATCTTTTCTCGAACAAAATCAAAATCTTTGAATTTTTTATAACAGTAAAATCTTAAACAAAATTCAAAATTCTTGGATTTTTATAAAAATACAATCTCAAACAAAAAAAATTCAAAAATTCTTTTTTGGCTTTAGCTTTTAAAGGGTGTTTTACCTCTGAGATTTCTAGAGAGCAGGAGGTCTGTCTCATAGGCAAGGATCTGGTGTCAGTTGGTTACTGACATCTGGGCTGCTATAGAAAATGAATTGAAGAAGTAAGTGATTATCCATTATATTTTTTTAGGGAGTTAGGGAGTTCACTAATAATTTATAGATAGAGTAGGTTAGATTAGATCTGGGTTGAATCAGGCAGAAGAATCTGTAATTTTGAAACCACTCCACCCTACTCAGACCATACTTTAGGGGAAGATAAAGTTGTAATCTCCTGATTGTAACAATGGAGATACTTGGTCTAACAGAATGAGGAATGTCTTGTGAACTCTACATTGTGAACCCTACTTAGTCTATCAAGGTCAAGAATATCTGCATCCATATACAAGGATTAAGTATTTAGGAGGATGGCCTTTGATAGACATGTGCAGAAACAGCTGACAGCCCCCTGGGCTGTCCTAAGTCAAGCTAAGCTACCATTGGTACAGATAAGACACAGGAAAGTGACGTAAAACCATCTATATAGGCCATATCACTTCCTCTCTTTGCACTCTTTCACTGGAGAGGTGGATCTGGCTGATCATTTTCTGTGAGCAGCCTGGGCGCCAGTTTGATCCTGGAACTTGAGCCTGGAGGAGCTCCCTCAGACAGCTTCCTTGAGACAGTCTCATGGTGAGTTATAAGACTGACTTCCTTTTCCCTTGGGCTCAGGGGAGGCCCCTTTGGCCAGGGCCTTTAACTTGTGCCTGGCTCAGCCTGAGCTGGAGCAATTTAAATTAACTCTTTCCTCTCTCTCTCTCTCTTCTTCTTAATTCCTTCTCTTTATTAATTAAAATCACCATAATTACCAGTTGACTTGGGTATTTTATTATTTGGGATATCCCATGGCAACCAATAATTAATTTGGATATTACATCACAACTATAAAATTGTCCTTTACAGAACTGTCCTCAGAAGATAGTTAGAGGTAGTATTAGGAATTTTAGATTGTATTAGGAATTTTAGGTATATTTATAGGGTATAAGATTAGTAATCTCTCCTTTTCTATCTTTATATATCTACTTCTTTCTCAAATTAAACAAGTATTTTTTTATTAAACATCTCTCCTCACTTTTTTGAACTCCTACTTTTACTATCTCTATTTTAATAAAACTAAATTGTTAATTGTTAAAATCTGCTAGAAATACCCCCTCCTTAAAGGGATAAAATTAATTTACAGCTCTACTGTATTCTCAGTAAAACTTAAATTATTAAAAGCTGCTCTCTTATTTTGTCAAAACCCCTATTTCAACCCTTACACTTCCCAGATTTTTTGAAATAATTCCCTCTATATTTCTCATAGCATAATATCCCATTTCCATCATGCACTATAACTTTGCAGCCATTAACAATTGTTGGACATCCCTGCAATTTCTAATTCTTTGCCACCACAAAAATAGCTGCCCTAAATATTTTTCTATGTGCAAATCCTTCCCTCTTTTCTTTCAACTCTTTGTGATATAAATCTAGCAGTAGTATCTCAGCCTCAAATGGTATACACAATTTTATAGCCCTCCGGGTATAGTTCCATATTGTTCTTTCAAATGGTCAGGTCAATTCACAATTCCACCAACGTCATATTATGCCTCAATTTTTCTCTCAAATAATTGTCATTTTCCTTTTTTGTCATTTTAACCATTATTTTAGGCATAAGCTGGTACCTTACAGTTGTAATTTGCAATTAGAGAATTTTTTCTCATGATTAGAAATACGTTGATTTCTTCTTCTGAAAGCTGCCTTTCCATATGCTTTGACCATTTATAAATTGGAGAATGATTTTTTTTAATTTTATTCAATTTCATATATATATTTGAGAAATGAGGTCATTAAAATGGAAATATGCTTTTTAAGGAAATCCCAGTTTCCTGCTTTCCATCTAGTCTTGGATTCATTTTTTTCTTTTATTCTTTTTTGCAATTAACAATAATACTTAGCCCCCACCCCCAAAAAATAAGAATAACTTAAGAAGAGTTATTTTTTTTTATTTTAAAGAACCTTGTTTTTATTTTTTTTTTTAATTTTTATTTGGTCATTACCAAACATTATTCATTGGAAACAAAGATCATTTTCTTTTCTTCCCTCCCCCTTCCCACCACCTCTCCCACAGTCGACACACAATTCCACTGGGTATCACATGTGTTCTTGATTCAAATCCATTTCTATGTTGTTGGTATTTGCATTAGAGTGTTCATTTAGAGTCTGTCCTATCCCCTCCACCCTTGTAGTCAAGCAGTTGCTTTAATCGGTATTTTTACTCCCACAGTTTATCTTCTGCTTGTGGATAGTGTTTTTTTGATCCCTGCAGATTGTTCAGGGACACTGCATTGCCACTAATGGAGAAGTCCATTACCTTCAATTGTACCACAATGTATCAGTCTCTGTGTACAATGCTTTCCTGGGTCTGTTCCTTTCGCTCTGAATCACTTCCTGGAGGTTGTTCCAGTCTCCATGGAATTCCTCCACTTTATTATTCCTTTTAGCACAATAGTATTCCATCACCAACATATACCACAATATAATCAGCCATTCCCTAATTGAAGGGCATCCCCTAATTTTCCAATTTTTGGCCACCACAAAGAGTGCAGCTATGAATATTCTTGTACAAGTCTTTTTCCTTAATATCTCTTTGGGGTACAAGCCCAGTAGTGCTCTGGCTGGATCAAAGGGAAGACAGTCATTTATTGCCCTTTGGGCATAGTTCCAAATTGCCCTCCAGAATGGTTGGATTAATTCACAACTCCACCAGCAATGAATTAGTGTCCCTACTTTGCCACATCCCCTCCAGCATTCACTACTTTCCATAGCTGTTATATTAGCCAGTCTGCTAGGTGTGAGGGGATACCTCAGAGTTGTTTTGATTTGCATCTCTCTGATTATAAGAGATGTAGAACACTTTTTCATGTACTTATTAATAGTTTTGGTTTCTTTGGCTGAGAACTGCCTGTTCATGTCCCTTGCCCATTTATCAATTGGAGAATGGCTTGATATTTTGTACAATTGATTTAGCTCATTGTAAATTTGAGTAATTAAACCTTTGTCAGAGGTTTTTATGAAGATTGTTTCCCAATTTGTTGCTACCCTTCTGATTTTAGTTACATTGGTTTTGTTTGTACAAAAACTTTTTAATTTGATGTAGTCAAAATTATTTATTTTATATTTTGTGACTCTTTCTAAGTCTTGCTTGGTTTTTAAATCTTTCCCTTCCCAAAGGTCTAACAGGTATACTATTCTGTGTTCACCCAATTTACTTACAGTTTCCTTCTTTATGTTCAAGTCATTCACCCATTCTGAACTTATCTTGGTGTAGGGTGTGAGGTGTTGATCCAAACCTAATCTCTCCCACACTCTCTTCCAGTTTTCCCAGGAGTTTTTATCAAATAATGGATTTTTGTCCCAAAAGCTGGGGTCTTTGGGTTTGTCATAAACTGTCTTGCTGAGATCATTTACACCAAGTCTATTCCACTGATCCTCCTTTCTGTCTCTTAGCCAGTACCAAATTGTTTTGATAACCACTGCTTTATAGTATAGTTTGAGATCTGGGACTGCAAGTTCTCCTAACTTTGCATTTTTTTCATGATTTCCCTGGATATCCTTGATCTTTTGTTCTTCCAAATGAACTTAGTTATGTTTTTTTTCCTAATTCCGTAAAGAAGTTTTTTGGTAGTTCAATGGGTATGGCACTAAATAAGTAAATTAATTTGGGTAGGATTGTCATTTTTATTATGTTAGCTCGTCCCACCCATGAGCAATCAATGTTTTTCCAATTGTTTAGATCTAGTTTTAGATGTGTGGAAAGTGTTTTGTAGTTGTGTTCATATAGGTCCTGTGTTTGTCTTGGCAGATAGATTCCTAAGTATTTTATATAGTCTAAGGTGATTTTGAATGGTATTTTACTCTCTAATTCTTGCTGCTGAAATGGGTTAGAGATATATAGAAATGCTGATGACTTATGCAGATTTATATTGTATCCTGTAACTTTGCTAAAGTTGTTGATTATTTCAAGTAACTTTTTGGTTGATTCTCTAGGATTCCTTAAGTAAACCATCATATCATCTGCAAAGAGTGATAGCTTGGTCTCCACATTGCCAATTTTAATACCTTCAATTTCTTTTTCTTCTCTAATTGCTACTGCTAGTGTTTCTAGTACAATGTTAAATAATAGAGGTGATAATGGGCATCCTTGTTTTACTCCTGATCTTATTGGAAAGGCTTCCAGTTTATCCCCATTGCAGATGATGTTTGCTGATGGTTTTAGATATATACTGTTTATTATTTTTAGGAAAGGCCTTTCTATTCCTATACTTTCTAGTATTTTCAATAGGAATGGGTGTTGTATTTTATCAAAGGCTTTTTCTGCATCTATTGAGATAATCATGTGATTTTTGTCAGTTTGATTGTTAATATAGTCAATTATGTGGATGGTTTTCCTAATATTGAACCATCCTTGCATTCCTGGTATGAATCCTGCCTGGTCATAGTGGATGACCCTAGTGATGACTTGCTGGAGTCCTTTTGCTAGTATCCTATTTACTATTTTTGCATCTATATTCATTAGGGAGATTGGTCTATAGTTTTCTTTCTCCGTTTTTGACCTGCCTGGCTTTGGGATCAGTACCATGTTTGTGTCGTAGAATGAATTTGGTAGAACTCCTTCTTGGCCTATTCTGTCAAATAGTTTGTTTAATAATGGGATTAGTTGTTCTTTGAATGTTTGATAGAATTCATTTGTGAATCCATCTGGACCTGGGGATTTTTTCTTAGGGAGTTCTTTGATGGCTTGTTCAATTTCTTTTTCTGAAATGGGGTTGTTAAGGTAATTTATTTCTTCTTCTTTTAGTCTTGGCAATTTATATTTTTGTAAGTATTCATCCATATCACCTAGATTGCCATATTTGTAGCCATATAATTGAGCATAGTAGTTTTTAATGATTGCCTTAATTTCCTCTTCATTAGAGGTGAGGTCTCCTTTTTCATCTTGGATACTGTCAATTTGGTTTATTTCTTTCCTTTTTTTAATTAGACTGACTAGTACTTTGTCTATTTTATTTGTTTTTTCAAAGTACCAGCTTCTAGTCTTATTTATTAAATCACTAGGTCTTTGACTTTCAATTTTATTAATTTCTCCTTTGAGTTTTAAGATCTCTAATTTAGTCTTCATCTGAGGATTTTTAATTTGTTCACTTTCTAATTTTTTAATTTTCATGCCCAATTCATTGACCTCTGCCCTTCTTAATTTGTTGATATATGAACTCAAGGATATAAATTTCCCCTGAGTACTGCTTTGGCTGTATCCCATAGATTTTGAAAGGATGTCTCATCATTGTCATTTTCTTCAATGAAGTTATTAATTGTTTCTATAATTTGTTCTTTAACTAACTGGTTTTGGAGAATCATATTGTTTAATTTCCAATTAATTTTCAATTTACCTTTCCATGTTTCCTTGCTAATTATTATTTTCATTGCATTGTGATCTGAGAAAGTTGCATTTATTATTTCTGCTCTTTTGCACTTGTTTGCAATGTTTTTATGCCCTAATACATGGTCAATTTTTGTAAATGTACCATATGCTGCAGAAAAGAAGGAATATTCCTTTTTGTCCCTATTTATTTTTCTCCACATGTCTACTAACTCTAATTTTTCTAAGATTTCATTCTCTTCTCTTACCTCTTTCTTATTTATTTTTTGGTTTGATTTATCTAGTTCGGATAGAGGAAAGTTCAGATCTCCCACTAGTATAGTTTTTCTATCTATTTTGTCCTTGAGTTCCTCTAGTTTCTCCTTTAAAAATTTGGATGCTATGCCATTTGTTGCATACATGTTGAGTACAGATATTTCCTCACTGTCTATACTGCCTTTTATCAGGATGTAATTACCTTCCCTATCTCTTTTAACTAGATTTATTTTTACTTTGGCTTTGTCGGATATCATGATTGTGACTCCTGCCTTCTTTTTGTCACTTGATGCCCAATAGATTTGGCTCCACCCTCTTACTTTCACCCTATGTGTATCTACCTTTCTCATATTTGTTTCTTGTAGACAGCATATGGTAGGGTTTTGGACTCTAATCCACTCTGCTATTCGCTTGCGTTTTATGGGTGAGTTCATTCCATTCACATTCACATTTATGATTACTAGCTGTGTATTTCCCAGCATTTTGATTTCTGTTCCTTTACCTGCCTTTTCTTCTTTCACTATTTCCTTCTACACCAATATTTGCTTTTGAACAGTCCCCCTTCTTCCCACCCTTATTTTACTTCCCTTTCTACCCCCCTCCCTATTTATCCCCCTTATTTCCCCTGTAGTCTTTCTAAAATTAACCCCTTGCTCCCTCCCTCTCTTGTACTGCTTCCCTCCCCACCAGACCGTTTGTTACCCTTCTACTCCCCTATATGGTACAAATCTATTCTCTGCCCCCAATGGATTGGATTGTTTTTCCCCCTTTGAGTCACTTTCAAAGCATGTAAAAGTTGAGTATTTCCTGTCTCTGACCTCTTTACCATTCCAGTGTATTGATGTTCTCCCCCCTCCCACCATGAGCTTCTTTATGACATATAAATTTACCCCCATTTGTTTCTTTTCCCATTTCTTTTAATATTAACCTATTTTTAAGCTCTAGTTATATATATATATATATATATATATATATATATATGCATACTCATGTGTATGTATTTTTGCATGTATATATCTATATACCTATTTATGTCTTGTCCTTTCATCCTATACAGTTTGTTGCTGTTCCCTCTAAGTATACTTCTTTTTGCTGCCCAGGTAATAACAACAGTTTTTAAGAGTTACCAATGGCCTCTATTCTTATAGGGATACATATCATTTTAACTTATTGAGTCTCTTAAAATTTTTTTTGTTTTTCTTTTTTCCCCTCTTTTTTAAATTACCTTTTGATGATTCTCTTGAGTTCTGTGCTTGGACATCAAATTTTCTGTTCATGTCTGGTCTTTTCTTTATGAATTCTTGAAATTCTTCTTCTTTTTTTGAATGACCATACTTTCCCCTGTAAGAATATAGTCAGTTTTGCTGGGTAGTTGATTCTTGGTTGTAGACCTAGTTCCCTTGCTTTCCGGAATATCGTATTCCATGCCTTTCTTTTTTTCAGTGTGTATGCAACCAGATCCTGAGTTATCCTCACTGTGGTTCCTTGGTATCTGAATGACTTCTTCTTGGCAGCTTGTAATATCTTTTCTTTGGTCTGATAGTTCTTGAACTTGGCTATAACATTCCTGGGTGTTGTCAGTTGGGGATTAAGTACAGGAGGTGATCTGTGGATTCTATCAATCTCCACTTTTCCCTCTTGTTCAAGGATTTTGGGGCAGTTTTCTTTAATAATTTCCTGTAATATAATGTCCAGGCTTTTTCTTTTGTCATGGTCTTCTGGTAGGGCAATAATTCTTAAATTGTCTCTCCTTGAGCAATTTTCTAAATCCTCTGCTTTGTGAATGAGATGATTCATATTTTCCTCAATTTTTTCATTCTTTTGGTTTTGTTTTATAGCGTCTTGCTGCCTTGTGAGGTCACTCGATTCAAGTTGTTATATTCTGGTTCTTAAAGACTGATTTTTATCCTTAGTTTTTTGGTTGTCCTTTTCCTTTTGGTCAGATTTTCTTTGGAGGTCATCTTTCATCTTCTTCACCTCATCTTTCATCTGCTTTGCCTTATTTTTCATCTCCTTTGCCTCATTTTCCAGCTGGTTGATTTTGGCTTTCAAGACACTATTTTCTGTTTCCAGATGACTTATCTTAGTTTTTAAGTTCTTTTTCCAATGTCTTCAGCCTCTCTTAATTGTGTTTTGAATTGCATTTTGAGTTCTTCCAAAGCCTGTATCCAATTCTCTGGGATTTCTGACTTTTCCTTTGCTGGGTCCTCCCCCTCTGTTTCATTCGCTCTTTGCTCATTACCTGTGCAGAAGCTGTCTATTGTAATTTCTTTCTTCTTTTTCTGTTGTTTGCTCGAGTTTATCCCTTCTTTGCTCCCCATATTTGGCTGTGCTCTTGCTCTTCTCATTTTGTTTTGGTTTGGGGGCTGTCAGTCTCCCCTCTTGGAGCTTTGTTAGATCTCTTGGTACAGTCTCTAGGGGAGGAATGTTAGCTTCCCTGTCCTCTGGAGGCTTTTGATTGGATTGAGTTCAATTGGGTTGTGCTGTATGTGGTATGAAGCCCTGAGGCTCTGAAGACTCCTGGAAGGCTGGGCCACTCAGGCTCTCTCTAGTTCTCTCCAGCTGCTTCTCCACTGTACGCAAGTGCCTTTGCCTGCCTCCCTAAACTCTGAGGAGTTCTGATGGGATTAGTTCAACTGCATTGGTTTGGATGTGCCCGAGGCAGGGGTGAGACTGGAGCCCCATGGAGAGACCCAGCCACCACCCATTTCTCCATGGCTTCCTCCCTGCTGTCCAAGCTGGATGCTCTGAGCCTAGCACCCTGCTACTCACAAGGTAGACCCTACAAACCAGCACCTTTGCCTGCTCAGAGGATCCCTCTGCTGCTGGGGGCTCAGCCCTCTGGGTTGTGGGGGAGGAGTCCTGGGACCTTCGCTCTGCCTTCCCCTTAGCCCTGAGTATTCTCGGATTCCAGCTTTGGGGGGGGGGCGTACCTTTTGATTTGAGTCCAGAAGGAGGGTTCCCCGCTTCTGTCCTGTTGTTCAGATTGAATTTCAGTGCCCTTGGAGCATTCACTCTTTATCGGTAAGGAAGGGTCTTCCACTGAGGTCTGAACTTTTGCTGCTTTCTAAGCTGCCATCTTGACTCCGCCCTAAAGAACCTTTTTTATAACAAATATGCAGTCATTCTAAACAAACTCCCACAATTCCCATGTATGATGATTGTGCAGTTGTGAGCCTTAGTGACTGGGAAGTTATCAGTTGCCCTGAAAATAATAGGAAATTTAAGAAGAAGGTAATTGAAAAGTGGAAAAATAAATACTGGGCTAAGTTTTAGATCTTATGAACTTAAGTTATCTAGTTACTTTGCTATAAGATATCGAGTTCTGGATATATAATAATGGGAGGTGAAAATCAAAGAATTAGGAGAAGGATATTAAGGTTGGATAAGTAGATGTGAGAATCAATAAAACAGAGTAATGATAATTTAATTCAGAATTGAGATTACTAAATGGAAGAGTATAGAAGGAAAAAAATAAAAGGGACCCAGACAGAATTTGTGTGGACATCCACCATCAGCAAGTGTTATGGCAAATGGTTCTTTGATAAAGCATTGGAGGTAATGAAATTGAATCACAATGTTGATATTTGGATGAGATAGTGTTGAAAATAAGTGTGGGCATGGGAGGAGTGAGGGCATGGGGTGATATTAAGTATAGGAGTGGTAAGACAGAGTAGTTGGATGAAAGTAGGGATGTGAGGAAATGGGAATTTGGAGGTAGAATCAGGGATAATGATAATGAAGTATTTGAGTCAGATATGCATAATATTTGCTTTGAAAAAGTGGAAGAATGGTGTGGTGATGAAGGTAATCCCTTAATCAGTACCTTCAATTGAGAAAAGAGAAATATTTTGACTCTCCTTAAGTTTGGCAGAATGATGTAAATTTACTAAGTTGTTCTTGTCTATCCTGAAAAGACACTTATGTGCCAAGACCTATTCTTCTTGATAAGTGTTAATATCTCACAGTCATTAATGCTTCTTAAGTGTTTTAAAAGATGCAAAGACCTTTAGACAAAACAAGGATTAGCATCATTATTAGATGAGTATGCTCACAATGTCTTTGGAAATGAGGATCCCTGGTGATATAATCCCTCCTTCTATCTCAAGTGTAAGTATAATTTAGAAACAATAACAACCTTTCTGGTGTGGTTTTCAGGTCTATGAAGTAGTGGAGATAATACACTTATTTAGAAGATGTAGAGTAGGCAAATTATCAAGCATATAATGTATTAAAACATAATATAAGAGCCTATATTTTAACATACAATTCAATTTCAAGTTGTCAGTAGCATTTATTAAAAGTTTCTACTGTATTGAAGATAGTTTGTTAGGCACTAAGGGAAAGGGTTAAAAAATGAATAAGGCATGATTCTTACATTCAAAGATTTATGTAATGTTAGCAAAATAATTATGGTTAACAAAAATTGAAGAGAACTTTTAAAATGAATGGTTTAATTTGGGTAAATGATTTAATTCACCAAATTTATTATCAATTAATCAATATTTAGATATTTCTTATGTTATCCTGGACAAGAAGTTGAAACCCAAATAGATCTTAATAATTAAAATAACAGATACTATTTATACAGACCTTTCAAATATAATTTAAACTTATACTCATAATAATGTTGGGAAGTAGATGCTATTATTATGCCCATTTTGAAGTTGTAAAAAAAATTGGATACACAGAGGTTAAATGACTATATGTGTCTGAGACTCAATTTAACTTCAGATCTCCTGAATCCAGGAGTTATATCCACTACCTATCTAGCTGTTTCAACTTCAAAAAGCTAAGATTCCATTAGAGGCATAATATGTGAAGGTAGGGAGATAATACAAATGCCACTTCTATAGGAAAAAAGTGTCTATGCTTACTAATACACTAGTAGACTTGAGTCTCTCCTTTCTGATTATTTCCTATCTCAGCATACATCTTTTATGTATCTATCTATCTATTTACATGTGATCACCATGTGTAAACTTTGTTTTTGTGTTTTTGCTTTTCATGGATCCCTAACAGTTAGCCCAATGCTTCGCACATAGTTGTTTTGTTCATCCTTCTTTTTTAAAAAAGGTGACAAAATAGAGTGAAGATTTATATATGAATTGGATTTAAGTGAGGCAGAATTGCATAAATTCTTCCACCTCAATTCTCTCTTCCAAAATCATTAAAGTCCAATCACAAGACAAAAATCAGGACAACTGGAAATGTCCTGCGATGCAG
The DNA here is from genome assembly GCF_027887165.1 of Monodelphis domestica. NCBI lineage: Eukaryota > Metazoa > Chordata > Mammalia > Didelphimorphia > Didelphidae > Monodelphis > Monodelphis domestica. The sequence continues at coordinate 158,746,175 of NC_077230.1, forward strand.
AGCATGATCCTGGCATCTTTGAAGTCTGACCAAACTAAGAACTCTATACCTGCCTTAAATTCCTTCATGTCTATTGGAATAAATTGTTTTTATCCACCCATTCTTCCAGAGCGAGTCTTTACATGTTCAGAGTAAACATCCTCCTAACTCACAGAAGGGTCTGGGGCCTATCACTTGCCTTCAACTTGGTTTAGTCTGCCTGCTTAGCTTGTTTCAATGTAATGTGGCCACCATACAAGATACATCTTCTTGGACCTATATGTGAGATTTGAGTGACAGATAGACTCCAAAGGTAGTTAGGCAGAACATAATGAACCCTTAATGAATGCTTATTGATTGAATGAGTGAATCACTAATTATTCATTGATTCCAAGCATGAAGGAAACCATATACGAAATAATGTGAATGTAGAGATGGAATACTGAGTTTGGGGAACAGCAAAGATGTCAATTTGACTGAACTTTAATGTAAGGCAATACAATTTGTAAGGGGAATAAGGATTTTCTGTTATTATTCAGGATGAAGATAGCTCTTTCCCTAATCCTTCTCCCTTTTACATCAGTATTAGTATTCCTGAGACTGTGTTCGTATAATCTAGGTACCAATTGCCTAGAGCCTAATATGAGCCAAAAGGAGAAATGAAAAGCAGGACATGTTTATACCTAGCCACAGCAAAGATTCATTGGTAATCATGGATTATGTGAGTGGTATAAGGACTGAGAAGAGATAAAAAGGAATTTATGCATAGTAATACATAGGTGTGATGACTAGGGATATCTAGATAAGTGGCAAGAATGAATGGACTTGATATATTATATTAGTTTCTTTTATGTGCCAGTTGACTGTTACTATGCCCCTAGAGAAAGGAAGACCTAAAATATGTTGATTAGTCCCAAGGCATGTTGACTTAGAGGAGGAACATATTTAAAATATGCTATCATTCCCCCACATTTCCCTTCACCCCCCAAAAGGGAGTCATAGCAGGCAGTCACATCAATCTGTTCAAAAGCATGTATTAAGATGGTATTATGTGCTAAGCACTATTCTAAATCCTGGTGATTTAATATAAGCAAAAACAGGTCCTGACCTAAAAGAGCTCATATTCTAAAGACAGAAACAGTTTGTGAATATCTTGTTAAAGACAAAATATGAAGAGAGCAGAAGAAAGGCAATCTCAGAAGGAAAGTATGTGGTGGTAGAAGAGGGGAACTAGGGAAAGGTTCTGAAGAAAATAGGTTTTCAGCTAAGTCTTTAAGGAACCCAGGGTAATTAAGAGGTAAATATATGATTATATTTATCTTCCTTGGTAGAGAAAGTTTCCTTACTGGGCAGTTTCCATAGCAACGAAATCAAAGATATTAACCAAACACACACACACACACACACACACACACACACACACACACACACACACACACACACACACTTTGTACAACCTAGGCTAATGGATGCAAGTATGGATGGTGATTTTAAAACCTCATATTATGAGAGTTTTTTTTTTAATTGTTAGTGTCATGGACCTCTTTGGCAATTTGATGTAGCCAATGGACCCTCTTTCAAACTATTGTTTTTAAATACACAGTATAAAACTACATAACATTTCAAAGGAAAGCAATATATTAAAACACAGTCAACTGGAAATAATATTGCAATAGGGAAGATTTGGTGGTAATATAATATCTCTGATTTTCATGTAATGGTTAACAAGTAGGATATTTGGAAGTATCTACTACAACTGTAATCAAATGTGAAAATATATGTGATTTCTTTTGGTGGTATCTGATGGTGATGGAATACTATTATGCTGAAAGGAATCACGAACTGGAGGATTTCTACATGAACTAGAAAGACCAGCAGGAATTGATACAGTGAAATGAACAGAACCAGAAGAACATTGTCCAAAGAGACTGATATATTATGGCACAATCAAACATAACAGGCTTTTCAACTAGTAGTAATGTAATGATCTAGGACAATACCAAAGAACTTATGAGAAAAAATTATATCCACATCCAGAGAAAGAACTGTGGGGTAGAAATGCAAAAGAAAAACATATGATTATTCACGTGGTTTGATGGGGATATGATTAGGGTTTTGGCATTAAAAGATCACTCTATTGAAAATGTGAATAATATGGAAATAGATTTTGAACAATGATACATCTATAACCCAGTGGAATTGCCTGTCAGCTCCGGAGCAGGAAGTGGATAAGGGTGGGAAAAATCATGAATCATGTAACAATGAAAAAATATTCTAAATAAAATTTAAAAATAATGGAGGGTTTCATTAGTAAGCATTAGGTCAATAGAGTATTAAACTACAAATATAACATTACTAAAGTTAATATTTTGAAATACATCTTCCTTGAATTGTATCTATTGCATTTATTAAAGTGCTTTTAATATATTACTCAATAATGCTATACCAGTAAATAAATGATAAATTTATTGGCCTCAGTAGTAATTCCAACTGAGTACAGTAAAAAAAATAGAATAATTTGTGGAAAGTGGGACTTTAAATTCATTTATCTTTACCTGGGATCCTTTTAAAATGTTTACATTTATTTTCTTATGTTCCTGAGAAAAGAAATCCTTTTGGTCATAGACTAAACCTCAAAATGGCATCCCAGCAGGAGAAATTTATAGAGAACTCTAAGCGATTGAAAACAGAAGGTACTAATCATAGTTATTTTGCTACTAAGTTTCTCTACTGCAAACACTGTAATAAGAACATACACATTTCCAGAGATGACTAAATTGCAAAGAAGACTTGGTAAATGTAGACGTACAATTTTTCTTCTATTTTTTTTTTCTGTTGAAACTTGTGTTAGCCTGATGAGATAAATTGATTAGTGCTTGGCTTCAAAGCATAGAGTGCAGAAAATGAGTACTCTGGGCTGACATAGTGAATTGAGGTTAATTGAAAGAATAAAGAGGAAGTAGAAACCAGCTACTCCTTAGTAGGTACAGTGCTTGAGACTTCTGATTCAGCTAGATCTTATGTTGTGATAGCTCATTTCTGGCCCCAGATTCTTGTTTCTCTCATGTGGTGGAAGCAATATCTCAGGTATCTCCCATATAGGAGAGATTGGGGTTTTATTGTTGTTTTTTCCTCTAAAAAGTAAACAAAATTTGTCTTGAATCTTAATTTGTCAGGGGACTAAGGTTGGATCTGCTTACTTGATTATCTAAGGAATAAAAAATGGCATATTTTTGGATGGGTTCACCATTTTTGAAAATACAAAGTCAACAAGATCTACACCAAACTATTACATTAATGCTATTTCCTTGCTGAATATAATTTCCATGATATTGTTCAGTAAATTAATGTTAAAAATATTATATGGTTTTCCTCAGTCTCATTCTGTTCCAACATTGAGCCTAAACAATTAAACTGTTTTGATTTAGGCCTGACCCAGAACCTGGAGTTTATTTTGGTTCTCAGCAGCCGAGAAATGTGAGGAAGCACTTAGGACACAACCATTTATCAAGTGAACCAAAAATACCCTTCCCTCAGATGAACAGTTCTTATACCTCTTAGAATATAGGTGGGGAAAGTACTGACATAGCAGGATTCATTTATTTTTTCATTAAAAGCCTAGTTCCCAAAGAATAGAGTACGGCTAAATCTTCATCATTGAGATGGGCTTTTATCATTGTTTCAAGGGAAAATCTTCACAATTATGGATTTGCATAAGGTATTTTAGTAAAAAATGGGAAGGGGGAGGAAATTATGTAGGAGCTAAAAGAAGGTTATTTCCATGAAACTGGAACTAAAACAAGATACATTCTATGAAAGAGTAGTTATTTACTACATAAAATGTAAATAAAATCAAGATTGGATTTGGACCTTTCCAGACAATTCTTGGTCCAATAATGATCTTAAAGATGAATGTTACTTGGGATTCTTGACTAAATCATTAAATTAGAATTATGATAAATAAGGCCTAGACATTGCCAGTGAATTAATCAATCATCATCCTGCCTAGAATATAATGATGACCATAATCAAATTGGAGCACCTCTGGTATAATAAATTATAAGTTTTTAATATAAAAGTCCTTTATCAATTTTGAAAGTGGTGGAAACCATTGGATTAGGTGGATTACTTAATGACCTTTCAAAAGAAGTAAGTTAGTATTAGCAAAAGAAATTTTGTCATTGCCTTTGGGCTTTGTATCAAATTGCAGACCGCTCTGAAATCTAGAAATTTCTAGTGTCAGTCAGGCAGGTTGAAGTATAGAATAATGTAAATAAGCTCCTCATAAGGAATTAGTTGGAATGAAGGAAAAGTCAATGTCCACTCTTCTCCCCTTCCCTACCTTCCTCCACCCTTCAATAAAAGATGATCTTGTAAATTTTAGAGGTTAGGGAATATTTGGACTTCCTACATATTAGAGTATTACAGGAATAGCAGTAACTGGTGGCCATTTCAAAATCAGTAGCTAGTATAAATTTGACTCCCTATGGAAAAGAAGCTTCAGCTCTATATAATGAGCCTAGTATCAAGTGGCATCCTCCCTAAAGGGAACCCATTAGTGTCCTTTGATGAGGAGAAAGGGTCTTCAAAGAGTCATTGTCACATATACTCTAAAACTGAACCTACTTTTTCTTAGGTTCTATAAAAACAGAAGAGTGAAAAAGTGTATAATCCTTAGGGAAATATTTTGTACCAACTATTTTAACTAAAACACTTTAATAAATATCCTTTTCTAAAACAGAATTTTCTGGCTGACTAATTATGTGTTAACATATAATCAATGGCAGAGACGAGTCCGTAAATGGGGACTGAAGAGCTACAGCATTAGAAATGCTGACACCCCAGGGTTTCTTCCAGAATCTTGAGAAGGAGAGGGGAGGGACATAATAGCCATTCTCTGGATATACAACATATTTCAAATATGATTTGGAATTTTAGCCCCAGGACTTGCATTTATGTGCAATATTTTTCTCCATATCTTAATATATTTCCTCCCTAAAGTGTTCTAATGTAGTTGTGTAAATTTCAAATAGAAAAGGGAGTCACTAAACTCTGAATAAGTATCCTTTCAGGTCAGCATATTGAGAGTTTAAAAGTGAGATATTGGGGGTAATTGGGTGGCTCAGTGGAATGAGAGCCACTCCTAGAGATGGGAGGCCCTAGGCTCAAATCTGGTCTCAGACACTTCCTAACTGTGCCACACTGGACAAGTTAATTAATCCCCATTGCCTAGCCCTTATCACTCATCTGCCTTGGAACCAATACATAGTATTAATTCGAAAACAGAAGGTAAGAATTTTTAAAAAATTTAAGTGAGATATTATTTATATTTAATTATATTTTTATTTGTTTTGTCAAATTTTAGTTTACATATTTATAATAAATATTTGAAAAAGGAATTTTAGTGAATTAAGCATTTTTGAAATACTGTGGAATTTCAGTGTCTAAAATTTAAAACTACTTTTGGACAAATAATTAAATAAGTTATTAAAAATGCTATTTATATGATTGTTCATTCACATGTCTTCCAAAGGCACCATGAGCTTTACTTTCTAGTTAGGCAATTAGATCAAGAATTTTTAGATTCTGATTTATCGAAGGTATAATTAAGCACTCAGCTGCCCTTGATGTATTCAAGTCACCATTACCTATATGTCATAAATCTAAAAGGAGTATAGATAATGACAATGATGAGACACTAGTATTTTTTTTAATTTTTCATTTTTTTTAAAATTATGAACTTTCATGGCATAGTGGATAGAAAGTTAATTTTGAAACACTTGAAAAAGTGAATTATTTTCCTGTCTCTTACATATTCTGGCTATTTGACAATGGGCAAGTCCCTTAACCTTTCAGTACTACAGAAAACTCTAAGAAAACAAGCTGTAGAAAATCTATTTTTGTAGAGCATGTTTCCTTACCTGGTAACTCCCTATAGTAATGAAACTGCAGGTCCAGTCTAACTTACTATAAAACAAACATAAGCAAAGACAATTGGGGTGAGGGGAGATTGTATGAAATAGTAAATCTCTATTAAGTATAGCTTGGTATCTTTATCTTATCTTAATTATGTTTGTTATGGTAGAACCAACACTGTTTATTTGTCAGTGTTCCCTTCTGGAACTTCTGCTCTTTTCTGCATTTTTTAAATGTTTCATTAACTCTCTTTCTTTTCTTCTTCTTTTGCTTCATTATTATCTCTTCTCTAAAGTAAGTCCTCTCTATTAATAAATAAGTATACTTAAACCAAACAGTTGCATACATTAGATGTATGAAAAAAAAAGACAAGCCTCATTTTGCAGCTAACATCTACCATTTCTATCAAGTCATGAGGATGGAAACACACTTCATCAAAAGAATTCATTTTATCAGAGGTTTTTTAGTCATTGCATAAATTGTTCTTTTGGTTCTGCTCATTAGATAAATTCATACAAATCTTCCCTTTTGCCCTTTTTCATAGTATAATAATATTCAATTCATCAATAATTATTCAGCCATTTCCCAACTGATAGGCACACATTTGACATTTTTTTCTCTTTGGCTTACCATAACCTGACCCAAAGACTTCTGGATTATTATAGTTACAAATTATTTTCAAAATGTTTGGACTGTCATAACTTTGGATTATTGATGTTCATAGTGTATCCATAGAGTACCTATGAGAAACATATTATAGGCTCTTCTTGCTCTTGTAGGACCACAGCTTTGGAACTGTAAGAAATTATTTGGTCCAACCCCATCACCTCCCTTTTGCATGTGAGGAAACTGAGTCCCAAAGATGCAAAAGGTTTTGTCCAAGAGCATGAATAAAATAAATATCAGAATTTATAGTTGAAATTATTCCTTTTCCTGTATCTACTACTCTTTCTATTATAATTTAAAATGCCCACTTCAATTCCCCTCCAATAAATAATTTTCTTCAAGTGTTTTTTTTTTTTATCACCATTAATAAATTAATTAGACACAGCTAGGTGGTACAGTGAATCGAATACTAGACCTACAGTTAGAAATCCCTGCTTTCAAATTTCATTTAATCATTTACTACCTATGTGTCCTTGGGCAAGTAACTAAATCAGTTTGTTTTCAATCAGTTTTCTCATCTGCAAAACACCTATCTCCTAGAGTTGTTAGGAAGATAAAATGAAATAAAATTTTAAAATACTTTGCAAATCTTACACCACCATATAAGTCTCAGACATTATTATTATTGTTGGTGGTACTAAATAAATTTATAATAGAATATGGATAAAGGCACAGATAAGGTGTTTATAAAATTTGCAGTTGATACAAAACCAAAATAGATAAATAGTATGATATATGACAAAATCAGGATCTCCCAAATATCAAACAGGTTATAATATTGAGCAAAACCTAATCAGATGAAATTTGCTGAGAATAAATATAAAAGCTTTCATTTTGGTTAAAAAAAAAGAACTTTAGAAGTAGGAGATGGAGCAAGAAAGGCCTAGGAAGGTGATGGTCTGAAATAGAATTGGGATATTCAATGGATTAAAGTTCAATATTATCAATAGTGTGCTATACTAGCTAAATAAACAAATTAGAACTTAATGAAATTTTAAGAGAGGCTGTTATTTAATTGGTTATATCTAAATTGTTTAGTTATAACCAATTCATTGTTACCTCTTTGGGGGTTTTCTTGGCAAAAGATAATGGAGTGGTATGGCATTTCATTCTCCAGCTCATTTTATAATGAGGGTGAAGAAACTGAGTCAAACAGAGTTAAGTAATTGGGCCAAGGTCATAGAGGTAGCAGGCATTTGACCCTAGATTTGAACTCAGGTCCTCCTAATTCTAGGACCAACACTATCCACTATGCAACTAGCTGCCTATATGTGAGGATGGATTTCACTCATTACTAATGAGGGGATTGGTCCAAATGAGACCACTGCATTTAGAAAATTTTGGTCAGGCGAAGTCAGGGCATCATATCTTAGGAAGGAGATTTATAAGCTAGAGTGGTTTCATAGAAAGACAAACCAAAATTACAAAGGGACTCAGGTACATGTGTGAAGAATAAATGAAAGAACTTGGAATATTTAGCTTGAAGAAGAGAAAAAAAGGGAGAAAATGATAAATGTCTTTAAGTATCTGAAGAGCAATAAAGTGAAGGAGAGACTCATTTCTACCTAAGTTCTTTTTCATTTTCATTTTTATTTTTTCCAGGTTAATTGTCAATACAATTTTCAATACTCATTTTCTGACATTTCATGATTCTTGTTCTCTCTCCCTCCTCCGCCACAAGATGGTATTATTATATAGGTCATACATGTGTTATCATACTAAACATATTTCCATTTTCATCATATTGTGAAAGAAGACAGAGATTTCTTCAGACTGATTTTTCCCATCTCTAATGCCCCCTTACTGCCTAAATCCCCAGTCCCTGATCTTAACTAAATTATGACTAAACCCCTTAGTTGGTTTTAAGGAAAGAGTCTGCTTAAGCCTGATAAGGCCCAAGGAAGGTCCTAGATACAAAAGGACCCAGACCTGGTCTCACAATCAGATAGCCAGATGGTTCAGGATCGCCAAACTGCAGTAGATAAAACCGATCAGCAAAGCAGGAAGGGCTGCAGAGTAGTAAAGCAATTAGGGCAGCTGGACAGCAAATCAGGATAGGGAAGTCAGGGTAGTATATGGTAGTATCAACCACTAAGAAAAAGCAGACTGTTTCTCCAGGTCAAAACCAGAGAGAGAGAGAGACCCCTAAACCTCATTTAACTGTCTCTCCCTCATTTTCCCATTCTAGAATTCTCTCCCTGTTAGTCTCATGCCCCTGCAAAGTTGCCCTAATCCTCTCTTCCTTTTAAAACACTAGAGGACAATTCATGGAGGAAATAAAGAGTAATGAATATTTTAATCTGCATTCAAACTTCATCAGTTCTTTTATGGAAATGAATAGCGTTTTTTACCATGTGTCTCCTGGAGTTGCCCTGGATCCATGCATTGTTGATAATAGTTAAGTTGTTCACAGTTGATCACCCTACACTACTGTTATTGTATGTAACACTCTCCTGATTCTGCTCACTTCACTTTGCCTCACTTCATGTAAGGCTTTCCAGGTATTTTTTGTGATCATTTTGTTGGCCATTTCTTATGGCACAAGAGTATTCAATTATAGTCACAACTATATCACAACTTTTTCAGACATTCCTCAGGTGCCAGAAATTTTCCAGAGAGACTTTTAGAGTTTCCTATCACTCCTTCTGACCTTCATTTGAGCACATACCTACAGTGAGTTGTTCCTAAACTAGTCTTTTAGGTAACTAAATGCTTAACATTTGAATAAAGTGGCTAGTCCAACCCAGCTGTGATATCTGAAGGAGAGTCTGAATGCTTCAGAGTGCAGCTTGAGAAAGGACCTCCATGTCAGGTATCTTATCTTGCCAGGTGATCTTCCAAATCTTACTAAATGTGAATTTTAAAACTATTCTACCCTAATCAGACCATTCTTTAGAAGATGTAATTTAGCTATTTCCTGATCAGTAACAATGGAGATACTTGAAATAACAGAATCAGGTCTTGGAAACTACATTCTCCACCCTACTCAGTTTAACAAGATTTGAAGATCTGCAAAAAACTCAAGATTTAATTATCTGAGGAAATGGCCTTCAACAGACATGTGCAAAAAAAGGACAGACCTCTGGGCTGTGCTAAGTCAAACTAAGTCCTCATTGGTACAGATGAGACTCAGAAAAGTGGTGTAAAAGCATCCATATAAGGCATGTCACTTCCTGCCTCTTCATCTTAACCTGGAGAGACGACTCTAGTTGGCAGCCTGCTAAGCATTCCGACATCTTGGAGTGTTGGGTGGTGAGTTTTTCCCTGGAGCTGATTTCAGGTTCCGGCATCTTAGCTGAGCCCCTTTGGAGGTCATCCTTCCTCCTTCATACTCCAAACCCTTACTCCCTTATCTCCTGATCTCCCCACCCGATATTAATCAGGAGGGGGGAGAGGGAGAGAAAAAACCTACTCCTTTCTTCTTCTTAATTTTCTCTACTATATCAATTAAATCACCATAAAATTTGGCTTATTATTTGGGTTTTTTATTAGGATTTTTATAACTAAAAACCTTGGTGACCTAAATTAATTATACATTCTGTCTCAACCATAATTTCACCCTTTACATAAAACAATTCAAATGGAGTTATTCAATTTGCTGGCATAATGCCGTTTTACTCCATAAGGGTCATAGACCTACAACATTGTTTTTCTTTTTGTTGCTGTTTAGCTCCTTTCTTAACACATTCCACTCTGGGACGCTGACTTACACTATTGAATTCATTATATCATATAGTACCAGTAATGGATTGCCAGGTCAACAGGATAGATTGTGACCATCCTGTATCAGTCTCTTGGACTAATACAGAAGGATTTTTTTCCTTCTTGGTCAGTTCACAAGTGATCACAGTAAGTATGATTTTCATAATTCATTGTTCTTTATCCTAAGTTGGACTTCTTTAATAATAAGCTCTTTGAGTAGCTCTCATTTATCAGTCATGACTAAGGAGCTACTGAGGTTTTTAATAGAGAGTCCTTTAAATTCTTTCTTAGACCAATGATTCATTAAAGCATTTGAATATTTCATTAGCAATTAAGTAAAATTACCTTTCTGAATACAATCATAGAATCAAAGATTTTGACTTGATAGGGACTTTAAAGCTTCTATAGTCCAGCCCCTCATTTTACAGATAAGAAAGCCCAGGGATGTTAAATGATTTGCCTAAGGTAACACAGGTGATAGAAGTAGAACTGCTATGATCCGAATCTAGAAACTTTGATTCAAAAGTCTTGACTGTCTCATACTTACATGATAGATATGAGATAAGCTTCTGTTATACTGAATACAATGTATAAGTGAAACAAACACAATGAAATACATGTTGATTTTATTGAATTTTTAAAATAAAACTTATACAATCCCTGAAAGTTTGTTTTCATCTCCATTTTCTCACCTATATTTGTCATGTCACAAATATCCTTTATACAGTGAAAGGCAAAGGAAAATATAAGATAGAAGAATTTGTTATTAGAGATAACAGCCTATTGTAAAACACAGAGATCAATTTTGAACCTCTCATTATTTCCTTAAAGTTTTGTGGGAGATGTAATTAGAAAAACAGCTTAAATTAAATGAAAGATTAGAGGACTCTTATTCGTTGGCTGTTTCAGCTATTATTTTCTTAACCTTTGAAATACTCACAAGTTGCAAAGATATTGATTTCTCTCTTCTTTTTGGTCAAGACAAAAATGAAAATATAGGGAAAATATAGGAATCCGCTGATTCCAGTAGGACAAATGCTAAAAGACAGCTTTATGGAGTGAAGTGATTAAAAAAAAAAAACTCACTTGCCAAGTGGCAACAGGAAGTTTAACTTAATCCTTGACCAATCCCAGAGGAATTAGCATTAAGGCTATTATGTAATACATTTTAAAATTATGTTTTTAAAATTCATTCATTAAATATTTCTTAATTTTTTTAATGAATGCTCATTTTTAGAAATTTGGAATTCTAAATTTTCTCCCTTCCTCTAGCACAGCCCTCATCCATTGAGAAGGCACACAATTTCATAAAGATTTTATATGTGAAGTCATGCAAAGCTTATTTCTATGTTAGCCATGTTGCAAAAGAAAACATACCTATACACACAAAGAAAAATAAAGTAAGTTGAAAAGAAGTATGCTTCAAATGTTATTTAATAGCTTTTAAGATTTCTAGCATTCTAAAGTCACTTAGGATTCTGGATTCAGAGAGCATACAGACATCTCAATTATTCTTGGTACTTTCTAATATCCTAAGCTACAAAGATATTGTAGGAATTGGGACATTTACCATGGTACATAGTACATAAGTTGATTTAAAAATGAGAATAAGAAGTTCTGCTAAATATCTTGTCACCAGTATGAGAGAAGAGAAAGGGAAATAATGACATTCAAATAGGATTTGTATAAGAATCCGTTGCCAGTATATCTCATCTTAAATGTTCAAATCTCTCAAAATGTCTTACTGAAATGTTTGCTGCTACTTTTATATATTTAAAAGTGAGTGATTCTTTCCTATAGGATTGATAAACTATATTTTTCTCTTTAATAAACTGTTGTTTCAATTGGGTTTTTTTTAATTATGGCTAGTCTCAGTTTGATAATAATGCTTTCAACAAAATTTTATTAAGTTTGCCCTTAACAAGGCATTGTCTTGGTGCTGAGGGAGATTTAAAAAATAAAAGATCACTTATTGCCTGTCCTCAATGATCTTACAATCTAGCAAATCCAATTTGTACTTCTTTTGTAATTATGCTAGTGTAGCATACACATATTAATTAAATCACAGAGAAACGGAAGTAGTAGGAAAATAAATTCAATAAATATTAATTGAATTATTAAGAATGGCAGTTTAATATTTTTGACAAAATCACTTTTAATATGACAAATAATGGAATATTTTGAATTATCTATAAAAACTTATGAAATTAATTTAGCATTAACAGCTCTAGATTTTAAGGTCCTATTTCTTGAAAATCTATTTGTCACATGGAAAAGACAAAGAATAAATGAAATGGATATACAAGAAAAAATTAAACCCACAGATAATTCTGAAATCTAATTTTAGTCTTTTTTTTATAAATCTTCCATGTTAATATCTATCCCCGGGATTGTTATTAAGAAAGCAAAGTTAATTTAAGTTTAATTTTTTGTCTCTTGCAATCTTTCTGATGAAGTGATAATGAGCACTGAAATTCCCAAAGTAAATAAAAGTAAAATGAAATAAAAGCACCCCAGGGCTTAGATAATCAATCCAATTGAGCAATCATTTATTAGGCAATCTGCTCTATGTAAGTGGCTACACTCATAGTCTTATCCCTTAAGGAGGTTGCATTTTGTGAAGGGGAAGGAAGTATATAATACTTTTTTTAATAAATCCCAAGAAATCTGAGGTGAGAGAGGACTAGTAACAGGGGGAGGAGGGATAAGCAGAATAAATAGTATCTGAGCATAATACTGAAGATATATAACAGATATGAAAGACAAAGAAGAGGAGAGAGAATAGTCCAAGTATGGCAATACTGTTGGCTTAGCTCTGGTTACATGTAGAAATGAGGTATCTGGGCAGATTACTGAACATTTAGCAAAGGATAGAATTTCTTTGTTCTAATAGCAAGAATATGCAGCAAGGATTCAGTGACACTTAAGTTTCACTATATGAGCTACCTTCCACCTCCATCCAACCCCTGCCCTTTGTCTCCATGAGCCAGAAAACTTAGAAAATCTGGGGTCAATTAGATTTCATGGGATGTGGGGGAGGTTACAGGTGTGGGAAACTAGACCATAATGAAGCTGGACCAGGGAAGCCAATAGAAAAGCTGGAGGGCAAGGAAGATGTCTGGTGATTGAGTGTGAGCACTAAGTTGTGTCAGGGAAGTCAGGCAATTAGGGAGAAAAAAACATTGGTCCTTTCACAGGGGGGATTCTAATGGTAAATATAAAGCAATAAGAGAGGGAATGTTGAATACCAGGAACAGATTTTGTAGTCAGATTGTGAAGGGCCTTAAAAGGCAGTCTGGGGAATTTGTATTTTTATGTTAGAGGCAATAAAAACATTTTTATTTGTTTGTTCATTTTGTTGTTAAAAGGGAAAAGAACCCAATTGAGACTTGAGAGAATTTTCCATTCAGTCTTCTCTGATTTTTCTAATCCCATTTGGAGTTTTCTTGGCAAAGATACTGGAATGGTGTGCCTTTTCCTTCTTCAGCTCATTTTATACATGAGGAACTAAGGTGAACAGAGTTAAGTGACTTGTACAGTGTCACACAGCTAGTAAATGTGTGAGGTAAAATTTGAACTTGGGAAGATGAGTGTTCCTGACTTCAGGCCCAGCACTCTATCTACTACACAACCCTACACCACCCAATTGTCCCAACTTGAGACATAGCCATTCTAAAACGTTAAGAAATGGATAATGAATGATTAAACATGGGCAACTTTAAAAGTATAGTAAGGTAGGTAGAAGGTAAAAAGTAAAGAAATTACCACAAAAACTAAGTAAGGAAGGGACATTCAGGAATAAAAGTTATCTACTCAACAAGTGAAAAGTATTAAAAATTGCAGAGAGTTACAGTAAAATGCCTGAGAAAAGATTACCAAATGTATTTCCTTTAAGAGAATTACTTCATCCAACAGGCCATCAAAGAATTCCCTAAGAAAAAATCCCCAGGGCCTGATGGATTCACGAGTGAATTCTAGCAGACATTCAAAGAACAGCTAACCCCAATACTCTACAAACTATTTGACATAATAAGCACAGAGGAAGTTGTACCAAATTCCTTTTATGACACAAATAAGGTACTGATTCCAAAGCCAAGCAGGTCAAAAATGGAGAAAGAAAACTACACACCAATCTCCCTAATGAAAATAGATGCAAAAGTCATAAAACAGGATAGCAGGAAAAAGATTCCAGCAAGTGATCAGAAGGGTCTTTTACTATGATCAAGTATCATTTATAACAGGAATGCAAGGATGGTTCAATATTAGGAAAACCATACACATAATTGTGTAAACCTTAAAATTTCTTAGACTTATAAATGTTGGAAATTTCACCATTGGGAAATTTCATACTTGGAAAATTTCTTACTGATAGTCTATTGGAATGTGAACCCCACTGGCATGGGAGGTTCCTCCTCCTACCTTCTTAAGATTACTTTAGGACAGAAACCATTTGCTGAACAATGGAAAGGGCTTTGACCTATGCTTAAGCACAGAACAGGAATTTCTTTGAGTCATGATTGATTTTAGAATTGATACAATAGAGATATTTGGAATGACAGAATCAGGTCTTGGAAAATACAATTTCCACCCCACTCAGTCCTAACAGGATTTAGAAAGGGCTGCAGCATAGATCAAAATTTAATTATTCCAATCTCTACCCTACTCAGGGTAACAGGATTTAGGAAGGGCTGTAGCAAAGGATCAAAGATTTAATTATTTGAGAATATGACCTTCAACAGACATGTGCAAAGCCAGACACCTCTGGGCGGTCCTGGGTTAAGCTAGAGCCTCCATTGGCACAGGGAAATTGATGGACAGTGATTGGTAGATGTGAGAACTGAGGGGAGGGAACTTGGATGGTTTCCTTAAAGATAGAGGGGTCTGAAGACTCAGGGAGGGTTGAGGAGTTGGTCTGAGTGGTTTGAGTGTGCTCTGAGAAGCTTGCTCTGAAGGAAGCTGAAGATGGGGACCTTTGAGACTATTTCTCCATTTTGGTCACGTGATTAATAGGGACTGATCTCTTTTCTTTGTCCCAGCTATCTAAGGGCTTGGGCCTTTTGGCCCAGCCTAAACAGAGGGGGTATTTAAGCCCTATTCCCTTCTCTCCCCTTTCTCTCTCTCTCTCTCTCTCTCTCTCTCTCTCTCTCTCTCTCTCTCTCTCTAATTCCTTTCTTCCTCCTGTTTGTAATTAAAATCTATAAAAGGCTGACGGCTGACTTGAGTTTTCATTTAGGAATTACATAGCTGAATTCCTTGGCGACCTTAAATTAATATATATCAGTCTTTTAAAGTGATTTCCTTGTCACATGACCATATCAACAAGCAAACCACCAAAAAACACATGATTATCTCAATAGATGCAGAAAAAGCCTATGATAAAATACAACACCCATTCCTATTAAAAACACTAGAAAAGAGAGGAAAAGAAGGATCTTTCCTAAAAATAATTAACAGTATCTATCTAAAACCATCAGCCAACATCATCTGCAATGGGTATAAACTAGATGCATTCCCAATATGATCAGGAGTGAAACAAGGATGCCCAGTATCACCTCTATTATTTGACATAGTACTAGAAACACTAGCAGAATCAATTAGTAAAGAAAAAGAAATTGAAGGCATTAATATAGGCAAGGAGGAGACCAAGTTATTGCTCTTTATAGATGATATGATGGTCTACTTTAAAAATCCTAAAGAATCATCTAAAAAGCTAGTGGAAATAATCAACAACTTTAGCAAAGTTGCAGGATACAAAATAAACCCACATAAGTCATCAGCATTTCTATATATCTCCAACACATCTAAGCAGTAGGAAATAGAAAGAGAAATCCCATTCAAAATCACCTTAGACAATATAAAATACTTAGGAATATATCTGCCAAGACAAACACAGGAACTATATAAACACAACTACAAAACACTCTCCACACAACTAAAACTAGATCTGAGCAATTGGAAAAACATTAACTGCTCACAGGTAGGACGAGTTAACATAATAAAAATGACCATCCTACCCAAACTTATCTATTTATGTAGTGCCATACCCATTGAACTACCAAAAAAGTTCTTTACGGACTTAGGAAAAAAAACATAAACAAAATTCATTTTGAATAACAAAAGATCAAGGATATCCAGGGAAATGATAAAAAAAAAAGCAAAGGAAGGAAGGTGGCCTTGGAATCCAAGATCTCAAACTATATTATAAAACAGTGGTCATCAAAACAATTTGTTACTGGCTAAGATACAGAAGGGAGGATCAGTGGAATAGACTTGGAGTAAGGGCCCTCAGCAAAACAGTCTATGACAAAGCTAAAGACACCAGCCTTTGGGACAAAAATCCCCTATTTGATAAAAATTGCTGGGAAAATTGGAAAACAGTGTGGGAGAGATTAGGCTTGGAACAACACCTCACACCCTACACCAAGATAAACTCAGAATGGGTAAATGACTTGAACATGAAGAAGAAAACCATAAATAAATTTGGTGAACACAGAATAGTATATTTGTCAGGCCTTTGGGAAGGGAATAATTTTAAAACCAAGCAAGACTTAGAAAGAGTCATAAAATACAAAATAAATAACTTTGACTACATCAAGTTAAAAAGTTTCTGTACAAGCAATATCAATGTAACTAAAATCAGAAGGGAAATAACAAACTGGGAAACAATCTTAATAACAAAAAACTCCAACAAAGGTCTAATTACTCAAATTTATAAAGAGCTAAATCAATTGTAGAAAAAAATTAAGCCATTCTCCAATTAATAAATGGGCAAGGGACATGATTAGGCAATTTTCAGTTAAAGAAATCAAAACTATTAATAAGCACATTAAAAGTGCTCTAAATCTCTTATAATCAGAGAAATGCAAATCAAAACAACTCTGAGGTATCACTCACACCTAGCATATTGGCTAACATGACAGCAAAGGACATTAATGAATGCTGGAGGGAATGTGGCAAAGTCGGGACATTAATTCATTGCTGGTGGAGTTGTGAATTAATCCAACCATTCTGGAGGGCAATTTGGAACTATGTTCAAAGGGTGATAAAAGACTGTCTGCCCTTTGATCCAGCCATTGCACTTCTGGGTTTGTACCCCAAAAGAGATAATAAGGAAAAAGACTTGTACAAGAATATTCATAGCTGCACTCTTTGTGGTGGCCAAAAATTGGAAAATGAGGGGATGCCCTTCAATTGGGGAAGGGCTGAACAAATTTAGTATATGTTGGTGATGGAATACTATTGTGCTCAAAGGAATAATGAAGTGGAGGAATTCCATGGAGACTGGAACAACCTCCAGGAAGTGATGCAGAGTGAGAGGAGCAGAACCAGGAGAACATTGTACACAGAGACTGACACATTGTGGTACAATCGAAGGTAATGGACTCCTCCACTGGTGGCAACAAAATGACCCTGAACAACCTAGAGGGGTACAGGAGAAAAAACACTATCCATATCCAGAGGAAAAACTGTGGGAGTAAAAACCCTAAAGAAAAAGTACAGCTCAATTACATGGGTCAAAGGAGATATGAATGGTGAAATAGATTCCAAATGAACACCCTATTGCAAATACCAATAACATGGAAATAGGTTCTGATTAAGAACACAGGCGATACCCAGTCAAACTGTGCATCAGCTATGGGAGGGGGAGGGGAGGGAAGGGAGGGAAATAAAATGATTTTTGTAACCAAGGAACAATGTATGAAATAAAAAAAATTTTTTTAAAGAGAATTACTTCAGCAAAGTAATAGGTTGCTTATCAAATTGCAAAAGATTGAGAATTGAGTTCAGTGAGAAAGTATAAGTGATGTGTGATCTATTGACTATCTTTTACTTTCATTGAGGAGGGCAGAAACCAATGGCAGACTAGCACTAACCAATTCTAGTTGTCTGGTTAACAACTTTCCATTTTAAGTTAAAAGAAACCCAAGATATGCCAGAACTAGGGTACTGAAAGCATCTTTAACTATCTTAAACTTTCAAAGCAACTACTAGAAATCTTTGCACAATTCCCAAAGGAGAAGAGTTCAAAATAACACTCAAAATAATATTAAAGATGCCATCTCTTTTTATTTCACATATACCCCGTGTGAAATTATATTTTATGTTTCATCTTATATAAAATTCTTTGTTATTAACAGGCTACCACCTTCTTGCTCTCATATTTTTTCCAGTGTTACTTGGGTAACCCTCAATTGTTGTTTCTAAGAAATTACATTATTTTGTGATTCAATTCTATACAACACCTTTGGTTCCATCTTGGGCACTATTCTATGTTGAGTGAGGTTATCCAGTAATGATGGAAGGAAAAAGAATGATAGTGTTATTTTATAGAGATACTGCTCTGTAAAGGGGGACCAAAGCAGCCATTTGAAAATATCCCACAAACAAGAGTGAAGTCCTAGGTTCAAATCTGACCTCAGCCACTTCCTAGCTGTGTGACCCTGGGCAAGTCACTTGAGCCCCATTGCCTAGCCCTTACCACTTTTCTGCCTTGGAGCCAATACACAGTATTGACTCCCAGATGGAAGGTAAGGGTCTAAAGAAAAAATGAGGGTAGCTGGGTGGCTCAGTGGATTGAGAGCCAAGCCCAGAGATGGGAGGTCCTAGGTTCAAATCTGGCCTCAGACACTTTCCAGCTGTGTGATTTAAAGGTGAGTCCTTTAATTTTTTTTCAATTTGAACATTATTTTATTTGGTCATTTTCAAACATTATTCCTTGTAAACAAAGATCATTTTCTTTTCCTCCCCCCCCCTCCCACCACCCCTCACATAGCCAATGCGTGATTCCACTGGGTATCACATCTGTTCTTGATTCGAACCCATTTCCATGTTTGATATTTGTATTAGGGTGTTTATTTAGAGTTTCTCCTCAATCATGTCCCCTCAACCCCAGTAGTCAAACAGTTGCTTTTCTTTGGTGTTTTTACTCCCACAATTTGTCCTTTGCTTTTGGATAGTATTTTTTCTTCTAGATCCCTGCAGATTGTTCAGGGACGTTGTACTAACACTAATGGAGAAATCCATTACGTTCGATTATACGACAGTGTTTCAGTCTCTGTGTAAAATGTTTTCCTGGTTCTTCTCCTTTCACTCTACATCACTTCCTGGAGGTTGTTCCAGTCTCCATGGAATTCCTTCACTTCATTATTCCTTTTAGCACAATAGTATTCCATCACCAACATATGCCACAATTTGTTCAGCCATTCCCCAATTGAAGGGCATCCCCTCATTTTCCAATTTTTGGCCACCACAAAGAGCATAGCTAAGAATATTCTTGTACAAGTCTTTTTCCTTATTATCTCTTTGGGGTACAAACCCAACAGTGCTATTGCTGGATCAAAGGGTAGAGAGTCTTTTATCACCTTTTGAACATAGTTCCAAATTACCCTCCAGAATGGTTGGATCAGTTCACAACTCCACCAGCAATACATTAAGGTCCCAATGTTGCCACATTCCCTCCAGCATTCATTCCTGTCCTTTGCTGTCATGTTAGCCAATATGCTAGGTGTGAGTGATACCTCAAAGTAGTTTTGATTTGCAGTTCTCTGATTATAAGAGATTTAGAGCACTTTTTCATGTGCTTATAATTAGTTTTGATTTCTTTGGCTGAAAATTGCCTAGTCATGTCTCTTGCCCATTTATCAATTGGAGAATGGCTTGATTTTTTTGTACAATTAATTTATCTCCTTATGAATTTGAGTAATTAGACATTTGTCAGAGGTTTTTGTTATGAAGATTTTTTCCCAGTTTGTTATTTCCCTTCTGATTTTAGTTACATTGGTTTTGCTTGTAGAGAAACTTTTTCATTTGATGGAATAAAAATTGTTTATTTACATTTTGTGACCCTTTCTATGTCTTGTTTGTTTTAAAGATTTTCCCTTCCCACAGGTCTGACATATATACTATTCAGTGTTCAGCTACTTATAGTTTCCTGCTTTATGTTCAAGTTGTTCACCCATTCTGAGTTTATCTTGGTGTAGGGTGTGAGGTGTTGGTCCAAGCCTAATCTCTCCCACACTGTCTTCCAGTTTTCCCAGCAGTTTTTATCAAATAGTGGATTTTTGTCCCAAAAGCTGGTATCTTTGGGTTTATCATATACTGTATTGCTGAGGTTACTTGCCCCAAGTCTATTCCACTGATCCTCCAATCTGTCTCTTAGCCAGTACCAAATTGTTTTGATGACTGCTGCTTTATAACATAGTTTGAGATCTGGGACTGCAAGGCACCCTTCCTTTTTATTTTTTTTTTATGATTTCCCTGGATATCCTTGATCCTTTGTTCTTCCAAATGAACTTTGTTTATGTTTTTTTTCTAAATCTGTGAAGAAATTTTTTGAAAGTTCAATGGGTATGGCACTAAATAGATAAATAAGTTTGGGTAGGATAAGTATTATATTGACTCATCCTACCCATGAGCAGTTAATGTTTTGCCAATTGCTCAAGTCTAGTTTTAGTTGTGTGGAGAGTGTTTTGTAGTTGTGTTCATATAGTTCCTGTGTTTGTTTTGGGAGATACATTCCTAAGTATTTTATATTGTCTAAGGTGATTTTGAATGGGATTTCTCCTTCTAGTTTTTACTGCTGAGCTGTGTTGGAAATATATAGAAATGCTGATGACTTATGCGGGTTTATTTTGTATCCTGCAACTTTGCTAAAGTTGTTGATTATTTCAATTAGCTTTTTGGTTGAATCTCTAGGATTCTTTAAGTAGACCATCATGTCATCTGCAAAGAGTGATAATTTGATCTCCTCCTTGCCTATATTAATGCCTTCAATTTCTTTTTCTTCTCTAATTGCTACTGCTAGTGTTTCTAGTACTATGTTAAATAATAGAGGTGATAGTGGGCATCCTTGTTTCACTCCTGATCTTAATGGGAATGCATCTAGTTTATCCTCATTGCAGATGATGTTGGCTGATGGTTTTAGATATATGCTGTTTATTATTTTTAGGAATGACCCTTCTATTCCTGTGCTTGCTAGCGTTTTTAATAGGAAAGGGTGTTGCATTTTATCAAAGGCTTTTTCTGCATCTATTGAAATAATCATGTGATTTTTGTTGGTTTGCTTATTGATATGGTCAATTATGTTGATGGTTTTCCTAATATTGAACTAACCTTGCATTCCTGGTATAAATGCTACTTGGTCATAGTGAATAACCCTCCTGATCACTTGTTGGAGTGTTTTTCCTAGTATCCTATTTAAGATTTTTACATCTATATTCATTAGGGAGATTGGTCTATAGTTTTCTTTCTCCGTTTTTGTTCTGCCTGGCTTTAGAATCAACACCATGTTTGTGTCATAAAAGGAATTTTTTAGAACTCCCTCTTTGCTTATTATGTCAAATAGTTTGTATACTATTGGGATTAGCTTTTCTCTGAATGTTTGATAGAATTCACTGGTGAATCCATCAGGCCCAGCGGATTTTTTCTTAGGGAGTTCTTTGATGGTCTGTTGGATTTATTTTTCTGATATGGGATTATTTAAGAATTCTATTTCTTCTTCTGTTAGTCTAGGCAATTTATATTTTTGTAAATATTTGTCCATATCAACTAGATTGGTATATTTATTGCCATATAGTTGGGCAAAGTAGTTTTTAATGATTACCTTAATTTCCTATCCATTGAAGGTGAGGTCCCCCCTTTCAGCTTTGATGCTGTTAATTTTTTTCTTCTTTCTTTTTCTTTAATTAGATTGACCAGTACTTTGTCTATTTTGTTTGTTTTTTCAAAGTACCAGCTTCCAGTCTTGTTTATTAGTTCAATACTTCTAAAATTTTAAATTTTATTAATTTCTCCCTTAATTCTTAGGTTCTCTAGTTTGGTTTTCTTCTGGGGTTTTTTAATTTGTTCACTTTCAAGTTTTTTTGATTTGCATTTCCAATTCATTGATCTCTGCCCTCCCTAATTTGTTAATATATGCACTCAGGGATATGAACTTTCCTTTGAGTACTGCTTTGGATGCATCCCATAAGGTTTGAAAGGATGCCTCACCATTGTCATTTTCCTCAATGAAATGATTAATATTTTTCTGTGATTTGTTCTCTAACTAACTGATTATGGACTATCATATTATTTATTTTCCAATGAATTTTTGAGTCGGCTCTCCAAGTACCCATACTGATCATTATTTTTATTGTCTTGTGATCTAAAAAGGTTGCTTTTATTATTTCAACACTTCTGCATTTGTTTGCCATGTTTTTAAGAACTAGTATATGGTCAGTCTTTGTGAATGTACCATGTACTGCTGAAAAGAAGGTGTATTCCTTTTTGTCCCTATTAATTTTTCTCCATATATCTATTAACTCTAATTTTTCTAAGACTTCATTCACACCTTTTACCTCTTTCTTATTTGCCTTTTATTTGATTTATCTAAATTTGATAGTGGTATGTTCAAGTCTCCCACTAATATGGTTTTACTGTCTATTTCCTCCTTCAATTCTCCTAGTTTCTCTATTACAAATCTGGGTGCTGTATCATTTGGTGCATACATGTTGATTAGTGATATTTCCTCGTTGTCTTTATTCCCTTTTAACAGAATATATTTACCTTCCCTATCCCTTTTAATCTGGTCTATTTTGGCTTTGACTTTGTCAGATATCATGATTGCAACTCCTGCCTTCTTTCTATTAATTGAGACCCAAAAGGTCTTACTCCATCCTTTAATTCTAACCTTGTGAGTATCAACCCGCCTCATATGCGTTTCTTGAAGACAACATATGGTAGGGTTTGGGGTTCTAAACCATTCTGCTATTTGTCTACATTTTATGGATGAGTTCATCCCATTCACAATTAAAGTCATGATTGTCACTTGTGGAATCCCTGACATTTTGATATTCTCCCCTAATTCTGACCTTTCTTCTTTAGCTATAACCTTTAAAAAAAAGTGATTTACTTTCGATCGGTCCCCCTAGTCCCCTCCCTTTATATGCTTCCCTTACTAGCCCCTCTCTGTTTGTTCCCTTCCCCCTTTTTATACTCCTTCTCCCTACCCCTCCTTAATTTCTCCTCTCTTACCCTGTTGGATAAGATAGAATTCAAGATCCCAATGGATCTAGAAGTTCTTCCCTCTCAGAGTTGATTTCCCTGAGAATAAGGTTTAAGTAATACCACTTTGCACTCTCTTCGTCTCCTTCTTATAGGAGAATTCTTCCCCTCACCTTCTCGTGTGTATCTTTATGTGATAAAGATTATTGTATTTAGTTTTTTTCCCTCTATTTATTGAAGTAAATCTTAGTACCATCAGCGATTCCCCCCTCCCTTTTTCTTTCTTTCCCCCCTTTCACCAGATCATCTTGTTGCCCCAATCTTTCCATATGCATGATACTTCTAACTACTCAAAGTATGCATACAATTTTGAAGAGGTACACATTGTATTTTCCCCACATATTAATATATATAATTTGATATAAATGTAGACCTTTTAGAAGAGAGTTTGAATGAAAAAGAAAACATTTTTCTCCTTTTCCCTTTCTTTCATATTTACCTTTTCATGTTTCTCTTGCACTTTGTATTTGGATGTCAAACTTTCCACTACATTCTGGTCTCTTCTTTGCAAATACTTGGAAATCTTCTATTTTGTTGAATGCCCATACTTTCCTGTGGAAGTATATAGTCAGTTTTGATGGGTAGCTTATTTTTGGTTGAAGACCCAGCTGCCTTGCCTTTCTGAATAGCATAATCCATGCTTTGTGGTCTCTTAGGGTGTTTGCTGCAAAGTCATATGTGATCCTTATGGAGTTCCTCTATATCTGAAGCTCCTCTTCTTGGCTTCTTGTAAGATTTTCTCCTTATCTTGGAAGCTCTTGAATTTGGTGATTACATTCCTGGGGGTTGCCTTTTGGGGATTTAGTATAGAGGGCGTTCTATGAATCCTTTCTAATTTTATTTTGCCCCCTTGCTCGAGAACATTAGGGCAATTCTCTTCTACAATTTCCTGTAGTATGGCATAGAGATTTTTGTTTATCTCTGGTTTTTTCAGGTAGACCAATGATTCTCAAGTTGTCTCTCCTTCCATTGTTTTCCTGGTCTGCCACCTTGTCTGTGATATATTTTATGTTTTCTTCTAATTTATTAATTTTTTGACTTTGCTTTATTAATTCTTGCTATTTTGCAAGCTCACTGTCTTCCAGTTGCTTGATTCTGGTCTTTGAGGAAGGGTTTTGCTTTTCAGTTTGGTCTGCCCTTCTGTTTGTGGCCTCCAGTTCTTTCTCCAATTGTGAGGTCTTGTCTATCAGGCTGCTGATCTCTTTCTGAATTTTTCCCCATTTTTCTTGCCAGAAGGTTTCCATCTTTTGGATAAGCTCCATTTTGAGTTCTTCCAGAGCTTGTGGATGATTTCCATTTTGGGGGGCATATTTTGATTTTGTTTGAATTTTATCCTCTTTCTCTTCTGTCCCCTGTTTTTCCCCCATAATAGTTCTCAATAGTCACTTTTTTTTCCCTTTCTTCTTGGAGGATTGCTCTTGGGTAGTGTGAGCCATCCCTTTGGTGGTTTTTTCCCCTTTCCTTTTTGGTCAGAGTTATGGGTGATGTGGGCGGGTTTTCTGTGGATTTAAGGTACCTCAGACTATTTCTTCCCAGCCTCTGAGGTTTGTTAGCGCACCCGCCCCCGTGCTCTGTGGTCTCTTCTCTCCGGTACACAGGAATATCCTGTAAAACTGCTCTGAGGGGTGGATCTCTGGTATTCCCTGTCAGTTTCCAGGGAGCCTGGCATTTCCCCACCCCCTCACTACAGCGAGGAGCAGAGCTTTGGCCTTAGGCAGTTTCTACAATTTCTCGAGACTCCACACTGTTTACAGTTTGCAGGGCCCCCATGGTCTGTGCTCTCTCCAGTGCACAGGGTTCTCCAGTGAAACTTCCCTGAGAGGTAGTTCCCTAGCAGTCTTTAGATCCCAAGGACCCTGGTGTGCTCCCCAGACAGAGACATTCCTCACTCACTCACAGTCCCAGTGAGTGCTCTGAGCCCCTACTCTGGTTCCATAGGGGACGAGGGGGAAAGGCAGCTCAGTTCACGTTTTTGTGCAAGCTTTTCCTACTTCTTATATTGTGTCAATGTTCAAACCCCATGTATCTTTGTTTCTGTGGGGTACTGGAGAGTCCCTCCATTCTTCCAAAGATGATTTTTATGCTCTTTTGAGGTAGTCTATTTCTTTCGGTGCTGGGGAAAGGAAGCGATTCACATCTAGATTGCAGCCATGTTTCCCAGGAAGTCCATCTGTCTTTTTAAAGAATGTATGGGGATGAAGTAAAAAAAAATCTTTGAAAGCCAAGGACCATTACCCATTACTAACCATAAGTATAAATACAGGAACTAAGAAAGTATTGTCAAGGATTATAAATTCCTGGGTAACAAATGAATCCTAGAGGTCATATACTACTATCAATTAGAAGCAGACTTCAGACAAGAAAGGAAAGCCTCATATGCCCCTTAGATTTGTAGGATTCTATGGCATAAAAGTTTATGAGGGATGGGAAACTTCTAAAAGTGGATTTCTGTTGCTACAAAGAACATAATTTTGATCAAGAAGAAAAGTTTAGTCTAAATATTGTGACACAAATGCCTAGAGATTTCATTGACAAACATGTTTTTGAGAAAGTCATGTGAGGAAGCTAAAGCATGGACAAGCATATTTCTGAAAATAATAATTTCAGGGTTCATTAGAAAATGTCAATGTGATCTAAATGGATTCAGAATAATGGAGCTTTTAAAATATAGGTTGAGAGCAAGGAAAAGATTGAGAAAGCAATAGAAGAATGCTCAGTGTAACAGTTAAAATTCAACTGTTATGATGAAATTTTAGGGGAAACTGAGGCAAGTAGAAATTAGTTTCTCTCTGCAAGGAGTATTATATTTTTAGAC
Source organism: Monodelphis domestica (assembly GCF_027887165.1). Lineage (NCBI taxonomy): Eukaryota > Metazoa > Chordata > Mammalia > Didelphimorphia > Didelphidae > Monodelphis > Monodelphis domestica. The sequence goes on from NC_077230.1 coordinate 158,772,294, forward strand.
TTTTATTAAAGGTTGAGAAATTGAGAATATACAAGTAAGAGAAGCACGTGTTAGGTGGGCCGAGAGGCCCATTTTAACCTCACCTACATCATGAAAGAGCCCTCTGCTTGCAAGTGGAAACAGGAATGAGCCCTTCAGTAGGTGGAGAACTCCTTTAAATAATAATTTGTGATTTCGCCCAGGTGAGAATTCAGCATGATTAGAAAGCATTCTGAGAAGTGAGCAAGGACTTCTGGGGACTGGAGTCCTGGGTTCAATCTCCATTTTTTACATCAGTGTATATTGATCATGAGAATAGGTAACAGAAAGAAATTAGAAATACTGAACTCATTTTCATTTTGCTATCTTTACCAGTGAAGAAGATTGTTAAACTGGAAAATATAGCTCAAACCAAGCAACCAAGAAATTGAAAACTAGGTAATTGGAAAGGTAGTAAGAGAACATCTAATTGCTATCAATGAGTTTAAATCTGCAGAGCCAGAAGAATTACATCCCAAGGCAAATATAATTGCTGCTCTATCATATATCATCTTCAAAAAAAATAAACAGATGAAAGATGCTTCAGTACTAAACATGGCAAATGTTTAGGATTTCGAAAAATAGAAGAGGGTGGAATTCTCAATTTATAAAGCAATGATCTTAACTTTGATTATTAACATCCTAGAAAAAATTATTAAAAAGGATTTTTGGTTAGCATTCAGAAGGTGGAAGAGTAATAATAAGAACCATATTGAGTTTCTCAGGACATTCAGACATTCACAAAACAATATGAGTTAATGCAATATTAATTTTTGATGAACTTACAATTCAAAAAGAAGAAAGTTGTAAACACAATATGCCTAAATTTCATGGAGGAATTTTAAAAAATTACTCATGATAGTCTTTTGAACAAGATGCAAAAATGATGACTACATTATAGGGAACTTATAGGAGTATTTAGAGCTAGTTGGATGACTGGATTGAAGAGGAATCATTAATGGCTATTAATGTAATATAATAATATAAAACTGAGGGAATCTCAAGTGCAATAACAAAGAGACATCTGTGCTTTGCTCTATATTGTTACTGACATTTTTTACCAATGACTTGGATATGGGTATGTATGTATGTACATATATACATATACATATATGTAATATGTATACATATATGCATTTATCTTTAAATTATGCAACAGAGGAAGAGGATCACTATATTTTCCCTCTCCACATGATAAGTAAAATTTTAAAATAAGCCTCCATTTCAATGATAAGTTTTCATTCACATCTATGTTTTGTTGCCCTTTATTGAAAAACTTGGACAAGGTCAATCAAACAAAAATCAAATTTCCTCATCATCTTGGACTGCAGAAACTAACAGTGGGGGGAAAGGGAAAATTGGAAGAAGGAAGGGAACAAGAATTTATACAGTGTCTTCTATGAGCCAGATACTGTGCCAAAAATTATTTAGTGACTTACCCAAACAATATCTGAGCCTTAATTTGAACTCAAACTTTCCTCACTCCAGGCCTACCTCTACCTCCTGTGCCTCTTAGCTGCCTATTAGCAAAAAGTCTTTATAACTCCTTCCATGATAGTCAATTGTTCACCCTGTCCCACAAGACTAGTGGCTGACTGATTGAGTTCCATATACTCTAAGAACCTGTCATAAATGGCTCATATTCAGAAGATAAATAGAGATACACTTCTCTTTATTTTTCTGTTGTTTCTCTGTGTCATAACTTGGAGAAAAGCTTGTAACATTATCTGGAATAAACATTTTACTGACTAAATTATAATAAAGTGGGGCTTTTTGCCACAACAACACAAATTGGGAAAAATGAACAATACAACATATGAAAGCAGTTATTAAAGAGAGAGAGAGAGAGAGAGAGAGAGAGAGAGAGAGAGAGAGAGAGAGAGAGAGAGAGAGAGAGAGAGAGAGAGAGATCTGGATAGGCTAGATTGATGGGCCAAATTCAGTATGAAATTTGATAGGTATAAATGTTAAGGCCTATATTTTGGTTTAAAACAAAATTGACCATAAGAGTACAGAATAGAGGGGGTAGTGCAGATAATAGTTCTGTAATTCTTTTAGTGGATTCTAAATAAAGGATTTTAATGTTAGCTACTAAGCAACAATGTACCAGAGCAATTAAAATGCTATCTGATGAAGATGGCACTGAAGTAGGGATAGCATTAATAATTAATAATAATAAAAATTAATACTAACTACCCCATACTCATATAGTGTTTTAATGTTTGCAACAGGTTTTGGAAGTACTTCATTTCATCTTAACTCCAACCTGGAAAGGAGGGACTATCCCAGTTTTATAGATGAGAAAACTGAAACTGCCCTTAAGTAACTTGCCCAGGGTTATACAGCTAGTATGTGTCTGAAACTAAATTAAATCAGAACTTTCTTACTCATAAAACTGTGATGGCAAACCTATGACATGCATGTCGACATGCATAGCCATTTTTGATAACACATGGTCACATGCGGGCTCAGCATTCCTCAGGGTCTGGGAGCCACTCAGGGAGCCTCATGCCCACAGCTAAGGCCATGGCCATGCCCTGGCCTGGCTGGGGGGGAGGGCTGCTCCATGTGCTGCCCACAGGGGAGGGTGGGCAAGCAGTGGGCAATACATGTTCCAGGTGGCTGGGGCTTGTGGGGTTTCCACAGGGTTAGGCAGGCAGGCTGGTGGGTAGCAGCCACTGCTCTTATGGCACCCTTGGGCCAGCTAGCTGGGGAGGGGAGGGGCAAAGCTGGGCCAGTGGAAGACTGGGTGGTGCTCCACCCCACATTCAATGGAGGAGTTCCTGGAACTGATTACCAGATACTTTTAGCACCCTGAAAAATATAGCAATGGCTTTACTCACAATTTTTCCCTCTACATATTTTTGTAAGACCTTATTCTCAGCATTAAATAATATTAAAACCAACAAAAGAAACAGATTGACCGATGAAGTTAGGAGTGCTTGCTTGGGCTTGAAGTGTACAAAATACCAGCCTCCCATTAATGATATAGTCAATGAAATTCAGCAAGAAAAAAGTCACTAATAGACAGGTTAATTAAAGAATTCCCCATCCCCCTCAGTTATCTTAGTTTACAGCACCCCACACAAGTTAAATAATATCAAGACCAACAAAAGAAACCAACTGACAGATGAACAAAGAAGTCATTAAGCAGGTAAGTTAAATAACTAGTTTTTGGTTTATTAAATAAAGTTATATATTACAATTGCACATTTTTGTTATTTAAACTATAAATATCATGAAGTTATGGTAGTTTTCTCAAAGTGACACATTGCCCAAGTTATGCTTGATTTTTTGGTGTATTTTGACACACCAAGCTCAAAAGATTTCCCATAACTTTCCTAAGACAACATTCTATCCATCACTACATTTAGTGGTCTCAAAAAGTGGGAAGTACTATTACTTATGGTACTGATCAGAACACTTTTTGAGTATTTGGTTTACTTTGTGAAGATTAAGATTAACTTTCCCCTGATTAAAACAATGAAATTAATTAACTCTCCCCTGATTGTGAAGATTACATTGTAACCCCTGACTATTTTTAGAACAGCTTACTTAAAGTTGAATATGGAGATCTGTCCATTTTTATATCTAAGCACCAAAAGTGTAAATATCCCACTTAATCATTGAGTCTGTGACCATGTGTGAGATTGTGTGTGATGAATCAGAATTGACTGCCTTCTGGTCAGTCCTAGAGCAAAACATCAACTGTGATTGGTAGATGTAAAATTAGGGGAAGACACAGGAAGTGACACAAGAGAAAATGTCTTTAAAAGGGAGTGACAACTTCCTGAAGAAAGTTCAATTCTTCATGCTTTCAAGGTGAGTCTGGTGAAGAGGGGCAGAAGGATCTGCTGACTGGACCTGTCACACTGTTCCTAAGACTAACAGGTGGTGAGTGAAAAGCTGACTCTTAATTGCTGGATATTCAGAAAGAATTAACCTCAGAAGAGACCTGTCATCTTGAGAGAGATTCCCTGAATTCTCAGGGTCTCAGCTACAAGGACCGAGACACCTCCAGTTAAGAACTAACTCTCCCTGCCCAGGGGCCAGGAGTAAATTACTTGGTGTTTAGGCTAGATAACTTACTTTATCCTCTCTCTGATTTCTTACTTCACTCTTTCTATATTTTGTAAATAACTTGTAAATAAAATCTCTTTGGAATTAATTAAATGCCTGGGGACCATACTCTTAAAAAATAAAGTCCAACCCTTTTAAAATTAACCTCATTTCCCCCTTACAACTTCCACATATCACTTTTTAGGAAAGACCTTAATAAGTTGCAGCAAATCTAGATGGTGAAGGGACTAGAAGACATGGAAGCTAATCATTTGTTGAAGGATGTAAGTATTTTAAATTTTAAGAGAAGACTTATAAATAACATGATAACTTCCTTTGTGTATCTAAAAGATTTATTACATTAAGAAAGAATAAAATTGTGCTTATTGTCTGGTATATTTGGAAGTGTTTTAAACTTTCAAAGAAGCAGATTAGTTTTGACATAAGGAAAAACTTCTGAGTGATTAGAACCATTTAAGGTGGAACTGACTGTCTTGGGAAGCACTATATTCCTGGAATACTCTCCATTTTCATTTCTGCTTCCCTTCCTGGCTTGCCTGACTTCCTTTCAATCCCAACTAATCCCCCACTTTCTACAGGAAGCTTTTTGAAATCCCTCTTCACTTTAGTAGTTTTCTTATGCTGAATATTTCTTATTTTTTTATATACTTTGTACATATGTGACATGGCAGGGTTCCAATGCACTATTGTTTGTGTAGGTTATATAATCCCACATAGGTCCATCTAGATGTGGCTCAGAAGGAAGCAAGAACAGATATTTCTAGGATCTCCTCCTACCCTTCTCCAAGGAATATTTTGATTCCTTCATGAAGAGAGAAAGCAGAAGATTGGACCATAGGCTGGTCATACTGCTCTCCTCAGAGAGTAGGATACAGGGCTAGAATTACATTTATTTGCTATTTTTAAGTTCAAGCTACACCACTGGTCATCATCCTCTAATGAGAAATGAAGGCCCCAACGTATGTATACATGTATGTGTGTTCATATCTCCTAGTTCCCTTCCTACTAGATACCAGGTCCACCATGAATATACATATCAAATAGCAAATAAACCCAGGTATTGAAATGGATGACAACCAAACCCATTTATCCAAATAGATAGCAAACCTTGTAATCAGAGAAATTATACATATAAGAATATACACCAGAAAATATAGAGTAAATGAGCACACCTATTGAGAGCAAGATAACTTAGAGACAAAGACAAAGATAGACAGAGAGACAGTTACACCAGCATGCATGTGCGCGTGCCTGCGCGCACGCACACACACACACACACACACAAACTCCCTGATTTTTCTCAAGGAGAAACTCCATGAAACCTCTAGAGTAGCAAGCTGAGAATGGGGGCATGATAGTGACTGACAGCTCCTTTACATGTTGCCTTTCTTTCCCAGAAGCTTTTTCCCTTAACAGTCATGAAGAAAGTCTTGAATTGTGTGTCATTTCTCAATGCCAAAAGTCACAAGAAACTGGATCTCTCTTTTCTATAGCTATCACCAATTTAGCTGACTCCTTACACAGACAGAGGGTGAGTAATCAATTCCTATCAAGGATGAGATTCCATTCAGCTGTCCCTTTGATCCAAGGGCTAAATATAGTTATTTGCATGTTCTCTCTTTTATTAGATTATAAGTTTCTTGAGGGTAGAGACTATCTTTTGCCTTTCTTTGTGTCCTTCATCCCTCCTGTCCTTAGCACAGTGCCTGACATAGAGAAGATGCTTAATAAATATTTATTGCCTGAATGACTAGTATGCTGGATTTTTGTGGGGTTTTTTCTCTTTTTAAGGAAAATTGAAGACAACTTGTAAAGTATATCAATGGAGCAATTTTTATTCTGGTAAAATTTAGATGAGCTGAAACCTAAAGTCATTTCTAACTTTGAAGTTCTGTATTTTTCTGTGAGCAAGAGTAGCTTCACAATCAGAAATTTATAACAAAACTTTAGACTGGAGGCTAATGGGGTGTAAGTTCTAGTACTCAGCCTTCAAGAATCCAGGACTGCATAATAAAAAAAGAAGTCATACTAAATGAATAGAGGAGGCTAATTTATGAGACACAAGAGACACATGGGAATTTCCAGCCTCTCTGTGTGCTAGCTGGTGCTGCTCTTCTAATTTGACCTAAGTCTGAAATCAGCTGGGTAGCTCTCCATGCCAACATGGTCTTTGTTGACCTTAACATTTTATAGAAGAAAATCATTAATGTCATTATTTATGAAAAATATAAGAAAAGGAGAAGGGAAGAGAGCACACATTTATGAGGCCCCCAATTGTTTATCAGGTACTATGCTTATCTCATCTGAGCCTCACAACAACCATATGAGGTAGGTTTTTATATTATCTCTTTTATTTATTTAATAATATAATAATATAATTATATTATAATATAATATAAATAATATAATATAATTAAGGAAACTGAAGCATGCAGAAGTTCAATGATCCTTAGGCACACTTAATCTAACAAGTGACTGAGGCCAGATTTAAATTCTGCTTTTTGAGATTTCTGCTATGGCACTCTACCCATATAAGTAACATGAAATTTAAAGTATAATGCAATAACAGTTTCTGAACCATAATTATTCCAACTTATTTTTATAAGTGAATCTTAATGTGCTGATAAGTAAAGGGAAGCCTATGCCTACCATTAGCCTCCAAAATGGGTAATGGAATCTGTTGAGTCTTCAGATAAATAGTATGGTTGTCTGTCCTCTGTTTCAGAGGACAAAAAATATAACAGGGGTAATGCTTTCACTTGTGCATGAATTGGATTTAACTGAGGCAGAGTTGCACACATTTATTGACCTTTCTCTCTTTTTCAGTTTTCAATGTCCAGTGGCATGACAAAAGTCAGGATGACTGGCAATGACGTAGGATGCAGAAGACCACTTTGACATCTTTATTATCTAACCAAGTTCTAAACTCTCTCCAGAATCTGCTTCATCTGCTTTCATTGGCTATTAGAATAACATATTCCCAGTCTTCAGGGGGAACTCTTTACATGCTTGTGTTTGACATCCCCCTAACTCTTCAAGCATTTGAGGACTATCAATTACCTTCAACCTGGTTTACACCATCTGCACATGCTATAGGTTTTTGGAACCACAGTTCAGAATTAGTTGAAAGTTAAGCACCAAGGATAGATGAACAGCCCTGAAAAGGGTTCTACAAACCCTCACACCAAAGGTGCTGGTCCTCCCTGAATACCCCATACACCATCAGCCTCCCAGATGGGTGATAAAATCATAAAAGAGTTTCAGACAAATAGTATCAGCACCTTACCTTTTGAAAGTAGATGATCAGACATTTGTTATTATTCTAGCTATTTTTAGCAAGTTTTTATTTCTAAAATAAAATAGAAATACATACTAGCTTTAGGAATCATCTAAGGAAATAATGGTTGTTTTTTTTATTTTGCAATATTAGCTTTCTGATTTTGCTAAGATCTCAGAGAATTCAGGTATAACATAAAGATAGTAGAATAGATTGTACCATATCATTCATAGCACAGAATTTAATAATTGAGAATGTTGGAAATTACTTAATGTCTAAGATATTTCTGTGCCAGCATGATGAAGGAACAAAGTAAACATGAGATCTTAAAGAAAGAAGGTAAATGAGACTTTATAGGCAATACTAAGAAATGCTATGATAACAATTTTTATTACACTTCAAAAATGGAGTAATGTATCTTTTACCAAAAAAACAGATCTTATAGAAGAAATATGAGGGTAGAAACACATGACAAAGAGATATTCACCTGAGACTGTTTACCAAGATATTCTTTTTGGCTCTTCTTTCTTCTTACCCCATCTGACATACAGTGATGACCTTTTACATTTTCAAGACAAACCCTTTTTCATGGAGAAGTAGTTCCATTCCATTCTGTCTTTTCCTAAGAATGGTTCCCTCTATCACTCCCACTCTCTTACTTCTTTTCTTTTTTTTAATATTTAATGTTATCATGACCACTTCCATGTAGATACATGTAAAAATATCTCTTGCCATTCTTTTTTTTTAATTTTGAGAGTTAATTTTTCTATCTCTTCTTCCCTTGCTCCCTAAGATATCAAACAATTTTACCCTCTGATTCTAGAACAACTTGGAATTTTTTTATTGAAATTCCTTGAGATATGATTTCTAGATCCTTTTTAAAATCATGTCATTGAGGTAGTCCAATAAATCTTAAATTATCTCTCCTGGATCTATCTTCGAGGTCAGATTTTTTTTTGTTTTGTTTTGTTTTTTCAATGAGCTAGTTCACATATCCTATTTCTCTCATTCTTTTAATTTTGCTTCATTGTTTCTTTTTTAAAATTAATTTATTTAGTAAATTTAGAACATTATTCCTTGGTTACAAGAATCACATTATTTCCCTCCCTCTTCTCCCTCCACCCTTCCTTCATTGGGTATTACATATGTTGATCAGAACCTATTTCCATGTTGTTGTTGTTTACATTAGTATGTTCATTTAGAGTCTACATCCCCAGCCATATCCCCTAGACCCATGTTTTCAAGCAGTTGTTTTTCTTCTGTGTTTCTACTCCCATAGGTTTTCATCTGAATGTGGATAAAGTTTTTTTCTTCTAGATCCCTCCAAGTTGTCCAGGATCACTGTATTGCTACATAGAAGCCCATTACATTCGATTGTACCAAAGTGTATTAGTCTCTGTGTACAATGTTCTCCTCATTCTGCTCCTTTCACTTTGCATCAGTTCCTGGAGGTTATTCCAGGTCCCATGGAATTCCTCCACTTTATTATTCCTTGCTTCATTGTCTCTTGATAAACAATGGAGTCATTAGGTTCCACTTGCCCAATTCTAACTTTTGAGAAATTGTTTTCTTTAGTGAGCTTTTGCGTCTCTTTTTTAGTTTGGTCAATTTGTTTTATTAAGAATTCTTTCCTTCAGGGGGCAGCTGGGTACCTCAGTGGATTGAGAGCCAGGCCTAGAGACAGGAGGTCCTAGGTTCAAATATAGCCTCAGACACTTCCCAGATGTGTGACCTTGGGCAAGTCACTTGAACCCATTGCCTAACCCTTACCACTCTCCTGCCTTGGAGCCAATACACAGTATTGACTCTAAGATGGAAGGTAAGGGTTTAAAAAAAAAGAATTCTTTCCTTCAGTTAATTTTTGTACATCGTTTTCCAATTGTTCAGTTCTATGTTTTAAAAAAATATATCTTTTATGGATTTTTGTACCTCTTTTACCATTTGGCCAATCCTTCTTTGTAAAAATATTATTTTCTTCAGTATTTTTTTTTGTCTCCTTTTCTAAACTGTTGACTATTTTTAATGATTTTTTAATTTACTCTTATTTATTTTCCCAATTTTCCTCTTCATCTCTTTTTTTAATGTTGGAAATATTTTTGGAGAATTTTCCAGGATTTTTTTCTGGGCCTAAGATTAATTCTAAGTTTTCTGTGAGGCTTCGGTTGTAGCAATTTTTACTCTGTTGTCTTCTGAGTTCATTTTGATCTTCATCATCACTTTGTAAAAATTAAATTTATATCTCTAATAATAAAAATATTATATTTTATGAGATTTATTAAAGATCATTAGAAAACAAGGAATAAAGAGCATACAAAATAAAAACCACATGCCCATGGCTAGTTGGCCATTTCAGCCATCGCCACCTTACCACAGTCACTTCTGATGCTACCTCATACAAGAAGAGAGAGAGGACATGGATGACATTACTGCCAGTTAAATACCAATCATGATCTTACCAACGTGGAGATGCAGGAGAGATTATAGGGAATTCTGGGAAATACCAAGGACTTCTGGGGAATAAAGTCTTGTGTTCAAAATCTCCATTTATATAACTTGCATAACCAAGCTGTTTTTTGTTGCATTTTTCTCATTTTCTCAGGCTATTTATTGACTGTTAGCTTTAAAAAATGTTAAAATTGGGCTCTGCTCATGGTGTGGAGAGGCTCCTGTTCTAATCTTTAGTTTTATTGTGTAGGTGCTTTTTGAAGTGTTCTAGAGGTCTATAAATTTTCAGATCTTCCATAACATTACAATTTAAGGTGAAATGTGTTTATGACTCTTTTGACCTATGCTTTTTAAGTAACAACAAGTGCTCTTTGCCTTCTTGAACTTTGGTGAGAGTCCTTGCTTCCATGCAGTCAAATGTTCCAGGGTACTAGGGTTTTTCCTGTTCCTAATACTGTGACCCAGATTGGGGCATGGACAATGCAACAGAAACTTTCACCCAGTGCCAGCAAAGGAACCCCTCTAATCTCATTCTGATCAGTTTTCCAAACCTATGACAATTATGGGCTGAGACCTCAGGAAGCTTCTGCTGCTGATTCAGTTGTCCCCAAGACCTGTGACTGGCTTGCCAAGGCTCTGGACTGCATTACACTTTCACTTTAGTGTGACACATTTTTCCTAGCAACTTTATAAGTTATTTGGCATGGAAAATAATTTCACTTTATCCTTTTGTGTGTTCTGTTGCTACAAAATTCACTTTGAGGTTCATTTCAAAGTTGTTTGGAGGGGAACTTGGGAGATCTCAAGAGAACCTCGGCCTTTTCTCTACCATCTTGATTCCACTCCATCTCTCTCACTTATTTCCAATCCCTCTCTGTCTATTGGTTCTTCCCCACTATCTACAAACATGGTCATGTCTCTCCTATAACATGACCCATCTCTCTCTAATAACTTCCATCTTATATAACTCTGTTCTTCCCTGACTAAACTCCTTGACAATGAATATAGAATTTGTGCCTCTAGCTCCTTTTATCTTACTCTTTTAAGTCTCTATAATCTTGATTCTAACCTCATTCAATTGAAACTATTTTCTCCAGAGTTACCAGTTATATAATTGACAAACCAAATGTCCCTTTCTTGAACCTTACACTTTGGACATACCTGCAACTTTTGATGTCAATCATTTTCTTCTTGATATTTTTCTTGTCTCCAGATTTTGGTGACATCACTCTTAGTTATTCTGCTATCTTATACAATATTTTCTTTCACAGTTATCTTTGCTGAATCTTCATTCAAATTGTATCTGCCAACTCTGGATGTCATCTTGGTCTTTCTTTTCTTTCTCCATACTATTTCACTTGGGGACACAATCAACTCCCATGAATTCAATGACATCTTTGCTGATGATTTTCATATCTACTTATCCCACACTAATCTTTATTCTACACACCAAATTTGCATTTCCTATTGATTATCTTGAATTATATTCCTAAAAAATCTTAAACTGAATAAGATAAAAATAAATCTTATTAAAAAATTCTCCCATTTTCCTTAATTCCACATTATTGTTTAGAGAACCACCATCATCCTAGTGACTTAGATTCTAAATGTTGATATTGTACTCTTCAGTTTCACCTCACATATCCAATCAGTTGTCAAGTGTTTCCTTTAGCATTGCCTTTAGCATTCCTTTAGCATTGCCACTACATTGATGTAAACCCTTATCACCTCAAAACTGGATTATTATAGTAGCCTTCTTATTTGTTTTCCTTCCTCTAGTATCTCTCCACTACACTTCATCCTCTATTGCCATTCCTAAAGATTGTCTGATCCTCTATTCCCATGTTGGTGAACCTTTGGAATGTGTGCCAGGGTAGGCCGCTCCCCTCCCCCTCTCCACATGCACCTAAGGACATTTCATCACCCATCCCTCTGCCCAGCAACCCAGTGGGAGGACTTTCTCCCTCCCCTATCTGAGTTAAAGTGGGGATGGTGTAAAGATTAAAATTTAGGGGGAGACTGAGACAGGTAGAAATTAGTTTCTCTCTGCAAGGAATATTAACAACCTTTAAAGGTGATTTTCACCTTTACAATGGGCTCACATGCAGTGTGAGCTTTGCAGTTTGGGCACTCAATCTCTAAAAGGTTTGCCATCACTGCCCTATTCAATAAACTACCAGAGGTTCCTATTACCTCTAATATCAAATGTTAAAGGCTTCATTTGGCTTTTAAAGTCCTCTATATTTTGACACCTTCCTACTTTTCCATGTTACTCCCAGGAATGTAAAGTTTGATCCAGTGACACTGGGCTCCTTACTGATGCTGACACAAAATATTCCATTAGGGTACTTTCCCTGGTTGTCCCCAATGCCTGCAAATCTCTCTCTCTCTGTCTTTCAAATCTTGGTATGTATGTGTATATATATGTATATACACACACACACATATGTGTGTGTATACCTATGTGTATATGTGCACATATACATATACACAGACACATGTACATCACACATACTCATATACGTATATAGATATAGATATAGGTGTGATTATGAGTTCCATGAAAATAAGGACTATTTTGGCTTTCAGGGTTTTTTTGGTTTGGTTTTGGTTTTTAGCTTTAGTCTTGTTTGGTTTGGTTTGGTTTTTTGTTGTTGTTGCTGTTTTAATGTATTTAGTTTTTTGGAGGGGTTGTTTAGTTTGGGTTTTTTGGGGTGGTATTGTCATTCCTTAGCACAATGCTCTGGATCCAAAAATGCTTTAATAAATGTTTATTGACTTGAAAATATCTTGACTTCTTGATATTACCTGAGGAACAGTACACATTTGAGAACATTTGGATAAGATTAAAAAGAGAAATGAATATAATTGTTCTGCTTGAGGAATTATACTACTGAGTACTCCAGTGCATTAAGGAAATGGATGATGAGTTTTAAATATAGATTACAGAATGAGTATAGAGGCAAAGGTGAAGAACCAAGGAGATCTAGTTATAAAGCACTGACTGAGAAGTTGACATAGAGTGCCATGGCTATGGCTAAATTATTTGTCATCCTGACCTAAGACAATCCATACCAACAGGGAGAACTCCAAAAGTTAAAAAAAAGAGAGAGAATCTGAAAGCTATTAATGCTGAGATTCATTTTGCTTCATGAGAAATCTCTAGGATTAAGGAAATGATTGGTTAAGCATCTGGGAAGAAAGGGAATAATTGCTAAGAAACAGGAAAGCTCCATTGAGAAATGAAGAGATTATGCTACACTAACTTTATTTTGTTTTTGGACACAGTTAACTAAACGAGTGGATAAAACGGCCGTTATTGAAACAGTTTGTCTGGATTTCAGCAAAGTTTTTGTTAAAGTATCTCATACTAACTAGATGGAAAAAGTAGAGGTAGGTGGTGTAAACCTCAAAATTTCCTTAGACTTATAAATGTTGGAAATTTCACCATTGGGATATTTCATACTTGGAAAATTTCTTACTGATAGTCTATTGGAATGGGAACTCCATTGGCATGGGAGGTTCCTTCTCTTCCCTTCTTAAGATTACTTTAGGACAGAAACCCTTTGCTGAACAATGGAAAGGACTTTGACCTATGCTTAAGCATAGAACAGGAATTTCTTTGAGTCTTGATTGATTTTAGAATTGATACAATGGAGATACTTGGAATAAATCTCGACCCTATTCAGTCCTAACAGGATTGAGTAAGGGCTGCAGCCTAGATCAAAATTTAATTATTCCAATCTCTACCATACTCAAGTTAACAGGATTTAGAAAGGGCTGTAGCAAAGGAGTATAGATTTAATCATTTGAAAATATGACCTTCAACAGACATGTGCAAAAAGCCAGAAACCTCTGGGCGGTCCTGGGTTAAGCGAGAGCCTCCATTGACAGGGAAATTGATGAAGAGTGATTGGTAGATGTGAGGACTGAGGGGAGGCAACTTGGATGGTGTCCTTAAAGATAGGAGGGTCTGGAGACTGATGGGGGGTGGAGATTTTGGTCGGTGGTTCCTGGTCTCTGAGGAAGCTTGCTCTGAAGGAAGCTGAAGGTGGGGGCCTCTGAGACTGTTTCTCCATTTTGGACACGTGAGTGATAGGGACTGATCTCTTTTCTTTGCCCCAGCTATCTAAGGGCTTGGGCCTTTTGGCCCAGCCTAAACAGAAGGGGTATTTAAGCCCTATTCCCTTCTCTCCCCTTTCTCTCTCTATATATATCTCTAATTCCTTTCTTGCTCCTATTGTAATTAAACTCCAAAAAAGGCTGACGGCTGACTTGAGTTTTTCATTTAGGAATTACATAGCTGATTCCTTGGCGACCTTAAATTAATATATATCAGTCTTTTAAAGTGATTCCCTTGTAACATTGTGGCTGACCACACGGGAGTCTAAAGAATCCTCTCAATAAAACTTTTTCCTTGCCTTTTTACTATACTGTTTCACCACTTAGTCCTTTTTTTAAAAAAAAAAAAAAAACTTGGCTTAAAGACACAGCTGCTAGAACACGTGAGTATAAAAAACTTTTTCTCTTTTCTCCTTAAGTTAAATTGGAATCAGCAGTTTTTTCTTTTTCTTCCCTTTAATCTTAAGGGACAGCTGGGTAGCTCAGCGGATTGAGAGCCAGCCCTAGAGGCAGAAGGTCCTGGGTTCAAATCGGACCTCAGATACTTCCCAGCTGTGTGACTCTGATAGACAGAAAACAGCTGTTTTTAAATCTCAGCAACAGGACTCTAAAGTCCTGGCTGGAAGAACTGTTTCTAAATATCCTTTCCCTTAAGGAACAACTTCCTGGATTAAAAAAAAAAAAAAAAACCCTGTGGAAAGTTTGTTGCTTTGCCCTGCTCCCCACGTGTTTTGTGAAATTACAAAATATACATATAAAAATGAGTACTATATTCTTTGACAATTATATGGCAGCTGAAGAAGTAGGGGCATTGAGGAATGAAGGATACCTCCAAATTTTTATATTAATAGGTACTGTCATTTTTGTACTCCTCAATACTATATTTAGAGATGAAAAAATAAAAAATATTGAGGATAAAATAAAACAAAATGAGGATAAAATAAAACAAAATGAGGATAAAATAAAACAAAATGAGGATAAAATAAAACAAAATGAGGATAAAATAGAAAATATTGAGGATAAAATAGAAAATGTTGAGGATAAAATAGAAAAAAATGAGGATAAAATAGAAAATATTGAGGATAAAATAGAAAATATTGAGGATAAAATAGAAAAAATTGAGGATACAATAGAAAAAATTGAGGATACAATAGAAAAAATTGAGGATAAAATAGGAAATATTGAGAATAAAATAGAAAAACTTGAGGATAAAATAGGAAATATTGAGAATAAAATAGGAAATATTGAGGATAAAATGGGAGATATGGAAGATAAAATAGGAAAAATTGAGGAAAAAATGCAAGCCCAATTAGAAGATCTAAAATGTTTCTTACAGGATCAATGGGCAAACACCCACTCTACCAGAAACAGACCTGTTTCTGAACCTTTGAATGAGGAAATTTCCTTCCCTGAAATAGAGATGGAAAATACCTTCCCTATAGCCCAGTTAACAGACTGCTTCTCTCGTGCAGTGCAAATCTTGTCTGAATTTAATCCCCAAAACCCTTCCCCTGCAATCCCAGCTTCTCATGTTCCTTCTCCTACAGAAAACCAAATTCCAATGCAAGGGAGATCTTGTCCTCCTAGAGAAACCTGTCCTTGTCAAACTGACCCACAGGTGCAAAATTCAACTAGAGGCCTGTTTCCTCTAAGAGAAGTACCTGAAATAGGACGAAATGGGGATGTGGTGACTTTAAGACATAGGATACCGTTTACTCCCCAAGAAATAAATGAATTTACACGAAATATCCCCACATATGAACAAGATCCTTTTCTAGTAACAAAAAAGATGGGAGACATATTTTTTCAATATAATCCGTCTTACAAGGACGTTGAGAGCTTACTACAGGCTTTTTTAAGTGAATGTGAAAAAAATAAAATAATTGCTCATGTCAACAAAACCCGGGGGCGTAATGCAGCACATTGGCCATCTCAGGATCCCGAATGGGACTATAATAATCCTGAGGACTATCTACAACTATACCGTTGTAGAGAGGCCATCCTCACAGCCATGAAGGAATGTGCGGACAGTACAGATAAGTGGATGGAACTGGAAAAAATTAAGCAAAAGGAAAACGAAACACCCTCCAGATTTATGGACAGAATTATCGAGTTTGGGGACAGATACTTAGATTGGGACTTAAATAAAGAGAATAGTTTAAGACAAGTTAGAAGAATCTTTGTAAATAATTCATGCAAAGTAATTAAAAATTATTTTAAAACACAATGCCCAAGATGGTCAGATATGGACCTTGAAGAATTGCGAAAAACAGCTATATATGTTTTTAAGGGAAACGAAGAAAAGGAGAAAGAGAATAATGATGACATGGAGGAAATGAAGAAAAAAATGAGATGTGTAATAGATAGGATAACTAAATTAGAAAGTGGGCATGATAATGAACCAACGACAATTGCCCCTCTCCAGAAATCCAATTATCAATCCATTGCTTGCCACTTCTGTGAGAAGAAGGGCCACAAAATGATGGAATGTAGAACCTTTCTTAAGATGTTTGGAAGGAATACACAGTTTAATAATGGTTTTAGAAATAATAACTATAGAAATTATGATAATGGTTATAGAAACCAAAATTCTAGAAATTATAATAATGACTATGGAAATAACTATAATGAATATAGAAATAAGAGCTTTAGAAACCAGAATTATAGAAATAGGAATTGGGAATTTAATGACAATGCTCAAATTGAAGAAAATTTTAATGATTATACTCAACAATATATGAGAAATGGCGCTCGTCCAAAAATTACTCGAGGTACTAATGACCCTCAGAGAGGTGCCCTTCAGGGGGGTGCCCAAGGAATATCCCAAACACAATGATGGTGCCCGGGGGGGGCTGGGGCACAGGAATCAGAGGATACAACCTTTGATTTCCCAGACCCTGATGTCCTACTACCCGTTGTCCCTATCCACTGCCCTCCCCATACTAATGAACCCCATGTTACCTTAAAAGTGGGTAACACCTATTATGATTGTCTATTAGACACCGGAGCTTCCTGGTCTGTATTAAAGAGAACACCTGATTTACAATGTTATTCTATTGGCTCAGAGAATGTAATGGGAGTATCAGGAATAACCCAAAGAGTTAAAAGACTTCCTCCTAGAATGGTGTCTGTAGGACCCCTAGAGGTACAACACTCCTTCCTTTTGATGCCTGACTCCCCTTTAAATTTGCTGGGGAGGGACCTTCTATGCAAACTCAGAGCCACAATAACCTGCTCCCCAGATGGCTCATTATCATTAGAAGTACCAGAGGAATCTTTAAATTTACTCCCTGTACTTCTCTCTGAAAACCAGGAGGCAAAAGAACCTTCCATTTTTGAAATACCTAAAGATATACCGGAGTCCCTTTGGGCCACATCTTCTTCTGATGTAGGCTTACTTAAATCTGCTGTTCCTGTGCAGATAAAAACTAAATCTAGCCCACCTCCTTCTATCCCTCAGTATCCCCTCTCAAAGGAGGCAATTGAGGGTATTACACCAGTTATTAACTCATTAATAGAACAGGGAATAATAATCCCTTGCAAATCTGAATACAACACGCCCATCCTGCCAATTAAAAAACCAAAAAAAGGACCCGATGGCAAACACATCTATAGATTCGTACAGGATCTAAGGGCAGTGAATAATCACGTTATAAAGAGACACTCCGTAGTTTCTAACATACATACTATTATTTCATCTATTCCTAGCACAGCTACATACTTTACAGTAGTAGACTTGTGTTCAGCTTTCTTTTCCATACCAATACATGAAAACTCCAGGCATATTTTTGCTTTCACCTGGAAGGGCTCACAATATACCTGGTGTCGGCTGCCACAGGGTTATGTCGAAAGTCCGAGCTTATTTGAGCAAATTTTGAGCCAAGACACAGACAATATAACATTTAAAAATAGCAAATTAATCAAATATGTAGATGATCTACTCTTGGCTTCAACAGATGCAGAAACATGTCAAGAAGATAGCAAACACCTTCTTTTGGAATTGCACAAAAGAGGACATAAAATCTCTAAGGATAAAGTTCAATGGTGTCTCCAAAAAGTAGAATATTTGGGATTCATCTTGACTGCGGGTGCTCGTTATATTTCTCCAAAACGAATTGAGAACATTCAAAAATTGAGTGCTCCTACCACTAAGAAACAGCTGAGAGCAATTTTAGGAGCAACAGGGTTTTGTAGACAATGGATTCCTTGCTATGGGGAAATCACTAAACCCCTTATAGCATTAACAAAGGATTCAGTTCCTGAACCCCTCAAATTAGAGCCTGAACACTTGTCAGCTCTAACAGATCTGAAAAAGGCTATCATGTCTGCCCCTGCTCTAGGCATCCCAGATTACAACAAGCCATTTACTTTATATGTGCATGAGCGAAGAGGAGTAGCCTCTGGTGTGTTAACTCAGACTTTGGGACCTTCTCAGCGCCCAATTGCTTATTATTCTGCCCAACTAGACCCAGTAGCAGCAGGAGCACCACCATGCCTTAGAGGAGTAGCTGCTACAGCCTTACTAGTAACAAAAACCGTTGATTTAGTATTGGGATGTCCATTAACAATAATGTGCCCACATGAGATTGAAGCATTATTGGTAAAACATAGAACACAGGCATTCTCGGATCAGAGAATTACAAGGTATGAAATAACCTTATTAAATAGTGAAAATATTACCTTGAAACGCTGTTCAACTCTTAACCCTGCCACCTTGCTTCCAGATTTACCCACTTCAGGAGAACCACTACATAACTGTGAAACATTAGTGTCCATGGCAGAAAAGCCTCGAGATAATCTCTTGGACACTCCCTTAGACAATGCAGATCTGATTTTATTTACCGATGGTTCCTCTTTTATGAGGGATGGCATACGTTACACTGGAGCTGCCGTAGTCTCAGAATTTGCCACTGAATGGTCAGCTTCACTACCTTCTAACATTAGCGCTCAAGGAGCAGAACTCATAGCTCTAAAACAAGCTTGTATAATTGCCAAGGATAAAAAGGCAACAATTTATACAGATTCTAGATATGCTTTCGGCATTTGTCACTCAGTCGGGATGCTATGGCTCCAAAGAGGATTTTTAACCTCAGCTGGAAAATCCATAGCTAATGCAGAAATTATTAATGAAGTTCTTTCTGCTCTCAAACTGCCTAAAGCCCTAGCTGTAGTTCATTGCTCTGCCCATACAGGTGGCTCTGACCCTGTCTCTAGAGGAAATGACCGAGCAGATGCCGCTGCAAAACTAGCAGCCATAGAAGGACCTGGATTAATTTTAACATTAACAACCACTGATAATTTAAATTTATCACTCTCCTATAATGAAAAGGAAGTGGAAAAATGGAAACAAAAATTTAAAGCAAAACAAATTAATGGAGTATGGGTGTCACCTGAAGGAAAACCCCTGCTCCCTAGAAGTTTCTATAACCAAATTTGCCAATCTATTCATAAAAATGGTCATTTTGGCACCCAGGGCATCGTGGACTCTGTCAAGAGAGTATGGATAGCCCCTGGTATAACTACTGTAGCCTCTAAAGTATGTTCAGCCTGTCCTATTTGCCAAGCATATAACCAACATGCATATCGTGGAAAAGCCTTTGGGGGACGTCCTCTGGCTTACACACCTTTTGAACATCTACAGATAGATTTCATAACAATGCCAAAGGCTGGACGTTATAAATTTTGTCTAGTAATTGTAGATCAACTAACCAGATGGCCGGAAGCATTTCCTACAACCCGAGCCACAGCAGATTTTGTTGCAAAGATACTTTTAAAAGAAATTATCCCTCGTTTTGGCCTACCAGCACGTATTGACTCCGATAGAGGGAGTCATTTTACCGATTCTGTCTTAAATCAAATATATTCTTGCTTGGGGATAACTCCAAAATTCCATGTTCCATATCACCCCCAGAGCTCAGGCCAAGTGGAGAGGATGAATAAAGAACTTAAGACTATGATTGGCAAATTATGCACTGAGACCCATTTAAAATGGCCTGAAATTCTCCCTCTGGCCCTATTTTATCTTAGAAGCAGGCCTAGAGGAGACTTACATATTTCACCATTTGAGATGCTTTTTGGACATCCGCCTATACAGGCTAAGCCTTTCTCCCCGGCTTATACATCGCTATTAGGGGGAGATATTACTATTGCTTCCTATATACAGGAGTTACAGCACAAACTACGTGAACTTCATGAATCCGGAGCTGCAGTACAAGCTGGACCATTAGACTTTTCTCTGCATGACCTGAACCCAGGAGATAAAGTTTATATCAAGAATTTCAAGCGAACTGGAGCAACTCAACCTTCATGGGAAGGACCATTCCAAATATTATTAACTACTCCAACATCTATAAAGATTGGAGAAAGAGACTCTTGGATTCACTGCTCACATGTGAAGAAAGCATCTTCTGCTGAGACTGATTGACTCTATCCTATCATATGAATTGTGACTCTATCTTATCATATGAATTGGAGATAATAATCCATAGACAAATGGATGTTTTTTTTCAAGAATATATTGAATTACTGATTTTTTTTCCTTATTTTTTCTTATTTCTTTTTATTTTTTGATCAGAATATTTGATTTTTTTCTCATTTTTTTGTACTGAAGGTACACATAATTAATATTAATATTATTTTTTCCCTGCAGTAATACAAGTTAATATATATACTCTTGCTATAATATCAATATATGCCTAAAAGCTTTAAACTATGGGAACCTGCCATTTATTGATAAAATATTATAGGACTGTGATTAATGTTTGTGTCTGATTCCAGGAAAAGGGATAAAAACAAGGAGCACAGACTAAACCTGAATAGTGCCAATAGAGCACACATGAAATATTAAAGTGAGACTCAAGGTTGCGACGCTTAACTTATGTTTAAGTCGTAGGACTTCCTTGTATCTACACTCCTTTCGAAGTACTCAAACAAGTACAAAGCTTGACTATCATGCTGGCTCCCTATATCTCTGAAGGAAAAAAAAATCAGACAAGGGAATGACATTTCCCCATCAAAATAGAATTCTAATTCTTTTCTTCTTATATTATGGCAACTTCCTGTAGTCTTGGCTACAAATGGCTAAGTGAAATATTACTGCATTCTGTTCTACATACTTGTGGGATAGAAATTACTTTAAACTGGACCTATACAAGGTCTATTTTGAGTTTTTCTTATGTTTTTGATTATTTTTTCTATTCTTTTGATAATTGACACATACAACCCCATAACTGAACATTGCATTCTGAGCTAAACTTGATATTTTTTTTTTAATACTTACTTCAGGGGGGATTGTATTTTAATTTAAAATCTAAGAATTTTTGAATTTTTTTTTTGTTTGAGATTGTATTTTTATAAAAATCCAAGACTTTTGTTTAAGATTTTACTGTTATAAAAAAAAAAAATTTCAAGGATTTTGATTTTGTTCGAGAATAGATCTTCAAGAAAGAAGCTTGAAACTTTTATATCCAGAGAATGAACTGTTGCAGAAAGATGCCAAAAACCTACACTTCATCAAGAAGATCAAGAATGAACTTTGGATGTGATTGATTGGACTGAACTTTTGATTGAACATTTATTGTAACATTTATGCCAAAAGGGACTGCCCCTAATTTGGCTTTCTGTCAATGCGCCTAGCAAACATTGGTTTTGCTTTCTTTTCTTTTCTATTTCCTCTCTCACTATTCTAATTTCTCTTAGAAAATTGAATATTGTGTATATCTTTAGTTAGAAGTGAATTTAGAACTACAAAATGATTATGTTAAATGATCAATGGGGAGACTAGTCTCCCAATGATCATCAGGGGGGATTGTAAACCTCAAAATTTCCTTAGACTTATAAATGTTGGAAATTTCACCATTGGGATATTTCATACTTGGAAAATTTCTTACTGATAGTCTATTGGAATGGGAACTCCATTGGCATGGGAGGTTCCTTCTCTTCCCTTCTTAAGATTACTTTAGGACAGAAACCCTTTGCTGAACAATGGAAAGGACTTTGACCTATGCTTAAGCATAGAACAGGAATTTCTTTGAGTCTTGATTGATTTTAGAATTGATACAATGGAGATACTTGGAATAAATCTCCACCCTATTCAGTCCTAACAGGATTGAGTAAGGGCTGCAGCCTAGATCAAAATTTAATTATTCCAATCTCTACCATACTCAAGTTAACAGGATTTAGAAAGGGCTGTAGCAAAGGAGTATAGATTTAATCATTTGAAAATATGACCTTCAACAGACATGTGCAAAAAGCCAGAAACCTCTGGGCGGTCCTGGGTTAAGCGAGAGCCTCCATTGACAGGGAAATTGATGAAGAGTGATTGGTAGATGTGAGGACTGAGGGGAGGCAACTTGGATGGTGTCCTTAAAGATAGGAGGGTCTGGAGACTGATGGGGGGTGGAGATTTTGGTCGGTGGTTCCTGGTCTCTGAGGAAGCTTGCTCTGAAGGAAGCTGAAGGTGGGGGCCTCTGAGACTGTTTCTCCATTTTGGACACGTGAGTGATAGGGACTGATCTCTTTTCTTTGCCCCAGCTATCTAAGGGCTTGGGCCTTTTGGCCCAGCCTAAACAGAAGGGGTATTTAAGCCCTATTCCCTTCTCTCCCCTTTCTCTCTCTCTATATATCTCTAATTCCTTTCTTGCTCCTATTGTAATTAAACTCCAAAAAAGGCTGACGGCTGACTTGAGTTTTTCATTTAGGAATTACATAGCTGATTCCTTGGCGACCTTAAATTAATATATATCAGTCTTTTAAAGTGATTCCCTTGTAACAGTGGACTAGACAATAATATAATGATATGGACTCAGAATGTTTGCGTGGTCTGATTCTAAGAGCAGCAGTTAATGATTCAAAAACAACTTGCTGGTAGTCTCTGCTTAAGTATCCGATAGATCTGACTTGCATCTGTGTTATTTTTTTAATCAATGAGAAGGAGAAGGGTATTGTTGACATGCTCACCAGATTTTTAGGTGAGAGAAAGCATGGAGAATTTCTTGATATGTTGAATGATAAAGATTGAAATGAAAGAGATCATTTTGGGCCACAGCAGTGAGCTAAATCAAGTAAGATAAATGTCAATAGTAATAAATGTAGTCATACACCTGGGCTCAAAAAAAGGAAAAAAAAAACCTTTGCAAGTATAAAATGGAGGGAGTGGTTAAAAAGGCAGTTTGGTTTTTAAAAATGGATATGGCATTTTAATGAAGTGAAAGCCCTGTTTAAATAATGTGTTGTAGCAGCAAAAATAAAAAATAAAACTAAAGCAATTTGGGGCTTCATTAGGATAGTTATAGTTTGCAAAATGAGTAGGTAATAGTCTGACTGAACTTGGTCCTCAACTAAGTGCAGGAATCTTCAGTTCTAGTCACTACAGGTTAAGAATAACTTTGAGAACTAGGAGTATGAACAAAAAAGACACATCAGGGTGGTTAAAGGATCTTGAATCAATGTAAAATGAAGAAATAATGATTCATTATTCTGGGGATGTTTAAAGACCCTGGAGGAATGTTGTAATATTTGAATGGCCATCATAAGGAAGAAGGAATAGACTTATTCCATTTGGTACAGCAGAACAAACCAGAAGCAACATATGGAAGTTGAAAAGAGAGATATATGGACTTTATGTCTGGAAAAAAAATGCTAACAATTAAAAAAATGTTGCAAAAATTGAGTGGGCTGCATTGAGAGGTGATATATTTGCCTTCTTTGGTGGTCTTCAGGTAGAGAATGAATGACCACATCTTTAGTGTACTAAAATTGGGACATTTTTCATATATTAGATGGATTTAATGGCAATTGAATTCTCTTCCTACTCTGAGGTTCTGTGAAGATAAAACAGGGGATCTGAACTGTATATTTCTGAGCTCCTCCTTTTTTCAATTAAGATGAGCTTGCCTTTGGTAACAAAGACTGGCAGAGTATAGGTTATAACAATAGTGAGGCAGCCTGGCCTCAAAATCAGGAATATCTGAGTTCAAGTCCTGCCTATATTATTTTGGAAAGATCATAACCTTTTATAGATTTAGAAAACTAATTAAGATAACAAATTAGGAAACATGCTGGTTTGAATTTATAGATAGAGCTTCCTCACCTAGAAATAACCTACACCAAAGAAACTACAAGTCTAGTCCCTTGCCTTATTCCCATCTTAACCTATAGCTTCTTGAAACATAGCCACACACATGCACACACCATAAAGATGACCCCATAATTAAAGTATACAACAGTGTGAGAGATGTTGGAACACTTCAGATATGTCATAGTTTAAGATATTTTTCACCTTAAATCTTAGTCACTTGTTAGAGGTACTCATTAAGGAAAAATGTCTAAAAGCAATAGAATCTAATGAACTCCAGCAAACTAATCAATGTTAGGTATTGTTCTGGTGTGAATGACTAAAACAGAGCACTGTTTCATGTTCTTACTCCTTACCAGTCAGATGAATTTCTAACATGCTGCCTGTGTGACTAAGGGAAGAAAATCAAGGCACATCTTTCAGACTAAAATTATTCCCTGGTGAACTCATTTCCATTAGCAAATTCTCTGAAAGAAAGCAAATGCTCCATTCAGCTGATTTGAATAAAATTGAAATTCCTTTAGATTTTTTTGTCTTATTTGTTTTTTTTTCCTACATTGACAAGGTCAGTCAGTGTTTTCTCCAGAACAACAAAGCTAGCAAACCTTGAAATCTTGATAGGACAAAAGTCCACGTGAGTTGAGCTAAGTGACACCAAGAACCAAGGATTTTCAATGTACTATTTTAGTTTGCCTGATTTGAATCCTGAAATAAATTGCACATTCATCAACAATAATCCTTATGTCAAACTCAACTAAAATTTTTGACCTAAGGAGTTGTAGAGACACTTATTAACATATGACACAAGAAGGCATTTATTTTAGATCTTATTGATGAGGGATGGAAGGACAGAAAAGGAAGCTTCCATTGGAAGGCAACAATATATTTTCAGCACCATAATTATTGTAATTTACACTGCTGCAAAGCTTTTTAATCCAGGGGAAACTCATCAGTAGAACATGACTCAATTTGGTCTGAAAGTCCTTGAAAAGGGGATAGATATTTGCAGATGGTTGATCATCTGCTCTTCATAATTACAGTATACGTTCACACACTAATAAACCTAAAAATAAATCAAGACAAATACATTGATACCAATATAGCCAATCCTCTGAATAAGCAATAACTAATGAACATCTGGCAACTGCTACAAAACTTGTAATTGGGTAGATAGTTTCCAATTAAGTCAATAAAGCAATTGCTCTTTGTCCTTAATAGAAATAGACTAAGACAACCTGTATCATTAAAAATTTCTAGATATATTAGAACCTTTTTTTCCTTAGTTCCATCACTTGTAAAATGTAAATAACAATAGTCCCTACCTCCCAAGATTGTGATGAGGATAAGAAGAAATATTTGTAAGGCACTTTGTAATTCTAAAGTTCCCTATAAATGCCAACTGTTTTGACTGTTGTTATTAGTATTGTGATTATTATTAAATACTGCATTTTAAAGAAAGGGCTCTTAGGTCAGGCTCTGTGGATAAATTTAAAATGCCTGTCAATTTGATATTTTAATATATATTTTGATAACTGATTTTCAAGATAACTGGTTTCCTTTGTAGTCTTTAATTTTACTCATTTAATAAAAAACATTATTCTAAGAAGAGTTTCATATGTTTCATTGGCCTTCCAAAGGCTTCACACACACATACATACACACAAAGTTAAGAATTCCTGCATTTAGGGATGCACATTCCTGGAGAAAATTCTAAAGTAGGCACGAGAAGACAGGTCTTATTTTTTGTTTTTTGGGAGGTTGGGTTTGTTTGTTTTTAATCCACAGAAGAAAAAAACATACTGATAATTTTAGGGTTTTACCTTGAATTTTCTTTGGCTATATCACAGAATAATAGAATGCTATAATTTGAAAGAACTTCCAAGATAAATCACCCTTCCCCTGATCCTTCCCACACATTTTACAGATAAAGAAAGCAAGGTCAAGAGAAAATTGACATCCAGAATCACAAAACTAATTAATGATGGTGCTGAAACTGTATTCATAGGTTATTTTTCCAAATGATAAAGAAAAGTCTAGCTCAAGATGTATATGACATTTTC
This sequence comes from Monodelphis domestica, assembly GCF_027887165.1. Lineage (NCBI taxonomy): Eukaryota > Metazoa > Chordata > Mammalia > Didelphimorphia > Didelphidae > Monodelphis > Monodelphis domestica. The sequence continues at coordinate 158,798,371 of NC_077230.1, forward strand.
TACCTCAACATTTAAAATGCCTTATTTAGTTCCTGTAATTACAGATATTTTTCCTGTCAAGGCTAAGCTTCTATATAAGTCTTAAACCTAGGTTTTAGGATACTGGAACAGAAAACTGTTCAGGTTTATCCAGCACATTCACTGGGATAATTACATATCACTTGTCATGGCTCTTATTCATAGAAATAAATCTGGAGGTTTTAGTAGATACTATAGCAAATTTGCAAGTTGTAGAAGTGGGATGGTTACCTATTTTGATTTCTATACACACCTAAATGCATTTCATTACAGTATTATTGAAAATATAAAATCACTGTGGTTTTCTTCCTTTCTTTAGTTCTTTCTTCTTTCCTTCCTATCTCTCTCTTTCTTTCTTAGGGAGATATGTAAGTCATAATATATGACTTTCCACTGCTTTTCTTTATGACCTTTGGCCTATTTCTTAACTTCTTGAAGATTCAACTTACTCATCATTTATCTTTATTGTCGACTAAAATTGAAGCTTCATGAAGGAAAAGCATCAGATTTTAATCTAAACTTTGTACTTTCTTTTCAGTGCCTTGCTGAGTGTAAATTTGAAATAAACTTTTTAAAAATTAGCTTGTCTTCCTTTGGATGATGACGGACTAATGTTAATTTGTTCATGTCACAACTCCTGATCCTCACCTAGGTAACAACATTGGAGAAGAATAATTACTGAGATATTGAAAAGTAATCATAGAGTTTCTCATTATTTTATTTTATTTCTATATTAATGCCAATACCATTTTCACTTATTTTAAAGACACTAGAGAAATTTTATAAGTTTCACAAAACTTAAAGTTGTAAGGGTTAAATTAAGAAGTTCAACAAAGTAAGGAGAGCAGTTTAACAGAAACTTAGTTTAATTAGAGAAAGAAGTATAGGTAGAAAGCTAGAAAAGAGGAAAGAGATTATTAATCTTATACCACATAAATATACCTAAAATTCCTAATAACTACCTAAAATTTCCTAAAATTATCTCTGTCTTCTCAGGACAGTTTCTTCTGCCTGGTACACCAGGCCTACTCTACTCTACTCTACTCTACTCTATAAATTATTCACTAACTACCTAACTCCCTAAAATAATAGACAGTCACAACTCACTCACTTCTTCAATCAGTTTTCTATAGCAGCCCAACTGTCAGTAGCCAACTGCCAGTAGACCCTTGCCTCAAAGACAGACGTCCTGCTCTCTGGAGATCCCAGGAGCAAAAGATTCTCAACTATCCATGACTGCTTCCTTATTTCTTCAATGACCAATGGTCTCCCCTAACTTCCTATCAGAGAGCCTGCTACTTCCTCTCCCCAGTTCTGGTCTCTCTGGTAACAGAATCTTAAGCTCCTGCTCACTGATTCCTGTCAGTTTTGATCTACTTAGAAATTCTGTTCTCTAGCCTCTTAAAGAGACAGAGGGAAAGATTAAGAAAATCCATTTAACAAAGTGAATGCCGTGAGTCAATAAGGGAAATAATCTAAAGTATACACTGAAGTCCTTAAGACTACTATTTATGGCTATGCTCTTTGTGGTGGCCAAAAATTGGAAAATGGGGGGGAGTGTCCATCAATTAGGAATAGATGAATAAATTGTGGTATATGTTGGTGATAGAATATTATTATGCTGAAAGAAATAAAGAAATGGAGGAATTCTATGTGAACTGGAATGACCTCCAGAAATTGATGTAGAGTAAAAGGAGAAGAACCAGGAGAACTTTGTACACAGAGACTGATACATTATGGCACAATCAAATGTAATAGATTTTTCTACCAGCAACAATGCAATGACCTAGGAAAATCCAGAGGACTTTGTGAGAAGGAACACTATCCATATCCAGAGAAATAACTGTGGAACCGAAATGCATTAGAAAAATATGTGCTCAAATCATATAGTGCAATAGGGATATGATTAGGTTTTTTTTATGTTAAAGGATCACTCTACTGAAAATATGAATAATATAGCAATATGTTTTGAAAAATGATACATGTATAAACCAGTGGAATTACTTGTTGGCTTCAGGGGGAGAAAGGAGAGGAGGGGATTATGAATCATGTAACCATGGAAAAATAATCTAAATACATTTTTAAAATATACTATATATAGACAATATATACTCAATAAATCCTTGTAGATAAACTAGTTTTTTTAAAGTTTGTGGGGGAGGGTAATAAGTATATCATTTCTGAATCTAACAGATAATGGTTCTATAAGAGTAGCAAAATAAGCTATTTTAGGATTCAAACTGTTTCCCCATGTTTATTACTATTATGGGGGATGTCCAGCAATGTCAAAATAGAAGTGAGATGAGGTTCTGCTGATGTTCATGGCTGTGGAAAATGTTGTTCTCTGTGTGTGTGTGTGTGTGTGTGTGTGTGTGTATGTGTGTGTGTGTGTGTGAGAAAGAGAGAGAGAGAGAGAGAGAGAGAGAGAGAGAGAGAGAGAGAGAGAGAGAGAGAGAGAGAGAGAGAGAAAGCATTTTTATGTTTGTGCATGCATGACCTGGACTTGCCTGAGTATTCTGCAATAAGAAAATGGAAAATGATCCAAGACCAGAATTGCATGGCTACAAAATCTTCAAATGTGATCATTTTTGAAGAATTAAAGTTGTAGTTCATCCAAAAAGCTATTACAAAAAAAAAAAACTTTTAAGCAAGAGAATGTGGCAGAATATCACCAACAAAAAGTTGTGCATAAGTAGTGCAAAAAGTATTACCAAAGTGATATACAACTGTAAAAGGAAGTGGACTTGTCATATAACAAGACCTGGGTTACCCATCAGATCTACTGGCATCCCTTAAATATCATACCAAGGTTCTCAGCGCATTGGGTAGATCCCCTGCAGAGAACTTACCAGAGGATATATGAAGGGATAGACTATGCCATTGTGGGGAACATGCATATTGTTAAAAGCACAGATGCAAAGTACCTAGCCTCCTGAATTGGAGTATTTTGAATCATATACTGAGACATGTTTATTTTCTATATCAGGGAGCCAAAGTAGGTTCTTACTTTCCTGCAATCCCATGTTGACTAATTAAGTAAATGTAACTTCTCTTTCTTACAATTATTTCATAGGGAAAAGTTAAATTTTAGTCTGAGACCAAGCACTTTTGGTTGGAATCTCAATAGTTTTGAGACTTTGTCATACTTTGTTACAGTTGCTATCTAACTCAAGTCTAGAGGTCTGCAGCCAAAGCTAAAACAAGTGCTTCTTCTTTTAGAGAACATTCTCTTCCTCCCCCAAAACTCTCTCTATCAGCCATGACTGGAATGAATTCATCTTTCAATAGTGTCATATCTCCTGTTTCACAGTTGTTGCTGATTATGAGCCTGTCAATCGGCTCCACACATCTCTGCAGCAGAAAGCACAATGCTGAAGCAAGCCATTAGCTTGGCACTGTGTGTTAGTTTTGAGCATCCCGGAACAGCTCTGCTGCAGTCACACTGACTTCAGTGAAAAGCAAATGATGCATCTCTAAGAATTTTCCTTGGAATAGGCAATTTACTAGATGTGGCCTAAACAACAAAAAATCCCTTAAGTGTGAACCATTTTAAAGATTAACTTTTATTACTTTGAATGGTGATTTCCTCAGTCTGAATTTATTCATGTCAGAGCCCCTGGCCTCTTCCCACATATCAGTTGTCCTAGTCATGGTGGTTAACCATATACTGAAAAGTAAGGATAAAAATGATTGTTATTTTATTTTCTTTCTACACTAGTGACAGATATCCATTTTCATGCTTGTCTCAAAGACAATGGAGGAAAGAAAGCTTATACGTTTTAGGAAACTCGAAGTGGCTCTTGTGAGTCAACACAAGGAATTGATTTACAGTGAATAATGGAGTCCTTAATATTCCATAATAACAATATACATTAAGTAGAAAACAGTGGTATGTAGGTGTCCCTAAAATTCACTCTTTTATAGGTAAAATCTTTGTTTTTCCTGAAAAATTGATGGCTAATCATGATTCTGCTTTTAGAAACTAGGACTTGCCTGAGAATAATGTAAAAAAAAACAAACAAAAACAACCTACACTCTCATATATCCCACTCCCTTTTTTTGACTGGATCTATAATTACATTGATGAAAAGAATGACATAAAGAAAATCTCCCTACCAAACAAAAATTGCATCTGTTCTATGATTTATAATCTTAAATAATTACCTGGTGTCACTGAAAGACTAGGCAATTCATCCATTCACACAGCCAGTATTTGCTAAAGATGAGACTAGATCTCAAGTCTTCCTGATGCCGAGGTTATCTTTCTACCCACTCAACTAACAATTCTCTCATGCTGTCCTTAAAATCTGTTTTTTGCATTTTAATTTTTGTGCATTCATATCTTATCTCTTTTCCTAGATAGCAGTCTTTGAAAGTAGGGACTTTGTTTTATTGTTCTATCTCCCACATCATACAGCATGGTGCATTGTAGGGTCTGAATTTAGGCAATATTTTTAGAACTCAAATTTAAATCATTTTGAGAGATTTTCTGTTTGGTCATTTTTATAGACAAGTAAACAAAGGCAAAGAGACTTTAAATGAAAACACAGAGTTCATAATAAAAATCTAAGATTTTTTTTTATTTCTATGTTATCATTCCTGTTATAACATGACCTGATAACTAATTACTAGATGAGAAAAGATATATTCGTAATATTTGCACATTGCCATTAAGCACATGAAAACTAGCATATGCTTCAAGAATCAAAGGAATAATGCTAAAATGTTTATAATACAGAGATCAGATGTGGTCTTTTTCAACTTGGATCTCTGCCTAGGATTTCCTTGAATCATGCTACCTACACAGATGCTTGTTCCTAAGACTGTCCTTGCCACTTTTGCTCTTCTCTCTAACAATTAGTTTCTTTGGAATATATTAAAATCATAAGATTTAAGGTTGGAAGAGATTATGGATATAGAGTTCTACCCATTCTTTCCTATTCACATAAAGTGGGCTTGCCTATAATTATTACCTGAGTCATAGCAGGAAAGAGAAAATCCATACATAATTAACAATTTTTTTGGCACCTAAGAAGCCAGTCCTGGATAACTATTGTGGCTGTTTGGGAGATCTGTCCCTGTTTGCCTCACGAGCTGTGTGACGCCTATACTCAAGAAAGCTGCCTGGCTCTGATTGCTGCCCACCAAATGGCTGTGTCTCCTGCTGTGTCTCAGCAGTCCATAACAGGGTTGTTTGATTGCAAAGCCCACACCTGAGATCTGTCACACTGGAGAGGGAAGACATTTCCCAGAGAAACCCATCTGACCTTTGCTCAGTGAGGCATTGTTAACAATTGCTGTGCTCCTAGTGTGGATCTTTCTGGATGACAACTGATCTCCTTCTCACCGTGTCCCTGATGCCCTCCTATTAAGCAAATTTTCTTCAGTTTGTCACCACAAAAGGAAAACCAGGCAATAATGGTATCTTGTGGCCCTGATTTAGATTAATCAGATAATGTTTGTCTAGCTTAACTCAGGTAAGTAATACAGGTCTAAAAAAAGACTTTAATAGTTCCCATTTCAGAAGAACATTTTTATAAAGAAAAAGCAATATTAGATTTACCATTGGCATCACTTTAATTAGCGTTTGTCCAAGTGCACTGACATATCTATGGTATAAATCTTAGCTCCTATAATCATATTTAAATCAACCATTAAAAGGAAACAGGTACACAATGTTCTAGGGCATGACAAGGCAATACGCATTTATTCAGTGCTTACTATATTCCACGCATGTGCTAAGTACTAGGTTTAGAAATATAAGCCACAATCAATTAGTTTAAATTCTAATGGAAGAAGTTAACACATAAAAAAGTCAGATAATTGAGTAGGTAGGAAATATTGAGGTGAAGTCCTTGGAATCAGAAGTATAGCTGGGAGGGAAATGAAGCATGGCTGAACTGGGTCAATCCACAAAATTGACATTCGAAAAGGAACTTACCAATGGGAGAAGGGGGCCAGCATTGTAGAGAAATATTCTAGTATGAGAAAGCCCAAGGCACTGAGCAAGTCCTGATTCATGATAGCAAAGTCCATAGAGCCAGAAATAGAGCTTTGAAGAGAAATGATGCTCTTTTTAGGAAACATTTGTTTAAAATCACAATTTTAATAACCTTCAAAAATGTTCCTTGCTTCTAATCTCTCCCTCTTCTATATATGAGTGTAAACAGTAGAACCCAATTAAAACTTGTAAAGGTAAATTTTATTAATCTGAGGACTTCCATTTGAAAATTTCCTCTCTTACTGTCATGAAGTATATTTTCTCTTTAAGGTTTTCTTCATATGAAGCAATTAATGTTTAAAAGGGCAAATGAGTGTTTTGGGGCAAAAGAAGAGTTTTATATTGCTTGTCAAGTTATGCAAGTATTGCCACTATTATGAAAAACATTTAGTATCTGATATGAGCAGAAAGAGAACTTTGCTTTAATATATGCTGCTAAAACATATGTATGAAAATGCATAGCTTTAGGAATGGATTTGTGGGAATCCCCAAAGGGCATTGTTTTGAAGAGAAAACAATGTGTGGTATACATTTGATGACTTGGATCTTTTTGTTAACAATATGGAATGATGCCTTACTTCTATGGGAACAGCTTAATATGACAAAGAGACAAAGAAATATTTTTAAAAAATGAGATAAATATCAGTGTGAAGAAACATAGTTTTAACAGTACTAAACAAGACAGATACTGTCTTGTTGAGGACTTAAGAGGAGGTATGATAGGTACCACTCCTAATTTTCATATGTATGCTTTATGGCTTATAAAAGGCAAAACTAAGAAAACAAGGTATCATATAAACATTGTGTGACTGAAGTATGGTTTATAAAAAGGATGACTGATTTGATAGAACAAAAATAAAAGTGAGGGGTGATGAGGGATTTACTGAAAAGAGAGGAAAGGCAGAGGAAAATGGAGAAAATTATCTCACATAAAAGAGACACACAAGGAAGAGCTTTTACAGAAGATGGAAAATGAAGTGAAACCTGACTCATTTGAACTGGTTCAAAAATGGAAGAATACATATATACAAGAATACATATATATACAATATATACATACAATCAGCTGAATAGAAAAATGAATCTTACAGAATAGGGAGGTAGGAGGGAAGAAGGTAATAGAAAGAGGGTGTTGGTGATGAAAGAGGGAAGATTAAGGGAGACAGTGATGAGAAGAATATTTTTTTAAAAAAAACCTACTATAGTCAGGCACTGTGCTAAGTGATGGAGAAGAAAAGATAAAACAAATAAACAAAAAAATCTGCTCCCAAAGATCTCATAGCTCCATGAGGTAGAGAATATACAAATTTGATACAGATAAAATAAACTGGAGATAATCTGAGAGAAATGGCACTAGCTTTAAGGGGGATTGGGAAAGTTTTCTCAAAGAATATTTGAATTTAGCTGGGTCCTGACACAATGCATGGAAAACATGAGGCAGAGATGAAGAGAAAGTTCCAGGCACAGGGGCAGACAGTGAAAATGTCCAGAGTTGAGAGATAGAGTATCTTCCATGAGGAGAAACAAGGAGGTCAGTGCCATTGGATCATAGATTATATTGAAGAGAATAAGGTATAAGAAAACCGTGATGATTGCAAGGGGCCAAATTATGCAGGATTTTAAAAACTAACAGAGGATTTTATATTTTATTAATTCTGGAGCTATAAGGGAGCCACTAAAGATCACTGATGATAGGGTTAGACTCACAGTTAAGGAAGGTCACTATGTTAGGTGAATGAAGTATGTATTGGAATAGGGAGAGATTTGAGACAGGGATACTAAACAGAAGATTATCGCAGAAGCCCAGTTTTGAAGTGAAGAGAACCTATTCCAAGGTGGTGACAGTGTAGAAGGGGACATAATAGACAATGTTACCAAAATAGAATAGATAGCATTTGACAACTGGATATTAAGAGTGTTTCCATATCTTATGCCTCCAAGCAAGTGTTCATTCTTTACCATGGTTATTGAGTATATTGGTAGAAGAGTTTGGTTGTTCTGGATTTATAATTGAATTTTAGTGATTCAGAATTTGGAATATAGATCTGCTAATGTGAAAGTAATTTGGAGGATTAAGGCAAACCCAAAAGAAAATTGAATGTTTTAAAAGCCTTCATGAGAGCTGAGGGTCTCAATTTTACATAACTTTGGTGTTCATAACCCACTTTATATCTAGACCCTATCTATAACAGATATGTGATGTTATATTTTGAAAACCTCAGAATAGAGCAAACCATTTTATTAGTATCTCTGTAGTAGTAATTATGTGAGCTTAAGAAAGTATTTGATTTTGTGTGTATCCTTTGTTCACCTATACACAGAAAGTGAAGATACTAAGGTATATTTGAAAGAGTCATGATCAGTCACAGGATCTGAGTTTGAATGACAGCAGTTACTTATTGCCTTTTTTTAAAATTTTTAAACATTATTTTATTTGGTCATTTTCATACATTATTCACTGGAAACAAAGATCATTTTCTTTTTCTCCCCTTCCCCCCCCACCTTTCCCTCTCCCATAGCCGACGCATGATTCCACTGGTTATCACATGTGTTCTTGACTCGAACCCATTTCCCTGTTGTTGGAATTTGCATTATAGTGTTCATTTAGAGTCTCTCCTCAGTCTTATCTCCTACAACCCTGTAGTCAAGCAGTTGTTTTTCATCGGTGTTTTTACTTCCACAGTTTATCCTCTGCTTGTGGGTAGTATTTTTTAGATCCCTGCAGATTGTTCAGGGACATTGCATTGATACTAATGGAGAAGTCCATCACCTTCGATTGTACCACAATGTATCAGTCTCTGTGTACAATGTTTTCCTGGTTCTGCTCCTTTCGCTCTGCATCACTTCCTGGAGGTTGTTCCAGTCTCCATGGAATTCCTCCACTTTATTATTCCTTTTAGCACAATAGTATTCCATCACCAACATATACCACAATTTGTTCAGCCATTCTCCAATTGAAGGGCATCCCCTCATTTTCCAATTTTTGGCCACCACAAAGACTTCAGCTATGAATATTTTTGTACAAGTCTTTTTGTCCATTATTTCTTTGGGGTACAGACCAAGCAGTGCTATGGCTGGATCAAAGGGCAGACATTCTTTTATTGCCCTTTGGGCATAGTTCCAAATTGCCCTCCAGAATGGTTGGATCAATTCACAACTCCACCAGCAATGAATTAATGTCCCCACTTTGCCACATCCCCTCCAGCATTCATTACTTTCCATAGCTGTCATGTTAGCCAATCTGCTAGGTGTGAGGTGATACCTCAGAGTTGTTTTGATTTGCATCTCTCTGATTATAAGAGATGTAGAGCACTTTTTCATGTGCTTATTAATAGTTTTGATTTCTTTGGCTGCGAACTGCCTGTTCATGTCCCTTGCCCATTTGTCAATTGGAGAATGGCTTGATTTTTTGTACAATTGATTTAGTTCTTTATAAATTTGAGTAATTAAACCTTTGTCAGAGATTTTTATGAAGATTGTTTCCCAATTTGTTGCTGCCCTTCTTATTTTGGTTACATTGGTTTTGTTTGTGCAAAAACTTTTTAATTTGATGTATTCCAGATTATTTATTTTGCATTTTGTAACTCTTTCTAATTCTTGCTTGGTTTTGAGGTATTTCCCTTCCCAAAGGTCTGACATGTATACTATTCTGTGTTTGCCTAATTTTCTTATACTTTCCTTCTTTATGTTCAAGTCATTCACCCATTTTAAATTTATCTTGGTGTAGGGTGTGAGGTGTTGATCTAAGCCTAATCTTTCCCACGCTGTCCTCCAATTTTCCCAGCAGTTTTTATGAAATAGTGGATTTTTGTCCCAAAAGCTGGGATCTTTGGGTTTGTCATATACTGTCTTGCTGAGGTTGCTTGCCCCCAGTCTATTCCACTGATCCTCCTTTCTGTCTCTTAGCCAGTACCAAATTGTATTGATGACCGCTGCTTTGTAATATACTCTGAGATCTGGGACTGCAAGACCCCCTTCCTTTGTGTTTTTTTTTCATTACTTCTCTGGATATCCTTGATCTTTTGTTCTTGCAAATGAACTTTGTTATGGTTTTTTCTAAATCAGTAAAAAATTTTTTTGGGAGTTCCATGGGTATGGCACTAAATAGATAGATGAGTTTGGGTAGGATGGTCATTTTTATTATATTGGCTCATCCTACCCATGAGCAGTTAATGTTTTGCCAATTGCTCAAGTCTAGTTTTAGTTGTGTGGAAAGTGTTTTGTAGTTGTGTTCATATAGATCCTGTGTTTGTCTCGGGAGATAGATTCCTAAGTATTTTATTTTGTCTAGGGTAATTTTGAATGGGATTTCTCTTTCTAGTTCTTGCTGCTGAGCTGTGTTGGAATTATATAGAAATGCTGATGACTTATGTGGGTTTATTTTGTATCCTGCAACTTTGCTAAAGTTGTTGATTATTTCGATTAGCTTTTTGGTTGAATCTCTAGGATTCTTTAAGTAGACCATCATGTCATCTGCAAAGAGTGATAACTTGGTCTCCTCCTTGCCTATTTTGATGCCTTCAATTTCTTTTTCTTCTCTAATTGCTACTGCTAGTGTTTCTAGTACAATGTCAAATAAGAGAGGTGATAATGGGCATCCTTGTTTCACTCCTGATCTTAATGGGAATGGATTTAGTTTATCCTCATTGCAGATGACGTTGGCTGATGATTTTAGATATATACTGTTTATTATTTTTAGGAACAACCCTTCTATTCCTATGCTTTCTAGTGTTTTTAGTAGGAATGGGTGTTGTATTTTATCAAAGGCTTTTTCTGCATCTATTGAGATAATCATGTGGTTCTTGTTGGTTTGCCTGTTGATGTGGTAAATTATGTGGATAGTTTTCCTAATGTTGAACCAGCCCTGCATCCCTGGTATAAATCCTACTTGATCATGGTGGATGACCCTTCTGATCACTTGCTGGAGTCTTTTTGCTAGTATCCTATTTAAGATTTTTGCATCTATATTCATTAGGGAGATTGGTCAATAATTTTCTTTCTCTGTTTTTGGCCTGCCTGGCTTTGGAATTAGTGCCATGTTTGTGTCATAAAAGGAGTTTGGTAGAACTCCCTCTTTGCTTATTATGTCAAATAGTTTGTATAGTATTGGGATTAATTGTTCTCTGAATGTTTGATAGAATTCACTGGTGAATCCATCAGGCCCAGCGGATTTTTTCTTAGGGAGTTCTTTGATGGCCTGTTGGATTTCTTTTTCTGATATGGGATTATTTAAGAAAACTATTTCTTCTTCTGTTAGTCTAGGCAATTTATATTTTTGTAAATATTCATCCATATCACCTAGGTTGTATATTTATTGCCATATAGTTGGGCAAAGTAGTTTTTAATGATTGCCTTAATTTCCTCTTCATTGGAGGTGAGATCCCCCTTTTCATCCTTGATGCTGTTAATTTGCCTTTCTTCTTTCCTTTTTTTAATTAGATTAACCAGTACTTTGTCTATTTTGTCTGTTTTTTTAGAGTACCAGCTTCTAGTCTTGTTTATTAGCTTAATAGTTCTGTCACTTTCTATTTTATTAATTTCTCCCTTAATTTTTAGGATCTCTAGTATGGTTTTCTTCTGGGGGTTTTTAATTTGTTCATTCTCAAGTTTTTTGATTTGAATTTCCAATTCCTTGATCTCTGTCCTCCCTAATTTGTTAATATATGCACTCAGGGATATGAATTTACCTCTAAGTACTGCCTTGGCTGCATCCCATAAGGTTTGAAAGGATGTTTCGCCTTTGTCATTTTCTTCAATGAAATTGTTAATTGTTTCTATGATTTCTTCTCTAAATATCCGATTTTGGAGTATCATGTTATTTAATTTCCAATTAATTTTTGATTTGGGTCTCCATGTACCCTTGCTGATCAATATTTTTATTGCCTTGTGATCAGAAAAAGCTGCAGTTATTATTTCTGCTTTTCTGCATTTGAGTGCCATGTTTCTATGACCGAGTGTATGATCTATTTTTGTGAATGTGCCATGTGGTGCTGAAAAGAAGGTGTATTCTTTTTTGTCCCTATTTATTTTTCTCCATATGTCTATTAACTCTAATTTTTCTAAGATTTCATTCACCTCTTTTACCTCTTTCTTGTTTATTTTTTGGTTTGATTTATCTAAATTTGATAGTGGTTGGTTCAAGTCTCCCACTAATATGGTTTTACTGTCTATTTCCTCCTTCAATTCTCCTAGTTTCTCTATTAAAAATTGGGATGCTATACCATTTGGTGCATACATGTTAATTAGTGATATTTCCTCATTGTCTATACTCCCTTTTAGCAGAATATATTTACCTTCCATATCCCTTTTGATCAGGTCTATTTGTGCTTTGGCTTTGTCAGATATCATGATTGCAACTCCTGCCTTCTTTCTATCAGTTGAGGCCTAAAAGGTCTTACTCCAACCTTTAATTCTAACCTTGTGAGTCGCAACCCGTCTCATATGTGTTTCTTGAAGACAACATATGGTAGGGTTTTGGGTTCTAATCCAATCTGCTATTTGTCTACGTTTTGTGGATGAAGTTCATCCCATTCACGTTCAAAGTTATGATTGTCATTTGTGGATTTGCTGGCATTTTGATATCTTCCCCTAGTTCTGACCTTTCTTCTTTAGCTATCTCCTTGTGAACCAGTGATTTACTTTAGGTCAGTCCTCCTAGTCCCCTCCCTTGAGATGCTTCCCTTTCTAGCCCCTCCCTTTTTATGTTCCCTTCCCCACCCCCCTCTCCTTCCCTCACTTTTTATACTCCCTTCCCCCTCCCCCTCCTTAATTTTCCTTTCTTTCTTGCCCTAATGGATAAGATAGAATTCAGGATCCCACTGGATCTAGATGTTCTTCCCTCTCAGATTTGATTTCACTGAGACTAAGGTTTAAGTAATTCCACTTCACGCTCTCTTCCTCTCCTTCTCATATGAGAGTTCTTCCCCTCCCCTTCCCATGTGTATCTTTTTATGGGAAAGATTATTCTATTGAGTCCCCCCCTATTTCTTGAAGTTAATCTTAGTATTATCGATGGTTCCCCCCTCCCTTTTCCTTTCTTTGCCCCCACTTTCCCCAAATCTTCTTGATGCCCCAATCTTTCCCTATGCATGTTTCTTCTAACTACTCTTATGATGATACAATTTATGAGAGTTACACAAAACATTTTCCCCACATATCAATATATATAATTTGATGTAAATGTAGTCCTTATAGAAGAGAGTTTGACTTAAAGAAAAAGATAAGATTTATCTCCTTTTCCCTTTCTTTCGTATTTACCTTTTCATGTTTCTCTTGCTTTCTGTGCTTGGATATCGAACTTTCCACAGAGCTCTGGTCTTTTCTTAGCAAATGCTTGGAAATCTTCTATTTTGTTGAATGCCCATACTTTCCCCTGGAAGTATATAGTCAGTTTTGCTGGGTAGTTGATTCTTGGTTGGAGACCCAGCTCTCTTGCCTTTCTAAATATCGTGTTCCATGCTTTGTGGTCTCTTAGTGTGTTAGCCGTTAAGTCGTGTGTGATCCTTATGGGAGCCCCCTTATATCTGAAGCTCCTCTTCTTGGCTTCTTGTAGGATTTTCTCCTTTTCTTGGAAGCTCTTGAATTTGGCAATTACATTCCTAGGGGTTGTCTTTTGGGGATTTAGTATAGAAGGTGTTCTATGAATCCTTTCTATTTCTATTTTGCCCCCTTGCTCCAGAATGTGAGGGCAATTTTCTTTTATAATCTCCTGTAGAATAATATCGAGTTTATTGTTTATCTCTGGTTTTTCTGGGAGACCAATAATTCGGAGGTTTTCTCTTCTCCCTCTGTTTTCAAGATCTGTGATCTTCTCAGTGAGATATTTTATGTTTTCTTCTAATTCATTAATTTTTTGGGTTTGCTTTATTGATTCTTGCTGTTTTATGATCTCACTTTCTTCGAGCTGCTTAATTCTTGTCGTTAGGGACTGGTTTTGCTTTTCAGCCTTGTCTGCCCTTCTATTGGATGCCTCGAGTTCTTTTTCCAATTGAGCAGTCTTATCTCTCAGACAGCTGATCTCTTTCTCCCATTTTTCTTTTCAGAAGGTTTCCATCTTTTGGATAAGTTCCAGTTTGAGATCTTCCAGAGCTTGTTGGTAGTTTCCATTTTGGGAGGCATGTTCTGATTTTTTTTGGATTTCCTCCTCATTCTCCTCTTTTCCTTGGGTACTTCCACCATAAAAGTTTTCAATAGTCACTTTTTTCCCTTTCTTCCTTGAGGCTTGATTTTGGGTCATGTGAGCCATCCCTTTTGCGGTTTTATTCCCCTTTCCTTTTTGTTCTGGGGTCTGGGTTATATGGGTGGTTTTTCTGTGAATTTAGGTTGCTTCAGACTAGTTCTTCCCAGCCTCCAAGGTTTCTTAGAGTGCTAGGTCCCTGATCACAGCCACACTGCCCAGGTGTTCAGCTCTGCCCAGATAATCAACGTGTGGTCCTCCCCTGGTGTTTAGCTCCAGGGAGATGTTCAGCGCAGCCGCCCCAAGTACAGCTCCGCTGACCCCCGTAATCAGCGCCGGATTCCCCAGTGAAACTGCCCTGAGACGTTTTTTCCTGGCAGTCCCCAGATCCCAAGGACCCTGGAGTGTCCCCCCCACCCCAGACAGAGACGTTCCCCACTCACTTGCTGTCCCGGTGAGCCCTCAGGTAGCTCACTCTGGTTTGGTGGGGGAGGTGGGTTGGGGGAAGGGAGGCTCAGTTCAGTTTTCTGTGCAAGCTTTTCCTCCTTATTATAGTGTGGAAATGTTCAAGCCCCATGTACCTTCGCCTCTGTGGAGTACTGGGAGTATGGGGGTGTCCTTCTGTTCCTCCAAAGGTGATTTTTATGCTCCTTTGATGTAGTCTATTTCGTTCGGTGCCGGGGAGAGGAAGCGTGTGGCGTCTAGATTGCAGCCATGATTACCTGGAAGTCCACCTTTGTGATCTTGGGCAAATACTTTAAATGCTCTAGGCTTTATTTCCTTCATTTGCAAAAGAATTTGATTGGATGACCTTTAATGTCCCTCTCAACTGCAAATCTAGAAGACTATTATCTTATCTCTTGATAATAAGTGACTTGCCAAGGTCACAGTTAGCATATTTATGAGATGGAATTTGAATTCAAATCTTCTCACTCAAAAAAAAAACCCACAAAAATGGTGGGAATTTAAGAGAGATGGCAAGATTCACAGAAGAAATATAAAAGAAAGACCATACTGTCACCCATAACCTTGATGGTGTAGTTATAGATCTAAAATCAGACATAGCAGAGAATGAAGTGAAGTGAGTCTTAGGAAGCAATGTTAACAATAAAAGTAATAGAGATCATGAAATTCTACCTAGGGTATTTAAAATCCTTAGGATGATGCTGTTAAAGTTCTAGACTCAATATGCCAGCAAATTTGAAAGACTCAAAGGTGGTAACTAGTTTGAAAATGATAAGAAAATAACAAAGACTGTTCAAATTACCAAACAGTTACATTCATTTCACATATAATAAAAGTTATATTTAAGGTGCTAAAAGCTAGGCTTCAGTGATATGCAAACCAAGAATCATCAGAAGAGCAGGTTTTGTTTTTGTTAAAGTAGAGGAACTAGAGGCCAAATTGCCAACATTAGCTAGATTATGGAGAAAGCAAGAGAGTTTCAGAAAAATACCTACTTCTGCTTCATTTACTATACTAAAGCCTTTGACTAAGAGGATCACAACAAAAGAGATAGGAGTACTAGGCCATCTGCTTGATTCCTGATTATATGCAGATCAAGAAGCAACAGTTCTAACCAGATATGGAATAATTGTTTTGTTTTAGATTGGAAAAGGCAAATGGCAAGGCCGTATTTTGTCACTTTATTTATTTAACTTATGTGCAGAGTACATAATGTGAAATATGCTGTATGAATCAAAAGCTAGAATTAAATTTGTTGGGAGAAATATCAACAATTTCAGATATGCAGATAGTACTACTTTGATGGCAGAAAATAAAGAAGAATTAAGAAGCCTCTTAAAGAGAGTGTGAAACCTAGCTTGGAGCTTAACATTAAAACAAAACCAAAAAAAAAAAACTAAGATCTTGGCAACTGGTTTCATCACTTCCTGGCAAATAGAAGGAGAAGAAATGGAAGCAGTGTCAGATTTTATATTCCTGCACTCAAACATGATCATGACTACAGCTTTGAAATTTTAAAAGATGCATGCTTCTTCAGAGGAAAGCCTCAGCAAATCTGAATCGTGTACTAAAAAGCTGAAACATCATCTTGTTGACAAAGTCAAAGTATATATATATATATGTGTGTGTGTGTGTGTGTGTGTGTGTGTGTGTGTGTATGTATGTATATGGTTTTCTACTGCAGAAAAATAATATTAATTATATGTACCTTTAGTATAAGAAATGAGAAAAAAGGAAAAAATCAAATATTCTAATCAAAAGAAAAGAAAAGCAATAATAAAAACAAGGGGGAACAAATCATGAATTCAATGTGTTCTCAAAAACATCATCCACTTGTCAAGTGGATTATTATCTTCAATGCATATGATAGGATAGAGTCAATAAATCTCAACAGAAGATGCTTTCTTCACATGTGAGCAATGAATCCAAGAGTCCTTTTCTCCAACCTTTATAGATGTTGGAATAGTTAACAATATTTGGAATGGTCCTTCCGATGAAGGCTGAGTTGCTCCAGTATGCTTGAAATTCTTAATATACACTTTGTCTCCTGGGTTCAGGTCATGAAGAAAAAAGTCTAGTGATCTGGCTTGTACTGCAGCTCTGGATTCAGGAAGTTCACACAGTTTGTGCTGTAATTCCTGTATATAGGAAGCAATAGTAGTATCGCCCCCTAATAGTGATGTATATCCACGGTAAAAAGGTTTAGCCTGTTTAGGCGGATGTCCAAAAAGCATCTCAAATAGTGACATGTGTAGGTCTCCTCTAGGCCTGCTTCTAAGATAAAATAGGGCCAGAGGGAGAATTTCAGACCATTTTAAATGTGTCTCAGTGCATAATTTTCCAATTATAGTTTTAAGTTATTTGTTCATCCATTCAACTTGGCCTGAGCTCTGGAGATGATATGGAACATGGAATTTGGGAGTTATCCCCAAGCAAGAATATATCTGGTTTAGGACATAATCAAGTAAAATGACTTCCTCTATCTGAATCAATACATGCTGGTAGTCCAAAGCGAGGAATAATTTCTTTTAAAAGTATCTTAGCAACAAAAGACGCTGTGGCTCGGATCACAGGAAATGCTTCCGGCCATCTGGTCAGTTGATCTACAA
This sequence comes from Monodelphis domestica, assembly GCF_027887165.1. Taxonomy (NCBI): domain Eukaryota; kingdom Metazoa; phylum Chordata; class Mammalia; order Didelphimorphia; family Didelphidae; genus Monodelphis; species Monodelphis domestica. Next base: position 158,815,640 of record NC_077230.1, read on the forward strand.
TAACTAGACAAAATTTATAATGTCCGGCCTTTGGCATTGTTATGAAATCTATCTGTAGATATTCAAAAGCTGTGTAAGCCAGAGGATGTCTACCAAATGCTTTGCCATGAAATGCATGTTGGTTATATGCTTGGCAGGTAGAGCAGGCTGAACACACTTTAGAGGCTATAGTACTTATACCAGGGGCTATCCATACTCTCTTAACAGAGTCCATGATGCCCTGGGTGCCAAAATGACCATTCTTATGAATAGATTAGCAAATTTGGTGATAGAAACTTCTAGGGTACAGGGGTTTTCCTTCAGATGACACCCATACTCCATTAATCTGTTTTGCTTTGAATTTTTGTTTCCATTTTTCCACTTCCTTTTCATTATAGGAAAATGATAAATTTAAATCATCAGTGGTTGTTAATATTAAAATTAATTCAGGTCCTTCTATGGTTTCCAGCTTTGCAGCAGTATCTGTCTGATCATTTCCCCTAGATACAGGGTCAGTGCCACCTGTATGGGCAGAGCAATGAACTATAGCTAGGGCTTCAGGCTGCTGGAGAGCAGAAAGAACTTCGTTAGTAATTTCTGCATTAGCTATAGATGTTCCAGGTGAGGTTAAAAATCCTCTCTGGAGCCATAGCATTCCAACTGAGTGACAAATGCCAAAAGCATATCTAGAATCTGTATAAATTGTTGCCTTTTATCCTTGGCAATTATACAAGTGTGCTTCAGAGCTATGAGTTCTGCTCCTTGAGCACTAATGTTAGAGGGTAGTGAAGCTGACCATTCAGTAGCAAATTCTGAGACTATGGCAGCTCCAGTGTAGAGTATGCCATCCCTCATAATAGAGGAACCATAAGTAAATAAGATCAGATCTGCATTGTCCAAGGGAGGGTTGAAGAGATTATCTTGAGGCTTTTCTACTATGGACACTAATGTTTCAAAATTCTGTAATGGTTCTCCTGAAGTTGGTAAATCTGGAAGCAAGGTGGCAGGGTTAAGAGTAGTACAACGTTTCAAGGTAATGTTTTCATATTTAACAAGTTTATTTCATATCTTGTAATTTGCTGCTCCGAGAATGCCTGTGTTCTATGCCTTAGCAATAATGCTTCTACCTCTTGTGGGCACATAATTGTTAATGGGCATCCCAATACTAGATCAACAGGTTTTGTCACTAATAAGGCTGTATCAGCTACTCCTCTAAGACATGGTGGTGCTCCTGATGCTACTGGGTCCAGTTGGGCAGAATAATAAGCAATTGGGCACTGAGAAGGTCCCAAAGTCTGAGTTAAAACACCTGAAGCTTCTCCTCTTTACTCATGTACATACAAAGTAAATGACTTGTTATAATCTGGGATGCCTAGAGCAGGGGCAGACAGGATAGCCTGTTTTAGATCTGATAGAGTTGACAAGTGTTCAGGCTCTATTTTGAGGGGTTCCGGGACCAAATCCTTTGTTAGTGCTATAAGGGGTTTAGTAATTTCCCCATAGAAAGGAATCCATTGTCTACAAAACCCTGTTGCTCCTAAAATTGCTCTCAACTGTTTCTTAGGAGTAGTAGTGCTTAAATTTTGAATATTCTCAATTTGTTTTGGCGAAATATAGCGAGCATCTGCAGTCAGGATGAACCCCAAATATTCTACTTTAGGGAGACACCACTGAACTTTATTCTTCGAGATTTTATGTCCTCTTTTGTGCAATTCCAAAAGAAGGTGTTTGCTATCTTCCTGAAATGTTTCTGGGTCTGTTGAATCCAAGAGTAGATCATCTACATATTTGATTAATTTGCTATTTTTAAATGTTATATTATCTGTGTCTTGGCTCAAAATTTGGACAAATAAACTCGGGCTTTCCATGTAACCCTGTGGCAGATGACTCTATATATATTATGAGCCCTTCCAGGTGAAAGAAAAATATTCCTGGAGTTCTCATGTATAGTTATGGAAAAGAAAGCTGAGAACAAGTCTACTGTAAAGTATATAGCTGTTCTAGGAAGAGAGGAAATAATAGTATTTATATTGGAAACTGAGGAGTGTCTCTTTATAACGTGGTTATTCACCACCCTCAGATCCTGTATGAATCTATAGAGGTGCTTGCCATCAGGCCCTCTTTTTGTTTTTTTAACTGGCAGGATGGATGTGTTGTATTCAGATTTACAAGGGATTATTATTCCTTGTTTAATTAATGGGTTAATTACTGGGGTAATACCTTCAATTGACTCTTTTGAGAGAAGATACTGAGGAATGGAAGGAGGTGGGATAGATTTAGTTTTTATCTGCACAGGAACAGCAGATTTAAGTAAGCCTACATCAGAAGATGTGGCCCAAAGAGACTCCAGTATATCCATAGGTATTTCAAAAGTGGGAGGCTCTTTTGCCTCCTGGCTCTTTAAGAGAAGTACAGGGAGTAAATTTAAAGATTCCACTGATATTTCCAATGATAAGGAACCATCTGGGGAGCAAGTTATTGTGGCTCTGAGTTTGCATAGAAGGTCTTTCCCCAACAAATTTAAAGGGGAGTCAGGCATCAAAAGGAAGGAATGTTGTACCTCTAGGGGGAAGTTTTTTTAACTCTTTGGGGTATTCCTGATACTCCCACTACACTTTGTGAGTCAACAGAATAACAATTTAAATCTGGAACATATTTAATACAGACTGGGTAGCTCCAGTGTCTAAGAGACAATAGGTATTACCCACCTTTAAGGTAACATGGGGTTCATTAGTATGGGGAGGGCAGTGGATAGGGACAACAGGTAGTAGGACATCAGGGTCTGGAAAATCGAAGGTTGTGTCCTCTGATTCCTGTGCCCCAGCGCCCCCCCCCCAGACACCTTCATTGTGTTTGGGACATTCCTTGGGCAACACCCTGAAGGGCACCCCTTTGAGGGGCATTAGCTCCTCGAGTATTTTTTGGAAGAGCACCATTTCTTATATATTGTTGGGTATTATCATTTTCTTCATTTGGAGCACTGTCATTATTTTCCCAATTCCTATTTCTATAATTTGGTTTCTAAAGTTCTTATTTCCATAGTCATTATAGTTATTTCCATAATTTCTAAAATTCTGGTTTCTATGATTATTATCATCATTTCTATAGTTATTATTTCTAAAATTGTTATTAAACTGTGGATTCCTTCCAATAATCTTAAAAAACGTTCTACATTCCATCATTCTGTGGCCCTTCTCACAGAAGTGGCAGGTTACTAATTCATCTATGGATTCCTATAAAGGTGCTATGGTCTCTCCTTTATTTTTCAATTGTCTCTAACATTTCAATTTCTTTCTTTAAGTCTTCCACTAATGTATTGCCTTCCTCAGGTCTTTTTACACTACCCTTATAAACATAGGTTGCTACTGTTACAAGGGAATCACTTTAAAAGACTGATATATATTAATTTAAGGTCGCCAAGGAATCAGCTATGTAATTCCTAAATGAAAAACTCAAGTCAGCCGTCAGCCTTATTTTGGAGTTTAATTACAATAGGAGCAAGAAAGGAATTAGAGATATATATAGAGAGAGAAAGGGGAGAGAAGGGAATAGGGCTTAAATACCCCTTCTGTTTAGGCTGGGCCAAAAGGCCCAAGCCCTTAGATAGCTGGGGCAAAGAAAAGAGATCAGTCCCTTTCACTCACGTGTCCAAAATGGAGAAACAGTCTCAGAGGCCCCCACCTTCAGCTTCCTTCAGAGCAAGCTTCCTCAGAGCCCAGGAACCACACCGACCAAAAACTCAATCCTCTCCCTCTCAGTCTCCAGACCCTCCTATCTTTAAGGACACCATCCAAGTTGCCTCCCCTCAGTCCTCACATCTACCAATCACTCTTCATCAATTTCCCTGTCAATGGAGGCTCTCGCTTAACCCAGGACCGCCCAGAGGTTTCTGGCTTTTGCACATGTCTGTTGAAGGTCATATTTTCAAATGATTAAATCTATACTCCTTTGTTACAGCCCTTTCTAAATCCTGTTAACTTGAGTATGGTAGAGATTGGAATAATTAAATTTTGATCTAGGCTGTAGCCCTTACTCAATCCTATTAGGACTGAATAGGGTGGAGATTTATTCCAAGTATCTCCATTGTATCAATTCTAAAATCAATCAAGACTCAAAGAAATTCCTGTTCTATGCTTAAGCATAGGTCAAAGTCCTTTCCATTGTTCAGCAAAAGGTTTTCTGTCCTAAAGTAATCTTAAGAAGGGAAGAGAAGGAACCTCCCATGCCAATGGAGTTCCCATTCCAATAGACTATCAGTAAGAAATTTTCCAAGTATGAAATATCCCAATGGTGAAATTTTCAACAATTATAAGTCTAAGGAAATTTGAGGTTTACAATCCCCCCTGATGATCATTGGGAGACTAGTCTCCCCATTGATCATTTAACATAATCATTTTGTAGTTCTAAATTCACTTCTAACTAAAGATATACACAATATTCAATTTCTAAGAGAAATTAGAATAGTGAGAGAGGAAATAGAAAAGAAAAGAAAGCAAAACCAATGTTTGCTAGGCGCATTGACAGAAAGCCAAATTAGGGGCAGTCCCTTTTGGCATAAATGTTACAATAAATGTTCAATCAAAAGTTCAGTCCAATCAATCACATCCAAAGTTCATTCTTGATCTTCTTGATGAAGTGTAGGTTTTTGGCATCTTTCTGCAACAGTTCATTCTCTGGATATAAAAGTTTCAAGCTTCTTTCTTGAAGATCTTTTCTCGAACAAAATCAAAATCTTTGAAAATTTTTTATAACAGTAAAATCTTAAACAAAAGTCTTGGATTTTTATAAAAATAAAATCTCAAACAAAAAAATTCAAAAATTCTTAGATTTTAAATTAAAATACAATCCCCCCTGAAGTAAGTATTTAAAAAAAATTATCAAGTTTAGCTCAGAATGCAATGTTCAGGTATGGGGTTGTATGTGTCAATTATAAAAAAAAATAGAAAAATAATCAAAAACATAAGAAAATTTCAAAATAGACCTTGTATAGGTCCAGTTTAAAGTAATTTCTATCCCACAAGTATGTAGGACAGAATGCAGTAATATTTCACTTAGCCATTTGTAGCCAAGACTACAGGAAGTTGCCATAATATAAGAAGAAAAGAATTAGAATTCTATTTTGATGGGGAAATGTCATTCCCTTGTCTGATTTTTTTTTCCTTCAGAGATATAGGGAGCCAGCATGATAGTCAAGCTTTGTACTTGTTTGAGTACTTCGAAAGGAGTGTAGATACAAGGAAGTCCTACGACTTAAACATAAGTTAAGCGTCGCAACCTTGAGTCTCACTTTAATATTTCATGTGTGCTCTATTGGCACTATTCAGGTTTAGTCTGTGCTCCTTGTTTTTATCCCTTTTCCTGGAATCAGACACAAACATTAATCACAGTCCTATAATATTTTATCAATAAATGGCAGGTTCCCATAGTTTAAAGCTTTTAGGCATATATTGATATTATAGCAAGAGTATATATATTAACTTGTATTACTGCAGGGGAAAAAAAATTAATATTAATTATGTGTACCTTCAGTACAAAAATGAAAAAAAATCAAATATTCTGATAAAAAATAAAAGAAAAGAAATAAGAAAAAATAAGAAAAAAAATCAGTAATTCAATATATTCTTGAAAGAAAAAAAACCAGCATCCATTTGTCTATGGATTATTATCTCCAATTCTTATGATAAGATAGAGTCACAGTTCATATGATAGGATAGAGTCAATCAGTCTCAGCAGAAGATGCTTTCTTCACATGTGAGCAGTGAATCCAAGAGTCTCTTTCTCCAATCTTTATAGATGTTGGAGTAGTTAATAATATTTGGAATGGTCCTTCCCATGAAGGTTCAGTTGCTCCAGTTCGCTTGAAATTCTTGATATAAACTTTATCTCCTGGGTTCAGGTCATGCAGAGAAAAGTCTAATGGTCCAGCTTGTACTGCAGCTCCAGATTCATGAAGTTCACGTAGTTTGTGCTGTAACTCCTGTATATAGGAAGCAATAGTAATATCTCCCCCTAATAGCGATGTATAAGCCGGGGAGAAAGGCTTAGCCTGTATAGGCGGATGTCCAAAAAGCATCTCAAATGGTGAAATATATAAGTCTCCTCTAGGTCTGCTTCTAAGATAAAATAGGGCCAGAGGGAGAATTTCAGGCCATTTTAAATGGGTCTCAGTGCATAATTTGCCAATCATAGTCTTAAGTTCTTTATTCATCTTTCCTACTATTTGGAGAGGAGAGAAAAAAAACTGAAAAAGGTTAATTAATATCAACAAAATCAATACAATCTAAGAAGAATCATCTTTATTATACTGGGAAGTTCCCTGGGCACCCTCCTGAAGGGCACCTCTCTGAGGATCATTAGCACCTCGAGTATTTTTTGGACGAGCTCCATTTCTCATATATTGTTGTTGTTCATTATCATTATAATTGTCTTTAATTTGAGCATTGTCATTTTCCCAATTCCTATTTCTATAATTCTGGTTTCTAAAGTTCTTATTTCTATATTCATTATAGTTATTTCCATAGTCATTATTATAATTTCTAGAATTCTGGTTTCTATAACCATTATCATAATTTCTATAGTTATTATTTCTAAAACCATTATTAAACTGTGTATTCCTTCCAAACATCTTAAGAAAGGTTCTACATTCCATCATTTTGTGGCCCTTCTTCTCACAGAAGTGGCAAGTAATGGATTGATAATTGGATTTCTGGAGAGGGGCAATTGTCGTTGGTTCATTATCATGCCCACTTTCTAATTTAGTTATCCTATCTATTACACATCTCATTTTTTTCTTCATTTCCTCCATGTCATCATTATTCTCTTTCTCCTTTTCTTCGTTTCCCTTAAAAACATATATAGCTGTTTTTCGCAATTCTTCAAGGTCCATATCTGACCATCTTGGGCATTGTGTTTTAAAATAATTTTTAATTACTTTGCAAGAATTATTTACAAAGATTCTTCTAACTTGTCTTAAACTATTCTCTTTATTTAAGTCCCAATCTAAGTATCTGTCCCCAAACTCGATAATTCTGTCCATAAATCTGGAGGGTGTTTCGTTTTCCTTTTGCTTAATTTTTTCCAGTTCCATCCACTTATCTGTACTGTCCGCACATTCCTTCATGGCCGTGAGGATGGCCTCTCTACAACGGTATAGTTGTAGATAGTCCTCAGGATTATTATAGTCCCATTCGGGATCCTGAGATGGCCAATGTGCTGCATTACGCCCCCGGGTTTTGTTGACATGAGCAATTATTTTATTTTTTTCACGTTCACTTAAAAAAGCCTGTAGTAAGCTCTCAACGTCCTTGTAAGACGGATTATATTGAAAAAATATGTCTCCCATCTTTTTTGTTACTAGAAAAGGATCTTGTTCATATGTGGGGATATTTCGTGTAAATTCATTTATTTCTTGGGGAGTAAACGGTATCCTATGTCTTAAAGTCACCACATCCCCATTTCGTCCTATTTCAGGTACTTCTCTTAGAGGAAACAGGCCTCTAGTTGAATTTTGCACCTGTGGGTCAGTTTGACAAGGACAGGTTTCTCTAGGAGGACAAGATCTCCCTTGCATTGGAATTTGGTTTTCTGTAGGAGAAGGAACATGAGAAGCTGGGATTGCAGGGGAAGGGTTTTGGGGATTAAATTCAGACAAGATTTTCACTGCACGAGAGAAGCAGTCTGTTAACTGGGCTATAGGTAAGGTGTTTTCCATCTCTATTTCAGGGAAGGAAATTTCCTCATTCAAAGGTTCAGAAACAGGTCTGTTTCTGGTAGAGTGGGTGTTTGCCCATTGATCCTGTAAGAAACATTTTAGATCTTCTAATTGGGCTTGCATTTTTTCCTCAATTTTTCCTATTTTATCTTCCATATCTCCCATTTTATCCTCAATATTTCCTATTTTATTCTCAATATTTCCTATTTTATCCTCAAGTTTTTCTATTTTATCCTCAATATTTCCTATTTTATCCTCAATTTTTTCTATTGTATCCTCAATTTTTTCTATTGTATCCTCAATTTTTTCTATTTTATCCTCAATATTTTCTATTTTATCCTCATTTTTTTCTATTTTATCCTCAACATTTTCTATTTTATCCTCAATATTTTCTATTTTATCCTCATTTTGTTTTATTTTATCCTCATTTTGTTTTATTTTATCCTCATTTTGTTTTATTTTATCCTCATTTTGTTTTATTTTATCCTCAATATTTTTTATTTTTTCATCTCTAAATATAGTATTGAGGAGTACAAAAATGACAGTACCTATTAATATAAAAATTTGGAGGTATCCTTCATTCCTCAATGCCCCTACTTCTTCAGCTGCCATATAATTGTCAAAGAATGTAGTACTCATTTTTATATGTATATTTTGTAATTTCACAAAACACGTGGGGAGCAGGGCAAAGCAACAAACTTTCCACAGGGTTTTTTTTTTTTTTAATCCAGGAAGTTGTTCCTTAAGGGAAAGGATATTTAGAAACAGTTCTTCCAGCCAGGACTTTAGAGTCCTGTTGCTGAGATTTAAAAACAGCTGTTTTCTGTCTATCAGAGTCACACAGCTGGGAAGTATCTGAGGTCCGATTTGAACCCAGGACCTTCTGCCTCTAGGGCTGGCTTTCAATCCGCTGAGCTACCCAGCTGTCCCTTAAGATTAAAGGGAAGAAAAAGAAAAAACTGCTGATTCCAATTTAACTTAAGGAGAAAAGAGAAAAAGTTTTTTATACTCACGTGTTCTAGCAGCTGTGTCTTTAAGCCAAGTTTTTTTTTTTAAAAAAAAGGACTAAGTGGTGAAACAGTATAGTAAAAAGGCAAGGAAAAAGTTTTATTGAGAGGATTCTTTAGACTCCCGTGTGGTCAGCCACAATGTTACAAGGGAATCACTTTAAAAGACTGATATATATTAATTTAAGGTCGCCAAGGAATCAGCTATGTAATTCCTAAATGAAAAACTCAAGTCAGCCGTCAGCCTTTTTTTGGAGTTTAATTACAATAGGAGCAAGAAAGGAATTAGAGATATATATAGAGAGAGAAAGGGGAGAGAAGGGAATAGGGCTTAAATACCCCTTCTGTTTAGGCTGGGCCAAAAGGCCCAAGCCCTTAGATAGCTGGGGCAAAGAAAAGAGATCAGTCCCTTTCACTCACGTGTCCAAAATGGAGAAACAGTCTCAGAGGCCCCCACCTTCAGCTTCCTTCAGAGCAAGCTTCCTCAGAGCCCAGGAACCACACCGACCAAAAACTCAATCCTCTCCCTCTCAGTCTCCAGACCCTCCTATCTTTAAGGACACCATCCAAGTTGCCTCCCCTCAGTCCTCACATCTACCAATCACTCTTCATCAATTTCCCTGTCAATGGAGGCTCTTGCTTAACCCAGGACCGCCCAGAGGTTTCTGGCTTTTGCACATGTCTGTTGAAGGTCATATTTTCAAATGATTAAATCTATACTCCTTTGTTACAGCCCTTTCTAAATCCTGTTAACTTGAGTATGGTAGAGATTGGAATAATTAAATTTTGATCTAGGCTGTAGCCCTTACTCAATCCTATTAGGACTGAATAGGGTGGAGATTTATTCCAAGTATCTCCATTGTATCAATTCTAAAATCAATCAAGACTCAAAGAAATTCCTGTTCTATGCTTAAGCATAGGTCAAAGTCCTTTCCATTGTTCAGCAAAAGGTTTTCTGTCCTAAAGTAATCTTAAGAAGGGAAGAGAAGGAACCTCCCATGCCAATGGAGTTCCCATTCCAATAGACTATCAGTAAGAAATTTTCCAAGTATGAAATATCCCAATGGTGAAATTTTCAACAATTATAAGTCTAAGGAAATTTGAGGTTTACACTACTCTCCTCAATTCTTCAAGGTCCATAGAGTCCCAATTAGTACAGCTAGTTTTAAAGTAGTCTTTTATCACTGAACAACAATTCTCAATGAATTGCCTATACATTTGCCTAATGTCCCTTTCTCTGGATAAATCAAGGTCCATATATGTATTTCCAAATCAATAAGTCTGTCCATAAACTGGGAGGGGGTCTCATCAATTTGTTGTCGGGTTTTTTCAAAGTTTGACCACTTTTCAGGTCAATCAGAGTAAGCTCTCATGGCTGTCAATAATGCTTCTCTGGCCTGGTTTAGTTTTGTGTGATCTAGTTCAACATTGGGGTTGCAATGTGGATCTTCAGTTGGCCAATAATTTCCTTTTCTACCTTGCTTCTGATTAGCCTGAGAGACGACATTGTTTTTTTTCTCTTTTTGTTAAAAATGTCTCTAACAAATTCTCAACATCCATCCAAGTGGGGTCAAAAGTTCTGAATATGTTCTCTAATTTTTTAATAATTAATATTGGTTCTTCCTCAAATGATGGAAGATTTTCCTTAAATTTATTTAAATCTTCAGGGTTAAAGATGTATGATGTCTTAAAGATACCAAGTTTCCATCTTAATTAAAAGTGTGTTCTTCCCTTAAAGGAAATAACCTATCTGAATTTTTTGGTACTCCTGTTTCTAGGCTTCTTAATTCATTTTCAATGGGGTAGGTATGATAAAGAAAAGATTTGGGCACACTGAGAGAGAGGGTTTGTTGTTGTCCCATAGTACCAGAAAGATTAGAGGTAGGAAGGATCTGGGAATTAAATTGGGCAGGGTGGGAAGTAGGGGCAAAGGAAGAAGGGTTAGTAGCTGGGTGAAAGATACAGAGGTATTAGTGTTGGAGGAATGAGTAGGGTCTGAAGCATGGGTGTGGTGTGAACTTAGAGTGGAGGTGGTAGGGTTGGGAGCATGGGCAGGTTGTGAACTCAGAGTGGAGGGTGTGGGATCAAAAGCATGGGCAGGGGGAGGAGTGGGTTGGTTAGAAGTAGGGTTTTCTGAGGTCGATGGGGCAGGGGGAGGGGTGGTTTGGTTAAGACAGGGGGTTCTAATGCTAAGTTGGCAGGGGGAGCAGTGGGTTGGCTCGGAGAGTTAGTGTCCAGAGCAGGGTTGGACAGAGATTCTGAATATGTTCATAACTCTTTTAATGCTTCTCATAAAAGCTACAATCTCTCCCTGACTTTCCTCTATAATTCAAGCAGACTAGTTATTTCTGCATTTTGTAGAGTAGTAGAAGGAACACTCGGTTGGTTTGACTGAGAAGTGGGTTTTGTAAGGAAATACAACATTACAGCTATAACAATCTAAATTCCAAGGGGGAGTAGGTTGTCGATTATACTTTTCCATAAGCCCTATGGTATGAGAAATCTCAGAGAGGCAATGAATGCAAATTTTACAAGGTTGGTCATAGAGCTGAATAGCCAGTTGTTAAGTATGTTGTGAACTGGCTGTATCCACATATTTCTAAAGTAAATACGTGGGGAGCAGGACAAGGTCAAAAGTTTTTCCCAGGTTTCCCTTAATTGTAATTTAGGCAGTTGTTCCCTAAAGGAAGGAGATTTAGAAACAGCTCTCCTAGCCAGGATCCTAGTGTCCTGTTGCTAAGATTTAAAACAGCTGTGTTCTATTTAATTTAAGGAGAAATCAAAATGTTTTTACTCACCCGCTCTTGCAGCTGTGTTTTGAAGCCGAGTTAGCACATTTAAAAAGACTGACTGACAGAGCAAGTAATAAAGAGAGAAAGGAAAGAGATTTCACAGAAATTTTGAGGGTTTTTCATCACAACCTTCATGGTCAGCCATAAACTGTTACAGACAAAAGAGTGGTTGCCATAAACTGTGACTGAGAAAATATGGGTTTAAGACTTTGAATTGCCAAAACTGCAAAGATAAATTTTTAGTGTCTTGATTTTATATTAAAAATAAAGTGGTCACCATGGGAAAAATTCCCAAATATGAAATACCCAAGTCAGCTTGGATTTATGGAGATTTTAATTAATACAAATTAAGGAATTAAGGAAAGGGAGAGAGAGTAAGAGGAAATAGGGCCTAGGCCAATGGCCTAGGCCTTTCTCCTTAAGAGAGAAAACTAAGTTAGTCTTTAAGCACTCACCACAAGATCCTTCCAAGCAAAACTCTAGTGTTCAGAGAGATCCTCCAGTACAGACCCTCCTGAGCTCAACTAAGTTCAGCCACTGTGAGACTCCAATTCAGCTTCCTAAGCTGAACTCAGTCCAGAGGCCTCTGACCTCCTTTTAAAGAGAATTTTCTCCTATGTCACCTCCTCTAAATTTTCACATCTACCAATCACAGTAGACATTTTCCAAAGGAAAATTCTTATTTCACATCTTGTATCACCTTCTTAATTCACATCTTGTTATCACCTTCTTAATTCACATCTTGTTAGCACCTTCTCTGGGTAGACTAAAACTTCTGAGTAATTCACATCTCTTTGCTAAGCTTGTCCTTTTAGTGGTTAATTTAATCTTCATTGGTACTTAGCACCCTTTTGTATTAGATCTATAAAGAGACCTACCTTAAGGGCTTTTGCCTCACTATAAGTATTAGTTAAGTACTTTTTCATTGTTCAGTAAGGAGTTTACAACTTTATCTTCCCCTAAAGTATGCCTAAGTATGGGTGGAGTGATTTTAAAGTTCTCATATAGATTCCTGACTAAGTACCTCCATTGTTTAAAATGGGGAATAGCCTTAACCAAATGTTCTAAGGTAGAGTCTGAGAAATTTTAAGATTCACAGGCAAAGATACTGATGTTTGGAAAGATTAAAGACAAAAGGAAATGAGGAAGGCATAGAATGAAGTGGACAGATAGCCTCATGGAAGCAATGAACATGAGCTTGGAAAGACTTCAGGAAACAGTGGATGATAGAAGGATCTGGCATGTCATAATCCTTGGACACAAAAAATCAAAAACTACTGAACAGCTTCTCACTCAAATCAAGTGCTCTTTTCTACTTTGCCACCTGTCTTACTAGCCAACCTATCAAACTTAGAATGAAGTTTGGGAGCAGCACAATTTCCTGGGTTACTATTTATGTACCTCTGGTAGGTAGATGTCATTGTTGGTGGAATTGGTCCTAGTAAAGTCTGATAATGAATAATGAGAATATTTAAAAAGGCATATTTCTAAGTCAAACATTCCCTACTCCTAAACCTCCCATCAGAAAAATCACATTAAAAAGTCCTTATTTTTGGAAGTGACATTCTCTTCTTTTACCCTTATTGTAGACAGATGTCACTAAAGATGTAGTTTTAAAATACTGCCACAATTACTTCTTTATTTGAAGCAAATGATGAGACAGCAGCTTTTCTGTTTGAAAGATGAGAAAATTAACTCATGACTGACATTTTTATAGTAAGATATAGCTATGCAATTTAATAGTATTAAGTGTGCATTTCTATCTTCCACTCATTTGATTTCAAATGTCATATTTTGTGCTTCAGAAAGAAATAAGGAGCACTAGCTATTACATGATGACCATAGGAAAATACCACATAAATATATTAGAACCCTGAACAAGGTAATGAACAATGATGGGAAATCAAGGACTAATGGTGATTCATATCTATCTTCTCTACAGTGGAACAGTAGACTCAAAATGGCAAATGAGGCATGTATTGTCAGACATGGCCAATATATTAGTTTGTTTTACTTACCTAAAGTTTTATTGTTGTTGTTATAAGGATCTGGTGGATGAATAAATTAATGAATGGATGAAAAAGCATTTCTATTTGCAAAGCAAAACTGGGGACATTCAGACATGAATGTTAACTCATATTAAGCTTGTAGTCTAAGAATACTATCAGATCTTTTTCATAAGAAATGTTCTCTAGCCAAAGCTCTTCTATATTTAATTTTTTAAAATTAATCACATGTGCATTTATGTCTATTAAACTTCATCTTCTTTAATTAATCCTCTTACTATGTCTTGTTGAGATCTGTAAGGGCTAAAAGGGGTTATTTTAAAAGGGTTGTACTGGATTATTTAAGAGTTTGGTCACCAGAAATTAATTAATTACAAAGAGATTTATTTACAATTTATTTACAAATTGTAAAAAGAGTGAAGTAAGAAGAGAGAGGATAAGGTAAGATATCTAGCCTAAACACTAAGTAATTTATCTCCAGCTCCCTGGCTCAACCCATACAGGAGAGTTCAGTCCTCAACCCAATGGGCTTCTGCCCTTGTAGCCCAGGACCTGGGGAAGTCTCTTCAGAAAAATCCAGCAGTTAAGAGTCAGCTTTTCACTAACCACCTGTCAGTTAAAGGAACAGGGTCTCAGGTCCAGTCAGCAGATCCTTCTTCCCCTCACCAGCCTCACCTCAAAAGCATGAAGAATTGAATTTCTTCAGGAAGTTGTCACTCCCTTTTAAAGACATTTTCTCTTGCGTTTCTTCCTGTGTCTTCCCCTAATTTTATGTCTATCAATCACAGTTGACACTCTGCTCTAGGAGTGCCCAGAAGGCAGTCAGTTGATTCTGATTTATCACCCACTATCGCACATGTGGGTCATAGACCTCCAACTCAATGATTAAGTGGGATGTTTACACTTTTGCTGATTAGATCTAAAAATGGGCAGATCTTCATACTCAACTTTAAGAAGGGTGTTCTAAAAATAGTTAGGGGTTAAAAATTAATTTTTACAATCAGGGGAGAGTTAATTAATTTCATTGTTATAATCAAGGGAGATTTAAATTTAATCTTCACAGATCTATTTGGATATGTAGTCTGTTAACTAATATGTCACAAATCATGTGCAAATTTAATAAGCAGGGCATCTGTGTCTTCACCCAATTCACTGATATAAATATTAAACTGCACAACACCAAAGAGTGGTGTACTTCATGGGAGACCATCTCCCAAACTGTTGTCTACCCACTTAAGGATTATCCTTTGGGTATAACAATTCAAACAGTAACAAAGTCACCTAAATACATTTCCATCTTACCAATAATTCTATCTCCCCCTTCCAATGATGGCATTATTGGCTTTAATAATGAAATCTGTCATGTCCAGAACATTCTCCTGATCTACCAGTAACAGTTTCAGTATGGAAAAAATGATATTATGTAGCTATGACTTGTATATAATGAAACAATGCTGGCTATTAATGATCACCTCTTTTTCTTTTCTAAGTGTTCACAAACTTCTCTTTTAATATGGCATCCTAGAATGTTGTGTGGAATAGAAGTTTTATTTACTAGTCTAGGACTTGCACACACTTTTAAAAACATTTTAATAATAGTGGTATTTTCCAAACAAGACCATTTCAACTGATAGCTTACTAATCACATCTGTCAAGTCTTTCCATACAATATAAAATACTTTGTTTGGGCTGGGCCTTATATCTTAAAAAAAAAAAGACAGTAAGAAAGAAGGAAGGAAACAAAGAGAATACACAAGAACTCTCAAATGTTAAATGAGTACAAAGTCATTTTGTGCAGGAGCAAATAGTTATGCATACTTCAAAAGCTCCTGAGGGTAACATTATATTATAGTAAGAGAATGGATGTTCCTAATAATCACACTGAATCATATAGGAAGTGTGAAACTTTTTTTTGTACATCCTTTTTAAGAAGACAGGGGGCAACATGTGACACATTAAAGAAAGATTTGCATTGAAACAAGTATGATTTTTACAAGTTCTATGGTTATTTGTATATTCTTATTGAGAAAACTCAATTATGTAGCTGAATATCAAATGAGGGTTTATTATGGTGTTCTGAAGCAGCTCTGATCTCATCAAATAAGAAATCAAGAAACAAAGAATAAGCTAAGTGCTAAGGATGCACAGAACACAAGGCAATCTGTGACCTAAAAGAACTTATATTCAATGAGATCAATGTATATTCATCTCACTAGCATAGATGACCACCCTTCCAAGCTTTCTTATCCTATAGAATTTCTATGTTTTTAAAAAAAATTCTCCATTGAAAATTTACCTAATGTGTTGAAAGTCTTCTTTTATCCAGCTCAATTTTTTTTAGTAATTTTCACTGTACATGATTGATTTGTATATTTTCTAGTTTTTCTATTGTTAATGTTTTTGCCTTGGAATATACACTTATAGAGTTAATTGATTCATTTCAAAATTATTTTTGTTTCATATTCTAGAAAGAAATCCATACTTTGTTGTTTTTTTTTTAATAATGTAGGTTTCCAATTGAAAGTATATATGTAAGAATGGAGGCTGGTATAAAACAGAGTGATTAGGAAGATCTTTAGGATGAAGCAACTTCCTTTAGAAAGTAGCCATACATTTCATTTGAAGCAAAGTAAAAAATGATAAATTTATATTTTATCCACTAGGAATTCACATTTGGAGTATATTTGTGGACATCTGGCATTGTTTGGTTGTGATGTCTAGCTAGATAATCACAGTTAATTGAAAGAATATCATTATCATTCTAATCTTTTATATAGTTTTTGACCATCATTGGTCCCACAAGATTTCTAATCATTTAGAGATTCTGTCCACCTTGACTGGTATTTTTTGGATTCTAAAATCATGCTAATTGATTATAAATATTATAGAATATTATTGGAAATAAGGAAGAACTGGTAGTGCAAATGTCACACACTAAAATTATGTCATTCTATCTGTGACATAAATTATAGTTTGCCAATAAGTATCCTCATACCTATTGGTATGAGGCAATCCAGGTCCTTAAAATAAATGTATCAAACTGTGGAAATGGAAGAACTAACTACTTTAAAGATATGTTCACACCTAACTAGGTTGAATTGAGTCACTTTCATAGAACAAGGGTCCCAATCAATTGCTTTATCCTTTAAAGTTGATTTAGCAAATTGACCAGATTTTCCTGAGCAATTTTCTGTATTTTAAAAATAGTTTTTCTCCTTCCAGACATATCCTGGCTGTGTGAACCCAGTCAAGACACTTAACCTTTAGGTAACTAACATTCTAGACTCTGAGTTACAAAGATAGTGCTAACCTGCTCTGGTAGAGAAAGTTTCATTATCTAGGAATTCTCTACAGCAATGAAAACACAAATTCAATATGTCCCTCACTAATGCATTGTTGATGGAATTGTGATCTTATCCAATCATTCTGGGAGGCATATTGAAACTGTGTCCAAAGGCCTATAAAATTGCGTATACCCTTTGATCTTGTAACAACACTACTGGATTTGTGTCACAAACAAATAAAAAAAAGGGAAAGGTCCTACATGTACAAAAATATTTAAAGCAGCTTTTTTATGGAGGCAAAAAATTGGAAATTGAGGGGATGTCCATTAATTGGGGAATGACTGAAGAAATTGTGGCATTTGTTGGTGATGGAATGCTATTGTGCTCTAAAAAATGAAAAGCAAGATGATTTCAGAAAAAGCTGGAAAGACCTGCAGGAACTGTTGCAGAACAAAATAAGAGAAAATAAGAGAACATTTTACACAATAACAGCAATATTATATCATGATCAACAGTGAAAGACTTAGCTACTTTCAGAAATGCAATGACCTGGGATAATTCTGAAGGACAAAGAAGGCTATCTACCTTCAGAAAAAGAACTGTGGAAAGAACCCTTGATTGATGCAGATGAAAGTATACTGTCTTTAACACCAGTGTATTTTGTGATTTTGATTTTGTGTAAATGTGCTCTCATAACAATGAACACTATGGAAGTGTATTTTGCTTAATAATACATGTATGGTTCAGATCAAATTGTTTACCATATCCAGGGTGGGGGAAGGAAAGAAAGGAAACAGCTTGAATATATATTTTGAAAATTATTCTTACATATAGTTGGGAAAATGAGATATCTTTGAATTTAAAAAAATTCTTTTCCCATGTGCTCTGTTCTAGACCTGTGTTTTTGGTGGTATAGGGAATTGCCACTGGAGAGACTGATACCATGTATTTGTAACTCTTCTCCAACTTTTAATCTTAGAGAATTGCCTAGAACACTGTGAATCCTTGAATCTTATCCAGGGTCACAGCCAGTTATTTTATCAGAGGGTAGCCCTTGAATCCATATCTTGATTCCGAGGCCAATTTTCCATTCACTACTCTTTGCTTCCTCTTTAATTTAAGCCTATGAGAAATAAAATGGCATTTGAGAAATAAATTGTTTGATAAATACTACAGATGCAAAATATGTAATTACTATATGTTTAGTATCCTTCAATGTCACTAAGAAAGCTTAAGAGCATGTACCTCTTTTAGAAAATTCATTGGCAATAAAAGTGTATATGCTTTTCCTATTGTAGGTAAACTATGTTTTAATTATGCATATTAAATTACTTCCTATACCAATGTTGTCCTTAAGCGGTATTATCCACTAACAATTTGTATGCAACCTTTCACAGCTCCAGAGCTGCTTTGTCACTCATCAGTATTGTAGAGAAGCATAAATAATCATTGTGTGACATCTTGACATGAGTTTTGCATTCTGACATTGACAGACTATGTGAGGACATTTTATCAGCAGCCAACTCCTGCCTTATAAAATGAAAAGGAATGATCTTGTCAACTGGTTGCTGGAACTGGGTTTTTGACTTCTTATTTTCCCATCTATTTTACTTTCATTTGGCTTTTTGAATCACTACATTCTTGTTCTCTGGTTTATCATAAAGGAAACTTCCCCTTGAAAGGCATTTCTGTCCACATAAACAGCAAGGTAGCTTATTATTTATTTGATATTTTATAAAAGGTTTTCAATTCTTTTTTTATATGTTTTATCTCCCTCAAAAGAAAACAAAAACAAATGGGAAGTCTAAAAGCTGAATGGCATCAGCTTTAGTATAGATCTTCAACACAAATTTAATACCCAAACAGTTGCTAGGAAAAGTCCTTTTGGTCTACTCAGATTAGTACAGAGGAAGATATTCTCTCATCTTGATCTACTCTGACATTCATCTGTCTGGTGCTGAGAGAATAGGATTTAAAATTACTAGATTAAGAGTTAGATGAGGAGAGGTTGGAAAAGGACAAGGAGACAGGAATTATTTTCCTGTTTCAATTGTTCTTGGAGCCAAAAACAGTACCTGTTTAAGGGATAATTACAGATAGCTACAAATTTCCTATGTGGTCATCATCTTATTAAATTTTACTATTATTGAGTGAATAACTTTTTGAAAATGTTTACTCTCTACTCACTGAAATCTGATTTCAAAAGAATAAAAACTAGGTATCAATACAGGTGATTTAGAGAAGGTGGTATTTAAGAGTGCATTAACAGTTTAAATATTTTTCACTATGTTCAGAAACAAATCAAAAAAAAAAAAGCACAAACTAATTTCCAAGTCTTCTGCCACTGTTCCATAAAGTCTTACTATAGTGATGGAACTTTGGAATATCAAGCAATGAACATCTTTTTTTTTTTAATTATTCTTCTGTAGGGGGTAGAATTTAGAACAGTTCTCTATAGATAGACCACTTTTTGAATGGATGGTGATGTGTATTATGGGAGGATAACACAGACCTTATTGTTTTCTGGCCTCTCTACCAGCCCTAGTCCCTTGTGACTCCTGGTGTCCAGAAGACTGACTCTGACTTGGATTGAGATCAAATATCTTTGACCAGAATGACCCAGGAATGATGTCAAAGATTTTATAAGAGAGGGGACTGAGCAAGTGTAAGGGGTTTGTTTTTGTTTTTGTTTTTTTGGTGCTTTCAACTCTTGGTGTGCTTGGACTGAAGATTTTTGCCGGCACAGGCTCTTTGGGCCAGAGAACAAGTGTGGCAAAATTCAGATTAATTAGGTGCAGCCAGGTGATTATGTGATTCTCTCTCTCCAACTTTCACTAATAAATAATTATAAATTAGTATACTACCTTCAGATAATTTTAATCACAAGCTACAGTAAGGAGCAAAGATTAAAGATGGGATGAAATGAATTATCTGTCCTAATAAGTCAATATCTTTTTCTAAATCTGAACAATCACATCCGAAACTGTTTTTTTTTCCTACAGAGAAAACAAACAGCGATCTTTTATAGGAGCATTAAAAAAAAAAAAGGGAATGCAATGTTGTTTCTCCACAACACTTACAGGAAGTTCAGAGAAGGGTCTCCTCCCAAGTGGTAAGGAATAATCAGGGACTTAGCCCAAGGAAAATATCCCATATAAAGCAATAGGAACTTAGACTACCATGCCTTTTCCTCTTTTACAACAAATTGTCATCAGTGTTAGCAATGGGAAGGGGATGAGTGGGTAGGGAATTATATAGGAGATATAGAACATTCATCCATTTGTTAATATATTAGGGTTCACATCGAAGATTTTGTGCCATCCAGTGAATGATGAAATAAATATAATGTTTATAGCATAAAAATACTGAAATGCTAAAGCAACTATCATTTTTAGCTTGTCTATTTGGAAATTTTCTTTAAAGTATGTTGTGTCCCAGAATCAAGTATCTTTGCTTTAATATGCAATACATTGGGTAATTGAAGGGCCTTGTGGTTGTATGAATCTATCACTCCTAATTAGTATGATGCATAAATTCAAAGTCCTTTAGTTTTGACGTTCCTGCTATTGCTATCTATAAGTTTAGCAAAAAACATACAGCACCAGCTTTCCCCACATTCCCATTTGTTGCCTAATGTTGCACTCTAGGTAGTTTTCCAGAATTATACAGCTCTCTTTGCTGTACTGCTGCTTTGACCCTTTTTTGCTTTCAGTGTTCCAGTTCATCAGGCAGCAGCTGCTTTAGTACCCAACTGTCTGTCATTCATTTTCTACCTGTCCTATCCCATGGAGCTGAAACTACTGAAAATATGACTTCAATGCTGATAGGCCAGCTGTCCTTCAGGATGATGCTGTTGTGGATGCTGTCACTTTTTCTATTACCTGGACTCTCTGGTCTATCATTGAAATGTTTAAAGCAGGTCAAAGGTTCAGCCACATAGGAAGTATGACGCAACCAAACTCAGATGACTTTGGGGTTTAATGCTATCTTTATATTTTTATTTGTTTTTCTGTATCCCATGACATTGTTCTGCATTAATTTAATGATACCTTTCCACTATGTTACAGCTCAGGAAGACTTTAGTAAAGGCAGGATTTGGGTGGGAGATGAAAACCCCTTACTTAAGGAAGCTTTTATAAGACCTTTGCTGACTTTTTACTTAGTCCGTAACATCACTTAACTTTTAAATGGCTTGTGTTCTCTTGTAGGCAAATCTAACTCCAAAGCACAGCCATCAGCAAAATAGACAAGCATAGTAAGAGCACAGTGCTATTATATAATCTTAGCAACAAAACAATGGTAGAAAACCTTTAGTACAGTCAAACCACCAATTTATTTTTTATCAAAAAACATATAACATATTTTGTCATATATTTCAAGTAATGAAAAGTTCCCTGATATCTTTTGTATCATGCTGGTGTTTCAATATGTGTAGATTCTGTTTAAATGGAATTTACAGAGGAGGAGAGAGAAAAAGGAGTACATACATATACATACATACATATACATGCCAAAAACATTTAATATAGGATACTTTCTGGTTAGGTCAAATAGATGACTTTTATACTTAGTTGCAATAAATAATTCTATCATTTCCCAAATAGACCCTCTTGTTATTTACCCATACTGCTTTCTCCTCAGAGAAGCAGGGAAACTAAAATAAACATTAGTGCCTTCTTCCAAATCTTTCCCTTTTGTACCCCTCTCTCTCATTATGTTAACTGAGCCTTCCCAGTTACCCAGCTTTTCTAAAAGTTGATGAATAACATTTGGAATATTGGATTCTTACATTGAATAGCAATTGTTGATAAGTTAAGTCGGGAACCTTTCCTATACACCCAGCACTTTTCTTCTTAAGTCCCTCTGCTGCATGCACCTTGTTCTTACAGCCCTTTCTCTTGCTTCCCTATTTCAGATGCTGGTTGTTCCCTACTTAAAGGGACCTCTGCTGTAAATGATGGAGCACCACAACTAGGCATCATTTTGAGTTAAAGCCACAGTTATTATAACCACAGAATGCAATGCTTTTCCTTCAGAGTAGCTGTACTTGGTTGCTGCGGTGGTTTCTGGCTGATGGGGCAAAGGAGAGTTGGCTGGTGTTGGCAAGCAGATTTTGAGACGCTGCTGATTCTAGGGGCTTGCCTTTTCTTGTGCTGTGAGACACTGCAGGCTCAATTCGGGAGCGGAGGTGCAATTCAGGCTGTTGGAACACTGGGGGAAGGCTGGGACAGGCGGGGCTAGCAGAGCTCTGCAGCTGATCACACGCACCAACAACACCACACTCCCACAGACCCTCTGCTCTTTCCTCTCTTTCTCCCTCTCTCCCTCCTGCTCCCTCTCTCTCTCTCTCCCTCACGTTCTCTCTCTCTCTCTCTCTCTCTCTCTCTCTCTCTCTCTCTCTCTCTCTCTCTCTCTCTCACACACACACACACACACACACACACACACACACACACACACACTGAAGTGGAAAAGGGGTAAGGGGTAGGTTGGAGAAGAGAGAGGTAAATGCTCTTGTTATGAAGAGGAAACAGAGGAACAGCGTTCCTCTTTGACCTGAAAGTGTGATCGCCAGCTTCCAGCTTTAACCTCCTTGCTAAAGGCATCACTTCGATTTGCCAGGAAAGGGTTGGGGGTAGGGGGAGAAAGGGGAGGGGAGAAGAGACGCAGTGAAACTAGGAGCTGTGCCCAGCATACCAGGATTCCTTTGGAGGGGGGGGGGGTGTTCTCTGGTGCGCACTGGAGCAGGCGGGCTATCGGGGAGTTGCGTTGGCACCCGACGTGGTAAACCAGGAAAAGTGGGGGCGAGGAAGGAAACAACCTGGGAGTAAGAGGCTTTTGAGAAGGGAAGACACTGCTGCTACTGCTGCCTTCTCTTCCTCCCTTGTATTCGCCGCACCGCCCCCCCCCCCCCCATTGGCGATCCCTCTCCCAGATCTGGTACTGCCAGTCCCGTCGTCTCTTCGCGGGGGGCGGCCCTGCCACTCTTGGGTCCAGCTGAAGAGCCCTGTCTGGCGCCAGTGAAAGCCTGGCCGGGCATCGAATTGAAGGAAGTCTCGGATTTGCCTCTAAGAAGGGCACTGCTGTGCTATCTTCTGAGAACGAAGGAAGGGGGGCGTTTTGTGGGGTGTCGCATCAGAACTGGTCAGACATGCCTTTGTATCCAATTTTGGCGGAAGGATAGGAACCCAGAGTGGAGAGGAAGCAGGGAGACTGACACGGGTAGCCTGGAAGAGGGGTGGCTTTGGGGGGAGGGGGGTGGGTCCAGGGAAGCAGTTCAGTCTTAGCTGCTCAGCTAATATGCAGGTGGAGTGGGAGTAGGGTGTTTTTCGGGGGGGTTGTTTTTTGTTTGTTTGTTTGTTTGTTTTGTTTTGTTCTTTAATGTTTTGTTTTTTATTACAACTTGCGGGTACAACCGAAGGGAGAGAGAAGTGAAGAAAAGAGGTAGAAGGAAAGGGAAATGAGGAAAGAAGAGAGAAAAGAGCTTTAATTGTACAAAGGTAAAACTAGGCTCTGTTCTTGCCTGTATTTCTCCTGCTGTTAAGTGTGGGAGAGCACCCCCCCCCCTTTTTTAGGACTCAAATCAGAAAGAAGGAATTTGTCCCAGGGGAGGTGCCAAGGCGCTGTACCTGAGCAGGAAAGGAAAAGGGGGGCTAAGAGACTTAGGATACCTGCTTGGGTATCCTCCCTCCTTCCTTCCCTCCCCATTTGCTTCTCCTCTCATTTCCTACCCCCCTCCCCTTTGTTGGTATTGGTTTGCAGCGCTTCGCTCCTGCGCCTCCTTCCTTTTTGAATCTGGCCCGCTCCCCCGTATTATGTCTGCGCTCCGCAGGAAATTTGGGGACGACTACCAGGTAGTGACCACCTCGTCCAGCAGCGCGGGCTTGCAGGGCCAGGGGCCCCAGCAGCAGCAGCAGCAGCAGCAGCAGCTGGTTCCTAGGAAGAAGCGGCAGCGATTCGTGGATAAGAACGGGCGGTGCAATGTGCAACACGGCAACCTGGGCAGCGAGACGAGCCGCTACCTTTCCGACCTCTTCACCACTCTGGTGGACCTCAAGTGGCGCTGGAACCTGTTCATCTTCATCCTCACCTACACTGTGGCGTGGCTCTTCATGGCGTCCATGTGGTGGGTGATCGCCTACACCAGGGGAGACCTGAACAAAGCCCACGTCGGCAACTACACGCCCTGTGTGGCCAATGTCTACAACTTCCCCTCTGCTTTCCTCTTCTTCATCGAGACTGAAGCCACCATCGGCTATGGTTACCGCTATATCACCGACAAGTGCCCCGAGGGAATCATTCTCTTCCTCTTCCAGTCAATCTTGGGCTCCATCGTGGATGCCTTCCTGATCGGCTGCATGTTCATTAAGATGTCCCAGCCCAAGAAGCGGGCGGAGACCCTTATGTTCAGCGAGCACTCAGTGATCTCCATGAGGGACGGGAAGCTGACACTCATGTTCAGAGTGGGAAACCTGCGAAACAGCCACATGGTCTCCGCTCAGATCCGCTGCAAGCTGCTCAAAGTAAGTCAGACATCCTCCCACTCTGAATCCTCACCCTCATCCTCACCCTCACCCTTACCCACTGGAAAAATCAGCAAGGCGGAGCTTAGATTCCCCTTCAAGCTTTTCTTCTGGTTCGCAATCCCAACAGGTAAACTCACTTTCTGTCCTAGGAAAGCAAAGTGGGCGCTCAATCCATTTTTCTTTTCGCTGCCTTTCATACCTTTATTTAATTTATTATGATAGGAGAAAGCGTCCCTTTATGAAATAGTAACACTTATTGGGAGCATCTTTTGGGGTTCTTTTTTCTAAATGCAGAGGGGATTATGTACCTGGTTTTGTTCTTTTTTTCCCCTTTCGGCCTTTTCTTGTTGCCCTTCACAACACTTTAGATTTGTTTCTGTTTTCCATACCTTTCTCCAATAAATTTGAGTTATTAAATTGGACAGTTTTTATTTTGGGAGTGGGGTGGGAAAGGATCTTTAATATCACTTATCACTTTCATTTGGCACCTGTGGCCTTTTCCCTTAAAAGAAAAAAAACAAAAACACTTTTAATCTTGTTTTCCTGAGAGGAGGGGAAGAAAAGCAAAAATCCTGAGGAAAACAAAATAAACTCATCCTGCCCCCTCCCCCCCCAATCTGATTAACCCATTCCAACTCATTAGTTCTCTACTAGCATCACTAAAGCAGTGATTACCAGAAGTGGAAGTCACGATTGGATTTGAGTTAGCTTTTATTTTTTCCTCTCAAATTTAAGTTTTAGAACTTCTTGCAGAGGAAGATTGAAATACTTTTTTGAAATCTTAACTACCTACTTTCTATCAGTGCCTCTGTTAAGCAGGTTTTAAATTGCCTGTTTCTATGAAGCCATTGTCAATTACAATTTGTACTTGAAGCTTTTCCATATCCATTAAAGAAGGCTTCCAAACATCAGCAGCTTAAATGACTAAAATAAATTGCATATGGAGTGATTATGACCATGCCCATCTTGTCTTTAGAGGGCACTAGAGCAAACAAGAGACACAGCTGTCCTTTTATGGCAGAATCATCCAATTAGGCTCCAGAATACCACATTTCAAATCAATTTAACCTATGTGAGTGATTTTAAATTCGTCATTTCCAGGAGGAGTTAGCTTTAGTTAGCATTCAGATATATATGATAATTTTTTAAAAGGGGGCTGAATTAACTAATAAAAGAAGGGTGGGTTGAAGCCAGTTTCTGAACTAGGATTAATAAAATTAAATGTATTAATCACTTAATTCAAAGGCATGCCTCTAAAGTTTGAATCCCTGTCTTAATCTGAGAATATAGTGTTTACCCTAAGCAGCCTTACTTGTTAGGTCTACTAATGATTATGCTTTAATTATTAGCAAGAACTCACACAGTGAACATTGAATAAAAAGATTTTCTGAGAGGAACTTTAATTGTAATATATAAAAGTTATATAACTCATTAAAGTATTCTACAATTTAGGCTGTGCTGTAAACATTAATGCTTTTGCTATATTATTCAGTATGTGCTCTTTGTAATATCTCAGATAATTTATTACACACATCAAGAGTTTGTAATAAACTGTCTCCTGATAATAATTATGAACAAAAAAAAATGATGTAGGTCACATTCTTCTTTGGTGAGCTCTAGGGATTGTCCACATTAATAAATATGTAGAAAATTTGTTTTATTGATTATTGTTTAAATAAGTGACCTTTGTCTGCTTTAGAAATGCCATTTTTGTAATGTTATAGTGTAAGTTGGCTTGCCCTATGTATGTGGATAATATACGTATAAATGTGTATATTGATACATTTATTTAGTTCCATACACACTAAAAAAGAATCATAGATAGTCCCTTGAATTATCATTTCTTTAAATTCCTTCCCTGTAGGGTAGGAACTGATCATAAAATAATCCCAAAGCAAAGGATGGGATTCTTCTATTGAAGAACTCCAAAGAAGTACTTTGCATTGTATAAAAAGAATAATGTTTAATGTATGTCTTTTTAGGAAGTATTTTTTTATGTGCCACATAAACCTCTCTTTCAATGGTATAAGTATGGTCAGTCTTATTTGTGCCTCACCAAAATGAAAAAAATAAAAGGTTATGATATACTGATGGACATTCCCCAATTTTATCAAACCAAAAACAATTCATTTAAACATTTTGATAAAAACTAATTTTTATACTGAGAAAATTACTTTAGGAGAGGGATTTGAAACATCATTGTAGATATAAAATTTTTCAGCCATACATGGAAGTTATTTGAAAATAAGCAGCTTATTTTTGCTTCTTCACATAGAAGTACATTTTCTTGAAGTGCATCTGGGCCCTTAGGCAACTCCACTTAGATCACACAATCCATTAGAAGTTCCTTGCTTGAGTACCTAATGTTTAAGAATTTTTAGGAACTTGGAGCAAGGTGCTATATAAATACAAGGTCATATAAATCAGTGGTTAAAATTTCATTGCAATGGTCTTTTTAAATCCTTTTGATTGTTGAGATGCTGGGGAAGGGGAGTTATAACAGTTATGTAGATGAAGAAAAAATTATATAGAGAATTAATTTCTTAGCAGAAATATGGGAAGACAGTCTACTGAAGTGGTGACCACAATGGCAACATTTCACCCAGCCAATTTTAGTAGTTCATTTGAGGTCAATGTTTATTGTAATTGCCCTCATTTAAAAATAACCTGAAAAAACCCTAAATAAGTCTTAGATTTTGATAAAACAGGATCACATTTTTTTTTCTTCTCAAATTTGAAAGCATCATGTTTTTTAATAGATAGTTGTCAGCTATTGGGCTAATTTTCTCAAAGCTGTACTGGCAAAGTGACCTTTATGGACTAACTGCATTTTTAAAATATGTGACACTAAATATTTACTTATAATTTAGGTCAACATTTGTTTCCACAAAGACTCATGCAGTGAATTATGAGTTTAGGTTCAACCCAAGGAGTTTGAAAGTTTATTCCCAACTTTGAATGTCTTTCCTTGGTATTATATGTTGAGTTTTACTTATAATTTGAAGAAGAAAAAATACAACCTCTACAGAGATGAAAGAAATATAGTTATTTCTGTGAAAATGACATTTCCTTGATGTCCTATAGCAAAGTCTAATTTCTTTTCTATGATCGTATTATCTTCAAAGATAATAATATAATATGTAGTAATGTAGAAAAATATTTTTATCCTTTCCAGCAGGAACATTTTTCCTGCCTCTCTTATATTTGCTTTCTATAGGTCTACATGGAAGTTAATTTTCACTGTCTTTCCTTTTTTTTTAAATTTTTGCTTCCTTTTTCACTTGTCCCAAAGAAATTTTTTTTATTCCAAGAAGGAAACTGGATTCTCTAACATCCTTCAAATGTGGAACCTTCATTTTATTATTTAGAACAGTCTGCTTTAGTATATCTGAAAACATATTTCTAAAACATAAAACAAAAATTTTATGTTATATTTTTGAGGTTTAGTCTTGTGATCCATAGTATTTATCTACACTTATTTGTACAAATGATATGAAATGAAAATTATTTTTATTTCCACCCTTTCCCAGTTGCCCTAGAATAATATGATTGTTTTTCAATTCTGGCAAAAATCAAGGTGGAAACTATAACAAGCAAATTTAACTATACACTGAAAGTTTTGAAAAGGGACTATTTGTATGAAGGGACTCTAGCTAGAAAAATGCAACTACTTAATGAAAAAAAAGTATTTGGACTATTAGTATTTTTGTGTCTAAACTAAAGAACTTCATATGATTCTTTAGTCAAGTCTCTAAGAGCAAGGTAACACCTTGGTCTATAGTTCTAATTGTTGTATTATTAATGATTATCAGGGGAAGAATTTCAGTACCCTCCTTTGGTAACTTGTATTTAGCAGTGTACTCCTTGAAAGTCATTTGTTGGATCACAGATTAAAAGCTGGAAGGGACATTGGAGGTTATCAGGTTCATCTCCTCATGTTACAGATGATAAAATTGACATTCACACAAATAGTAAGTGGCAGAGTGAAAATTTAAGACTAAAATATCTGACTGTAGAGCCAGAGCTCTTTTTTGTTGTACAAACTACAGAAATCTAAAAGAGCATCAAGTCAAACAATTTCAACTTAATTAGAACTTCAGATGATTTTCTGGCACTTCTATAATATATACTTTGTTTTATGATTCTATCATCATGCTAGTCTTTGAAATAATGGCTAACTCATTCAGATTATAGGTCACAGTCCATTTGTAAATTAATGCTCTATCCTTAATAGGACTTTGCTCTTTTTGTTCTTATACAAATGCATGTTGTATTTGATAGACAATTTTCTTCAGATGATCTTATGAATTTAACATTTTTCTCTCTTTCACTTTTAACATTCTGAGAGACCTTAACCCTATATGTGGGTTGGGTGTATCATCATGCAAATTATCAATAGAAATACTAATATTATTTAATTTTCAAGAACTCCTGGGGAGAGGGTTGGCAATAGCCTAATATCAAATCCTCCAACAAATTACATTATCTACTTAAAATAGCTTGGTTTGGATTGGATCGGGATTCATTTTATTACTACCACACATGTATAAAAAGGCATATTTCTATCCTTAAATTGTAAGAGTTCTTTTAAAATAGTAAATTTTTCAAAAGTAGGGGTTGGAAAAGATTAGACTTTATACTCATAGCATAAAGTCTGAGTGAAGAAAATAGAAATCAAGATCTCTAGTTCCACAGCAAGTTCTAAAAGCAAAAGCGGAAAGAAGGAAAGCAAAGAGAATGGCATTGGTTGAGAAGCAGGAGTGGAGTTGTCTTTAGTCAGCAGCAGGGTGATATGTTAAAAAAAACAAAGAAAACTTATCTTCCCTTATATTTTATTTTAAACGTATCCATACAACCCAAGTGGTTGTTTCATCTGAGAGTTATGAAATTCCAGGTAGCCTTGAGGCCATCATAATACATGACATATGTTTTCAAATACATGAAGATAAAACTTTTAAGTTCAGATTATTTGCTGAGGTTAATATTTCAAGTCTGCATATTTGACTTGGGCCCTGTAGCATTTCCTTCAGTGGAACATGTATATATGACATTCTCAGTATAAATAGATAGAAGATATACAACACAATGGAACCCCTTGCACATATATACTCCAATGAACTAAAATGATACACTCCAAATTTTTTGATTTCTTTTTACTGCTCTTCTAAGGCTATATCTGTTTTTAACATTATTGGCACACTAAGTTTTAATACTTATCCTGGCCCTTGCTCTACTATGTTTTGGTCTCTATTTCTAACTCTGTTGCCCATACTTAAATTCTATCCTAGAGTAATTCCCATTCTCTCCTGACTTGAGCTTCTCTCTGTACCTTTTAAAGATTTTTGGATGAGGAAGTATATTTATAAATGAAAGAGTAGAGAGTCCTTACACAATTCTAGCTCATTGTTTTCTGCTTTCCCTAGGCTACCAATTCTGTCAAAGCTTTTAAAGAAAAATATCCAGAAAGTATAAATAAAGTGACATGAAGATCTCTACTGACCTACTGCATTTTATTTTTAAATAGGGGATGAAATAGTTATAACTCAAGTAAAGATATAGTATGAGAGGATGAATGAGAGATGAGGGGTAATGGATGAGGAAAACAGCAAATTGCTTTGCCTTACATTTTACCAAGTGTAACATATCAATAAATTATATTTTAATACTGTCTTTAAGAATAATAATAACGTATTTCAGAAACATATTTATTGGCAAAATCTAGGCAACCCAACCCCTTAAATGAAGATCAAACATTGATTCATTGTCATATAGTTCCCAAAAGGAAAGCAGAAAAAGGCAAGGGTGAGACATATCCCCTTGAATTTTGTTTTTCCCCTTTAGCACTTTTTACCATCTCTAAGCTTTAGTTGAAATGTTAAGTAAGGTTATCATTAGGATTGCCTCCAATCTGTATCTTTGGTGCCCTTTTTTTTAAACCTTTGTTGGAGACAAGGGGGTTATAAAATTAGTTATGGGTAACAATGATTTTTCATTGGAAAATTTGAAAAATTATAACTAATGTTCACTTTTAGGAACTTTATTGCATATAACATCCTAAAGAATTCAATCCACATCATCCCATGGTAATTTGTCCAATTATTTCTGCTGAATATAATTTAGCTATTTACATAATCATTCCTGGTCTGTGAAAATGAAACAATAACCTTAATTTACGGGAAAAAATCTTGTTTTCCTCTCCTCCAGTTATGCAATCTGTTGGCAAATATATCACTGGAATTTAGCACTTGTAAATAAATTTCACTGTAATATGTTGACATGAGCAAAGTATAATGGACAGAACACTGGAAGACATGAGTTCAGATTTCTTTATGTAAGAATACATAGGTAGGGGATATTAAATCATCACTTCTTTGGTCTCAGCTTTTCAGCTATAAGAGGAGAGAACTGACTGATACTGATTAATTCTGAGGTCTTTTCCAGACTTAACATTTCATGATTTATAATCCTATGTGAGCCAGTTACTCTATTGATTTTTAATTAATTGGATATTTTTATAAAGTCTTAGAACTTACAAGGTCATGAATTTATATAATTAAAAACCCCTCTTTCAACCTCATGCTGAATTTACATGCCTTTAGCTAGTTGATTAAGTGAAAAATATAAAACTGGTTGTATAACGTTGCAAATATTGAATATTCTTACTTCTCAACCAATCATTTTAGTACTTTTATCAGTATAGTTTTGGATTACACAAAAATAAATGTTATGACTTGTTTAAAAATGCTTTTTCCCCCTTTAAAATGGAGGAATTGATAAAGCTAAAAAAAGATTAGTCTATAAATAATTCAATGGCATCTTAATTATGAAACATAAAATTGCTCATATAAGAAGGTAGAAGTAAACATTAACATCAATGGCTTTCACATTTATTTAAATGTAAGTTTATTTGGAATAATGTTGTTTATAGTAAGGTAAATTAAAGTATAATGAATGTGTTTTTTGAAACATAGTAAATGTTAGATCAGTAGAAAAATTAGTTTGTAGCTGAATATTAATAAATAATTTCAGACTGGTGGAAATAATTTTTATACTTATGAAAAATTCTACGTTATAAAGTTATTATTTAAAAAGTATCTTCTTCCCCTTCACTTTACCCTTTTTTGTTTCTATGCATATATTCATTAAGTTGTTAGAAATCAGGTGACCTAATCAGTTGATGTTTGCTGGCTCAAATCAGTTTCTTTAAATTAGGGTGATGCAGAAATAGAATTAGAGTAAGCTGGAATTAACTTTATTGACACTAAAGCCAATGTATATGTTTATTACAAGATTTTATAATGTTTTAAATGTGTCTCATCATGAACATAGATGTGTTATCCATGTCTTAAAAACATGATAGGTAGCATCCCATTTATTCAGAAATTTTGAATATAAACCCCAATCAAGCTTGGAATCTGAGGAATGGAACAGATTACCACAAGTCCCTATGACAAAGCCATAAACTTTACTCTTTTCCTCATTCAGAACTTTATTGGTCCTTTTTAGTACTTAATTTTTAATTCTTAAACCATTTTTCTTAATAATTTTAAGTATCTGACTTTACTAGAGTAAGAAGGTAAAAGTTATGAAGAAGCTAATCTTATAATAATCAGATTTGACAACCAGATAAGAGAGGAAAAAGACAAACTAAAATAAAATATGACTTCATGGGAAAATAATAGGTTTTTAAAATGATGACTGATGAAGAAAAGTTTAAATGAGCAGGGCAATTGCACTAAGTGCTTAAGATACAAAGATTTTAAAAATGTCATAATCCTTATCTTCAAGAAATTTATTCTCCAGTAGGAGAAATAAGACACATACACATGACACGAGACAAGGTAGAATATTCAGTTGGGGGGCAATTAGAGAATGCTTTATAGAGGAGTTACTTGATGGGGCTTGAAAGAAAAGAGGAATTTCAGCTGGTTAGATGTAAATTGAGTTCATGCTAGGCATGTGGCATGACATATACAAAAGGATCAAAGAAGTCAGGACAAAACTTTGAAATTTACTTTTGACTAGAATAAAGAATATATGAGAGTGGTATCAAATGAGTGTCTTCTGATTCTGAAGTAAGAGGACATGGGCTCAAATCCTGTCTGACTTTGTATAATCCTAACTTGTGTCCCTTAATTTCTCTTGGTCTTAGTTTTCTCATCCATAAAATGAGGGGTCTAATGGCTTTAGATTTCTGATCCTAAAGGAAGTATAATATAAGGTTGAAAGGGTAATTAGGAATCAGATAGTGGAGGATTTTAAATGCTATGCTGAAGAATTTGTCTTTTATCCTATTAGTAGTGGGAGAAATTTTGAAGGTTTTTGAGCAGATAAGCGGGATTAAAGGAAACCCTTTCCCATGACATTTGTTTTTTTTTTTTTTAAATAGGAAATGACTCCATTAAAACTAGTTATAAAGTCTGTGTCACAGGATGTTAAACATGAAGCTAAATGGACCTTAGAGGTCATCAATTCCCTCCTTTATTTGAATTGTTCCCTTTCTGAAGAATTTCATTTTCCAGTGATGCCAGATAAATGAAGTACAACTTTTTTTTTCCCTTTAAGGTTGTACATCATGGTTAAGTTGTTCACAAAGACATGGATGGAAGATTAGGGAATATTCTGAGGGATCAGACATGACCTTAAGAGAAATAGAACTTTCAGGAAAGGGGTCTTTTTGAGCTCTATAATTTCTCTGTGTAGTCAATACCCAGCTTCCCTAATTTAGTGTTTCTACTTAATAATAATAATTAGAACTTACATTTATATGGTGATTTTCTTCTCACAACATCCTTGTGACTTAGAGGCAGTGTGAGTAGTCACTTTTTATCAGATAAAGACAGAGAGGTTCATAGAAATAAGGTGACTTGCCCCATGGTTAAACAACTAAATCTAAAAGTCTGAGAACTAAGCTTATAAGCATTAAAACTAAAAACCAAACTTCATCTTCTGAACTCTTTTAGTCCCCAATTCACCTCTTTATAGATGTTGTCAGATTGTTTTTTTTCTTCTGTCACAAAGTCTACTGAACAAAGAGTTTATCCCTCTATGCTTTCAGTTAGTGTGTATTGAGATAATACTTAATTCCAGTGTCAGTTTGAGCAAAAAACAAACAAACAAACAAACAAACAAACAAAAACTGGAAATGAAATTCTTCTTGGGAGAGGCAAGAGAGCTGAACGTTCCAAAATAAAATACCAACTATTTATAGATTATGACACATATCTTTATCACAGCAAATGCAGAAGTGAGCATGGGTCTTTGTAATGAAGTTGCCATTTACAATCAGTAACAATAACAATGCCTTGTGTTTGTATAGCACCTCTTTTTGAGTAGGTCATAATATTTTATAGAAAACTAGTTTTGCCAATGCTGATTTTATAAAAAAAAGTGAGACATAAAGAATTGAAGAGTTTCAAAAGTCATAAAATGAACAAATCTACTTAAAAAAATAAAGGATGCTAATACTTTTGGTTGTACCTTTTGGACAAATAGGTTTGGTATAGTTTTTTGTTCATAATCATTCATTATTTCAATATAGATTGCTTCAGTCTAGTTACTGAATGTCAGAGGCTAATTAGGTGGATCTAATTGATTTCTTTGGGTCTTTTTCTTACAACTGTGTTTTTTATTATCAATGCTGGCAGCAGCTTCACTATATTGCAGCACTGAAGTTCTTTTGTGACCAAATGCTGGTCCTAATATTCTTTACCACTGCAGATTCCACCATTATGAAACCTTGCATTATATTTCTAAGATGAGTTCCTTTTTTTTTAATTTTCAAATTTGTTTTGATCCTGTATGATGCAGAAGATGTCATTTGGACATATGAATTCCATTTTCTAATTCTTAACTTGAGACAAAAATAAACTCATTACCGTTCTTTCTACCAAATTGGGTGTGCATCCTCCCCTCCTACACCAAAAAATGTCCTCAATGTTCTCCGGGCCTGAAAAACTTGTGTTTATCAAATCAGTCTTACTTCTTGGCCATTATTCTTTTTTTTTTTAAACCTTCACCTTCTGTCTTGGAGTCAATGACTCCAAGGCAGAAGAGTGGTAAGAGCTAGGCAATGGGGGTCAAGTGACTTGCCCAGGGTCACACAGCTGGGAAGTGTCTGAGGCCACATTTGAACCTAGGACCTCCCGTCTCTAGGCTTGACTCTCAATCCACTGAGCTACCCCGCAGCCCTCCATTATTCTTTCTCAATAAGTAAAGAAAAATTTCTGACTTTTGTCCAATTCCCTTATCTACCTCTTAATAACAGATAAGAATGAAATGAAAAGAGAATGGAAAGGGAGAATATCTTCCATTTTAAATCTATTGATAGCTTTATGTTTACACTGATTTTCATAAGGCTTGCCATAGCATTTTTCAAGTCTGTAATATTTGAACAGTTGTCATTATAAATAATTAATTTCAGTGGAATTTTATTTTGTAATGACTGCTTTATAGAAATCTATTGCTTCTAGCATATTTTACTTAACTCATTTAAGTAATATAACATTATCAAAATCATATTTTGGTTAAGCAGATTTCAATTAAGAAAACCTCTTCACAAATGAATTTTCTTTCTATACTATTTAAATAGTAAACTTAAAAGCTCTAAAATAATTTGCTTGTAATTAATATTCTAAAATCCCCTAGCAAAATGTATCTACAATCTTTTTATATTGGATGAGCTTTAAAGTACATAAAGTTACTCTTAAGAGAAAAAAAAAACACTTATTTCTTCATTACTTTGTATCATTTTTATTATTTTGTTAATATTCAAGCATCTCCACTATGTCAATTTAGTTCCCAAAATTTTTTCTGATACTTCTTTGTGTTAATAAACTTGTGACATGTCTAATTTACTGAATCATTAGTTGTCATAATGTAAGAAGTTTAAACAAAATGTTCCATAAGAGTTATATATCTTGCGAAATCCCCCAAACTTTCTGACATTGTAATGAGATGGAATGCATTTCTATTTATATTGCACATTAGTGCAGGCTGTATTTTGTACTAAAAACACTTTTTTCATTCCAAAGTTCATGACTTTGAGAGCTGTAATTATAATAATCTTAATTTCATGATAGTCAGCCATCACCTTTCAAACAAGACTAGATTTGGAATCCCACTTCTAATATATTCTAGCTATATGACTTTAGGCAAGTCACTTACTCTCTCATTGCTTTATACAATTCTCTTAGACTTTAAGCTTTAGAAAAGAGGCCAACTTGCTTGATAGAGATCTGTTTCTTCAATCCTGAACTCCTTATATCAATGAAAACACAGGTCCAGCCCCTACCCCTTTCATATTGTTTATAAATATTGCATTTATTTGCTATACAAACAATATGGAGCTTCTGCCCATTTGCTACAAAATAGACATATAATGATTTATTTGGGTTTGGTTGCAGATGTCTGAGAGGGTAGAATGTTGACAGTGATGTGAATTGCTGTTGGGGTGTCTTGAACATTTCAGTACTAGTGGTGATTTCTTTTCTTTTTCTGTGTGCTTGTCTAGTCTCGACAGACACCTGAGGGTGAGTTCCTCCCCCTTGACCAACTTGAACTGGATGTAGGTTTTAGTACAGGGGCAGATCAACTTTTTCTTGTTTCCCCCCTCACAATTTGCCACGTGATCGATGCCAAAAGCCCCTTCTATGACCTATCCCAGCGAAGCATGCAAGCTGAACAGTTCGAGATTGTCGTCATCCTAGAGGGCATTGTGGAAACAACTGGTGAGTAGAAAAATGGTTAAGTGATACAAATCTTACTGTAGCCATATCAAAGTTTTATTTTCTTCTATTTTTTTAATACTTGACTTTACTTGTCAAAAATTATACCAAAACCTATTGGGTCTCAGATTGAAATGTGATGACTTGTTACTTGTTTCTATTTAAATGAAATGTCTTTTGAATGTTCTTTGGAATATTAGGATTACATAATGAAAATGAAGTATAAGAAACAAAAAGTATAGACATAAAACTAAAAATCGATCCAGATCCTTACAAGGTGTTTGGTTGCTCATTTTGGAATGAAAACCTATGATATCCACTTAAATCTATTCTCTATAGCTTCATACCTTTGAGATAGGAGAATGGGATCATGTCATTGACGACCTGTGCTCCATGAAAAATTGCTTTTATGTTTTATACTTTGGCTGTCCCTGAAAAAAAACTATTGAAACTATTAGTAACCATAACCTTAATGGGAAGCTTCTTTCTTTTAAAAAATAGTATACATGAACAATGCTTTTTACATACTGCTTTTTACCTAGTTTTGATCATTTTTTTTGAGAGAGGGAACTTTGTATAGATAATACCCAAGGCTCATCTAAATACTGTACTAATTCTTTGTTTAAATTATTTTAGGGAAGTATGAGAGTAGGCAAAAAAGTGAGGTACAAAATGAAAATGTTTTTTGGGAATCCACATATTAAATGACTAGTGTTGAAGTGGCATAAGGGTGGAGAGAGCCTTAATTTGGGATCAGGATGTTAAAAAAATTCCAAGTAATGATCCTCAATAGACTCAATGTATATTAAGCACTAACTAGAAAATAAAGGTGTGTGTATACATATATGTCTATTTGTATACATATGTCTCCTTGGTAATTAAAGAAAATTATATCTTTTTTAAAAATAAATTGCATATAATATATAAATATATATAAACATTAAATATTGATCATTATTTGATATGAGGAATGCTGTTCAGACACTTCTAAATTTTAGTTTCATGGCTGCCTTGCCTCATGACCTCTGGACAATCACTTCCCCTATCTATTTCTTTACCTATAAAATGGAGATGATAATATTTATCCTTGAGGAAACACTGTATGGATTGTCTAAAGGTCTTGAGTATTTATTTGTGAGTATAACATAATAAGGAAACACAAAGACTTGCAGAAACAAACACTGCTTCTTGCAAACATTAAGATATTTGATCATATATCATTCTCACTAGATATCTATTCAAGTTGTCAGTGTCTTAGGAAAGAACCAAGGGAAATATTAACATAATCTGTAATTAAAGACTTCTATATAACATTTACAGTTTTCTATTCTTCTTTTGGATACTTAAGCTCTATCTAATTTTTTATTAAGACTTCCTATTTGAATTTTCTCCTTTGAAATATAGATGATTCAGTTGGCAAATTAGGCAACTTCCCTTAGTACTATAAGTGCACGTGTGTGTGTATATATATATATATATATATGTATATGTATACACATACATACACACACACACATTGGCAGTAGGAATAGGTCTGAATCCCTGGTTTCACTGGGTTAGGGAACTCTCAGTGTGGCAACTCCTTCCTCTCAAGTAGATGAGCAATTTTTCTGTAATTTGTACACTCTGAGAGTTGCCTTGGTGAAACTAAGAGGTTAAGTGATTTGTCTATGGTTACACATTTGTATAGGGGCACCTGTCAGAGATGGGACTTGAACTCTGGTTCTCCTAATTCTAAGGCCATCTGTTGATCTATTTTTCTACTCTTTATTGAATATGTTTTAGATGTGTTTTATTAATTAAAACTTTTTGAGATAAATTTCATATTAATTTTGGCTCATTTGTTCAAATGATGACTTGTTATCACAACTTAGAGAACAGATGTCAAATAAATATTTTATTGTTCTCTTGTGGTTTATGGTTTCATAACTCCAAATAATGACAATTGAGTGCATTTGTGGTACTGGATGTCCTGGCACACCTGTTTATAGTTTACTAAGTATTTATTATTAATAAGAATACTGATCTGGAATGTAACTTAAATTTGGGATCGTTTTTTGACAGTCTAAGGAATCTTTTACTAATAATTTTGAAGCTCAAATGTATATGGCCAATTAGGGAATGATAATATATACAATATTTACATTCTGCTTATTTTTATTACTTGATTTATTTTCATCTCCCATATTAGAATACCCAAGGTGAGTGCATTATTATTTTGCATAAAGCTATCAGGAACCTTGTAATAATGAGAATATCTTAAAATTTCAGATTGACAACCTTTCTTTTTTATTTTTAAACTTGGATGGCAATGTGACAAGCCTGAAATTCTTACTAACTTTTTTTTTGCTAATGTTAATGAGAGATTTAAGCTTGATTTCTTATATTTTTAATTCCACTTTATTTCTAGCTAATATGGCATGACAATCATGCAGGAAAATTACTCATATACAGAACTTTAGCTGTAGTGTTAGTGAGGTAAATGTTTAGAATGTGTATTGGCAAAGTCAGGTTACAATTCATGGTGCCTCATGACTAGGATGTCTATTCTTTCTTTGTAGCATCCCCATGCAGTTCCCTTGGGTGTAGTGTCTTAGCTGAGTTCTCAGGACCCTGTTTGTATGCATTGTCTTTTCTACTTAGAGGAATCATTTTTCTATATGTATAATATGTCTCTGCTCCTAACTGGATATAGTCTTTCCTCTAGGTCTGGTATCTCTAATGACATGATAATGGTGCAGAGGGTAGAACAAGAAGGGAAAAACCTGGACCCCATCCTTGGTACCATCTTGTAAAAATAGGCATATGGGTGCTCCAAAACTTTGTCCAGCTTCCTACTCAAACTCCCCAGGACTTAGCTATTGAAAAATCTCATAATATATAGCAAAGTTGATTACTCATCCCATAGTGTTCTTCATTTAACGCCTTAATAGAAAAGGCATTCAGATCATATGAGAGTCAGGACACAAACTTATTTTTTATGTCATTTTAAGATCTCATTAATATTTTATGATTATGTTCTAGGCCTTCATAGCCTATAACTGAAGTATCTATGTATGTGTATATATAGGGAAGGCCTTTCACCTTTATACTGCATGATGAGGGAGTTTGATGACCCAATAATTAACAACACTACAGACAGAATAATAAAACCACCATGTTTAGGAAGAACTGAAATATTTTCCTGCTTCTGTACATTTAAAAAATGTTTATTGAGATTAGGGACAAGTTTTTTTTGCCATTTTGTTTCTCTAGTGTCTATCACATGGACTTGAACATAGTAAACACATAATAAATGCTTGTTGAAGGAATATATAAACCAACTGCTTTGCTCCTTTTACTTGTACTTCATTGGTGAGGATTTATATTGCTGCTTCACAACTGCTCTCCAATTTGAGTTTCCTACTCTTCTCTTAACAAAGGTCTAACCTCATTGATGAAAGAAAAAGAAAGGGTCTACTTAAAAAAAAATAGTCCCTAGTATCATTTTTGGAATAGAAGATTCTCTTCACTTATCAACATTTGAAGTCCATGACATCAATTTTAGCCACTATCTTTATTATATTGATGTAATTTTCTATCATTTTCCATTTTTTTCCATTTTCAAGCTCTTTTTTAAATTTAAATTAATTAATTTAGTCAATTTATAACATTATTTCTTGGTTACAAGAATCATATTATTTCCCAACTTCCCTAACACCACCTTCCTATAGCTGATGTGCAATTTCATTGAGTATTACAAGTGCCCTTGATAAAAACCCATTTCCATGTTGTTGGTGTTTGCATTAGGATGTTCATTTAGAGTCTACATCCCCAACAATATCCCCTCAACCCATGTATTTAAGCAGTTGTTTTACTTCTATGCTTCTACTCTTACAGTTTATCCTCTGAATGTGGATAGTGTTCTTTCTCGTAGATCCCTCCAGGTTGTTCAGGATCACTGCATTTCCACTAATGGAGAAGTCTATTACATTCAGTTGTGCCACAGTGAATCAGTCTCTGTGTATAATGTTCTTCTTGTTCTGCTCCTTTCATTTTGCATCAACTCCTGGAGGTCATTCCAGTTCCCATGGAATTCCTCCAGTTTATTATTCCTTTTAGCACAATAAT
Source organism: Monodelphis domestica (assembly GCF_027887165.1). Classification (NCBI taxonomy): domain Eukaryota; kingdom Metazoa; phylum Chordata; class Mammalia; order Didelphimorphia; family Didelphidae; genus Monodelphis; species Monodelphis domestica. The sequence goes on from NC_077230.1 coordinate 158,855,781, forward strand.
ATTCCATCACAACCATATACCACAATTTGTTCAGCCAATCCCCAATTAAAGGGCATCCCCTCATTGTCCAATACATTGCCACCACAAAGATTGCAGCTATGAATATTCTTGTACAAGTCTATTTCCTTATTATCTCTATGGGGTACAAACCCAGGAGTGCTATGGCTGGAACAAAGGGTATACAGACTTTTAGCTACCTTTGGGCATAGTTCCAAATTGCTCTACACAATTGTTGGATTAGTTTAACACACCACCAGAAATGCATTAATGTCCCAACTTTATCACATCCCCTCTAGCATTCATTACTTTCCATTGCTGTCCTGTTAGCCAATCTGCTAGGTGTGAGGTGATACCTCAGATTTGTTTTGATTTGCATCTCTCTGATTATCAGAGATTTAGAACACTTTTTCATGTGCTTATTAATAGTTTTGATTTCTTTAAATAAAAATTGTCTATTCATGTCCCTTGCCCATTTATCAATTGGAGAATGGCTTGATTTTTTGTACAATTGATTTAGCTCTTTATGAATTTAAGTAATTAGACCATTGTCAGAAGTTTTTGTTATGAAGATTTTTTCCCAATTCCCAATGGTTCCCTTATAATTTTGGTTGCAATGATTTTGTTTGTAGAAAATCTTTTTACTTTGATGTATTCAAAATTATTGATTTTACGTTTTGTGGTTTTTTCTAGCACTTGCTTGATTTTAAAGTCTTTCCTTTCCCAAAGATCTGACAAGTATACTATTCTGTGTTCACCTAATTTGCTTATAGTTTCCTTCTTTATATTCAAATCATTCACCCATTCTGAGTTTATCTTGAGGTAGAGTGTGAGTGTCAGATGTTGATCCAAACCTAATCTCTCCCATAGTGTCTTCCAATTTTCCCAGCAGTTTTTATCAAATACTAGATTTTGTTCCCGAAAGCTTTGGGCTTATCATAGACTGTCTTGCTAAGGTCACAAACCAAGTCTATTCCACTGATCCTCCTTTCTGTTTCTTAGCCAGTACCAAATTGTTTAGATGACCACTGCTTTATAGTATAGTTTGAGATTTGGGACGGCAAGGCATTCTTCCTTCGTTTTTTTTTCCCCCATGATTTCCCTGTATATCCTTGATCTACTGTTTAGTCAAATGAAATTTGTTATGGTATTTTCTAATTCGGTTAAGAAACTTTTTGGTAGTTCAGTGGGTATGGAACCAAATAAGTAAATTAATTTAGATAGGATTGTGATTGTATTAAGTTTGCATTTATTATTTCTGCTCTTTTGCACTTGTTTGCAATGCTTTTGCCACCTATTACATGATCAATCATTGTGAATTTACCATGTGCTGCTGAAAAGAAGGTGTATTCCTTTTTGTCCCTATTTATTTTTCTCCACGTATCTACTAAGTCTAATTTTTCTAAGATTTCATTGACTACTCTTACATCTTTCTCATTCATTTTTTGGTTTGATTTATCTATTTCTGATAGAGGAAGGTTCAGGTCCCCCACTTGTATAGTTTTTCTATCTATTTCATCCTTGAGCTCCACTAGTTTTTCCTTTAGAAATTTGGATGTTATGCCATTTGGTTCATACATGTTGATTAGTGATATTTCCTCATTGTCCATACTGCCTTTTATCAGGCTGTAATTACCTTCCCTATATCTTTTAAGCAGATCTATTTTTACTTTGGCTTTGTCTGATATCATGATTGTGACTCCTCCCTTATTTTTATTAGTTGATGCCCAATAGATTTGACTCCATTCTCTTATGTATACCCTATGCATGTCTGCCTTCCTCATGTGCATTTCTGATAGACAGCATATGGTAGGGTTTTGGTTTCTAATCCACTCTGCTATTTGCTTGTGTTTTATGGGTGAGTTCATTCCATTCATATTCAGAGTTATTATTATGAGCTGTGTATTTCCCTGCATTTTGCTTTCCACTCCTAGTCTTGGCTTTTCTTTTTTCACTATTTCCTTCTATACCAATATTTTGTTTTTCATTGGTACTCCTAATTCCCACCCTTTTTTATTTCCCTTTCTACCCCCTCCCTTCTTATTCCCCTCTTATTTTCTTTACATTCTTTTTATACTACCCCCACCCTCTCCCTTGTACTGATTTTCTCTCCATCACTCCATTTGTTACCCTTCTACTTCCCTAGAGGGTGCAAATTAATTCTCTGCCTCAATGTATTTGATTGTTCTTCCCTCTTTGAGTCAATTTCAATGCAGGTAGGAGTTGAATATTTTCTGTCTCCAGTCTCTTTACCCTTCTCTTGTATTGATGTTCTCCCCTCTACTCCCCGCCATGAGCTTCTTTGTGACATATAAACTTACCCTCTTTTGTTTCTTTTCCCATTTCTTTTAGTATTAACCTCTTTTTTAGCACTAGTATACATATATATGTATTTATGCATGCATATATCTACATACATATTTATGTCTTGGCATTTTATCCTATACAGTTTGTCACTGTTCCCTCTAAGTGTAATTCTTCTAGCTGCCCAGGTGATAATGATATTTTTTAAAAGTTACAAATGTCTTCTGTTTTTTATAGGGATACATATCATTTTACCTTATTGGGTCTCTTAAAAAAAGGGTATTTTTGGTTGTTGGTTTTTTTTTAATTTTGTTTTTCTTTGCTTGTCTTTACTCCTTCTTTACTCCCTGCAATTGCCTGTTCTTTTGCTCCTCTCATTTTTTTTGTGGTTTGGGGCTTTTCTTTCAGCCTTCACCCTTGGGGCTTTGTCAGTAAATCTCTCAGCAATGTCTGTGGGGGAGGGGTGTTGGAGCTTGAGCTTCCCTGCCCTCTGGAGGCTTTTATGTTATTAAGTCCAACTGAGTCAAGCTGGATGTGTTCTGAGGCCAAAACCTCAGGAAAAGGTGGGGGGAAATATGGAGTGTCTCTGATGCTGCAACTAGGTTGCTGGCTCTGGGCTCTGTGCTTCTCCTCTGCTTTCCTACCACCTGTGTTGGATGCTCTGAGCCTGGCACAGCTTTACCCACAAGGTACTTCCTCCAGAGCAGCACCTTTGCTCACCCAGTGGTTCCAATTGCTGCTGGAGCCTTAGAGGTCTAGGTGGGGGAGGGGGAACCCAGGACCTTTCTTCTTCCTCTCCCTTAAACCCAAGTGTCCTCTAATTCTGGTTTTTGGGGGCATACCTTTTAATTTGAGTCCAGATGGAGGGTTCCTTGGCTCTGTCTTTTTATTAGCTTTGATTTTCAGTCCCCTAGGAGTATTTAGTTTGTAATCAGTAAGGAAGGGTTATCAGAGGTCTTAACTTTTGCTGCCTCTATACCACCATTGTGATTCTGCCTCCTCATTTTCAAGCTTGTTAATTGGTTGATTTCACTCAGACAACATTCTTTATACCAATTCTCATTCCTTCATCTAAGTCTCTGTCCTATGCCTTTTCACATCCTGAAGAACCTCCCTCTAATACTCATTTTCCAATCTCAATCATCCATAAACTTTCTTGCTCTACTGGACTCTACCCTTTTGTGAACCAATCTACTTAGATCTCCTTTAGCTGAAATCAAAAGTGAATAATCACACTCCCACCTCCACTCCCATCTTAACTAGATCTTTAGGGACTTCACAAATTATTACTTTTTTTAGTTTTTGTAAAAATCTCATTATATTCCTTTTTCTGTTTCTCTGAGGAGCAAATGAAAAAAAAAGTTATAAAGTGTTTTGCACAGTACCTGGTATGATGTATATACTTAATAGATATTTGTTTCTTGCTCACAACATCCCTTCCTCTGTTGCTTACCAAATATATTTTAGCTCATTCTTTAAAGAAGTAAGGCATTTACTCTCTCTTTAAGTGTACTATCTAGCAGTCTCTCATGTTCCTTGGTTGTAGAAATGAGGAGCCAATTAAAAGTGTTTTTTTTCTCCCCTAAAGCCTGTTGGTATAAAGTAAGCCTATATTGAGCTAACATTCCTAAAATTCTTTCAATTTGTACTTCCTGCTGAATTATAGTCTGCTTACATGTCGGTATCTAAGAAACTAACAGGGGGAATTCCGGGTAAGTATAGCGGTAGTCTAGACACAGGACGCTTCGCTTCCTCTCCTCAGACCAACCGATATAGACTACCTCAAAAGACCCCAAAATAAACATTTTCATGAGAAAGAAGGGACTCTATAGTAGGGTGCAGCATTGAAGGTACATGGGATTTGGGCATGTTTACACTATAAGGGGGTGAAAAATATTCCACCCAAATGTGAGCTGATCTACCCTCCCCACCCCACCTACAGAGCCAGAGTTGGAGCCAGAGTTAGAGCCAGTGCGAGCCAGAATCATCGAGTGAAAGAGGGATACCTCTGGAGTGAGCAAGGGGCAACTCTAGGACATTGGGAGCCGACTAAAATACCAAGGACCTACCCCTGAGAGCAGCTACACCTGAAACTCTGGCAGGCTGTGGAGTGCAGATCATGGGCACTTTAAGCAAGGAGATAGAGAGAAGGTCAGCAAACAGCAGAAGCTACACCTGAAACCCTGGAGGACTAGGGAGCACAGACCATAGGCACTCTCGGCATGGAGGTACAAAGAGCAGTGAACAGCAGAAGTGGCTGAGATTCAAGAGCTTGCCTCAGGCAAAATCCTTGCTCCTTGACTCCATACACAAAGAGCATGCCCATCTCACTCAGATCTCTGACTAATAAGGGAATGAAAGTCCCCAGAGTGATGGAAAATTATACTAAGGAGCCATAAACTCCATCCACCACCAAAAAAAAAAATCACTGACCCTTGAAAATTTTACGGAGGAACATCCCAGGCTACAGAGGAAATAAAGAGGAAATTCAAACAATGACAAAACCTTTAAAAAAATGGAAATTTTCCACAAGCTTTTGAAGAATTTAAATTAGAGCTTATCCAAAAGTTGGAAGCCTTCTGGCAAGAAAAATGGGAAATAGTTCAAAGAGAAAATAACAATTTGAGGGAAAAGAACTCCCAATTGGAGAAACAGCTGGAAGCCACGAAAAGCAGGTAGGCCAAACCAAAAAGGAAATTCAAAAGATTAAAGCAGAAAACCAAAAGATTATAATAGAAAACCAGGCCTTAAGGACCAGATTTGGGCAAGTGGAAACCAATAATCTTTCAAAACAGCAAGAATTAATAGAGCAAAGACAAAAGCCTGACAAAATAGAAGAAAACATAAAATATCTCACTGACAAGATGACAGATCAAGAAAACAGATCATGACGAGACAATTTGAGAATCATTGGTCTACCTGAAAATCCAGAAATAAACAGAAATCTTGATACCCTACTACAGTAAATCATCCAAGAAAACTATCCTGATGCTCTTGAACAAGGGGGCAAAATAGATATTGAATGAGTTCATAGAACACCTTCTACTCTAAATCCCCAAAAGACAACTCCCAGGAATGTAATTGCCAAATTCCAAAACTTTCAAACTAAGGAGAAAATTCTACAAGGAGCCAAAAACAGACAATTCAGATATTAAGGAGCACCAACCAGGATCACACAAGACCAGGAAGCTTCCACATTAAAGGATGGCAAGGCCTGGAACATGATTTTCAGAAAGGCAAGAGAACTGGGTCTTCAACGAAGGATCACCTATCCATCGCAACTGACTATATAATTCCAGGGGAAAGTATGGGCATTCAACAAAATAGAAGATTTCCAAATATTTGTAAAGAAAAGACTAGAACTAAATGGAAAGTTTGATAACCAAACACAAAGATCAAGAGAAACATGAAAAAGTATATAAGAAAGAGAAAAGGGGAAAATGTTTTTTTATTCAACCCTCTTCTTTAAGAACTCCAACTATATCAAATTATATATATATATATATATATTAATATATGGGGGACATGTTATGTGTAACACTCAAAAATTGTATTCAATATTATATTAATTAGAAGAATCACTCATAGGAAAAGATTAGGGAATCAAGGGCTATAAGATGCTATAAAAAAAAAGAAAAAGGGTTAGGGTAATCTAAGATGGTACCAAGAGATACTTGAAGAAATAAAATAAATAGGATAATCTTTATCACACAAATATACACATGAGAAGGGGAGGGGAAGAATGATCTTATAAGAAGGAGAGGAAGAGAGGGCTATTAGATAATACTTAAACCTTACCCTCAGTGAAATCAATTCTGAGAGGGAAGAGCATCTAGATTCTTTGGGATCTTGAATTCTATCTTATCCTACTGGGTAAGTAAGAAGGGAAAACTAAGGGGGGGTAAGGGGGAGGGAGTACAAAAATTGAGGGAAGGAAGGGGGGATGGAATTTAACAGACTCTAAAAAAACAAGAAGGGAACAAAAAGGGAGGGACAAGAGAGGGAAGCATATCAAGGGAGGGGATTAGGTAGATTGATTAAAAGTTAACCACTGGTTTAAAAGGATATAGCAAAAGAGGAAAGGACAGAATTAGGAAAGGATATCAAAATGCTAGGGAATTCACAAGTGACAATCATAACTTTGAACATGAATGGGACAAACTCTCCCATAAAATGTAAATGAATAGGAGAGTGGATTAGAATCACAAATCCTACCATATGTTGTCTACAAGAAACACACATGAGGCATGTAGATACTCGCAACATCAGAATTAAAAGTTGGAGCAAGACCTATTGGGCCTCAACTGATAGAAAGAAGGAAGGAGTTGCAATCATGGTATTTGACAAAGCCAAAATAAAAAAGACCTGATTAAATGGGACAGAGAAGGTAAATACATCCTGATAAAAGGGAATATAGACAATGAGGCAATATCACTAATCAACATGTATGCACCAAATGGTATAGCATCCAAATTTCTAAAGGAGAAAATAGTAGAATTAAAGGAGGAAATAGATAGTAAACCTATAATAGTGGGAGACCTGAACCTACCACTATCAAATTTAGATAAATCAAAAAATAAATAAGAAAGTGGTAAAAGATGCGAACAAAATCTTAGAACAATTTAGAGTTAATAGATATATGGAGAAAAATAAATAGAGACAAAAAGGAATACACCTTCTTTTCAGCAGTGCATGGTAAATTCACAATGATTGACCATATACTAGGTCTTAAAAACATGGCAAACAAATGCAAAAAAGAAGAAATAATAAATGAAACTGTTTCAGATCATAAGGCAATAAAAATAATGCTCAATAAGTGCATATGTAGATAAAAATAAAAATTAATTGGAAATTAAATAATATGATTCTCCAAAATCAGTTAGTTAGAGATCAAATCATAGAAACAATTATTAATTTCTTCAAATAAAATGACAATGATGAGACATCCTTTCAAACTCTATGGGATATAGCCAAAGCAGTACTCAGGTGAAAATTTATATCCTTGAGTTCATATATTAATAAATTAGGGAATGCAGAGGTCAATGAAATTGGACATGCAAATCAAAAAAACTAGAATGTGAATGAATTAAAAACCCCCAGAAGAAAACAAAATTAGAGAACCTAAAAATGAAGGGAGAAATTAATAAAATTGAAAGTGATAGAACTATTGAGTTAATAAGACTAGAAGCTGGTATTTTGAAAAAACAAACAAAATAGACAAAGTACTGGTCAATCTAATAAAAAATGGAAAGACAAAAACCAAATTAACAGTAGTAGGGATGAAAAAGGAGAGCTCACCTCTAATGAAGAGGAAATTAAGGCAATCATTAAAAACTATTTTGTCCAATTATATGACAACAAATATGCCAATCTAGGTGATATGGATGAATATTTACAAAAAATATAAATTGCCTAGATTAACAGAAGAAGAACTGTAACTCTTAAATAATCCCATAGCTGAAAAAAAAATTGAACAAGCCATCAAAAAACTCCCTAAGAAAAAATCCCCAGGGCCTGATGGATTCATAAATGAATTCTATCATACATTCAAAGGACAACTAATCCCAATACAGTACCAACTATTTGACATAATAATCAAATATAGAGTTGTACCACATTCCTTTCATGAACAAATATGGTACTGATTTCAAAGCCAGGCAGGTCAAAGTCAGAGAAAGAAAACTAGAGACCAATCTTCTTAATGAACATAGATGCAAAAATCTTAAATAGAATACTAGCAAAAGTGATCACAACAGTTATTCACTATGACCAGGTAGGATTCATACCAGGAATGCAACTCTGGTTCAACATTAGGAAAACCATCCACATATTTGACCATATTAACAAGCAAACCAACAAAAAATCACATGATTATCTCAATAGATGCAGAAAAAGGCTTTGACAAAATACAACACTCATTTCTATTGAAAACATTAGAAAGTATAGGAATATAAGGATCTTTCCTAAAACTAACAAATAGAATTTATCTAATCCATCAGCCAACATCGTCCGCAATGGGGATAAACTAGATGCATTCCCAATAATATCAGGAGTGAAACAAGGATGCCCATTATCACCCACAGTGTGGAAGAGATTAAGCTTGGATCAACACCTCACACCCTAAACCAAGATAAACTCAGAATGGGTGAATGACTTGAACATAAAGAAGGAAACTATAAGTAAATTAGGTGAACACATAATAGTATACATGTCAGATCTTTGGGAAAGGAAAGATTTTAAAACTCAAGAAGACTTAGAGTCACAAAATATAAAATCATTAATTTTGACTACATTAAATTAAAAAAGTTTTTGTAGAAACAAAACCAGTGTAACCAAAATTAGAAGGGCAATAACAAACTTGGAAACAATCTTCATAACAAAAACCTCTGACAAAAGTCTAATTACTCCAGTTTACAAAGAGCTAAATCAATTGTACAAAAAAAATCAAGCCATTCTCCAATTGATAAATGGGCAAGGGACATGAATGGGCAATTTTCAGTCAAAGAAATCAAAACCATTAATAAGCACATGAAAAAGTGTTCTAAATCTCTTATAATTAGGGAAATGCAAATCCAAACAACTCTGAGGTATCACTGCACACCTAGCAGATTGACTAACATGTCAGCAAAGACAAGTAATGAATGCTGGAGGGGATGTGGCAAAGTAGGGACACTAATTCATTGCTGGTGGAGTTGTGAATTGATCCAACCATTCTGGATGGTTATTTGGAACTATGCCCAAAGGGCAACAAAAGACTATCTGCCCTTTGATCCAGCCGTAGCACTTCTGGGTTTGTACCCCAAAGAGATAATAAGGAAAAAGACATGTACAAGAATATTCATAGCTGTACTTTTTGTGGTGGCAAAAAATTGGAAAATGAGGGGATGCCCTTGAATTGGGGAATTGCTGAACAAATTGTGGTATATGTTGGTGATGGAATACTATTGTGCTCAAAGGAGGAGGAATTCCATGTGAACTGAAATGACCTCCAGGAAGTGATGTAGAGCAAAATGAGAAGAACCAGGAGAACGATGTACAGAGAGATTGATACACTGTGGTATAATCTAATGTAATGGACTTCTCCATTAGTGGCAATGCAGTGTTCCTGAACAACCCAGAGGGATTTATGAGAAAGAACAGTATCCACATCCCAAGGAAAACCATGGGAGTTGAAACACCGAAGAAAAACAACTGCTTGACTACATCAGTGGAGGGGATATGATTGGGATTGTAGACTCTAAATGAATATCCTAGTGCAAACACCAACAACATGGAAATGGGTTTTGATCAAGGACACATATAATAACCTGTGGAATTTTGTGTCAGCTATGGGAGGGTTTGGGGGAGGGAAGGGAGGAATAGAAAATGATCTTTGTAACCAAGGAATAATGTTTGAAATTGACCAAATTTTTAAAAATTTTTAAAAATAATAAACTGCCAAATGTGATTATGATTAGGAAATGAAAGAAAATAAGCAATATTCATGTATTCCTGTTTACTTTACTAGTGAATAAAATTAGTAAGAAATGAACTTCACATAATGTAAACTGGTTTGGTTAATTGAGAACTGTGTATCATTTTAATTTCACAATATACCATTCTATTGTAATAATTTATGTTTTTTCCCCATATGGTTATTATCTGGAGTGAAATTTTTAAAACCCTTACCTTCCTTCTTAAAATCAATACTATATATTCATTCCAAGGCAGAAGAACAGTAGGCAATGGGTAAAGTGACTTGCCCAAGGCCATATAGCCAGGAAATTTCTGAGGCCAGATTTGAAACTCTGACTTCTTGTCTCTGGGCCTGGCTCTCAATCCACTGATTCACCTTGATACCCCCTCTGTGGAGTTAATTTAACACCATACGTGCTTTCTTATAGTTTTATAATCTTATAAGTTGGAATATATATATATATATATATTATATTATATATATATATATATTATATATATATATATATTAATAAATATATATATATATATTCTTACTGAATTAAGGTCCCAGTCAAATAGAGGACCCATGGACACATCTTATTTTTATACTTACTAAAACCAGTATCCTTGATTATGTCATTGGCTTAGTTCACTGGCTTAGTTCATCTTTGTCGTCTATAACTGTACTTTCTCCGGTTGCTGTGACCTTTGAGAACAATCATTGATCATTAGATAGGTTGCTATCATTTTAACAACTTTGCTGAGTATTCCAGTGGATGGATTAATTTGTTTACATTTTGAGAATCTCAAAATTGACTCCTAACAAGCCCCTAAGCTTTATCTATCCAACTTATATTTCTTTCTAATTTTATAATGCTTCTTTATTTAATTCTTCTGAAGAGGTAGCTTGACAGGTAGTGTTGCATTATGGTTAGAGATTCAGATGCAAAAGATCTAGGTTTAAGTGACCTCTTTTATATACTGGCTATGTGTCCCCTCAACAAGTAATTTAACTTTTCAAGAGCTTGAAGCAACTGGCTAAGAATATGAGGAGCACCAAAGTTATTGACCTTCAATGGTAAAGGGACCCCATTACCAAGACATCTTTATAACAATGAAATCCCACGTCCAGTCTTTACCCTCTCCATAGAGATAGCTCAGCACAGATTAGGTGGTGCACATAGCAGCCATTTTAATAGTATTTAGTTTCTACCTCTTTTTTTTTCATTCTTTCTGGCATTTCCTTATGTATCCTTTCAAATTTTTTAATTTTACTTTTATTCTATATACTTGCAAATGACCTATTTCAATTTTGGCTACTTTTACTCTTTTATCGAAGCATTTGGGACAGTCTATTTTTTTAATTCCCTAATTTTTAATAATATTTTAACAGCATTTTATTTGTTTTGTTTTGTTTCTTATAAAACATCAATTGGTTTCCTTTTTATTCATAGCATTCTATGTCTGCAGGAACAATACATCTGATCTTTTCTATTTAGCAAATAGTTTATAATTCACTACCTTTCAACATGGACTTTAAGTTTCCCTCATTTAATGTGCCATTTTCTAAAATGCGGTTGTAAAATATACCTTTGTTTTACAATTCAGACAATTAGCAACATGATTAAACAGATACACATTGACTACCACCTATGAGGAAAGTTCTATGTTGTATACCAAGATAAATTCCTGCCCTATAGGAGAAAATAACTTAGAAACAAATATTTCCTACTTGTCCAAGTTGATTAGATCCTACTTTGTAGAGAGTATTAAAAATTTCTTGTCACCAATGATATCTCAAAAATTTCCCTCTTAACTTTTAGGTTCATAAAGTTTTCATCATTCTCAAACATTTTAATCCCTTGATCTTTACCCCTTATTCCATATCTCCTCATAGCTATGTATTATTTCATCATACGACCTAACCCTAAGTACTGTAAGCATATTTTGTCAGGTGCCTGTGGCTATTTGTTATTGGTAAAAAAGAGAACACTAAAGATGATCCTTCTCTTTGGTATTTCAGATCTGATTTAGAAGAGTAGGGGTAAAAAAGAGGGGTGATAAATGAAACATAAAGAATTAAAAGGCAATGAGACAAAGTGACAATGAGGGTGATATTGGGGTGGAGAGGAAGATTATTGATACAATTAATATAATCATATGAAAGCACAGTTAAAATCTAGCTTCAGACATTTATTAGCTGTATGTCACTTGGCAAATCACTTTAATCCATGCTTAAATTACCTTAAGTCTAAAATGTTGTTAATAATAGCACCTGTGTCAAAGGATTGTTATGAGGATCAAATGGATAATATTTATAAAAGCATAGTGATTGGGTCACTATACAAATATTTATTCTCTCCCTATTTCTCTCTACCTGATTGCCTTTAAAAATTCTGAAAGCTATAACCACCAGTTTATATAGTTATCTTCAGACTTTATGCCCAGTTGTACTTCTTATAGATAATTATGATGCTTGCAAAATGAACTCAAACCTACCACCCTAATGCCTGCAAGTTTTAAATGAACCTAAATGAAAAATTCCTCAATGTATGGACTATAGTTATTGAAAAATAACAATTAATGGACTTTTTGTATTGAAGAAGGGCAGACAATATAGGATATAGGTCCCTAGGGTGATACAGATTTTGGTTTTAAGAAGCTCACTAATGCATTATGTGACCTTGAAAGGAATTGGGAGGCAGAGGAAGATATCCATTAACCCAATCATGATAATATGTATACACAAACATACTGAAGGGTTTGAAAGAGGACTTTTGTGCAAATAAAGGCTCTCCTAATCAAAGAAGTCAAACGCAAATGAGCATGGGTAGAAAACCAGTATAAATCAGGAGTATGAATAAAGAAGTACTGTCATTCATCATCATAACCAAGAACAGGATGTGATAGTAATTGTGGAACATTTTGTGAAGATGTGATATAAATGCCAAACAAGGATGTTAGTGTCACTAACTGATGGATAGACTACAAATCATTACGATTTCTGCACATGCATTAGACTCCAGCTAGAACACTGTGTTCAGTTATTTACTGTTGAATAAGTGATGATATGCTCATGACACAGTTCAGAAAAGGACAATTAAAAGAATTTCAGGTTGAAATGGCTGCTAGATATTGTTAGTCATTGAAGCAAACCATTTTGAGTCCTTTATTTTTTCAAAAAGGGAATAATTTTTTTTTTAATTATTCTTAGATCAGTGCCTAGGTTGACAGGGATTAAATAGAATTCTGTGAGATTGGCATTAGGGATCATCGATTAGGGAAGCTCTGAAAGGTAAAACCAGTGAATTTATATTGACAGACTTAGTCTTTAAGTCTGGATCTGATATCATTTCACTCTGATTTTAGTTATCACTGAATTTCCTTTATTTTCCAATTTCTTTGTTTGGAAAACAAAACTAAAAAACTTGATTCCATTTCACAAGGACTTTTTTTGAGAATGAATAAGCAAGTCATGAGAAGGCACTTTTCAAATTATAAAGCATTATATTGAAATCAGAAATTTTGTGAACTATCTGATATTTTTAGATGTTATTCTGAGAAAATTTCAAGCCAGATTTCACGAGCTTATAGATAATGTTGAATCTTATTTTTTTGTAAAGGGAACCCCTTCCTCCCAGGGTCATACACTTTTTTCTCTTCTGACCTATCCCATTAGCATGGCTGGAATGCTCCAAACAGAGGTCACAGGTTAAAAGCCCTAGGAACATGACCTGGCACTAAGGGTTATGGGTCTGGGTCAGAGGGCCTTTGATTGATTCCTCAGATGTGAGAGACCAGCTCAGAGAGAGATAGGAAGGTACTTGGAGAAAAGGGCTATAAAAGATGAGATCACAGAGGAGCTTTTTGGAGATCTTTGGTGTGAGTTTTCTAGTATTAATTCTTCTACTCCATTCGGGCATTGGTGGCTTGGCAGAAGACACCCTTGTAGGCTGGTAAGACTCTTGCTCCAAAGAGACTACTGAACTTACACATGGAGAATGGAACCTTGTCCAGGAGTGAGCTAAAGTTCTATGGATCAGACTTTAGGGTGGTAGGCTGGGGAATAATTTTCTACTTCATTTCTTCTTTATTTCTTTCTTATACTATATTTATATTAAATTAAATTGTTAAAAGCTACTATCATCCTTGTGACTTAATAGTTAATTTTATAAATGGTGACCACAATTTTTACTAATATTTAATGTAGCATTTAAATTATTGCATATTACATTTATTTTCATTATTACATTTTAAAATTTATAAGAGAAAGTAAATAGAAAAAATATATAAAATAGGATGATATAACTTGAATTGTTTATTTCCAAATATAAGTTCATTAGGTAAATAGAAATTGGAAAATAGTGGTTCTCTTCATAAAATGAAATATAAGAATTTTCATAATATGCTTGTTTTAAGAAATTATTTCCACTTGCAGTAATCTTTCTATATTTCTGTACCAAATACTAGTACTTATATAAAACAAAACAAAACAAAACAAAACTTTTGAAGCTTTTCTCTCTGGTCAACTTCTGTTAGCCCCATGAATTCTGTAACCTCAAGACTAAGACTACTAGAATGCAAGGAAAATAATCAGGTCTTCATGATCAAAAGATGTTATACTTTTAAACACAGTGCATATAGTTCCTGCATACAAATTAAAAAATAGTTAAATTAACAAGGCATTTTCATAGAAGAGGTATAGGCACTGTGCTTTTTATCTGAACTTCAGGTTATGGTTGCCATTTTTGTTATTTGAAGAAGCAAGTAAAGTCCTTACATTTTGCTTACTAAGCTCTCCAAGGATAATCAGTTATTAGACTTCACTTGTATAGAGAACTCTCCAAAGACAGGTCATGAGACAATTATTTACCATTGGTAACATCATTTCTCTAAATTTTTAAAAGTCAATATGATTACCATATCATAGAGAGGGTGACTCATTTAATATCATACTACTAGTTAATGTAAGAACTAGGATCAGCATCACTTCACCTGATTGGTAGCTTAGAGCCCTTTCCATTGTTTTATCAAATTTATACAATATCTTGATATTTACATAGTATATTGCTCAATGAGTAAAATGAACAAAATAATGTGAAAGGATACATCTCATTGCTAATGGAGGAAATTTTTTTTGAATTGTCTATTTTTTTCCCATTCTTGGCACTTATGTGAATGTAATCATAATCCCTTCCTACTACTTGTTTTACCTTCAGAACTATAGTTTCAGGCCATTTTAAATGATTAAAGGCTTTTTAATGAAACCGTGCACCTGAGATGCATGCTAGTTTTTTTTTTTTCTGTGATCTACAACAATAATGTGAAAAAAATTGTTAATGAAGAATAAGAAAAGAATTATTTCCCAGCTTACTTGTGAAGAGAGGAGTAAGATACATAGTCCTGAAATGATCCTTTTCCTGCTTTGAGAGGAAAGAATAAGGATGAACAAGCAATTAAAAATTGAGGCATGAATTTTAGACATTTATTATATTCAGGGAGATCTGTGATCTCACTGATTCAGATGGCAACCCATTCATACCCCCCTACCCTGTGTGATTCTTTTCCAAGTAAGTTTCCTGAGAACAGTTCATCAAGTGTGTTGAAGGCCTTTTTCACTTTCACTTGACATCATGATGGAACTAGCAGAGGACATGGGCTATCTGCTAGTTAAGTATTCCTCACTGTTGCCACACAACTAGCCCATCATCTTTTACAATCATAGCATTTCCTGATGACATGATTTATACAAGCTCTACAAAGTGTCTCATTTGTTAATACATTTCAGTCTCCTCACACCCACCATGTATTTTTCCATTGCTATCTGAGTTTCCTCATTTGTAAAACGAACTGGAGTAGGAAATAGCCAGTGAGTCCACTACCCTTGCCAAGAAAATCCCAATTCCATTTGGATTGAACATTTATGTATTTTGCCCCTTTGATCACTTGCATACTATGCATATCTTGCATTTTCACCTCACTCCCTCCTTAAACAGTTTAGGCAAAAATACATAAACAGCAAGAACAAAGCCTCTGGTCCTGCTGTCCATTGCAAAGTACTACTGCACCAGTACTATAATTAAATCTCCTAATAAAGCTTAGGGAGAGAAAGACAGAGGGGGTTTAGGGGCACTGGCAGGGAGAGACAGAGATGGGTTGGGGGGAGATTATTTTCTGTTGGTATTTTGTGGTCTTCACCTATATTTTGATGCTTTCCATTATTTCTAGGCAAATTATTCTATGATTTCTTATAGAATGTCATTCAGATTTCCTTTTTCCATGATGCTTTTCTAGAAGACCATAAACATTATCTTCAAATTCAGTATTCTTTTGTTTAATAGAGACTTTATGTATTCTTCTAATCTTGTTGTCTTTGGATTATCTCTCTATTTCTGCCATTTTTAGTCACAATTCTGTCTTACTATTTTTAGAGAAATTAAGAGAGTGGGTGGCTTTTATTCTAAATTTTCTACTTTATTAACCTTTCTTAAGAACTTTAATTTCTGATCTTATATCTTTGATATTTTCACTTCAATCTTTTATTTGTTTTCTGAGCCCTTCTGGATATTCTTAGAGTAGAAACATTATTTTCTGGATCCTTGAGAAATATGTTATATCATCACCATCATCCTTAAGAGATTTCAACTCAATTTTCTCTGCTTCTAAGTACTTGTTCACAGATTTCCTGGCTGTGTGACCTTGGATAAGTCACTCAAACTCTGCACTGGAGAAGGAAAATACAAACCACTCCATTAACTTTGCCAAGAAAAAGCCCATGGAGAGAGAGATGCACAGGGTCAGGAAGAGTTGAGCACAACTGAAACAACTGAATAACAATAATTTGTTCACTGAGATGGTTATCTTTATAAATTACTTGTTCTTTTTTAATTTACATATTAAATGTATGTATTAGGCATTATACTGTTTTTTCAATGGTTTCATTGTTTAAATAGTCAATCATCTATCTAGTCCCTTCTTTAGGGCCAGTGCTTTTCTGTTCCACTCCCAGTCTTTTATGTTTTCTCATATTTCCAATGTTGGACAAAATATGGGGCCTTCAAAAAGTGAGAGTAACTTGTCTGTTGCTGTATGGTGCATGAGGTCACTGTTGTTGTCCTTTTCTACCTGATCCTCACTCTTACTCTTCCACATTCTTCTTTATGAATGCCCCTCTTGCTGAACCTGGAAGGCTTGTGATAAAGAAGTTAGAGGAGAACCTTTGTAATTTAATCTGTTCACTTTTCTCTCATTGCTTCTGCTATACAGTATATCCTCCTGTACTTAATTGTACCAGTACTATGTTCTTAGCCTCTGCTGCCTCTTTAATTTGCTCGATTCCTCTGCAGTTGCATATTCCTCTACAATTACTCTGTGTGCTTGCTCTTGAGCACAAGAGCTGCTCTGATTTATGTATCTCCACCTAATCAAAGGATATGGTCCTACCCAGGACATTGAAAAGAGGTTAACTCCAAATGTGAGTACCTCAAACTGTATTTGCTATGGAGCTCAAAGAGCCACCAGGGGCTAATGCATATATGGACTAAGTATGGGTGTTGTACAAAAGTGGGGATGGGAAAAAGAGTAGAAGTAATAATGGTCTGGCTAGTTGGTCTTTTTTATTGGTAAGAATTATCTTGTGTGTATGTAGTTGGGGAGGGGTTGTCTTTCAATTTCCCTCTTCTTGCCATTACTGATGTATTAGTATCACGTTTCTGTATGGGATGATGAGAGGAGAATTTCTCCCTAGGTTACTTCTTACTCTGCCAGGATTGGAATCAGGAAGACCTGAGTTCAAATCTGACCTCAGACATTAACTGTGTGACCCTAGGCAAGTCCCTTAACCTTGTTTGCCTCAGTTTACTCATAAGTAAAATGAGATAGGGAAGGAAATGACATACTATTCCAGTATCTTTGCTGATAAAACCCTAAATGGGGTCACCAAGTGTCAGACATGACTTAAACAACTGAATAACAATTTGAAAATGCTTTTAAGTGATATAACCCATTTTAGTATCTGTCTACCAGTTCACCATTATGTCAGCTGATATTATCTCACAAATGCATTTATTTAAGCTTATTATAGCAGAATAAACAAGAAAATTAGAATTAATAACCAAGGACCTCAGTATCCAAAGTAGTGGAACCCTTTAAAAATAATGTTCAGGGGGCAGCTGGGTGGCTCAGTAGATTGAAAGCCAGACCTAGAGATGGGAGGTCCTAGGTTCAAATCTGGCCTCAGCCACTTCCTAGCTGTGTGACCCTGGCAAGTCACTTGACCCCCATTGCCTAGCCCTTACCACTCCTCTGCCTTGGAATCAATACACAGTATTGATTCCAAGACAGAAGGTAAGGGTTTAAAAAAATAATAATGTTCAAAGAAGGCAAAGAAAGAAAATTTCTTTTATTCAAGAAACATACAACATATTGTCCTGAAACCACTAAATCCCTGCTCAGAATCTAACTTATATTGACGCTAACTTGTTTAATGGCAAACATTAGCTCTTTGAGAATGAAGGAACTGTCTTATAAAAGTAACAAGTTGCTAAGATATTGATAAGAGATTATAGTACTCATAGCTAAAAGGAAAATAGAAGAATGTTTCATTATTGTAAAGACTACTGTATAGGTCTATATATTCCCCTTCTAATTGGGGGGAAGAGTCTTCACTTGTTATATTGTTTATATTTTCTTTAACATTTTCAACCTTTATGTGTTTCTTCTCTATTTTTGCAGAATATTTTAGAGATGAAACCAATGTATATTTAGTTCTGGAGTAGGTTATGCAGGGACATGGTACCCTAGAAAGCTTGTTGGGTGTAGAGTCAGGAGACTGAAGTTCTAATCTTGGCTATGTTACTTACTATTTTTATATGCTTGGCTAAATTTAACCTCTGTGAGAATTTATTTTTTATATACTGTATTATTTTTATGTCAGGGCCCTGGATTACAAAGACGAAAATCTGTTCATATATAGAAAATTCCTGAACCAGGTCTTCAATCTGAGTACAGTTAGTCTATAGATTTTTTCATTCTCTTTTAAAAACCTTAGGAATACAATCCTTTCACTTGTTCTGGCTACCAGGAAGGTTTTACAACAGTTCTCTTCCTGCTTGCATGACAATCAAGTCAACTTTTCTCTTCTTAGTGTGGCGAAAGCTGAGGGTTTTATAGCCCATTTCCTAATTAACTGATTATCAATTTGAGATATCTGGGGATGTTCAAAGGAGGAGCTAAATAATGAGCTTCTAAAAGTACATATAGGTACCTGGGCTAGGAGTTGCTGAGGTGTTTGGGAAATTTGAGAGAATCCTTTGACCATAATTATGAGGCCTTGACCAATCACTTGACAAGTAATTATAATATTAAGAAATATTGTTGAGAGAATTTCAATAAGCGTAACTCTGTTTTTATTTCTCAGCTATAAAATGAGGTGATTGAACTGTATGGCCTCCAAATTCCCTTCTAGCTTTAAATGTAGCCTCTTATAATGATAGTATCAGGGGTATACATGCTTAAACTGAGTTACCCATAAGTAGTAATAGACTTCCAGAACAACATACCTGGTCAAGTGATTTTATGATAGCATGTTGGAGTTGGAAATAGTCTCATATTTGTTTGAATTATGGACTGGGTGTGTTTAACTCTACTTTAGGCTTCAGTGGTCCTTGCCTTGAATCTCTAGATAATTCAGCCCCTAGTCAGATACCCTCTGAGTCTAAATAGCATTTATACACAGGTTATACATAGTGAAAAAAAAAGTTCTAGACTTTGAATCTGGAGTTCCATGTTTGAATCCCTTCTTTAACCATTTCTAGTTGTGTGATTATGACTAAATCATTTCTCCTCTTTCAGGCCCACTTTCCTAAAGTATAAAATGAAAGTTCCAATTATAAGGTCCTTAAGATTTGTTCATACTATTACCCTCTGTGACTTTACTCTTTTTTTAGTATATTTTCAACTTTTGTTTATATATATACATATATATATATGTATATATATATATACATATATATATATGTACACACATACTTTATGACTATTTCACATATATACATACACATGCACATATTTAGGTGATGGAGTTGTATAATGATTTCAGGTATGTCCAACTCTAAATAACCCCATTTGGGTTTTTCTGGGCAAATATACTTGACTGGTTTACCATTTCCTTCTCCAGGTCATTTAATAGTTAGGGAACCAAGGCAAACAGAATTAAATGACTTGTGCAGAGTCACATAGCTAGGCTAATATTTATCTGAGACCAAATTTGAGTTAATAAAGATGACACTTCCTGATTCCAAGCCCACTGCTCTATCCACAGTGCCACCAACCTGCTCTCTCTCTCTAGGTATATATATGTACATATATCTGTAAAAGTATTCATTACACGTAAGACATAACATTTATCCAATCAGCTTTTAGACTCTCAAAAAGCAGGTAATATATTGCCTATGTTTTGTGTAGTATTATCTATCAGAATTTACTATGGTGGGCTTTGTGTGGTAGACATTTGATAATTATAGCTTATTGATAATGATTAGCCATAAATAGTGAAATCTCAGTGGAAATATGTAATTAGTTTGCAATCCAGTGAAAAGTAGACAATACTTATATATAGCACACCAGATAATTCTATGAATAACCCTTTTATTAACTACAGTGAAGACAATGAGTTAACATATTCCAAGATTCACACATAATTTTATTGAAAATATATAAGAATATGCTGAGAAAATCTAAGGGAATAATGGAGGCACATTTTAAAGACTTGAACCTGGAATTATACTTGGAGTTATACAATTGAATTTACCTTTTGATCCAGTAATATCACTATTTGATTTATTTCCTAAGAGGATCAGAGAAAAATGAAAAGAAATTATATGTTTAACAATATTTATAGTAGCTCTTTTTGTCATAACAAAAACCTAGAAAGTGGAAAGCTCACATCGTTGCTTCCAATTTTTTAGCAGGGTGTCAAAATATAATGATGTGATTTTCTTTCTTTTGCTGTCGTATCACTATAAATGAATTTGAATCAGCTTTACTTTCAACAGTTGTGTCATACATAAATCCAAAAAGGCATGGTGACAAACTCTGTGAAATATCCTGATGAAATGTTTTATTTATCCATCACCCCTGATTTATTATTCCTTGTAGTTTTGTCTAAGAATACAACATTAGTTTTAGTTTGAAACTTGTTCTAAGTTAACCCATACTGGCTCCCAGTGATCCTTATTTATTTTGCAAGTATTAATCTGATTAAATAATTCTTTTACAATTTCATCACAAATTAACTGCAAGTTATTTTTTTAATTCTTGAGTATTGGGATAATTGTTTACCTGAATGCTTTTAGCATCCTTCCATAATCTGGACTGTATTTCTCTGGACTAGAGGAATCAACTAAAGCTTAAAAAATGTTTAGTGATCAGTTAGCTGCTCCATTTTTAAGCACCAGTTTTAATTTATTCATTCTTATTCTATTTTTTTCTAGTTTGAAGAGCATCTTTAATAAGAGAATATGCAAAAAATATTGAGAATTGAATATTTCCTTATTTCTCTAATTTGATAACATTATATCATCTTGTTCAAACAGTGGTTTTATTGTATACCTATTAAGAATAGAGGTCAAATTAAAATTTAAAAACAGCATTGATCTTCCTTAGTTGCTTTAGGTTTCCTATTTCTTGGATTAAAGTATTTGATATTTTGAGTTCCCTGCTAGTCCTAAATTCTATAAAAACCTTGCAGAAACTGTACATTGTTATGTTAATATAAGTGATTTAAATTCTTATCTAAGATCTGCCCCAAGCTAGATATTTGACTTTGGGCATGTCCCTTCCTTGGAACTCAGTTTGCTTGTTAGATGAACTCTAATTATGATATTCATATTCAAATACTTTCAAATTTATTTGCAGTTTTAATATCCTAAAGATCTTTTGATGATATTCAATTTCTTTTCTTTCTTCCAAATAATTCATATAATTGAGGTAAATGAAGAATTTTGGATTTTCAGAAACCATTCAGAAAACCATGGATTTTGAAACCATTGGCATCAAAGTTCCTGACAAATACTAAATGGTATAATTTTTTAACTTATTTTTGTTACTATTAGAATGAGGATTGTGAGTATTCATAAAAGATGAAAGTTTTTCTTAAAATCTCCAAATTTGCCTCTTATCACAACACAAAATATATTATTTACCTGCTCTGCCAGATTCATAATTCAGGCCCTGCAGGAGACTTTTACTGCTTCCCCTGTGAAGAATGGCATAGTGATGGAACACCTTTGGAGGGGAGTGGGGAACTAGAAAATGTATTGAAAACAATTCAACAGCTATTTTTTATCTTTCTTTTGTAGAACTAATGAATGCATTATTGAAAGTGATGAGTACATGGGAGGATGCCCAGATCTATTTTTTGGCATAAGTATATTTTAAACACAGTAAATCAACTGTAACTTAACATGGTGAATTACTACAATAAAAATGAATTCATTAAAAATCATCACTCCTTTTTCCCCTTTGTAAGATCTGGCCATGTAAAAAAGCTTATATTTTGGAGTAGAGAATTGATGGAACTATCTGAATAACTTCAAAGAAATGAAAGCAAAATATCTGAAACACTTTAATATTTGGTTAATTTTATAACTACTCATCTACTTGTATGTATAAACAAAGTTAGACGAAAATTGGTATATCCAAACATGAGAATTTTTGTCCTTCCTGATCATTTTCTTGAGAATAGATAGAATAATTTATTTAAGATATGTCCAAGGTTCTTTAAGAAGGAATGTATCCATGATTTAATCTAAAATTTTCTTTGATTATAAAATAAGAATTTGAAAGTATTAACAGGGGAACCAGTGAAATAATAAATTCATTTTTTTTTACATTTGCCTTAAATTTCATACTCATACACATCTGGTTTCATGTTATAGGTTCCCAGGACAGTTTTGATTCTGTGAACACTATATTGTTTCCTAATTAGAATGAGCATTTGTGAAATTCTCTGTTTTCTCTATTTCTCACCTCCTTTCTCTTTAGGCATGGGTAATTTTCCATGCCAAAATCAGTTTTTAAAAGAAAAAAGAAAGAAAGAAAACAGACCTCAATTGGCTTTTTAGAAATAGAAAAGCAATCCAGAGACAAGACTGTGTTTTGGCACAAGTATTTCAAAGATTGAGTTAAAATAAAAACAAAAATAAACAAATAAAAACCTAAGTCTCTCAGATCCTCTTTACACAAAATGTTTATGTGGAAATTTTACAATACTTGGCATGAACTTTAATTGATAATTAATTTATGAAATGGAGCAAGCACACCATTCTTTTGTGAATTAGCCAGAAAAGAATACGATAGAAATGGAAAGCAAGTCAGCAGCCTCTTTTTTATAAAGAGCAAAGGGTATTGAGGCAAACAACACAGAGACAAGTGGTAGAGTAGATAGAGTGGTAGATGGTTTGGAGACAGAAGATAAGTGGTAAAGGAATGCTGGTGAAAGGAAGAGAATGGGGTGGGGGTGAATTATTTGACTGCAAATTGGAGTTATGAACTTGGATTATTAGGAGACAGAAGAATGGTTGAGGGTCAGAGATTCTATGTCTCATTTTTATAGGTTTTTTTTTTTGAGGGGGGGCAGACTAATACTTATCTATGTCTTATTGTGGATGTTGAAATTTGTCTGAGATTTTCACATCATTGGAACTGAGAAACCTCAATGGCTTCTCCTTATTCAGGGTGCAATTTTTTTTTTTGCTAAATATATGCCATTTGTAAATGATGTTTCTTTGTTCTTTGGGATTGTTTGTTCATGATTTCTACATTCCCTTTTCAAATCTACTTCCTGCTATTGTCATCTTTATGCTGGCTTACTTATGATACTGACTAGAAGAGTGGTAAAAAAGGGTACTAGAATAAGATAAAATGTTAACACACACTTTCTTTTGTAATATATTCTAAGTCAATATCAATTAGTTCGTTATTTTTGCTTTTTCTACATTGATTCACTATCTGCTTATCAAAATTTGATATGTGCCTTTGGAGCTGCCAAAGATAATATGGCAAAATATTAATCAGGTAACTCATTGTTTCCAAATCATTTGTAAAAGTACTAAGGATTAAAGGGCACAAAAAGAAATTAAGGTTTTTTGAAATTGTGACTTTTTTCAATGGTACAGGAAGAAAAAAATATTTAGAATTTTTCTGGCCAAGTTGGACCAAATGCATGCAATTCAGAGTAGACACCTGGCAATTCTCCACTCATTTGGTACTTTTTACTCAGCCAGCTAGGAAAATTGTGAGCTATTAATAGTAAAAATAAAGAACATAAACTTTTTTTAAAGAAAGTATTCATTGCTTGGATATAAAGATAACCTAATCTGTTTACCTATAGTAGGCATCCTATTGGACTATAGAATTCAGTCTCTGTCTCAGAATACTTGCCTATTTTTTCAGTGTTTATAACACTGAATATAGAATATATAGATACTTTTGTTTTGAATTATTTTGTATTGGCTATTTCCATGGGAAGTATACACTGGGTAATTGCCAACTTTCCACTTGACTTGGTGAGATTTATCTCTAGTCTTAGAGATACCCTAATTGAATGAGGATGTTTTTGTTGCCATACTAAAAAAAATAATCTGTGTTAATTGTGGAACATCTAAAGAATAAGATTTGGTATGAATAAAAAAATATCTTTCTCTATACCTGTTAAAAGTCATATCTGTTCTTCCCTCAACATAAGAAATCCAAAAGCTCTGTGCTTGTCTGGATCAAGAGACAGATGGAAAATATGCAGACATGCATATTTTTCATGTTAATCCATTTGTCCAACATTATCATATGAAATGAGAGAATTCTGGGTTGGCAGTGACAAGCTGCCTTACATGTAGTAGGCATTAATAAATGCTTTTTTAAAAACTGATTAAAGAGACGATAGGTAGCTTGAGCCTCACCAATGTTTGTGCCAAATCCCCTTGGATATAGTTATGGAATGAAATAATTTTAACAATTCCATTGTGGTCAGCCCCAATTCTTCCCAGCTGACATCCTATTAGACTATAACCAATTATATGTTTCCAGAAGTCAGATTTGTTTGAAGTAAGGCAATTTTCCTATATTCCAATTGTAAAATTACATACAATAATGTTTTATGTGATTAAAAATGTTTTATTTCCCTATATACAATGTGAGATACTCTATGGCTTATTATGGGGTAAATAGGTCACTATAATAACACCAAATGTAATAATATCTCCAAATACCTGGTTTTCACTCAAGTCATTCTTCTACTATTTAGAGTTTGTCTAAATTGTTATGGAAGAATTAAATTCTAGTTTGCCTTCCTCTACCTCTTGTACTAGAATTGTTCTGAAAAATTTTTTTCTTCCCACCTTCCACACTAGGCAGGCTGGTTTATGAGTTCTTTTTATTTTAATTTCTTTTAAGTCACTCAGTGTATCATAAAGTAGAATAATCTTAAAGCTTAGGTTTTACATTTGCTTCTGATGTCTTTTTTGTAGTTATTTTTTTTCAGCAGTGAAAGAGGGCACAATTTGTAATACACATATTTGAAGGGCCTGCCATGAAGTCTTTGGTGGAGCCCATTCTAGCTAAAATTAGATTTAGACCTAAAAGTTCTCTCAATATATTATATTTGCCATTATCAGTAGAGAGGATCTGAAATACACTTAATTTTTTTTTGTTGTTGGCCTTGACTGATTTGAAATTCTGTATGTCTGGCAAAGATAGAGAAAAACATGAAACCTGAATGCTGGTTCTATCCTGGAGGAGAGACAGCTAGATAGAGCACCAGACCTTAAAGTCAGGAAGACTTGATTTCAAATACAGCTTCACATACTTACTAGCTTTTGACCCCCTCAGCAAGTCAGTTAACCTCTGCTAGCCTAGGTTTTCTCAATTATAAAGTGGAGATGATAATAATACCTGCCTCACAGATTGTTGTTTCTGAGGATCAAATGCTGTAATACTTGTAAAGGTCTTGGCCCTGAGCCTGATACTTAGTAGGTACTTAATAAATACTTACTGCCCTAAGGGGATTGGGGAAATCTATGTGCCTTCAAGTCTTTTCAAAGATACAGTTGATTAGAGTTGTTCTGCTTAACCTTAGAGAATAGAACTAGAAAATTAAAGTTACAGAGAAACAAATTTAGCTTAATATAAGGAGAGGAAAAAAATAGTAATCCTTAGAGCTTTCAAAAAGTGGAATAGGCTGCTTCAAGATGTCATAAGATTATGGAGTCATGTATTTAAAGATAGAAGGGATCTTAGAAGAAGTACCTAAGCTGTCCTCAAAATGGATCTATAATTGGTGAGTTCCACCTGGCTTTTACTATCATTTGGTATATAATGTTATGCATCCTGTTGGGGTACAGTAATATAATGAAATAGTAGAAACTCTACTAAACAAACACCTAGGGGAAGAGAGAATATTGCTTTCCTCTCAAGGGAAATTGTCTCATGTTGAGGGTGACAATAATTGGCCTACTAGGAAGCTAAGCTCTTGAATCAGAATTGGGAAGGGATGGAAAACCCAACTGAAAAGGAAACATTGGGGAACATGCCTGCCTAGTCTCTAAAATGATTATTTTTTAAAAATCCAACCCTAACTATTTACCTTTAATAATAACAATATTAATTTCACTAGACAAAGTATAGTAAAGCTGGAGAATATGAAATGCATAGTTTAATGAAATTAATAGATGTTATCTCAGTCTGCTTTTGCCTCTTAGAAATTGTACACTCTATTCAGCATATACCTAGTAAGTGCCTCCTTTATGCAATAAACTGCTAAATACTTGGACTATACAAATGAAAAGATATATTATATTCTCAGCAAATTATAATGTAACAGGAAAAAATGAGCTGTATACCCATAACTGCAACATTAGTAGGAACAGGTTTAAGATTGGGGAAAAAAAATGGCCAGTCATTTCAAGAGGAATTGAAACATTTTGAGATGGGAAGATCAGAAAAGGCATTGTAGAATCTTGAGGGTGCTTTAGGTCAGCCCAGGTCAGGTGAACAATGTGGGCCATCAAGAAGAAACTTGGAAACTGTAGTCTAGAGGATGCAATAGGATATATCTTGAAATAAGGCTGAACAGGTGTTTTAAAGAAACATGTTGGAAAGACTTGGATCCTAGGCTAGGGTATTTGCATTTTCTTTAGAAGGCATTCACAGGGTAGTAACTGTGTAGTTGTTTGCTTATTATTAAATTCTAGAATTTGAGAACAAACTAAAACATCTATATTTTGTAAATGAAGACTTTTTGTCATATGACCAAGCAGATCCAAGGTGTTAATTTAGTTATTTTTATAATGATTTACTTTTATCCTCATATGGAGCTTTGGAAAAGTTTGAGGTAATATTCTTTTAAAATGAGAATAATTCCTTCCTCACAGAGTAGGTGTAATAATAAAATGTGATATGTGTCAAGTGTTTTGCAAACCTTAAGGTGGTATTTAAATATCAACTATTATTGTTATTACTTGAATCATATGGCAATTATAAGATAGTACAAGTATTATTATTATTACATACTATTGTCATGGGGTGAAAACAGGTCTGATTCATGAGGAATCCCCACACTTCAGGAATTACAAAGATGTTCTTTTTGAATTTATTGGGGCATCTTTGTAATTCTAATCTTAATATAATCTAATAATTAGAGGGGTGGTTGTGAGGCAGGCTTGCAGGTAGAAGTCTTCCTGCTTAACGTAACAAAAGATGGAGTTTTTATTGGTTTCAGAGGTAGCTGGGTACATGCCAGAAAACAGAGGGGAAGAAAAATGGGACTTTCAAGTAATTCTGAGGTGGGCATGTGACCTCAAGGACTGTTGATTTTGGGAGAAGGGATCTGAAATGGATAAAGTTGTGTATCAAGGAGGTATACAGATGTCAGAAGGGTGGAACATTCATGCCATTTTTATCTTTTTATGGATGATCATCAGGAATGGTCTTCTCTGGCCAGATGGGTTTAGAGGAATCTTTCCTTTTCCCCCTGGGTTTTCTGTTTCCAGGTCCATTTTCCTCTCTCTTTATTTTCACTACAATGTGACTAACATGATAGGGAAAGTATCATTATTATTATTCCTAATTTATACATAATTAAAGTGAAGTTCAGAGAGATTAAGTGACTTGCTCAAGATCATATAGTTAAGTGACAGGGATTAGACTGGAACCCAGTAATTCTTTATTCCAATTCCATTGTTATTTCCCTTATTAATATATTACCTCTTGAATGCATTGTTCCATTGACATACTTGTTCTTTGACAGCATATCTATAATCTGTTTTTATTATTATTACTTGTGGGATCAGTCAGCTCCTTTCAGTGTGTTTTGCAACAGGGTATTGTAATTTTTAAACTGAGTGTATTGGTGTTTCTTGTCTATAAATAGAAGTGGAAAGCAATGGGGTATAAGTGAAAAGCTAGCTGGAGGGGGGAAAATCTTATTACCCACCTTTATTACCTTTTCTTCACAGATAAAAATTTATGATCCCCTGAAGTGATTTGTTATAGAATAAAATGAATTAAAAAATGGATAACAAGGCTTTTCTGGAGTGAAACAAAAACAAAAGCACATGAATTATAGGGCCTTTATTAATTATTCCTTCTGGTGAGTCCCTTCTAGGAGAATGATTTTGTCCATAGTGATTCATGGTGAAGGGGGCTTCTTTTCTTCACCCCCATTTTGATTTTGACACTTATTATGAAACAGTGAAATTATAGATTTTTCCTGTCATCCCTTTTTCACAGTAACAGGTTTAGAGAAGTTAATTTGGTGTTTCTTCTCTTGTCTTTTTGAAAGAAACACATTAGGAGGGCTTTCTCCTCCTTATTTTGAAGGATCTCTTCACTTCTGTTCTTATCAGTATTTGAAAAATATCCTGACAGTTTTGCAACAAGATTTTTCCTAGACACTTTTTTCTCTTTTGGGGAATAATGTCTTAAAGGGAAACTCACAAACCAAAGATATACTGTATGACTGCATGAAAATGTATAATTAAAATGTTCTCCAGAAGGAGAGTGAGCAATGAATATTCTTGGGATGATTTTTGTCAAACTGAAAATGCAGATTGTGATATATCTCTGGTATTAAAAAAAATTTAACTCTATTTTAAATTGTATCTTATTTTGCAGTATAAAGATTTTCTTAAACATTGGCATAGGTACCTGGAATATCCTACCAAAATGGGGTAACCACTTTCTCTGTGCTTTAGATTTGAAGAATTACCTTGAGCATTAAGATATTTAGTGATTATCACCGGGTAAACTAAGTTTTGAATACCATAAAGTCTGCTTTTACATATTATCTATTCTTGTTTTTCTCTAGAAATCTCATTTTCCCCAAATAAGACCCCCTCCTTTATGGTTTGAATTCAAATGAAGCTAGTTAACTTATTTATTTACTTTATGTTAATCCTTTCTGACAGTGAAATCTATTCTCTATAAAAAGCAAAACAAAACTACAACCAATCCCCCACCCCAAATTTTAATTTGTTTGGAACTTCCTCCCCTTCTTTCACCCTCCCAAATAGCTGCTAGGCATTTTCTGAGTTTGCTTAACCTTTCTTGGAATTCCTTAGGGTAATTTTGTTTGTTTTCTCTGCATTTTCACATTATTGAAAATCATGCAGAATTACTAGTGTTCATTTTAATTTATAGAATTTTAATTAGCTACTCCTGGTAATGAGGGGGAAAATCCTCACAGAAAGTGCTGATTCTTCCTGAGATCGCCTGTGCCAAGGTAATGCTTTTTGGATAGTAATTGCAAAACCCCAGTGTTGCGCCCTGGATGAGACTCTTCCAATTTCAGCATCTGGCTCTTTGGCAGAGGTATTAGGGGGTTGATTGGATAGAAAAGTACCCCTGGGTTTTATGTAGTTCTCCTGTTGCAGATGGTAGGCTTTTTTCTCTTTAGCATTGTTACCCTTTTAAAATCCCTCCTTGTCCTCATGAAAAATATTTGTATCACTAGACAATAGCAATATCTTTGTAAGATCCAAATAAAAAAGCACTTTAATATGTTTCATGGTATGCTTCAAAACCCATAAATTATGCATTTGCAGAATTTATCTTTTCTGACTTTATATTTGCTTTACTAGTGTTATAACAATGTCATTCTTAAAAAAGACACTATTTGGTCAGTTTTTCTTATGTATTTACAATTGACAGGTGTATTTTGATCATCTATATTTAAATTTTCCTCAGAATCTTTAAGCCTGAAGGGAATTTGAAAGGGCATGCTTTGTCTTTGGATGACACTGAATTCAGAACATGTCTGAAACCTAGATATTACTTGAAAAGGTAGTGTAGTCTAATGGAAAGATCTTTGGATTGAGAGTCAAGATAATACTGGTCAACATTCCAGTTTTGCTACTTAAATATTTGTGTGATCTTGGAGAAGTCAAAATCTATGACTTTCCTCACCTGCCAAACTATACAGTTGACCTCTGTGTTCCTATCCAGCTCTAAAACCATAATCCTAGAATTTATAATTCCATTCTTCCTCTAGATTAATGCTGAATTTGAATTATTTTAAACAGATTTCTTTATATAGTTTTATCATATTTTTTTTACTTAAATGGATCTTTTAGGAATATTTCCTTAGTATCTCTAAATAGATCCAGTGTTCCTTTTAATAGAAACACTCTACTTAGGCACCATCTTCCTTATGTTCTTAGTGGTGGTATCACCACATATCTAATGTCTTTAAACTTTTATTTTTTTCACTGTCATAAAGAAAGCAGAGAAATTTTATGGTATGTATCAGATCAAATCTGCTTTGGAAAGTATAAAAATCTTGGCATATCTTACAGTGTTTATGAAATTTTTTTCATCTTTTACTTGTCATCTGCTTTCTATTTTTCTCCAATTTCTACTTCTAATTTTAAAAATTCTTGATCCAAGGAATTTGTCTATCCTTATAAAAATATTCTAGTGGTAAGGTGCTTAGGCTCAGCTAACTGTTCTATTTGAATTCTGCCTTCTTGAATTATGAAATGTACATCTTTTTAAATTTTGTTTTTTGTTTTAATTCATATTTTCTTCTGAGTTCATTTTCTTGAATTTTATAATATCAAATTAGTCATTTTTGTATCAGAGGTAAAAGAAGGACATCATCTGAATCTATCTGAAAGCAGAGAAATAGCCCAGTTGACCCCTTAAGATCCTTTCAGGCAAAATATTGAAAGTGAATATTTTAAAATAATTTTTATCAATTTTTTCTTATCCAACTTTGGTAGAGACTGATTTTTGAAAATTTCATTTCATATTACAGTTTATTTATCATAAAAATATAATTAAATGAAAATTTCTGAGGTGTTATATTTCATGGGTTTCAAGGGAGTGAATTGGGAGCTGAAAATGGAGCACAGATGAGGTAAGATGTTATAAATTGTAGTGATGAAAACACTTTGAAAACAAAGTTTAATAAGGTTTCCAGTTTCCAGATTTTCACCACAACACCTTAGATGTTCATTGTGTACTCTCAGGGTCTCAGGGGGTCTTCTGCTTTGGGAATGCCCCAGCATCTATCCTTATTCCCTTTTGATGCTCAGTAAAATATAAAATCTTAATATTTATGGAAAAAATCTATTCTATATAGAGTAGCTTCACTTGCTAATTTTGGTAAGGATAAACTCCATCATCCTCCAGACATATTTTAACATCTCTACTTAATCTCTTAAGTGTCTAAAGACTATTTTCTTGTAGAAGAAAAATGTGAGGAACTAATTATGCCAACATAAGTTATTTGTAATCTGAATTTTAAATATTGATGGCAGTATCTACTTATCCTGAATTATTACATATGTGTTTATGAAGCCATAATCAGCTCTGGGTTAGCCATGTTTATTGGTAAATAGATTTTCCAAAGAATGAATAATAATAACTTCTCTCAATTCTTCCTCTCTTTTCATCCCTTGATATTATTTCTCAAAAAGATGCAAAATACACTTAAGCAGATTTATACTCCTGCTTTAAATCTTTTCTCCATATCTATATCCTGGAGGTAGCAGAGGTAATACTTTTGGTTTAAAAGGATTACCTTTCCAGTTTCTTGGGATCTGTAAGCTGCATTCATGGAGCAATAGAAAGTAAACATTATGATAATATCAATTTATGAAATAGGCACAGTATCTGATGTCAAGAAGAAATTGAAAATAAGATTTGCTACAGAAAATTCTGATGCATATAGTATACTTGTGGACAAATGAAACCTTTAACTGAGCTTAAACATGTATTCATGGATATGAGTGCTCTCAAATGTTAGCTTTTTTTTATAACTATGTTGATAATTATAGAATTTTAGAGTTGCAAGGGAATTTGAGTTCAGCATTTACCTGAACAAGAATTCCTTCTACTATGTACCAACAAATGCAACCAGCTGGATGACTTTTACCTTATTTTCATTGACTTTTTGGAACCTGAATCCATCATCCAGCATTTTAGCTATACTTCTCATCTTTGTATCATCTATAAATGAGTATACTATTTATGCCCTAATTCAAATAATTCAAATGGCATAATGCCACATGGACAGATTCCTGTGTGTTCTTTCCTAAAATTGGCCTCCTATTTGATAGTGACTCTAGAAGCTTATTCATTTTTCTTTAATTTCACAAAAGTGTGGTAGCATTTTCCCACCATTTCTCTCTATCTTGTCCACAAGAATCTCATGGAAGACATTGCAAAATGATTCATTAACATCCAAGCATAATGTCTTCAACAATCCTCTAATCTACTAATGTAGTAAACTTTTCAAAAAAAGAAAACAGGGTTAGTTTAACATGTTCTTTCAGGATTTATTGTCTTTTAGTGATCATTATGCCATTTAAAAAATAATAATTCTTTAATTCTTCATGTTCAGATTTTGTTGGGAATTGACATCCAGCTCTCTGCATAAAGTTTGAAAAATCTGTCTCTCTGTCTTTCTCTCTCTCTTTTTAATATGAAACATTTGCCCATTGTCAGCCTTGCACTGTCCCATTCTGCATTACAGAAAACACTGACAGAAGCTTAAAAATGTTATCTGTCATTTTTAGTAAGTTGATATATACCACTACTATATAGTTTTTCTTAGCCCCAGGACATTCAAGTCACTAATTAAAGCCAGGTTGGCCCTATGTTTCCATCTCATTACTTATATTTTATTTTAATTTCTTGTTAACCAATTTTGCTCTCTCATTTATAATCCAAGACCTTTCACTTTAAAAGGGAAGACAAAACATTTTTAGCAATTCAGTCTTCTAATTATCCCATCTACTTCTTCCAGCAACTGTATCCCTAATTTGACATTCTTAATGTCCACAACATGGCTAAGAAAACTTTTCTTCCCCATTACCAATAATTTCATTCACTTGGTTTCTCTGAATTTTAGTAGTCCTGTCATTCATAGATTAAAATCACATTCTTTTGTCTTAATCTATCTTTTCTTCAGTCTACATGTCTAATTTTTAGATCTTGAATTAGTCATCCATTCCCTATGTATCTTGTAGCTATTAACAAGTTCACTCTCCCACTAGAATGAATGTACCTTTTCCCTTTTCTTTGTATTCCCATGGCATAACATACATACCTTAACTCATAGTTTATTCATTTATCATTTTAATTGTTTCCAAATTATATGTCAGTACAATTAAAAATAATTTTCTGGCATTTTCTGATATATGTTCTTTCTTCTCTCCTTCTAACCCCTCCTCCACAATATTGTAGATAATATGATATAGGCTATACACATGTTATCATATAATGCATATTAACTTGTTCATCATTTGGTGAAAGAAAATACATATTTACATTAGAGAAAAATTAATGGAGGAAATAAAGTGAAAAACAGTTATGCTTCAATCTGCCTTATTATTACTCTTACTGTGTATAATGTTCTTATAGTTCTATTCACATCATTTTGCATCACTTCATATAAGTCTGTCCAGGAGCACATAGAGTTTAATGAATATTTGTTGACTGACTGACTAGACATCTGGTGCATCCACATTGCTCTCTTTAGGGAAGCCTCTTTTTTTTTTCCTTTTGCTCTTTTGTGCTTAGAATTTAATCATTGAAATGTTTCCTTCTCCTCTGTTGTGCAACTTTTCCCCCTTGAGTTCTTTAAAAACAAAACTTCCCAAATCTAAGGTACATGTCACAGTATGCTCTCTTTTATTCTTCTGTATCATAAATTCTAAGATTGCATGGATACTACCTCCGAAGTTTTGCACCATTTCTGCTTTTGCAACCAACATCTAATCCAAAAAATATTTTCCCTCATTGCTTCTCCTACACTTAAAAAAAAAAGAACTCACTGCTAATTTCAGTATTCAATATGTTTAAGGCAGAATGTATATAGTCATCTTTCCTCATCTTTACCTCAGATTCTGATTTCTGTGTTCTTAAAGGCATCTAGATCACTTGAAGATAACTTCTGATTGCTCTCCAAGCAAGAAAGTTTAATTTGCAACTGTCATATAGTATTATTTTTCTCTGATTAATCTAGTCATAGTGATTTATCAAGAAAGCCCTAAAGTCTTATATACTTTTTAGACTTTAAAAATTTTCTATTTAATATTTCTTCCATTTATAAAGTGTATATAATAGGCTCCATTCTATCATCACCATCAAGAAATCTTGCTTTTCTTAGAAAAAGTACCTTTAATTTTTTAAAAAGATAATTGTTACTTCATCCATACTCCATAAAATTGTTAAGACATTTGAATTTTGTCATCTTGCAAAAGAAGAATTATAATGAGCATCTTGGGAAATTTCCAAAGAGTTTTAAAATAAAACTATTCCAGAAATTATGCTATCATTTGAATATTCTCCTTCCAGTATTAGTTTTCTTTTACACATAGCTTAAGTCAAGTATTATCATCAATATCAAGTATCAAGCTTAAGACAACTAAAACTATGTAAACATTAAACAAATGAAGAATAAATTTGGGAGGTTTTTTGGATGATAGTAATAAAAGGTAGTTTTTTAAAATAATTTAGAACTTTTGTAAAAAATTTTTGGGTAATTTTAAAATATAGCCTTTTAGAATATTATATGTAAAGAATAGACTGGGTAAATTAATCCTATTTGTTTTAATGGCAGGAACAGACAAATATTCTGCTTTTATTTTTTTAATGGCATAAATCATCTTAAAATTAAGCTTCACAGTCTATTAAGGAATGAAATGAAAATAATAGTTCTCTAGAGAAAACTAGTTTGTACTTGTCATAAGAAATCACACCTATTAGTTGGTATAACAATTATTTGTTTTATTGATTTATCACTGTGGTTTTATTGCTATGATTAAGGCTATGTTTTTTGTGCAGTTCTTTGAAGAACTTATGGGGAAGTTAAGATTTTTAAAACAAAATAAATATATGAGAAACTTATGACATTAGCCCAATTTCATATTCTACTTGGCTTTCTCTAATACTTTTTATAAAACTCATGGGCATCAACAGTTGGGTTCAGGTTTTGGAAATTTTTCTTTCTAATAATTGAAAAGATTCCATTTCTGCCCCTGTATGTAGACTTGTTGGACATTGAATCTCCACATTTAGAGGATCTTACAATTAGAATACCAGTAGCTATATTAACATGTATCCATGGTTTGAGATTTTGGTGATTTTTAGCATCCCTTATTCCCTTTTAGGTTTCTGCTTCCATCTCTGGAGAGGTAGAAGGGGGCCCTCGAGGTCTAAGGGCCATTTTGTATTTTCCTAATTTTGTGGGCTGTCACAGCTAAAGAATGTCATCACCTACTAAGCAACATAGTGATAGGAGATTGTCTATACTTTCCTAAGCTCAATTTGAAAAGCAGGCACAATTTTGTTGTTGTTTCTGTGCCCTAGAACTTAAAACCTTTCTGACAGGGTAGAAATTGCTAATGCTTACCTCCCACTGACTTTGGCTTTTAGAGTTTAGGGATTTGTCCTCACCATATTGGGGACATGAGTAGGAGTTTGTGGAGGAAAAAGAATGACCCCCATTCAAACTTGGCCTCAGACACATAATAGCTATGTGATTCTGGACAAGTTACTTAATCTGGTTTTCCTTATTTATTTCATCTGTAAAATGAACCAGAGAAAGAAATAGTAAACCAGTCAGGATCTTTGCCAAAAAAAAAACTAGGATTTGAACCTATACCCTATGACTCCAAACCCAGTGCTTTTAAATATTAATTAAAACAGTTCAAATAAATCCTATTTAAGTGAAGTATTGATATGAAAATTTAGAAATGGAAAAATGGAAATGACTATAAACTCTCAATTATATAGAAATAATTGAAACATGGAGGGTAAACTAGCTTAAAAACCACCTCAGTTTACAAATAGTTTTCCTTCTACTTGAGAAAGAGATTACAAAAATTAAGGACAATAGTGGTTTATAACATTAACTCATTTGCAAAACCCAATGGAAATTATGTGTAATATAAACTTATAAAACAGGAAGAAGTAATAGAAATATACTTTTAAAAAATCTTTGGATGATCCAATTAATCTATATCATTCTAACAACATTTATGAAGCTGGAAGGAAACATAATAAACAGAAAAAATATAAAAGAATTTTCAACATTTCTTTAGTATTCTATTTTTTTTTGTATTGATAATAGTATAGTCAGGATAGTGAGGTAGCACAGTGGACAGAGTGATAGGACCTAAGTCAAGAAGAGTCATCTTCTTGAGTTCTAATCTGGCCTGAGATATTTACTAGCTATGTGACCCTGAGCAAGTCCCTGTACCCTATTTGCCTCAGTTTTCTTATCTGTAAAATAAGCTAAAGAAGGAAATGGCAAACAACTCTATTATCTTTGCCAAGAAAATTCCAAATGGGGTACAAAGAGTTAGACACTACTAACACAGCAGAACAAGAATTTGTGTAGTTATTACATTTGTATTCTAATATCACAGTTCCTGAAATGTCAAAGGAGGAAATGGAAATGTCAGTAAAGAAAACAGACACAAGAAACAGTTATTCCAGATTAAGTATGAACAGAGGAGGCCTGTGGATCATGTAATACAATATTGATGACATTATAAGATTTATTAAGGTAGCCAAAATAAAAGAAGATATAAAAAAACTGAAAAAATATAATAAGCTAAAACTACTAATGGAAAAAGTATAGTGAAGATACTGTAACTACTTAGACCTATTTAATAATTTCTAAAAGATTTTAAGAGAAGTTTATGTTTCAGTAAGTATAGCATATATTACATAAATGGATAGTACTTTCAATTCACCCAAACTTCATCCTAAATAATATCTATATCTATCAATGTTCATACCAATATCTATATCCAGAAATATACATATGTGCATACGTGTGTGTGTGTGTACTGTTAAACTGGTAAAAATACAGAACTATTAAATAATCAGAAAAACCACTCTTTAATTGAGGAGAGAGTGTTTGGCATAATTCCTCTCAGGCCTCCACACAGAGCTGAGAGCCACCAACCCACACAGAGCCCAGAGACTCTGGATACTCTGACCTTCAACCCCTGAGCTTTGCCAATCATGCTAGATTGACAAGTCCAAAGCCCCATAGAATTTGGGCAATATATATATACCCTTTTAGGCGAACTGGGGACTGAGGTTGGGAGAGTATAGTCTCTGGCTTTACAATGACTACAAAGAAAATGAAGAGCCCTAGTCTAGATTATCTGTGAGAGGCTGATGCTTTACAATGGACACAAAGGGGAAAGTTGCAGCCAAGGGCTGGGCTACCTTGGTCAAGAATGTTGGCCTAAGAGGAGAAACCATTGGGACAAAAAGAGATACTTAACACCTGATGGGATTTGCTAGCTTCACCTAAACTACTTTAAGGTCTGTTGTTAATCTGAACTTGTGAAGTTGGGCTTTTACCTCAGGGGGAAACTCACATGACAAGGTCTGGGGTCTTCACCTTCAAGCTAGCTAAACTGGGGAGGTTATCAGATCTCACAAGGCTATAAGTTTGAGGGGTTCTAGATTCCACATTGATAATACATATATACATACCTACTTATATACATATATATTCTCATATTTTCATCACTATGGCATTATGTCATTATTGAAATATGAGTAAGAAAATATGAGTAAGAACCTTAGCACTTTTTTTTTTTAATATATTTTATTTGATCATTTCCAAGCATTATTCGTTAAAGACATAGATCATTTTCTTTTCCTCCCCCCCACCCCCCATAGCCGACGCGTAAGTCCACTGGGCATTAGATGTTTTCTTGATTTGAACCCATTGCTTTGTTGATAGTATTTGCATTAGAGTGTTCATTTAAAGTCTGTCCTCTGTCATGTCCCCTCAACCTCTGTATTCAGGCAGTTGCTTTTTCTCGGTGTTTCCACTCCCATAGTTTATCCTTTGCTTATGAATGGTGTTTTTTTTCTCCTGGATCCCTGAAAGTTGTTCAGGGACATTACACCGCCCCTAATGGAGAAGTCCATTACGTTCGATTATACCACAGTGTATTAGTCTCTGTGTACAATGTTCTCCTGGTTCTGCTCCTCTGGCTCTGCATCACTTCCTGGAGGTTGTTCCAGTCTCCATGGAACTTCTCCACTTTATTATTCCTTTGAGCACAATAGTATTCCATCACCAACATATACCACAGTTTGTTCAGCCATTCCCCAATTGAAGGGCATCCCCTCGTTTTCCAGTTTTGGGCCACCACAAAGAGCGCAGCTATGAATATTTTTGTACAAGTCTTTGTGTCCATTATCTCTTTGGGGTACAGACCCAGCAGTGCTATGGCTGGGTCAAAGGGTAGATATTCTTTTGTCGCCCTTTGGGCATAGTTCCAAATTGCCCTCCAGAATGGTTGGATCAGTTCACAACTCCACCAGCAATGAATTAATGTCCCTACTTTGCCACATCCCCTCCAGCATTCATTACTTTCCTTTGCTGTTATGTTAGCCAATCTGCTAGGTGTGAGGTGATACCTCAGAGTTGTTTTGATTTGCATCTCTCTGATTATAAGAGATGTAGAACACTTCTTCATGTGCTTGTTAATAGTTTTGATTTCTTTATCTGAGAACTGCCTATCCATTTCCCTTGCCCATTTATCAATTGGAGAATGGCTTGATTTTTTGTACAATTGATTTAGCTCATTATAAATATGAGTAATTAAACCTTTGTCAGAGGTTTCTATGAAGATTTTTTCCCAATTTGTTGTTTCCCTTCTGATTTTAGTTATATTGGTTTTGTTTGTACAAAAGCTTTTTAGTTTGATGTAGTCAAAATTATTTATTTTACATTTTGTGATTCTTTCTATATCTTGCTTGGTTTTAAAGCCTTTCCCCTCCCAAAGGTCTGACATGTATACTATTCTGTGTTTACCCAATTTACTTATGGTTTCCTTCTTTATGTTTAAGTCACTCACCCATTTTGAATTTATCTTGGTGTAGGGTGTGAGGTGTTGATCTATTCCTAGTCTCTCCCACACTGTCTTCCAATTTTCCCAGCAGTTTTTATCGAATAGTGGATTTTTGTCCCAAAAGCTGGGATCTTTGGGTTTATCGTATACTGTCTTGCTGAGGTCGTTTTCCCCCAGTCTATTCCACTGATCTTCCTTTCTGTTTCTTAGCCAGTACCAAATTGTTTTGATGACTGCTGCTTTGTAATATAGCTTGAGGTCTGGGACTGCAAGGCCCCCATCATATGTGTTTTTTTTCATTATTTCCCTGGATATCCTTGATCTTTTGTTCTTCCAAATGAACTTTGTTATGGTTTTTTCTAAATCAGTGAAGAAGTATTTTGGTAGTTCAATGGGTATGGCACTAAATAGATAAATAAGTTTGGGTAGGATGGTCATTTTTATTATATTGG
Organism: Monodelphis domestica; assembly: GCF_027887165.1. Taxonomy (NCBI): domain Eukaryota; kingdom Metazoa; phylum Chordata; class Mammalia; order Didelphimorphia; family Didelphidae; genus Monodelphis; species Monodelphis domestica. Next base: position 158,895,361 of record NC_077230.1, read on the forward strand.
CTCGTCCTATCCATGAGCAGTTAATGTTTTTCCAATTGTTCAAGTCTAGTTTTAGTTGTGTGGCGAGTGTTTTGTAGTTGTGTTCATATAGTTCCTGTGTTTGTCTTGGGAGATAGATTCCTAGGTATTTTATTTTGTCTAAGGTGATTTTGAATGGGATTTCTCTTTCTAGTTTTTGCTGTTGAGCTGTGTTGGAGATATATAGAAAAGCTGATGATTTATGTGGGTTTATTTTGTATCCTGCAACTTTGCTAAAGTTGTTGATTATTTCAATTAGCTTTTTGGTTGAATCTCTAGGATTCTTTAAGTAGACCATCATGTCATCCGCAAAGAGTTATAACTTGGTCTCCTCCTTGCCTATTCTGATGCCTTCAATTTCTTTATCTTCTCTAATTGCTACTGCTAGTGTTTCTAGTACAATGTCAAATAGTAGAGGTGATAATGGGCATCCTTGTTTCACTCCTGATCTTATTGGGAATGCATCTAGTTTATCCCCATTGCAGATGATATTAGCTGTTGGTTTTAGATATATACTGTTTATTATTTTTAGGAATGACCCTTCTATTCCTATGCTTTCTAGTGTTTTTAATAGGAATGGATGTTGTATTTTATCAAAGGCTTTTTCTGCATCTATTGAGATAATCATGTGGTTCTTGCTAGTTTGCTTGTTGATGTGGTTAATTATGTGGATGGTTTTCCTAATGTTGAACCAGCCCTGCATCCCTGGTATGAATCCTACTTGATCATGGTGAATGATCCTTCTGATCACTTGCTGGAGTCTTTTTGCTAGTATCCTATTTAAAATTTTTGCATCTATATTCATTAGGGAGATTGGTCTATAGTTTTCTTTCTCTGTTTTTGACCTGCCTGGTTTTGGAATCAGTACCATGTTTGTGTCGTAAAAGGAGTTTGGTAGAACTCCCTCTTTGCTTATTATGTCAAATAGTTTGTATAGTATTGGGGTTAACTGTTCTCTGAATGTTTGATAGAATTCACAGGTGAATCCATCAGGCCCTGGGGATTTTTTCTTAGGAAGTTCTTTGATGGCTTGATGGATTTCAATTTCTGATATGGGATTATTTAAGAATTCTATTTCCTCTTCTGTTAGTCTAGGCAGTTTGTATTTTTGTATATATTCATCCATTTCTCCTAAATTGGTGTATTTATTGCCATATAATTGGGCAAAGTAATTTCTAATGATTGCCTTAATTTCCTCCTCATTGGAGGTGCTGTCCCCCTTTTCATCTTTAATGCTGTGAATTTGCTTTTCTTCCTTCCTTTTTTTAATTAGATTGACCAGTACTTTGTCTATTTTGTTTGTTTTTTCAAAGTACCAGCTTCTTGTCTTATTTATTAAATCAATAGTTCTATCACTTTCGATTTTATTAATTTCTCCCTTAATTTTTAGGATTTCTAATTTGGTTTTCTGCTGGGGGTTTTTAATTTGATCGCTTTTGAGTTTTTTCAATTGCATTTCCAATTGATTGATCTCTGCTCTCCCTTGTTTGTTAATATGAGCTTTCAGGGATATGAATTTGCCTCTGATTACCGCTTTGGCTGCATCCCAAAAGGTTTGAAAGGATGTTTCGCCATTGTCATTTTCCTTGATGAAATTATTAATTGTTTCTATGATTTCTTCTTTAGCTAAACGGTTTTGGAGTATCATATTGTTTAATTTCCAATTGGTTTTAGATTTGGTTTTCCATGTACCATTACTAATCATTATTTTTATTGCCTTGTGATCTGAGAAGGCTGCATTCATTATTTCTGCTTTTTTGCATTTGTGTGCTATGTTTCTGTGACCTAATGTATGGTCAATTTTTGTGAATGTGCCATGTGGTGCTGAGAAGAAGGTGTATTCCTTTTTATCCCTATTTATTTTTCTCCATATGTCTATTAATTCTAATTTTTCTAAGATTTCATTCACTTCTTTTACCTCTTTCTTATTTATTTTTTGATTTGATTTATCTAAATTTGATAATGGTTGGTTTAAGTCTCCCACTAGTATGGTTTTATTGTCTATTTCTTCCTTCAATTCTCCTAGTTTCTCCATTAGAAATTTGGGTGCTATATTATTTGGTGCATACATGTTGATTAATGATATTTCCTCATTGTCTAGAGTCCCTTTTAACAAAATATAATTACCTTCCCTATCCCTTTTGATCAGGTCTATTTTTGCATTGGCTTTATCAGATATCATGATTACCACTCCTGCCTTCTTTCTATCAGTTGAGGCCCAGAAGGTCTTACTCCATCCTTTAATTCTGACCTTGTGGGTGTCAACCCGCCTCATGTGTGTTTCTTGAAGACAACATATGGTAGGGTTTTGGATTCTAATCCATTCAGCTATTCGTCTACGTTTTATGGGTGAGTTCATCCCATTCACATTCAAAGTTATGATTGTCATTTGTGGACTCCCTGGCATTTTGATTGCCTTCCCTAATTCTAACCTTTTCTTCTTCGGCTCTACCTTTTAGTCCAGTGATTTACTTTGAATCAGTCCCCCTTGTCCCCTCCCTTGATGTTTCCCTTTTTAGTCCCTCCCTTTTTGTTCCCTCCCCCTCCCCCCTCTCTTTCCCTCCCTTTTTGTTCTCCCTCTCCCCCTCCCCCCTTGGTTTTCCCTTCTCCTTACCCTTGTTGGGTAAGATAGAATTCAAAATCCCAATGGATCTGGATGTTTTTCCCTCTCAGAGTTGATTTCCCTGAGATTGAGGTTTAAGTAACCCCCCCCCCCTCTTCCTCTCCTTCTTATAGGAGTTTTCTTCCCCTCCCCTTCCCCTGTGAATCTTTGTGTGAGAACCATTATCCTATTTGGTCTTTCTTTACCCCCTATTTATACATTACATTTTCCCCATATATTAGTATACATAGGTTGATATAAATGTAGTCCTTATAGAAGAGAGTTTGAGTAAAAGAAGATAACATTTTTCCCCTTTCCTTAATATTTACCTTTTCAGGTATTCCTTGCTCTTTGATTTTCGGTATCAAACTTTCCACAGAGCTCTGGTCTTTTCTTTGCAAAAAGTTGGAAGTCTTCTATTTTGTTGAATGCCCATACTCTCCCTTGGAAGTATATAGTCAGTTTTGCTGGGTAGCTGATTCTTGGTTGGAGACCCAGCTCTCTTGCCTTTCTGAAGATCATGTTCCATGCCTTACGATCATTCAGCGTAGAACTTGCAAGGTCTTGTGTGACCCTGATTGGCATTCCTTTATATCTAAATTGTCTTTTTCTGGCTTCCTGTAGGATTTTTTCTTTTGTTTGATAGCTTTGGAATTTGGCAATTACATTCCTGGGAGTTGTCTTTTGGGGGTTTAGTGTAGAAGGTGTTCTGTGAGCTCTGTCAGTGGATGTATTGCCCCCTTGTTCTAGAATCTCTGGGCAATTTTCTTTGATTATATCTTGTATCACCATGTCCAGTTTGGTGTTTATTTCTGGCTTTTCTGGGAGTCCAATTATTCTTAAATTTTCTCTTCTCCCCCTGTTTTCCAGATCTATCACCTTGTCGGTGAGATATTTTATGTTCTCTTCTAATTTCTTGGTGTTTTGGCTTTGCTTTATTAGTTCTTGCTTTAAAGCCTGGTTTTCTTTTACAGTTTGGTCAAACTGGTTTTGTAGATGCGTGAATTTCTTTTGCATCATTTCCCACTTTTCCTCCCAGAGGGCTTCCATCTTTTTGGTCCTTTCTGATTCAAATTCTTCATGTGTTTGTGGAGAGTTTCTATTTCCTTTGGAAGATTTTGGAGAATTTTCTTGTATATCTTCTTCTATCTGCTCTGTATTTTGTATTTTGGCTCCATAGAATGTGTCCAGAGTCGCCCCTTTCTTCTTATTTTTCTTGGTATTTTGGGGCTTCTGTGCTTCTGTAGAGTTTGTCATCTCTGAACGTGGAGGATTGGCTTTTCTTGTCTTTGTCTGGTGATCAGAGGCTTTAGTCCTGGGCAGATGTTGGTTCTATGAGCGTTCCCTGGGTTAAACTGAATATGCCTCACTGGAACTGGAATGGAAGGGTCGGACCACGAGGCCACACTCTCCCCCTGGCTCGATTTCCGGAAGTTGCCTTCAGAATCCCTGGCCGTGAGGCTGTTTCGTCGGCCTGCAGGGGGGATGGGCTGCCGCTTCCCCAAGCTCCGAGAGCACAGACTTTCACTGAGACTTGGATAGCAGGATCCAGCCCGTGAGGCTGTCTTGCCCGCCCTGAGGGTTGCTGTTGTTTTGACCAGCTCTCTGCAGCGGAGGCCCCAGGCAGTAACTTTCACCCGGACTGGGACTTGGGTAGAAGACCCTGAGGGTTGTTGTTCCTCAGACCCTGCTCTCTGAGCCCGGCGCGGCTGCCGCTTCCGGGAGCCTTGGACTCTGCGCTCCTACCCCTGAGGTCCGAGGGATCTCGGGTTCTGGCTTTTAAGGGGAGCCGTACCTTTTGAACCGGGTCCAGGTCCAGGAGGAGGGTTCCCAGGGTCTGTGCTGTTGATCGTTTTGAATTTCGGCGCCTTAGGAGCTTCTAGTTTGAGATTGGTCGGGAAGGGTTTTCCGGAGATCTGAACTTCAGCTTTCTCTAAGCCGCCATCTTAACCGGAAGTCCTCCGAACCTTAGCACTTTTAATGATAAAATTTTATCTACTTAAAAAAATACTCTGGACTATTTTACATACTAAAAGTCTAAGAAAATAAAAATTATTCAAGGCAGATTTTTCACAAATTATATAATCTAGCAGAACATATCTTTACAATCTCACAGTTGACTAAAAGGTATAGCTAATAAAATATATCACTTTATTTATCATTTTTTTGACTTTAATAAAAACATAATTCAACAGGAAAAACACATTTTCAAAAGCTCTCCTTCAGTTATGTGTTTCTTATTCATACAAAGATTATATAAAATGGCATGAGAAATACAACAAAGTTAACTTACTTTGATCCTACTAGTATGAATATCAATCAGTTAATTCAATAGGATGTGCCTATTTGCCAGATGTTTTCCACTGTCATAGGGATGTCCAGTACAGTATCCAAATCACAGAAGAATTCCCTAAAGATCATGAAATCTTACAGATATTCCTATTTGTGGATGACATTGCATTGATTGTATCAATCTCTGGATACTTGCCAAGTCTCCTAAATGAGATTAACAATTATTCACAAGAGTTTGGCTTAACAAGTGAACATAGGAAGTCTGCTGTCTAGACTATAATTACAGTTGAATGAGCAGCTCATTGACATGTTCCATGAGTACCTATATTTTGGACAGACAGAGCAGATGGATATTGAACTAGGCCCAAAATTAACATTTTCAAAATTATGTAATACTTTCAATGAACATTAGCTTTGTCCTAAAGCTCTTTCTTTTAAATATCAAGATTCTTTTTTGATGCTCTATTACATGGTTACAAACAAGGGTAAGCCATAATCTTGGGGTGGAAAAAGAACAAGATATAGCCACTTCAAAGAAAGGACAGATATTTATAATAGTAAGGTGATGTGGTTAGCATGCTAGACTAGTTAGTGATCAGAAAGATCTGTGTACCCATCCTGCTTCTGACACTTAATGGCTATTTGATAATGGACAAGTCATTTAACTTTTCTGAGCTTCAATTTTCTCATTTTTAAAAATGTGTTTCATAACAGCTTAAAATCTTAGACTCAAATAGTTTAAATAAAACATTTTGTTTTTTCTGAAGCACCTTGTGAATGCAGGGGGTGGTTGTTATTGTCATTTAGGCTCCAACATTTTACCAGTGATGAACTTGTGATATCTTTTCTACCACAAAGAGACAAATGAGCACAAAAGTGTTTAGTTAGTCCTATAGTGAGAGTGAAAAATAATAAATGGACTTCTTGAATTATACATTGCTACCAGTGTAATGGCAATAATCTGAGGAATATCTTCAGCATGCTTGTTAGACATCCTGTGGATGACTTAGCTGTGCACAGGGAAGAAAATGTTGCTTGGGCTAAGAGAGACAGATGGATAAACTGTGAATCAGTATCATTAGAGAGAATAGCGGCATGAATGAGATCATAATCCATGAGAACACAGAAATATAAATTGGGAGGGTCTTTCAGTCTAGGGCCATTTATTAAATTAAAATTAAATCTATTTATTTCACCAAAACTTTTATCTGAGAGAGTCAAATAATCACCCATAATATCCTTTTTTCAACTATTGTAAAACAGAGATATAAGTGAATGACTTCTTGGTCTCTACCTAAAGAAAAGGGGTAGTACTCCACCCATTTTACTGCTGTCCAAGAAGAGGGAAAATGTAAAGTGCCAAACTCATAGATTGTTGGTGGAGTTATGAATTCATCTAACTATTCTAGAGAACAAAATCATTTGGAATTACAAGAGAAAACTAATTTATATACACTTTGCAAGGACATCGAGTTATACACTTCACAAATTTATGAACCTAACCTATGGGAAAATAGTGTAAAATACATGTTGAAAAATATATTCTCTGTTTAGGGACCTGAGAAAATTAGAGACCTACCAAAATGCAGGACTAGTATGTCAACTGATAGAAAGTGAAAGAAGCAGAACCAGGAGAACATTATACACAGAAACTGAAATATTCTGGAATGATCAAATATGATAGACTTTGTTACTAACAGCAATATAATGACCTAGGACAATTCTGAGAGACTTATGAAAAAGAATGCTATCCACCACTAGAGAAAGAACTGTTGGAATAGAAATGCAGAGGAAAACTGATGATTTATCAGTTAAAATAAAATATAAAATAAAGCATTAAAACTGTAGGGCTAGAAGTAAAATATATTAAATACATCTCTTTGGTATATCATTTTATTCCTTCCTAATATTAAAGAACAAGAGCCCATTGCTTGCAAAATACTTTCAGTCCTAATGGTTTATTATCACTGACAAGTTTTATTCAAGAGTTCATTTTCTTTTTTTCCTTAGTGGGAATTCTACCTAGCTTTATTTCAGTATGATCTCAGTTCACTGATGCCTATTTAGATAGAATCTCCATGCCTAAGTTTTTTCCTAAGGGAAATTTTGACTTTTTGGGAAACTATTTCAACTTTTTTCAAATGGATATAGTATCATTTAGAAACTGGGACCCTGTTCACTACTACATAGGAATGTTAGAGATCTCAAATTTTGATAGTCAATCTGCCTATTCTTTGAAAGGAGCAAAGATCAAACTTCTGGTTTCACCACATTAGAAGATATCCTAGTGACCTGAAAGTGTTTAATGCAACTTGTTCCAGCACTTAGGTTGATTTCAGACTGTCAGATGCTGAAAGATACAGATGTGAGTAAGAATGACTGATTTACCATCTAGCACAGTCATATGGATGAGCCATAGAGAATTGAAATGACAAAACTTTCAGTAATATCTTTGGTTATGCTGCACTTGCATACATATAGCCTCAGGGAATAGTTTACTCGGTGTGAGAATGCTGCCAAATATTTCATGTAGGAGATGATTTATTTTTCATTTAGTATCTGAATACAGTAACAACATGAAAATTCATAATATTTTTGAATCTCCAGTGAATATTCAATAAAGGACCTCTTAAAGAGGAACACAGTTCTGTGTGTCTTAAAAATAAAAATTTCCCCAAACTCATTCTTAAATTCCGATAATTTGAGTCTCTGTGACTCTGACACTATAGATAGTTGGCACACAGTGCAGAACCATACAAACCCAGGGATGAGAGTATATACCAAAAAAAAAAAAAAACAAAAAAACAGGGAGGATTAATGTTATGAAACACTTCAGGAAAGTAAAAAAAAGGATGAAGGCTGAGAAATGGCCATTGGATTAAATATAATGAAATGATTGGTAAGGTCTAAGGGAATGTTTTTTATCTTCTTATATTTCACTTCATTCTCTATCACTCATTCTATCCCTAGACAACTTGATGCATATAAATGGAAGCCAGACTGCAAGGGCATAAGAGGTGAATGATAGATGAAAAGGTCTTCCCATTAGATTGTGAACTCTTTGAAGGAATGACCTCCTCCTCCTCTTCCTCTTTCTCCTCCTCATAATAACACTAATTTATCCAAGAGTAGAAATAAAACAGAAAATTCTCTATTAGATTCTTAGTTATTTTAAGAGAGATTTTCTTTGAAATCGTCTTAGAATTTATTAGAGATTTGCATTGTTGGGAATGAAATATTTGCTAAATTGAGTTATGGGCCCACTTTCCTAATATATAGACTCCAATCATGTTTGTAGGTGGCTGAGAGACTGAGACTAACATACTATTTTCCCCATTGTCCTTCTTGAAAGAAAAAATCATTATGAAACACCTAAATATTTTATATTGTTAAACATTATATTTTGCTAAAAAAAAGTATTTATCCCATGGCCCTGCAACATCAAGTCAAGGCTTTTCTTAATTAGGTTCAGTATTGGAAATGTCCTCTTTCCCCACCTTCTTAAATCCCCTTTCTCTTTTTTCATTGCCTCATTCTTTCCCAGATTTGCCTCTGTGAAATTACCCAATATATATCCAAAGTAGCTCAAATCTAGGTCTACACAGATGAGGGTACAAGAGTACCTATTTCATTTATTGACTCTCGAGCAATCATTGCATATAATAGGTACAGGACAGCTCTTATTTTATCCCAGAGAAATGTAATATGTAAATGACTTATCCTTGTTATCGTTCAGTCCTTTGATTTGTGTCTGATTCTTTGTGGCCCCATTTAGGGTTTTCTTACAATTTTCTTCTCCAGCTCAATTAACAGGTGAAAAATTGAGGCAGATAGGATTAAGTGAGTGCCCAGGGTTACACAGCTAGTATTTGAAACTTCCTTCCAACAAGCCTGGTAGTCTATTCACTTTGCTACCTAGCTGCCACACTTGTTTACACATGTATTAAAGGTGGCATCATGATGAAGTGAATTCATAGTCAGCTTCAAAGGCAGGAAGACATCGATTCAGGTCCTTCCTACAGATACATACATATTGACTTTGTGACTTTGAGTGCTCTAGTCAACACTGAGATGCTGAGATGGGGTTAACCCATCTTGGGAGAGGGAATTTACTCACTGTGTAGTTTCTTTATACTAATATAATCCCAGATCTTCTCTTCATCCCTATTTATTTTTCCTTCCTTTCTAATTTACATCTGTTCCTTGGAATTGCATATTTTCCTGAGAGCACTAGAAAAGAGGCAATGTTGTATAGTGAGAAATATGCTTCATTTGAAGTTAAAACAGCTGAATTCAAAACTCTACCTCTTTTTCTATGAGTGACCTTGGAAAAATCACTCTTTGGGCATTAGGTTCGTCATCTGTAAAATAAGGGTAGTGGACCAGTTGAACTTACAGTTCACTTCCAGCTCTAAATTTATGATTCAAAGAGTTCAATTTAACTTCAGGCACCCTTCTAGTAAATAATTTTTAACTTTTCAGTTGCTTGTATTTTTCTTCTAAAGAAGGCAGAGGCGAGGCTGTTAGAACTAATTTAAGTGGATATTAATGGTTTATTTTTCTATCTTTATTAAAGATAAATACCTAAGAGAAAGACATTTTGTTTTTATCCTTCTTGATATTACATTATGTTCTATACACATACAAAGGTATGGATGATATAAGATCAATAATCATAATTAGAGTGGAATCACAAAATCTTAACATTTTTAAAATTGATAATTCATATATTCTAAACTACATGGATTCAAAAGATTTAAAAATATAGAGATCTGAGCAGGGAAATTTGTAAAACAGGATAAGGTGTATGTGTATATATATGTAATATATATATCATATATATAAAATCTTTGATGTCCTTCCTCCTAATAGAATTATACTGAAGATGCCTTCATTAAGTCTAAAGAGACTGTTTTATGTGTTCTCAAGTGAACAATTCAGTTATTTCATTCATCTTTGCATAATCCACAGAACATTAAATATATAGAAGGAATAGTAGGATAACAATTTATCCTAGGACTGTTGATATGAACACTATTGAAAAACAAGTAAAGAATAATATTAAAACTCACAATTTCTAAACTTTATGAAATGAAAAGCAGTCAAAATATAAAGACTTAGAGGAAAAGCTAAAAGACATATAGGAATAAAATATTGTCAGCATTGTTATCATGTCTTTTACTGGAGTTTTACTAATGATACTTTCAGTGACTTTATAAAAAATAATATGACATATAATACTCTTAAATTCAGTGGAAGGGAAATAAAAACCGATTAGTTTATCCCCTTGTGCAGTAGTCTGCAGAACTTTAAACTTAAGAGAACAATGGATAATTTCAAACTGAACTTCACCAAAAAGAGAACAGGAATGAGATGAGAATAATAATAGTAATAATAAAAATAGGTGACACTTAGTACTTTAAATATTTTAATAGATTATTATAGAATGAGAGTCTAATAACACATATATGTATACATGTTACTTAAATGTATATACTTTTGGTATATACTCAAACATGTATGTGTGTAAATCTATATTTTATGTATCTATATATGGCATATTTATATATGTATGTATATGAATATATATGTGTATACATATACAAATATATACATACTTCTCAAATCCCTATCACTGTCCTTTTCTAAAAAAAATTGGCTACTACTTAATTTTCCCTTAAAATAACAGAAGACTTCATTTTCTCAAGAACAATTTTTTAAAAAATTTTCTTAATTCAGTCTTGTCTAAGTTGAATTTGCATATGATGGCCCCCTTAGCAACCACAGCTAGTTTTTCAAATAGCTTTCAAATCCCAGCTGTTTAGCCACTGTTCTAGTTATAAATATAATAACATAAAATGGAATTTAAGCAGATAACACAATACTTTAATGCAGAATTTAAAGTTTCATCACAGTGCACAATACTGCAGAAAATAATCCCATGGATAAAATCACATCATGTTAAATGTACTATTTTTTGTTTTTCTGAAACATATCATAGGTTTAGAAGAGATGTGAGAATCTATTCCATTTTTTGCATAGTTTTGAATGTTGTTTTTTCTTAGGTTAAATATGAACCTAGTAGCCTCTAATATATAATCTTTTATGTGATGCCTTAGTAATAATTAGTTGTTTGATTGATTTGAGGCCATTTGTAAACACTTGCTATATTGGTTTAATAAAACTGTTAACCCTAAAATTAGGTGAGACAGTTCATTTTTTAATAGCCTGTATTCCAGTTCCAGCTTGCAAGAAAATAACTTTTTAGTACAGGTTGTTCCAGATTTTAGCACTGATGCATAAATATCTTGTTCTTTACTCAAGTTTCATTGCAGAAAACATCTGTGAATTAGTTTTTCCCACATTTATTGTGTTTGGCATGTTATCATATATCAATGACCAATTAGTAACCTAATGTGAGTTCTATAAATATTAATGCTAGGCAACTACCAGGAAAATGTTAGATTAAATTCCACTAATAACTTCAATGATTTTATATTCAAAAGATGACACTTGGGCAATACTTCTTTTATTCTCAAAATAATAATTTAACAATGTAGTTAGTGAAAGATTATGGGAAGTTATTTAATGCCCTTAAATAATATTGACTATAACTAAAAAAAATCATTCATAGGATTACAGATTTTAAGCTTGGAAGGACCTTAGAGGCCAAAGTCCAACCTCCTTATTTTACAGATGAGGAAAATGAGACAAAGATTTTAAGTGACTGCATGATTTTGCAATAGCTGAGTCAAGTTTGAACCCAGACTTTCCTGCCTCCAAGTTATCTACTCTAATAATTACACCATTCTTCCTCTCTATGTTTTACAGAGGCACATGAAATAATACATATATATATGGTAATGGTTTTCTATTGTAAATAGTTTTTCACATGCTTCATACGTAAATTCAAGATAATTTTTGATGATCAAATGTTTCAAAATCACATATGTATAAAACTTGAATGGGAATCATTATGTTTTAAGAAAAATAAGCTGCCCTTGTAAGAAACCAATGCAAAATGAGAGGAATATTGAACAGACATAGGTGAACTGGGTTTTAGATCCACCTCTGCTCAAAAACAGTTGTGATTTGAGCAAATTATACCTCATTTCTGGGGCACCAATTACTTTGTTGATTCATTCAGGGGAGTCCTTAGATGTTCATCTTCAACTAGATCAAAGCATATCAAATAGCCACATGGCAGTCTGATGAAACCTTCATCAAAATAACATTTATAAATGTATAAAAGAAAATGTGCAGAATTATATATAACCCAATCATATTAAAACATAGTTATTGAAAATTTTTAAACAAACAAGATCATCAAGCCCAGCTTATAAATCTTTTGGTTAAAGGAATTTTAAAGAGTCTTTGATACTAGTGTTCTAGAAACTTAAAGAGTACCATTTTTTAGATCAGAAATAGTTACAGATTTATGTAATCTGAATTAGAATAGACCTTAGAAGCAATGTGTTCTAAAAATCTGAGTTACAACATTCCCAATGGTGACTTTCACTTGAAAATCTCAATTGAGAAAGAAATCCACTGTGTTCTAAGGCAGCCCAATGTACTTATGTACCATTCTAATTTTAAGAAATATATTTTTCCTTGCTTTTAGTCTAAATTTACCCTCCTGGCCACTTCAACCTCTGGCTCTTCTTTCTCCCCTTTGAGGACAAGCAATGTAATTCTATTATCTTTTTCAGGTTACAACTCTCTATCAACTGTTCTTGAGAAGAAGTGACATTTTCACTTCAAACTCAAGGTCAGGATGGTAGGATTTATAGCTAAAGATCTTAGAGATTGTATTTAATAATTCACTCAGATTATAGGTGAGATAACTACCTTGTCCTCCCTAAAGTTACTATTCAGGCTATTTTTTTTTTATCATCCATAACCAATCTTTAGGCAGCATGGCTTCTAGACCCTTCACCATTTTGATCTTTCTTCTTAGAAATGGTATATTAAATGTTTAAAAAAAATATTCTCTTTAAAAAAACTATATTTGTTTATATTGTAACACTTTTATTTTAAACCTATTTTATTAATATTTACCCTATCAGTTTCTTAAATATTGACAATCAACAAAATAATAAATTAAGCCCTGATTTTTAGTGTTTTCCAAAATCTTAGATGTGCTGAAAATTTAATAATTGATTCCCATAACTGAGATGCTACTAGCTGATTCTAGCATACTGCTGTTCCTTTATTTGCCCTCTAGTACAGGGGTCCCCAAAGTACCGCCTGCAGGCCACATGTGGCCCCCTGAGGTCATTTATCTGGCCCCCACCACACTTCCAGAAGGGGCACCTCTATCATTGGTGGTCAGTGAGGGGAGCACTGTATATTGCAGTGTCTCTCAGGTACAGTACTACTTCTGGTGACATAATCCTTTGGGTGGCACCTTGTTTTGAGAACCAGACACCCAACAAAGGATTATGTGGCTGCAGAATGGAAGACATCAGCATGGTGAGCAGAGATCTGGAGGAGGGGATTCCACACTTTGTATACTGCTGCCTGGTATAGTGGTGGTGGTGATGGGCTTGTGCAAGGTGTGACAGGCCCATTACTTTCCCACTGCAGTCTCCACTGTCCCAGACAGCAGTATACAGATTTGTTCATAGTTTGTTTGTTTTTTTAATAGTCCAGCCCTCTAATAGTCTGAGGGATGGTGAACTGGCCCCCTGTGTAAAATGTTTGGGGACCCCTGCTCTAGTAGGTCAATGGACTTCCTGAAATATGATACACTTAACTGAACAGAGTACTACATGATCTAACTAGATATCACTTTCTGTGTTCCAAACCTTTTTTATTTTCTATTAATGTAATCAGATTTCACCTTAGTTTATTTGGTAGTCACATCAGATTTAGAAAATTACAAAATCTTAGATTTGTAATATAATTGAGATGCCATGCAGACCAAACCATATTTGAATAAATATCTCTTTTAAAACTATTCAGCAATTGGTCATCTAATTAGAAGAAACTCATTTTTCTTTTTTTTTTAAATCATATTTATTACAGAGGAAAGAATAGAAAGGAGAAAAAAAGGCAAATTGATCAATACATTGAAAAAAATCTGCAAAAATATTCAAATGTACTACACCATTTGCCCTCCCACCTCTGCAAAGGAGTAGTGTTGGCACCTCTTATGTTTCTTCTTTGGGTCTATACTTTGCTTGTTCATATGAAAGTGGCAGTGGTGTCTTGAAAAATTTCTCCTCTAGGAAGAGAATTGAGTTGATGATAGCACCAGAAGTTCCTCCAGCTGATGTGCAGGCAGATATTCTTAACAAGCCACTTGCAAAAATTGTCAAATACTTACTTAGTCTTCGAATTGGTCATGGAGAAGTTTGCTATTGGAAAGTAGAACCTCATGTACCTTGCAATAGGCAGGAATCAGCATATTGAGTGATTGGAGCTGAAATGGAGGAGAAAGCTGTAAAAACCAGTTCTTATAATTTGTACAAAGTCTGAGGATACATCCTTGGACTTCATGGTGTTCATGTTGCTCCTGAGTGCCTAATGGATGATGGCATGACTTGCCATATAATCAAACCAACTAGGATTTTAAGTAAGTCAGGATAACAAAGTAAAGAAGTTTGTTTAAGTAGTCACAACATGTGGGGCCAGGTTTTGATAATGATGGTATTGAATGTATCACCACAGGGGATTTCAGTTTGTGATAATTTTCATAAACCAAAACCAGTGCCCAGGACTCTTTCATTTCTTGTATGAGATTTTCCATTGAAATGATGTGGATATGGGCTCTTCTAGTACAAATTCCTAGTGATGTGTCAGGTCCTGAGGCAATTATTTCTATTTTACCACTTCTACCTTTGCTATGCTTCTGGGAGGTTTCTCAGTTCCCAAAACAGCTCCAGCTGGGCTTAGGTTCTTAAGCAGAAATCTCTTGAAACTCAATAATTCTTGAGGCAGATCATTCTACTTTTGAATAGTTCTAACCCTTATGAGAATTTTGACTTACCCTGAGGTGAGTAAATCTCTCTTTTCCACCCATTGTTCCTAGTTCTCTCCTCTAAGAACATATTGGATAAATCTGATTTCTTTCCACAGGAAAATCTTTAAAATATTTAAAGACAGACATATTTTAAACCCAAAACTTTGATTCTCCAGACTAACCATCCCTATTTTAAAAAATTGATTATTGTAGAACAATGATGGTGAACCTTTAGGGACCCCAGACAGGAAGTGCCAAAACTTTAATCCTTATGCCACATTGTGAACCCCCTGCCTTACCCCAAAAATGAGAGGAAGGAAGTGCTCCCATAAGGCTGCTAGGCAGAGGGGCAGGGCATGTGAGATATGCTCTCAGGCATGCATGAAGAGGAGGAAGGGAGCAACCTCTACAGGATGCTCTGCTATGCATGCCATAGGTTCACTAACACAGTTACAAAGCATGTCGTCCTGGTCCTTTTTCACTCTGGTTACAATCTTCTAGACATGAAAGAGTTTAGCAGTATCCTTTCTCACATATGGTGTTCAGAACTAAATGCAATACTCCAGATGTTATCTGATAAGGTAGTCTATAGCAGAACTTCCACTTCTGTAGTCTTAATATGTATGCCTCTCCTAATATAGTCTAAGATTAAATCATATTTGAACATCCATTTCCCTGTTGACTCAATGAGTTTTGAGGCCATGTAAAAACCTAGCCCTTTAGTTACATTGTACCCATCTTTGACTGGTTATTTTAAACCCCGATTTTAAATTTACCTTTATTAAATTTCATCTTTTTAGATTTTGGCAGTATTTTAGTATGTTGAAATCTTTTTTTGATTCATACTCTTTTAGCCATTGTATCTCTTTTCCAACTTTTCACCATCTATTGATCTTAACACATCAGACTTTCTTTTTTCAATGTTCAAAGAAAATTTTTTGTAATTGTTATATTTTTGCAAATGATCTATATGACTATATGTATAAAATAAAATGTGTAGAATTGTATAGGAACTCAATTATTTTGAAACAACTATGAAATGTTAAAAATGTGTTTAAAATTAATGCTGTAAATATTACTAAGAATAGAATCTTCTGGTATGGAAAAATGATTTTGGTAGCATTCTGATGTTGTGACTGAGCTGAATCATTTTCATACTAGGCAATTTTCACTTAAGCTTTATTTTCTTGCAACTTGCAAGTTGATACCTCTCTGGGCACTTATCACCTTCTGATACCTGATCTTAAATAAATTTAAGAATGATAGCTATATTCAGCATCTTCCCCAAACTAGCTTGCTCACACCCTTTTGAATAGATGAGCACCTTTATATTATGACAGCTTCTTGGTAAGTTTAGTAAGAGTACTGTCACTGCAAAGTTGGAAGTTGGTAATGATTCAGACTAGGTCACTTTTCATAGATAAATTCCTCTTGTTGACTCTTGGATAATTCCTGCAGTAGCTATAGTACTTTTAAAAATCAGGATACATGATATTCTGTTGTTGTGTTCTGATGTACATTCAAATTCTACTGCACTTAAGCTTTATTTAAAATATTTTTTTTCAGACCAACTTCATTCACTTGGACTATTCTCTTCATGAGGCTATATTCTGTTAGATTTAAAAGAGTAGGAGTCATAAACTGTAATAATTAAAATAGTTGAGGTCTTAAACTGTAGTGATTAAAATAGTGGAAGACTTAAATTATGATAGATATAAGAGTGGGTGAGTAAATTGTGACCGCAGAAAATATGTTTTAACTACAGTGTCTTGTTTCAAATCAAATATAAGGTGGTCGCCAGGGAAATATTCCCAATTATGAATATACCCAAGTCAACTGGGTTTTATAGAGATTTTAATTAATAATACAATGAGGAATTAAAAAGAGAGACAGAGAGAGAGAGAGAGAGAGAGAGAGAGAGAGAGAGAGAGAGAGAGAGAGAGAGAGAGAGAGAGAGAGAGAGAGAGAAAATAAATGAGAAAAGAATAGGCCGGCCCAGGCAGCCCTAGCCAACCCAGGCCTAAGCCCTAAAAGAAAGGATCAGTCAGTCCTTAATCACTCACCATAAGATCTGTTCAAGCAAGGATTCTAGTGACATCAGGCCAGCATCTTTTCAGCTGCTTTAATCAGCTCAATCCTCCATCTGAATGTTTCAGAATGAGTCCCTTGAGCTCCTATCTGAGCTCCTAATTAAAGGGTAATTTCTCCTATGTCACCTCCCCTAAGTCCTTACATCTACCAATCACAGTAGATGTTTTTTTTTTAAATATATTTTATTTGATCATTTCCAAGCATTATTCATTAAAGACATAGATCATTTTCTTTTCCTCCCCCCCACCCCCCATAGCCGACGCGTAAATCCACTGGGCATTACATGTTTTCTTGATTTGAACCCATTGCTTTGTTGATAATATTTGCATTAGAGTGTTCATTTAGAGTCTCTCCTCTGTCATGTCCCCTCAACCGCTGTATTCAGGCAGTTGCTTTTCCTCGGTGTTTCCACTCCCATAGTTTATCCTTTGCTTATGAATAGTGTTTTTTTCTCCTAGATCCCTACACATTGTTCAGGGACATTACACCGCCATTAATGGAGACGTCCATTATGTTCGATTATACCAGAGTGTATTAGTCTCTGAGTACAATGTTCTCCTGGTTCTGCTCCCCTCGCTCTGCATCACTTCCTGGAGGTTGTTCCAGTCTCCATGGAACTCCTCCACTTTATTATTCCTTTTAGCACAATAGTATTCCATCACCAACATGTACCACAATTTGCTCAGCCATTCCCCAATTGATGGGCATCCCCTCGTTTTCCAGTTTTTGGCCATCACAAAGAGCGCAGCAATGAATATTTTTGTACAAGTCTTTTTGTCTATTATCTCTTTGGGGTACAGACCCAGCAGTGCTATAGCTGGATCAAAGGGTAGATATTCTTTTGTCGCCCTTTGGGCATAGTTCCAAATTGCCCTCCAGAATGGTTGAATCAGTTCACAACTCCACCAGCAATGAATTAATGTCCCTACTTTGCCACATCCCCTCCAGCATTCATTACTTTCCTTTGCTGTTATGTTAGCCAATCTGCTAGGTGTGAGGTGATACCTCAGAGTTGTTTTGATTTGCATATCTCTGATTATAAGAGATTTAGAACACTTCTTCATGTGCTTATTAATAGTTTTGATTTCTTTACCTGATAACTGCCTATCCATGTCCCTTGCCCATTTATCAATTGGAGAATGGCTTGATTTTTTGTACAATTGATTTTTATAAACTTGAGTAATTAAACCTTTGTCAGAGGTTTCTATGAAGATTTTTTCCCAATTTGTTGTTTCCCTTCTGATTTTAGTTATATTGGTTTTGTTTGTACAAAAGCTTTTTAGTTTGATGTAGTCAAAATTATTTATTTTACATTTTGTGATTCTTTCTATGTCTTGCTTGGTTTTAAAGCCTTTCCCCTCCCAAAGGTCTGACATGTACAGTAGATGTTTTTCAAAGGACAGACCATTCTTAGTCCACACCTAAGAAGGTGTGGATTTTTGAGTAATTCACACCAGGAAAGCTCTGAGTAAGTTTCTCCATCTCTTTGTCCCATGTAAATTTGCCTGACCTTTATAGGTACTTAGCACCCTTTGTATTAATTATAAAAATAGTCATGGCTTAAGTATGGGTGCAAGTATTTTTCATTGTTCAGCAAGGAGTTTTCTCCCCTAAAGCAGTCTTAAGTATGGGTGGAGTAGAGATCTTCCCATTTCTGATCTAAGTAGAGTTCTCACTTTCCAAATGGGGAATGGTCCCAGTAGGGAATTGATCCAATGAAAAATTCCCCAATGGGGAATTTTTTTAACATTCACAAGTCTCAGAAATTTCAAGAGTCACAATCCCCCCTGATGATCATTGGGAGACTAGTCTCCCCATTGATCATTTGTATTTTTCTGAGACACTTAGAATGCTTTGCATTCAGTAAGTACACAATGAATGTTGGAGTCTAATTGTATTCATATGTAAATGACATAGATAATATACATTATTAATAGCTCAAACTGGAACACCTATCCATGACCTACTTTTGCATCCCTTTGCCAGAAGCATGTTTACTAGTCACTTTTTTATTCATGTTAGCTCCCTTCTTGAGATGAAAGGTAAATTCTGTATCTCAGTCTTAATGTCATGATGATAGGACTTTTAGAACAGGTATTTTTTAACTTTTTGATATTGTAGACCCTGTAAATATTATGGTGAAATTATGAGTTCCTTCTAAAATGATGGTTCAATAAATAAAATACATAGGACTGCAACAGAAACAAATTATATATTTGTAGATTAAAATAGAAATGTATTTTTTTGATTCAAGTCCAGGAACCCATTTAGAACTTGTAGACCTCAGGTAAAAAAAAACCCTTATCTAATTCAGCTCCCTATAGGTTATAGGCAGGAAAACCATGACTGAGAGAGGTATTATGATTTGTCCAAGATTACATGAAAGTAACATGAAGTAATGGGTTGTGTAATAGACAGGGGATACAGGAAGATCCGTGTTCAAATCATATTTTGAGAGATAACAAAGAAAGTCACTACAAAGCAACTACCCTGTGCAAAAGGTTCCTGAGTTATAACCTGAGCAAAATGGACATTGTGGACATTAAGGTCTAAATCTGTACTTTTGTGAGCTCAAATAGCACAGCCAAGATTCAAATTTAGGTAATTTGAGTTCAAATCCAAAGGTATTTGATAATGTGTTCAGCAACTGAACTTAAAAAATGTCTTCCTAAACCTCTCTTTGTTTCTTTAATCACATTGCCTTCCTCTCAATCATGTAAGCTAAAATATTTATATCAGTTTTATCTCCATCTCCTTCATCTCTCATATACCATCAATGGCCTGATAATTCTCTTTCGTTAACATTTCTACCATCCTTGTCTTTCTTATTGTTCCCATAGTTGCTACCCTAGTTTAAGTTTTCATTATACCTATCATCATCATCATTTTATACATTTATTATTAATATACACTCAAAAATTATACCCCTGCCTCCACTTTTTTCCTACCATAACCTTTTCAGACATATTACTGACAAAGTAATCTGCTTAATGTACTGTTCTGATTGTGTCACTCTTCTCAAAAATCTTTAATGAACTTTCTCTAATAAATAGAGAATTTATCTTAGAATGGGATTAAAGAAGTCCATAACCTGACTTCAAATTTCCTTTAAAACACGTCTTCTTAAAATGAAAACTGTGAACATAAAAAAAGCTTTATTTCCTTGTAATCCAATGAATTTTATTTTATTCATTTGAGAATATTATTCTGAGTGTGTCAAAATCCATTCCACATAAACTTAGATACTTGCTTTAGTCTTACACATCTATTCCTCCTTTTAAAATATTCTTTAATATGCCAGATTTGACTGCTTAACATTCTCCAAATTTATCCAGTTCTTTTTTTGTTTCTCAGCATTTGCTTCAGCACTTTCTGATGCCAGGAATGACTTACTAAAATTAAATTAATTAAAAATAAAACAGGAATTCACTTGTTAAAATATTCCTCTTACATCAAAGTACAGCTTCAATGTCACTTCCTCCTCAAAAAGTGTTCCTAATAATGTCGTCTACTTCCTTACTCCCAATTAGACGAGATCTGTCTTTTATACTTCTCTTCCACACATATTAGATTCCATTTTTTATTTTGGAATTTGTGGCTATTTCCTATTTACACTCTTTGATTGTAAATTATTTTTAGGACAGTGACTGTGATTTCTCTATCTCCATATATCCAGTTCTCAACAGTGTGTTGTATGCATGATAAACCTGTTGTACATGTCTGCCAAATGAAGATTCCAGCCATTCCTGGCCTTAATCTTTGTTGTTGTTGTTGTTAGTTCCAAATGACTATGTGTGAAGCATATCTATTTTCTTTCTCTTTTTTTTCTTTTTGGTAAGGTTTATTTTTTATATTTTCAATTTTATTTAATTAGATGATTTAGAATAATTTTCCATGGTTACAAGACTCATGTTCCTTCACTCCCCTTTCCCCCTCCCATATCTGATGAACAATTCCACTGGGTTTAACATGTGCCATCGATCAAGACCCATTTTCTTATTATTAGTATTTGCACCAGGGTGATCTTTTATAGTCCACTTTCCCAGTCATAGCCCCACTGATCCATGTGATCAAGTGGTTGTTTTTCTTCTTGTGTTTCTTTTCCCACAGTTCTTCCTCTGGATGTGGATAGTGTTCTTTCTCATATGTACCCTCAAATAGTTCTGGATCATTGCATTGCTACTAGTAGAGAAGTTCATTACATTTTAATTTACCACAGTGCATCAGTCTCTGTGTACAATATTCTCCTGGTTCTGCTCCTTTCACTCTGCATCAATTCCTGGAGATCATTTCAGTTCACATGGAATTCCTCCAGTTTATTATGCCTTTGAGAACAATAGTATTCCAGCACCAACAGATACCACAATTTTTTCAGCTATTCCCAATTGGAGGGCATCCCCTCATTTTCCAATTTTTTGCCACCACAAACTGTGAGGCTATGAATATTCTTGTATAAGTGTTTTTCCTTATTGTCTCTTTGGGGTATAAGCCTAGCAGTGCTATGTCTGGCTCAAATGGCAGACACCCTTTTAGTACCCTTTGGGCATAGTTCCAAATTGCCTTCGAGAATGGTTGGATAAGTTCACAACTCCACCAGCAATGCATTAATGTCCCAAATTTGCTAAATCAACTGTAACATTCATTACTAACCTTGGCTGTCATGTTGGCCAATCTGCTAGGTTTGAGGTTATACCTCAGAGTTGTTTTGATTTGCATTTCTCTGATTATAAGAGATTTAGAACATTTTTTTCATGTTGTTATTAATAGTTTGGATTTCTTTATCAAAAAATTGCCTCTTCATGTCCCTTGCCCATTTATCAACTGGGGAATGGCTTGATTTTGTATAATTGATTTTGTTCCTCATGAATTTGAGTGATTATATCTTTGTCAGAGGTTTCTGTTATGAAAATTGTTTCCCAATTTGTTGCTTCCCTTCTAATTTTGACTGCATTGGTTCTGTTTGTACAAAAATTTTAATTTAATGTAATCAAAATTATCTATTTTGCATTTTTTAATTTTTTCTAACTCTTGCTTGGTCTTAAGATCTTTCCTTTCCCAAACATCTGACAAGTATACTACTCTATGTTCACCTAATTTACTTATTGTTTCCTTCTTCATGTTCAAGTCATTCACCCATTCTGAGTTTATCTTGGTGTAGGGTGTGAGATGTTGATCTAAAACTATTCTCTCCCATACTGTTTTCTAATTTTCCCAGCAGTTTTTATAAAATAGTGGATTTGGTTCCAAAAGCTGGAATCTTTGGACTTGTCATAGACTGGCTTGCTGAGGTCACTTACCACAAATCTATTCCATTGATCCTCCTTTCTGTCCCTTAGCCAGTGCTATATTGTTTTGATGACCACTGCTTTATAGTATAGTTTGAGATCTGGGACTGCAAGTCTTCTTTCCTTTGCATTTTTTTCATGATTTCCCTGGATATCCTTTCTAATTTTTTTATTTGCATGCCCAATTCATTGACCTCTGCCCTCTCTAACATTAATATATGAACTCAAGCATATGAATTTCACTCAGTACTGCTTTGAATGTATCCCAAAGATTTTGAAATAATGTTTCATCATTGTTATTTTCTTCAATGAAAATGTTTTATTTCTATGATTTGTTCTTTAACTAACTGATTTTGGAGAATCTTATTGTATAATTTCCAATTAATTTTTGATTCAGCTCTCCATGTCCCCTTATTAATTATTATTTTTATTTCATTGTGGTCTGAAAAGGTTGAATTTATTATTTCTGTCTTTTGTACTTGTTTGCAGTGTTTTTATGTACATATCTACAACTCTAGTTTTTTTTTTTAAGATTTCATTCATTTCTCTTACTTCTTTCTCATTTATTTTTTGGTTTGATTAATCTAGATCTGATAGAGGAAGCTTGGGTCTCCCACTAGTATAGTTTTTCTATCTATTTTATCCTTGAGCTTCACTAGTTTCTCCTTTAAAAATCTGGATGCTATGCCATTTGGGGCATATGTGTTGAGTACTGATATTTCCTCATTGTCTATACTGCCTTTTATTAGGATGCAATTACCTTCCCTATCTCTAATTTTAACTAATTCTATTTTTACTTTGGCTTTGTCAGATAACATGATTGAGACCACTGCCTTCTTTTTTATCAGTTGATGTCCAATAGATTTTGTGCCATCCTCTTACTTTTACCCTATGCATATCTACCTTCATCATGTGTGTTTCTTGTAGACAGCATATGGTAGAATTTTGGTTTCTGATCCACTCTGCTATTTGCTTCTGCTTTATAGGTGAGTTCATCCCATTCACATTCAAAGTTATGATTACTACCTGTGTGTTTCACAACATTTTCATTTTCTCTCCTTGCTGTGATCTTTCCTCTTTTTTATTTCCTTCTACACCAGTATTCTGTTTTTAATCAGTCCCCCTAATCCTCACTCTTATTTTACTTTCCTTTCCCCCCCTCCCTTCTTATTCCCCTCTTAATTTTCTTTTGGGGTCTTTTTAAGTTACCCCAGAAACTCTCCCCCCTTGAATTACTTCCCTCTCCACCCAATTTCTTCCCCTCCCTTTTTATTCCCCTTTTGTTTTTTAAAAGTCTATTAAATTCTCTTCTCCCTCTTTCCATTCCCACCCTTTTTCAACTCTCCATCCACTCCCCTCCTTAGTTTTCCCATCTCAGTTTCCCTATAGTATATGACAGAGTTCAATACCCCAATGGATCTAGATGTTCTTTCCTCTTAGAATTTATTCCAATGAGAATAAGGTTTGAGCATTAACCTTTTAGTACTCTCTTCCCCTCCTTATATTTGTATTCTTCCTCTCCCTCTTTCATGTGCCTTTTTGTGTAGTATAGGTTATCCTAATTTTATTATTCCTTCAAGTTTCTCTTGATGCCATTCCTACCCCCTTCTTTCTTTTTCTTTTTTATATATGATTTTAAAGCACTTAGTATCCTAATCTCTACCTATGGATAATTCTTCTAACTACTATAATAGTTAATACAATTTTTGACAGTTACAACTAACATTTTTCCATTTAGGAATATAAGCGATTTAGTGTCATTTGAGGTCCTTAGGAAACAAAAAAAAATAAGACCCTTCTCTTTCTTATTAACTTTTCATGTTTTTTCTTTGTTTTTGGATTTCAATGTCAAATTTTCTGTTTAGTTCTGGTCTTTTCTTTACAAATATTTGGAAGTCTTCTATTTTATTGAATGCCCACACTTTTCCTTGGAAGTATATTGCCAATTTTGATGGGTAGGAGACCCTTGGTTGTAGAACCAATTCTCTTGCCCTCCTGAATATTGTATTCCAAGTCTTGTGGTCTTTTAGCATGGAGGCTGCCAAATCCTGTGCAATACTGATTGGTACTCTTGGATATCTGAATTGTTTCTTTCTGGTTTCTTGTAATGTTTTCTCTTTAGCTTGGAAGTTCTTGAATATGGCAATTACATTCCTGGGGGTTGTCTTTTGAGGATTGAGTGTGATGGATGATCTATAGACTCTTTCAATGTCTATATTGCCTTCTTGTTGCAGAACCTTAGGATAGTTTTCTTGGATAATTTCTTGAAGTATGGTTTCAAGGGTTCTGATTTTTTCCAGGTTTTCAGGTAGCCCTATGGTTCTCAAATTGTCTTTCTGACTCCTATTTTCAAGGTCAACCACCCTCTCAGGGAAATATTTTGTGTTGCTTTCTAATCTGCCATTTTTTGGCTTTGCTTTATTAATTCTTGCTATCTTGTGAGATCATTGGCATCTACTTGAGCAATTCTAGTTTTTAAGGACTGGTTTTCATCTAAGAACTTTTGATTTCCCTTTTTGGTTTGATCTATCCTGCTTTTTATGGATTTTAGCAGGTCATTACTGGTTTTCAATTTGCTTATTATTTTATTTGATTTCTGGGCTTCAGTTTCCAAGTGGGAGATCTTGTCTTTTAAACTGTTATTTTCTTTTTGGACTATTTCTCACTTTTCTTGCCACATCTCTCCCATTTTTCTGACCATCTTGGATTTAAAGTCTTCAAGAACTTGTGACCAATTTACATTTTTTCCTGAAGGTTTGGGTGTGTTTAATTGTTGGCCATCTTCTGCTGTCTTTTCTTTAATCTGTGTTTTTTCTGCATAAAAATTACCAAGGGTGCAGATTTTATTCTTGTTTTTTTTTTTTCTGGTATTTGTGGATTTTAGTTCCTGGGAATTGGTGGCCATTTCCTTGTTCCTTCCTGGTCATATGTCTAAGTGAGGAATGTGGATGATGTTTTTATTGAGCTCTGGAGAGGTTTTTGCCCTGAGGATATTTTTCCCTAGTCCTCAGCATTGTCCAGTTGCTCTTAGTGGCAGGTACAGCCCCTAAGAACTTAAAGATTGCCTTGCAGAAGTCTCAGTGTGGAGTGTAGGCAAGTCCTTGTATTGTGCACTGGAGAGGTTTTTTTCAAGAGGCTATTTTTCAGGTCTCTGTGGTGTTTTGCTTTTAGTCTCCTTTCTCTGTCCAAATTCTGCAACCCCTATCTTCACATTTCCTCTGCCACCTGGGGTCCCAAGTCTTGCTGTTTTTATGGGCAGATCTGGCCCCTGAGAACTTAGAGGTTGCCTGGAAGAGATCTGGGAGTAGGGGGTACGGAGGTCTCTGTATTGAGCACTGGAGAGGTTTTAGCACGAGGGCTTTTTATGAATCTCTGTGATGTTTTGCAAGCCACCCTTTCTCCCCACTTCCCCAAACAATCTATGATAACTTGTCAAAATATCAACCTATGGGCAAGCAAGTTTTCAAAAACCTTCTTTACTACTTTGAAAGATCACTGATTCTAGGATAGACATCTTCTCTCATTACAGTCAGAATCCTAATTTCCCAAATTTCTATAGTCAAAAAAAGAATCAACTAAGAGTCAAGTTTGTGTTGATGAGTCTCTTAAATTCTGCATGGTAGTCCTGAGATAACTGACTGTCACTGAGTAATAGACACAAAACATAGTCTGGCACTGTATGTATGCTGAAAGTTCTTCCAACTTCTTACAGTATGATACAACTTCAAAACCCCTTTCATAACCTTCAAATACCTACTCAAGACCTGAAGATGTATCAGAGTAAAAATGTAATAGAGGTTCCATAATCTCATTATTACAGTTTTCAAATGTCAAAATTATTTTAACATATCATAGTCCTAGTGGGCAATAAGTGAAGAATCATTCTGATAAAGGGTAGATAAGAAAAAAATGTTTTGTTTAGAGTCCAAAGTTTCAAAACTTTGGGAGGTAAATATTTTTTGGTTAAAAATATATAATAGATATCACATTGCTGTAACATGTATTCTTTCAAGTCTGAAAACATTTAATTGAATTGTAAATAAAGTGGTCACTGAGCAGGACTAATATAGGCCTATTTGAATGTCACAGAATATCTGCAAGGTTTCCTCCCTTCCATTTTTGGCTCACTTGAAGAACAGCAACTAAGCAAAGCTGCTGATTCTGTATTTGTGAGCAGCAGAGTGGTATAATAAGTGAAGTGAGTCTTTTTGGAAGAGGATATAGCATTGAGACAGCTGGCTGAGACTATTTCCTTATCAGAAATTGTGCTGCAAGTCTATGGAATGTGGGAAGAAGAGCTTAAAATGCATTTTTCTGAAAAAAAAAGTATATTATTCTTTCTGTTTCCATTCCATTTCTTTCCCCCTCAGCTTCTCACACATACACATAAGGCATTTTTCTTCCTGGGAGGATAAAAAGTTGGTTAAGTAGAGGAAAGACCAACTACTTTAATATATTTTGGAAGCTTAGTCTCAATCTCTACTATTTTGATGGCATTGCCATAAAATGTTATGCTTAGCTTTGCAGAAATACTTAGTATAACAGACTCATTAAGGTATATGTATGTTGAATAATTCTAAGGTTCCTTAGTTACAAAAATTTTATAAGTTGGAGCTTGGGCATTCTGATTTCCTTTCTTTCCCATTTAAAGAGAATGCAGTGCTTGAAGGTATTTTCATTTTTAATACAGCTAAATTCCTTAAATTTTATGCAGGTCTTATAGAGTCAAGCATCTCAGAGTCTCAGGACTAGTATTCTTTTTCTTGGGGGGGGCAATAAGGGGGCATTCAGGCAGAATATATTTTATTAATATAATTGAGAGTCTGCATCTTACAGGGTACAGTTATGAAACTTCCCAAGAAATTATAAAATAAGAGTTTACAGTATATTGTGGAAATTGGATAAATGCACATTTAAATGAATGATTACAGAGAAGATGGTAATATTAAAGAAAGTAGATAATCTCTTCTGTTGATCTTTAAGTGCTACAAGTTGCTGAATGGATGAGAGTGAACAGTGTCCAGAAATATGAATTTGGGAAGCATCTTTTGTTGACATTGGGAGAGTGAAAAATTGGGTATTACACCTCATTAAATTAACTATGTATGGTCATATTATTTAGGAGGATAGTATGATCAATTAAAAATCTAGTTCTAAGTAAATGGGTACCCCTCAAGTTATTGCTATTACAACTATCATCTATTATTTCTCTAAGTCATTATATTTCTAATCTGAAATTCACATTCTATAGTTTTGATCTTGATTCTGTTTTTCAGTTTTGCCCACAGGGCCTCTTAAAACAACCAAAAATACAACTATTTTAAAAAGTTTCATAATATAAGCAAATAAAATAGTTGATCTCAAATTCTCTGACTTGCTGACTCAGGAACAGATGGTGTGTCCCTTTCTTTTTTATTAAATGTCCTATTTAGAATGTTCATGACTTCATCCAACCCAATTAGTATTTCAACTGATGAGAGCTCACTGTAACTCTTAAGAGTCTTGTCTATCAAAATGTTTCTTGAGCTAATTATGTATGTTTATCTCCTGACACAATGGTAAAATAACTAAAGCTGCAGAACTGTTTTTCTTTGTTGTTAGGAGGCTATATTGAATAACTACACTGTAAATCCTAGGACTTGGGGATGATTTAGAAGTGACTATATAGTCTGGAACTCTGAAAATGTTGATTTTCCCTAGACCTAACCTTATATCCTAGAGTAATCCCAAGTCCTTTGGACTGGGAAAAATCCTAGGCTATCCCAGAATATAGGCCTAAAGCTCCAAAGTTTGAGTTAGATGCTTTTTGTTCTGATGTAATACCTTATCTTTACTGACTATTAGTGATCTTGCTTGCCTCCAGATAAATTAGACTTGTGTGCTTTGGTCCTAATATAATAATGGGAAAATTAATGAATAAGTCATCATGGAAAAGGACCTTTTGAATACTAAGGGTGGGTACACAGAGGAGTAGGCAGTGTTCTAGTTTTCTCATTTTTAAGTCAGTGGTAACATCTCAGGTAAAAACTAATGCTTTTGTCCAGTAAAAGTTAGAAAATGAGTCAGGACTGAGACTCTAATGAAGAAAAGACTGTTTTCCTATGTAGTACAGAATATTGTCATCTGAAAGAGGGGAAACATTGTGTAGGTTATAGCTATATTGAGCCTGCCCAAGAATTTTGGAGACACACCTAAATGGATTAGAAAGGTATATCCAATAATAACTGGACAAGAAGAAGGAGGAAGGATGGAGTGCCCTGATCAGTTCAGTGGGAAGATAATCTATATCCTAGTCAGTAAAACTATGTTTCCTTTATGACAGTCCCCTTAGTAGTAAAATTCTTGACAATTAGCAAATCTGAGTAAATGAAAATGCTAGTATTACAGATTGGTGTGAATTTCAAAACTACTCCACCCTGTTCATACCATCCTTTGGAGGATGGGATTTAGCTATTTTCTGATCAATGACAACGGAGATACTTGGAGCAACATAGTCAGGTCTTGGAAACTAAAATCTCCACCCTACTCAGGTAGAGATTAGGAAGAGCTGCAGCAAAAAGCTCAAGATTTAATTATTTGAGAATATGGCCCTCAACAGACATGTGCAAAAAAGGACAGACCTCTGGGCAGTCCTAGGTCTAGCTAGAGCCACCATTGGCACTTGTGAGGTACAGGAAATGAGGTAGGGAACAGCCTCTGGAATTCGCTCACTTCCTGTGGACTGAGGGAGAGGCAATTCCTGCGAGGAGCTTGAGAAGAGAGGAGGCCCACAGACAGCTTCTTTCAGATCGGTCACATGAGTCAAGGACTGATTCCCTTCTTTACCTTGGCCTTCCAGGCCTAAAAACTCCCTCTGACTCTATCAGAGTTAACCATTTTCCCTTTCCTCCTCTCTCCTTCTCTCTCTCTCCCTTTTCTTACTCCCTTTGTGATTAAACCACCATAAACTCCATTCTGACTTGAGAGTTTCATTTAGGGAATTACATAGCTGATTTCCCTGGCGACCATAAATTAATATTTTAACAACCTTTAAAGGTGATTTTCACCCCAACATTGGTGATAGGTTCTTCCTAGTAATCCTGCCATTCAAGAGTGTTGCAATGAAATTGATTCAAAATTTACTGGAAACTTTGTCTTTTCTTTTCTTAGGATCCAGCCCTATCTCCATGTGTAGGCCACTTTGGATACCATTTTTCCCTTGGTTATGGTATCTTTTGAGGAATGAGTATAGTGGGAGATCAGTGATTTCTTTTACATCAGGATTTTTTTTTTTGTTTTGAATTGTACTTTGTGTTTTTTTGTTAGGCTGGTTGTTTGTTTTGCTTTGTCTTAAGTGTAGTTGTTAACCATTACTAAATTCCTAATCCTCCAATGAGAAGAATTGGAGAAAATGGTACTCTGATGCTAATGATTAAGTTGGGCAGCTATCAGGGTATCTTTTACCTTCCTGATCACCTCTTTTTCTTCAGTAGAGAAAAGAGATATATTATTACTCTATCTTCTCCTCTGCCAACTTAGTTAAAGTCACTGGTATTGATGTAGTAACATGTTGCTTACATGTAATCCCACACTGAATACCATTCAGTCAGAAAGGCAAGGCTTCTGAAGACTAAGTGGTTGCTAGCAGATATATCAATTACAGAGATTCTTGCATTTGGAGTCCTCAGTTAAGGGAGAACTTATCTCTAAGAGGGAATTGTTCTTGAGATGAGAAAGTATTTTTTCCTCCTCAAAACTGTGTTGCTTTTATTTTATTTTATTGGGTGGATGATTATTATTATTTATTTTTATTTTTTTATTTTAAACATTTTTATTTGGTCAATTTCAAACATTATTCATTGAATACAAAAATCATTTTCTTTTCCTCCCTCCCCTCCCAACACCTCTCCCATAGCCAACATGTGAATCCACTAGGTATCACATGTGTCCTTGATCAGAACCCATTTCCATGTTTTTGGTATTTGTGCTAGGATGTTCATTTAGAGTCTACATCCCTAATCATATCCCCTCGGCCCCTGTAGTAAAGCAATTGCCTTTCTTCAGTGTTTTTGTTCCCAACATTTGTCCTCTGCTTGTGGATAGTGTTTTTTCTCATAGATCCCTGCAGGTGGTTTAGGGACATTGCATTGACACTAATGGGGAAGTCAATTACATTCAATTGTACCGCAGTGTATCAGTCAATGTGCCACATTGTATTAGTACAATGTTTTCCTGGTTCTGCTCCTTTCACTCTGAATCACTTCCTGGAGGTTGTTTCAGTCCCCATGAAATTCCTCCACTTTATTATTCCTTTGAGCACAATAGTATTCCATCACCAACATATACCACAATTTGTTCAGCCATTCCCAAATTGAAGGGCATACCCTCATTTTCCAGTTTTTTGCCACCACGGAGAGAGCAGCTATGAATATTTTTGTACATGTCTTTTTCCTTATTATATCATTGGGGTACAAACCCAGAAGTGCTAAGGCTGGGTCAAAAGGTAGGCAGTCTTTTATTGCCCTTTGGGCATAGTTACAAACTGCCCTCCAGAATGGTTGGATCAATTTACAACTCCACCGGCAATGAATTAATGTCTCAACTTTGCCACATCCCCTCCAGCATTCATTACTTTCCATAGCTGTCATGTTAGCCAATCTGCTAGGTGTGAGGTGGTACCTCAGAGTTGTTTTGATTTGCATCTCTCTGATTATCAGAGATTTAAACACTTTTTCATGTGCTGATTAGTAGCTTTGATTTCTTTAACTAAAAACTGCCTATTCATGTCCCTTGCCCAATTATCAATTGGAGAATGGCTTGATTTTTTTGTACAACTGATTTA
Organism: Monodelphis domestica; assembly: GCF_027887165.1. Lineage (NCBI taxonomy): Eukaryota > Metazoa > Chordata > Mammalia > Didelphimorphia > Didelphidae > Monodelphis > Monodelphis domestica. The sequence goes on from NC_077230.1 coordinate 158,926,434, forward strand.
GCTCTTTGTAAATTGGAGTAATTAAAACCTTTGCCAGAGGTTTTTGTTATGAAGATTCTTTCCCAATTTGTTGGTTCCTTCTGATTTTAATTACATTGGTATTGTTTGTACAAAAATTTTTAATTTGATGTAGTCAAAATTATTTATTTTACATTTTGTGGATTTTTCTAAGTCACTCTTGGTTTTAAAATCTTTCCCTTCCCAAAGATCTGACATGTATAATATTCTGTGTTCACATAATTTACTTACTCTTTCATTCTTTACGTTCAAGTCATTTACCCATTCTGAGTTTATCTTGGTGTAGGGTGTGAGGCGTTGATCCAAACCCAATCTCTCCCACACTGACTTTCAATTTTCCCAGCAGTTTTTATCAAATAGTGGACTTTTGTTCCAAAAGTTGGGGTCTTTGGGTTTGTCATAGACTGTCTTGCTGAGGTCACTTAACCCAAGTTTATTCCACAGAACTTCCTTTCTGTCTCTTAGCCAGTACCAAATTGTTTTGATGACCACTGCTTTATAATATAGTTTGAGATCTGAGAATGCAAGGCCACCTTCCTTTGTATTTTTTTTCATTATTTCCCTGGATATCCTTGATCTTCTGTTCTTCCAAATGAACTTTGTTATGTTTTTTTTCTAGTTCAGTAAAAAAGTTTTTTGGAAGTTCAATGGGTATGGCACTAAATAGATAGATAAGTTTGGGTAGGATGGTCAATTTTATTATATTAGCTTGTCCTACCCATGAGCAATTAACATTTTTCCAATTGCTCAAAGCTAGTTTTAATTGTGTGGAAAGTGTTTTGTAGTTGTGTTCATATAGTTCCTGTGTTTGTCTTGGCAGATAGATTCCTAAGTATTTTACATTGTTTAAGGTGATTTTGAATGGAATTTCTCTTTCTAATTCCTGCTGCTTAGATGTGTTGGAGATATACAGAAATGCTGATGACTTATGTGGGTTTATTTTGTATCCTGCAACTTTGCTAAAGTTGTTTATTTCCACTAGCTTTTTAGTTGATTCTACAGGGTTCATTAAGTAGACCATCATGTCACCCGCAAAGAGTGATAGCTTGGTCTCCTCATTGCCAATTTTAATAACCTCAATTTCTTTTTCTTCTCTAATCACTACTGCTAGTGTTTCTAGTACTATGTCATAGAGGTGATAGTGGGCATCCTTGTTTCACTCCTGATCTTATTGGGAATGCATCTAGTTTATCCCCATTGCAGATGATGTTGGCTGATGGTTTTAGATATATGCTGTTTATTATTTTTAGGAATGACCCTTCTATTCCTGTGCTTTCTAGTGTTTTTAATAAGAAAGGGTATTGTATTTTATCAAAAGCTTTTTCTGCATCTATTGAAATAATCATGTGATTTTTGTTGGTTTGCTTATTGATATGGTCAAATATGTGGATGGTTTTCCTAATATTGAATCAGCCTTGCATTCCTGATATAAATCCACCTGATCATAGTAAATAACCTTCGGATAACTTGCTGGAATCTTTTTTCTAGTATCCTGTTTAAGATTTTTGCATATATGTTCATTAAGGAGATTGATCTATAGTTTTCTTTCTCTGTTTTTGGCCTGCCTGGCTTTGAGATCAGTACCATATTTGTGTCATAAAATGAATTTGGTAGAACTCCCTCTTTGTTTATTATGTCAAATAGTTTGTAGAGTATTGGGATTAACTGTTCTTTGAATGTTTGATAGAATTCACTTGTGAATCCATCAGGCCCTGGGGATTTTTTCTTGGGGAGTTCTTTTATGGCCTGTTCAATTTCTTTTTCTAATATGGGATTGTTTAAGAATCCTATTTCTTCATTTTTAATCTAGGCAATTTATATTTTTGTAAATATTCATTCATATCACCTAGATTGGCATATCATTGCCATATAATTGGGCAAAATAGTTTTTAATGATTGTCTTAATTTCCTCTTCATTGGAGGTGAGTTTCCCTTTTCATCCATAATACTGTTAATTTGATTTTCTTCATTCCTCTTTTTTATTAGATTGACCAATATTTTGTCTATTTTGTTTTTTTTTCAAAATACCAGCTTCTAGCCTTATTTATTACTTGAATAGGTCTATCACTTTCAATTTTATTAATTTCTCCCTTAATTTTTAGGATTTCTAATTTGGTTATTTTCTGGGGGGTTTTAATTTATTTGCTTCCAAGTTTTTTTATTTGCATGCCCAATTCTTTGATCTCTGCCCTTCCTAATTTGTTAATATATGAACTCAAGGATATAAATTTTCACTTGAGTACTATTTTTGCTACATCCCATAGAGTTTGAAAGGATGTCTCATCATTGTCATTTTCTTCAATGAAATTATTAATTGTTTCTATGATTTGTTCTCTGAGTAGTTGATTTTGGAGAATCATATTATTTCATTTCCAATTAATTTTTGATTTAGCTCTCCATGTACCCATACTGATCATTATTTTTATTGCCTTATGATCTGAAAAGGTTGCATTTATAATTTCTGCTTTTCTGCAGTTGTATGCCATGTTTTTATGACCTAGTATATGGTCAATCTTTGTGAATGTGCCATGTGTTGCTGAAAAGAAGGTGTATTCCTTTTTGCCCATATTTATTTTTCTCCATATATCTACTAAATCTAATTCTTCTAAGATTTCATTCACCTCTTTTACCTCTTTTTTATTGATTTTTTTTGTTTGATTTATCTTAATTTGATAGTGGTAGGCTCAGGTCTTCCACTAGTATAGTTTTGCTATCTATTTCCTCCTTCAATTCTACTAGTTACTACATTAGAAATTTGGGTGCTTTACCATTTGGTACATACATGTTCTTTAGTGATATTTCCTCATTATCTCTACTCCCTTTATCAGGATGTATTTACCATCCCTATCACTTTTCATCAGGTCTATTTTTACTTTGGCTTTGTCAGATACCATGATTGCAACTCCTGCCTTCTTTCTGTCAGTTGAGGCCCAATAGGTCTTGCTCCAACCTTTAATTCTGACCTCATGAGTATCTACTCGCTTCATGTGTTTTTCTCGTAGACAGCATATGGTAGGATTCTGGATTCTGATCCACTCTCCTATTCGTCTATGTATTATGGTGAGTTCATCCCATTCGCATTTAAAGATATGATTGTAACTTTTGAATTCCCTAGCATTTTAATATCCTCTCCTGTTTTTGACCTTTTTTCTTTTGCTATATCCTTTTAAACCAGTGATTTACTTTTAGTCAATCCCCCTATTCCCCTCCCTTATATGCTTTCCTTTCTGACCCTTCCCTTGTTGTTCCCTTCTTGTTTTTTTTAGAGTCTGTTAAGTTCCCTCCTCCCTCTCCTTCCGTCCTTTTTTTTTCTGAGCTCCTTACCCCATACCCCTCTTAGTTTTCCCTTCTTCTTTACCCAGTAGGATAAGATGGACTTCAAGATCCCAATGGATTTAGATGCTCTTCCCTCTCAGAGTTGATTTCACTGAGAGTAATATTTGACTATTACATATTATCACTCTCTTCCCTTCCCTCTTATAAGAATATTCTTCCCCTCCCCTTCCCATGTGTATCTTTGTGTGTCAATGATTATTCTATTCATTTTATTACTTCAGGTATCTCTTAATAACATCATTGATTCCCCCTCACCCTTTTTTATATCATTTTATATACTTTAATGCCCCAATCTTTTCCTATGAATGATTATTCTATTTACTATAATAATGAAAATATTTTGAGTTACAAATAACATTTTCCCCATATGTATATATATGGGGAATACATATATGGGGTATACATATATATATATATATATATATATATATATATATATATATAATTTGATCTAATTGTAGCCCTTAAAGAAGAGAGTTTGAATCAAAAAAAGAAGAAAATTTTCTCCTTTTCCCTCTCTTTTAATTTACCTTTTCATGTTTCTCTTGATCTTTGTGTGTGGTTATCAAACTTTCCACTTAGTTCTGGTCTTTTCCTTACAAATACTTGGAAATCTTACATTTTTTTGAATGCCCATACTTTTGCCTGGACGCATATAGTCAGTTTTGATGGATAGGTGATTCTCGGTTGAAGACCCAGTTCTCTTGCCTTTCTGAATGTCGTGTTCCAGGCTTTGGGGTTTTTTAGTGTTGAAGTGGCCAGGTCTTGTGTGATCCTGATTGGTGGTATTTTGTATCTGAATTGTTTCTTTTTGGATTATTGTAGGATTTTCTTCTAAGCTTGAAAGCTCTGGAATTTGGCAATTACATTTCTGGAAGTTGGTTTTTGGGGGTTTAGTGTAGAGGGCATTCTGTGATCTCTTTCAATGTCTATTTTGCCCCCTTGTTCCAGAACTTCAGGGCAGTTTTCTTGGATGATCTCTTGTGGTATGGTGTCAAGGTTTCTGTTTATTTCTGGCTTTTCAGGTACAACAATGATTCTCAAATTGTCTCTTCTTCCTTTGTTTTCCTGATCTGTCTTCTTGTCAATGAGATATTTTATGCTTTCTTCTATTCTTGATGTTTTGCAAGATCATTGGTTTCCAGTTGCTCAATTCTGGTCCTTAAGGCCTTGTTTTCTGTTATAATCTTTTCATTTTCTGCTTTAACTTTTTTGTATTCAGTTATGATTTCTTCACTTTTTTGAACCATTTTCCACTTATATTTCCAGAAGGCTTCCATCTTTTTGATAAGCTCCATTTGATATTCTTCCAGGTCTTGTGGACAATTTTTTTTGTTTGTTTATTTTTGCCTTTGTTTGAGTTTTGTTCAGTATTTCCTCTGTAGCCTGGGTTTTCCTCCACAAAAATTCTCGAAGGTCACAGCATTCTTTTTAGGTTTTCTGGAAGGATTTTGTGGCTCCTGTGCGTGATTTGCCATTTTTTGGATTTTTTCCCTTCCCTCTTTAGTCAGAAATCTGAATTAACTGGGTAGGTTCTCTACATATGGAATTAAGGAGCAAGGATTTTGTCTGGGGCAGGCTCTCGATTCTCCACAGTCCTTTGCAGATCTTCTCAGTGCCACCCTCCCAGGGGCACTCAGCATCTGCACTCTCCTGCCCACCTGGGTTTCTGGTCTAGCTTCTTTCAGGGGTAAGTCCCTGCAGGGTCCTAGTCAGCTCTCAAGGACCCAGAAGTGCCCCCTGCTATCTCCAGAAACACTCCTCACTCCCTCCCTGGCTTTGGCGGGCTTACTGGGTCTGGGCACCTAAGATCTGCACCCTCTTGCACACTGGGGTTTTCCACCTTGCTCCCTTCAGGGGTGGATCCCCTGCTGTCCTAGTCAGATACTTAAGACCCATAGATGCCCCCTACTTACTCCAGAGGTGTCCCTTGCTCGCTTGTCTTGGTGTGTGCTGGCCCTGGCTCTGTAGGTGTGGGTGGGGGACGGTGGATCATCTCTTGTTTGGGTGGAAGCCCTTTCACCCTCTCATAGACTGGAAAAGCCCTCATACCATGCACCTTCTATGCTGTGCCCCACTTTACAGGTCTTCTGCTCCTCTGCAAATGATTCCTATGGTCCTTTGGGGTAGTCCTTGTCTGTGTCTGCTGGGAAGAGTAAGTAAGCAGGATTAGATTGCCGCCATGCTTACCAGGAAGTCCACTGTGTTGTTTTTAAATAGTTATATAACAGAAGTGCCACTCCATCCAGGAGAGAACTGAGATGTACTCCCCAGACAGACAGGGATACAGAGTCTCACTTGCTCAAAGGACGAAGCAGCTTTTAGGAATGAGACCTCCAGCAACAGAGAAGGGAGCCAGAGAAGAACTGACCCTGGGAACTCAGTTGTGCCACTATGTAAAACTTTAGGAAGAGAGAAAGGACACTGGGGCCTTCAAATCCTTTTTTGCATTTCCATTGTGCACTTAAGTTTATTTGTTCCCTTCCTTCAAAACTTGTATGCCCTTCTGAGACAGTTTTTCCCAAGTTTTTGTTGGAAGGGAGGGTGTTCTGAACTTCCTATTATACCATATTAGAAAATATCTTTGCTAAGAACCAGTTCTTTGAGAAATCACACCAATAGGGATTTATGAGTTATATTTTAGAAGTGGATATCTTCATAGTACCATTATAAAGGAATTTATCAGTTTTCCAGAGAACCAGTACATAAATATAAATAAAAATGTGATGAGTTATCCCAGAAGATATTTGTGTATTATGAGAGATATTTGCTAAAAGTAAAGTTGATAGACTAGGGTGAAACAGTAACTTATATTTGGGGATTTCAGCAACTATAAAGAAGTTATTAAATATGCAATTATGAAATAAGCAGGTGATATGAATGGCAGTGTGAAATTCACTAGTTATTTTTTCCTTTTCATTGTTAAAACAAAAATAAATAAAAAATTTAGCAATGTGACATACTAACAAGATTTCCAGATTTGTACTTACAGGTCTTCTATACAAAATCTAGCTTTGCCATATTCTTACTACCTATGTAGTCTTAGACAAATCTCCTAATCTCTGAACCATACTATACTCATCTATAAAATGAAAGAGTAGGATAAGTTCTCCAAAGATATTTTCCTCTATAAATATCCAGTCAAATGTTCCTAAAACTTTTTAGGAACTCCAAACCTTAATTTTTGCCACTATCAAACAATATCATATAATAATTGATATTTGGGCCTCTCTTAAAGTCATAGATAGTCAAAGCTGGAAAAAACCTTGGATGTCATCTGGCTGATTCAACCTTTCATTTCTTAAAGTAGAAAATTGAGAGTCAAAAATAGAAATGGATTAAGATAAGGAAGTCACTGTTATTGGGATAGGACAAGAATCTATTTCTCCTCATTCCCAGTCTAGTGCTTTTTTTCAATTATATTCTAAAAATGTCCTATCTAAAGTTAATATTGAAAATTGAAAGACTTTCAGTCTTGCTTAAGTCAAAGTTGTAGAAGCTCATGCTTATTTTCAATTTATCATCTCTTGTGAAATTGTTTTAGCATGAAAGGTATTATTTAAATTCCTTTTTGATTCTAAGTTCTAATGAAATATTATTGTTGAAAGAAATGTAAAACTTAGAGTAGTTGGTGAGAGAAAATATTTTTCTAAAATACTCCATCATTTCTTCTTTACTTTGGGGCCAATAATCTCTTTACTTGGCCAACTTGGAGGTTCAATTACTCAGAAATGAGGAAAAGACATTGTTGTCATTTAATGAGGAGCTCTTGGCAAGGCATTCACCCCTTATGCTGATGGAAAGTTTATATAGCATGAAAAAGGAAGGGAAAAATAGGTCTATACTTGGATAATTCTTGCAGAAGCCATTTAGAACCTTTTTCATTAGACAAAAGCATCTCTTTGTGCCAGTAAATGCTGACTCAGCATATGCTCTTGCTCAAGTTTTAAGTTTCAGGTAAGGAAGGAATTCCTACTCAAGAGCTGGTCTATTTTAATGTGATGTATTATCAGGCATGGGCAGTCAGGTGGTGCAGTGGATAGAATGTCGGACCTAGAGTCAGGAAGACTCATCTTCTTGAGTTCAAATCTGGCTTCAGACACTTACTATGATGCTGCATAAGTCATTAAACTTCTCTTCTCTGTCGCAGTCCCATTGATAAAATGAACTGAAGAAGGAAATGTAATCACTACTATTTTTTGCTGAGAAAACTACAAAATGGGGTCACAAAGAGTAGATACAACTGAAAGGACTCAAAACAACAATAAAATTATCAGTCATACTCAGAAAGAACATGTACGTTTGTTTCCACATCATATCTGATACCTGGATATTCTATATATTCAAGGATTACTTCTAGTGGGAATCAGAGGCAAATGACACATTCTTTTGAGTATTTGGGAGAAAGGGATTTAAGTAGTAAAGTTCATATACAGTCTTCCATCTATGTGATTTTTCTGTTTTCATTGTTTCAAATTTACAAACTCATTGTTCAAGATAAATGGGATAAGGCAATGGGTTGATATAATAGACAATATTTTTAGAGAATTTCTAGTTTCTCTGTGCTTTTCATACAGTTGCAATTTCTCTCCTGTAACTACTAAAATTCTCTAGAGGCAATAATTTTTAATTTTAAGTCAATTCATTAATTTATTGCTCAAGAGAATCTAAAATGATCAATATAAAAATGTGTTAAATACCTTTTGGAATATATCATTCGTCAGTTCCTCCCCAATACATCCCAAGACATCTTCAATTGGGAAATAGCCACTGAAATGGTATACCTATAGACTGCAACTCACCCACCACCACATCTCCATGGAAGAGGAAGGTATTAAAAGTGCCAATGTGCCCCTTCCTCCTCGCCACATGGCTGGGTCACTATAGTACAAAATGGTAGCTAGAATTTGTTGTCTTTATTACCTAAGAAATTCTAGTTTATAGATAAAAAAGGAGCAGGTCTATATTATACCTCAGCAAAGCCAGTCCAGTGACATGCCCTGAGTCCTGGAAGCAAATTAATCTAGCTTTGAAGCTGGCTGACCTTCAAAACTCAAGGTTCAAGAAAGGTTTGACATAAAATCATTATAATTTAATATCAAATTTCTATACTTTTGAACTCTAGGTCTGAACTACCAACTTCCTACTAGATTTCACCTCTTGGATGTCCTTTTGTATTTCAAACCCAACTTGTTGAGGTAGTTAAATGGTGCAGTGGATAAAGTATGAGGCCTGGGGTAAGAAATACCTGGGTTCAAATCCTCAGATATTTAATAGTTCTGTGAGCTTGGCAGAATCACTTAAATTTTGTCTCAGTTTTCTGAACTTCAAAGTAGAGATAACAGCTTTACCTTGCAGAGTTGTGAAGGATCAGACTAGATAATTATTAGGAAGGGCTGAACACACTGCCTGGTTCATATAGGTGCTTTACAAATACTTGTTCTTCCTCTTTTCCAAAACTTCAATTATGTAATATTCTTCTCCAAATTCCATCATTCCACCAAATTTGCCTATTTCTGTTGAGTGTACTATCATTCTTCTGGTTACACAAAGCTGCTACATATCATCTGGTTATGCAGGAGCCATACGTACCTCTTCTTTCTCCTTCAAAATCCATGTTACCATTGCTTGCCAAATCATGATGAGACTGTTTTGATAATATCACTCACATCCCTTCCTTTCTTTCTCCTCACATGATATCTTATTTAATTATATAACCTTTAATCAATCAACAATCAGGAAGTCAGTCAGGAAGAATATATTAAATAAGGAAAATCAAAAGATTAGTTCCTCATGCCCTTAGAATTAAAAATCTAATGAGAGAGACAACATACAAACAACAATGCACAAATAAGATATATTTAAAACATATAAGAAATAATCAATAGAGGGAAGCATTATATCAAGAGAGATTTATTTAGCATCATGTCCAGTCACCTGTCATTGCCCTTGTCATCTCTGATAATACTCTTAGATTGTGAAGACCTTGAGTAGGGGCTAATATTTTACTTTTCTTTGTATAATCAAAGAGTAACATGGTACTTGGTTCTTAATATACTCTAGTAGACTTACATATATTATTGCAGTATATTCTTCATTAGTCTCTATCTTTTACACTTCTCTGCTGCTCAATTCATTTTCTACATAACTGATAATTAATATTTGCAAAATATGAATCTCACCATTTCACTACTATTCACTAGATCCTTTGTTGCCTCTAAGGTAAAATACAAAATTCTCATCCCACTCTATAAGGTCTGCATGCTTATTTTATCTTAAATCTCTTCACTCTCCCGTTAAATCAACTTACTAGTTGTTTCCTGTGAAGAGTTCCATCTCTATTTTTCATGGCCTTACATGGGAAACTGGTTTCCTGTTTTCCTCCTGTCCTGAAAATACTTCCTCCTTGTCTTTTGATTTTATTTTTTGTAACTCTGCATATGTTTTGTATATCTCTGTATAATGTTACATTCTGTTGGTATAATATGAATTCCTTTCAGAACTGTTTGTATAGTTTTTGTCTTCTAATCTCAATGCCTTATTGTTAGTATGGGCCCTTGAGAATGGTCTGCTCTATGGAATGCCTTAGCAACAGATAATCTCAAATCAATCAGTCTTTGGTATTATAAAGTAAAGAAAAACATTTTGGGGTAGTCTGATCATGGGCAAATATTATAGAATTGTTCCTGTCTCCCCAAATACTCTTCTGATTACATTATAGATAAGTTCATTTAGGGTGTAAAGTTTTATGACAGTTAGGCCACAGAATCATAAAGTCTCTCACTTCAGTCAGGGTAATCATTGTTTTGGGTATCATCTGCCTTTGGGTTCTGGTTTTCTCTGGAATAGACGGAGGATGCAAGCACAATAAAGACAGTTACAAAAAATGGAAACATGCGTGACTGTGGATATGCTAAGTCATGGAACATGGAACTGTGGAAAATAAGCTTTGTTGATCCCTCTTCCCTATAATGACTATATCCTCTGAATTTCTGAGGTGCTTGAATTCCCTTAGAACTTAAGGTTATATGGGACTCCTCTTTCTTTCACCTGTAAAATTAAGATTTTTAAAGTAAAGGTACTTAGCCATCACTACTTGCAGTATCCTATTGATGAATTTTATGAAGTCTTTCCCTTTCCTACATGATTATTCTTGCCATTTAGCCAAATGAATCTTTTTTTCCATTCTGAGCCATTTCCTTTTATAGACACTGTTTTCACATCTCTTATTCAGGCAGTAATGTGCTTTAATAGTTCTTCCTGTAATATGCTTCCCAACTTAATAAATTACTCTTGTTTTATAACAGAGAATATGGTTTGAAAATAACACTAAATTTCAATGGTAATTTACCTACAGGAATGATGTTTAGTTTAAATCTAGACTCAAAGAAAATTGAACTGATTTTAAGGGGACATTTGAGGTCATCCCACAAAAATAAGCAAAAGGGAATCTCATTTGAAATAGAAACAAATCATTAAAATTTTTTGAAGGTCATTCCCTGGATTCTTGAAGGCTGGGCCAGCTAACTAATAGTATTGGCAGGATTTACTAAGCTGGAAAGGCCTCAAATAATGCTTCAGTGGTAGTGAAGCATCTGAAGACCAATCTTGCTAAGTCTGGATAGCCTCTTCATGAGAAAATTGACTATTAAGTAATACGTTTATTTATTTGGTTAGCCATATCAAGCACATGAAACTGTCTAAAAGACGTTGATGGGATCTGATCTGCATTGATGGAAAGAAGGACCCACACAGATGAAATCAGCAATCATAAAATAATTAATATCAGAGATAAAAATGTTAATGCCCTTATCCTATCTTATAATGAATCCTGTTCAAGCACGAAGATGACATTTTAACATCTTAAGTGTATATAAAGTCTTATCATAGATTTTCCTCAAACATTGCTGGAGTGCTTATTCATGGATTTGTAATATCTTGATCTTACAAAGATAATTCTTCCATAAGGATCTATTCTGAGTGAATTTCAAGTCATCTATACTATCTCAGCTGCTGTTTTAACTTAAATAAAAAAAAATACTTGCTTTATTTTTTTCCAGTGAAAGAGCTTTAGGTTACATTTAATAAATGCCAGTAATATAAAGTAGGTTACATTAATTTCAGCTAGAACATCTATTTCACTTTGCCATAATTTCAACTATTTTTCTTGTTATATGTTTTATTTTACTTATAATTAGGAACACTGTAATAAAACAAAACTACAATATATACTTTTACTTAGGATGTGTAGAATATAGTGAAAATTCTATAGCTTGAATCATAAATTTTTGTATAACCTTTTGATACTCAGATCATGATTTCATTGTTCTAGGTGCTCCCTCCACTGATATAGATTATACACTTAACCCTTTATAATATGTCTGTGACTTACCACAAATATTACTTAGAGGATTCATTCAATGGGAATTTCATAATGGTACACTTGTATGATCCATCTGAGATTTCTCATTTTCACTACATGATCAATCTACATCCTTTTCTAATCATACATTGCTGAGTCTATAAGTATACATGTATTAAGCCTGAACTATGTGTGTCAGGCATATCCTCTGTCTTTTATATCACTTGTGGAGAATGTTATTATTAGTATTATTCTGAAATCCATCTTGTTCCATTGTCTTTTTCATTAATTTTATTTCTAATTCTTCTGAGTTCATTGTTCTACTTATTTTAATTTCATATCACTTGTATTTTTAGTATCTTTAGTATCCTAAATACTTTAGGTATCTTAAGTACTTTAAGTATTATAGTTATTTTAAGCATCTTAGTTTTCAGCTTCTTATATGTAATGCAATTAGTTTAACCACATTGTTTCCCCTGATTGCTTTAAATATATTAAGCACTTTAGTTAGCTCTTGTCCTATAGAAATCTTAAATATACTAATTATCATTTTTCAAGTTAGGGATATGATTAGTTTAATCCCATTGAACCCCTTGAGTTGTTGAATTTGATAGTTGAATTTTCTTTTTATCTCTGGTCCTTTGGTCAGGAATGTTTGAAATTTCAATTTCATTAAATTTGTATTTCTTCTCCTAGAATATTGTGCTCAGTTTCCCTGGGTAGGAGATTTGTAGTTTTAGTTGTAGGCCTAGACTCTTGGCCTTGGGGAATATCATAACCCATGCCTTCTGATCCTTTCATGTAAAAACTACTAGGTCCTTGGTAATCCTGATTGTGGCTTCACAATATTTGAATTATTTTTTGGCTGCTTAAAGGATTTTCTCCTTAGTGTAGGATTTCTGGAATTTGGCTAAAACTGGTCCATTCTTTCAAGTTTTCTTTTCCCCTCTTTTTCAAAAACATTGGGGTGGTTTTGCTTGATCATTTCTTTCAATATGGTGTCTAGGTTTTTTTTTTAATTTTAATCTATTAATCTATTAATTTTAATCTATTTAATAGCTATTCAGGCAGTTATTCTTAGATTATTTTTCCTAGATCTGTTTTTCATTAGTTGTTTTCCAATGAAAGATTTCAAGTTTTCTTATGTTTGTTTCATTCTTTTTAATTTATTTTACTATTTCTTATTGTCTCTTGAGGCTTTTATATTCCATTTGTCCAATTCTAATTTTTAGGGAGTGATTTTCTCTTTGAGGCTTTGTAATTCCTTTTTAGGGAGCCATTTTCCTGTTCAAGGTATTATATTTCATTTTTCCTTTACTGAGGTATTTTTTTCTAATTTTTCTTCTAAGCTTCTATTACTTATCTTTCTATTCTTTCTTTTTTTTTTAAACCCTTACCTTCTGTCTTGGAGTCATTACTGTGTATTGGCTCCAAGGCAGAAGAGTGGTAAGGGTAGGCAATGGGGGTCAAGTGACTTGCCCAGGGTCACACAGCTAGGAAGTGGCTGAGGCCAGATCTTTCTATTCTTTTTTGCAGCTTTTCCAGGAATTCATTTTGGGATTGACATCTTTTCTCATTTTCCATTGAGATTTCACATATTTTCATTTTTGTATTGCTGTTTTCTGCTGAGATTGTATTTTGGTCATCTTTATTTTTGAGATATTTTTCTAGCTTCAGGCTTTTTCTTTGTCTTTTGCTCATAATGGAGTTATTTTTTTTCTCCCTTGATTTTGACTATCTGTCTACTGAAACATATCTCTGTTCCTGGGATCGAGGTAGTACTGCCTTGCAGTAGTACTGTTCCTCAAGTTAACTCAACAGGTTTGGTCTAAGATTGAGCTCTCTGCAGAGGCAGCCTAGTTGGCTTTTTATGCAGATGTTCAGTTCATTTCTGCTGATTTGAGTTGGCTTCTGCCTAATCCTGCTCAAGATAAACTTTATTGGGATCAGCTACTCACACTGCGGCTTGATCTGGGTCTCACCTGACCTCTGTTCTGACTGGATTATGCAGGGCTACTTTCTTCCTAATGTTGTTTGTTCTGTATTGCATTGGTTTCCATTCTTAACCTGCTGAGGCAGGACTGAGTTAATTGTTCTCATTCACTGCTATTAGCACTGTAACACATGTTAATTATGCTAAAGCTTGTTATGTGTTTTCTTCTTGTATCCCAGTTCATCAAGATTTCTCTTTAAAAATGGAATAGAAAGTTCTTGTTGATATAAATTTACATGGGCATTTTTCCACTCCAAAATTGCCCCCTAGGAATTATCAATCTTGATTACATGTATTGTACTTCAATTTTTTTTTTTGTGTGTGTGTGTGTGTGTTTTGAATGTTTTATTTTATTTTTATTATTGGCAGTGCTGTTAGATCTGTTCCTGAGATTTTTCTTCTTTTGCATTTTGTTACTTTCTGATCATATTTTTTCCAGAGTATTTAGAAGACTGAGGAAAATATAGGCTAGGGAGTGAAAATGGTCTTGAATCTGGAAATCATGATATGCAAATTACAGTTCCAGAACTGTTGCTGATTTGTTAAGTGACCTTAGACAAGTCATTTAAAATCCAAACAATTTTTTATATGTATAATTAAGTTTGAAATTAAGATCCCTTCCAATATGTGACTATGTTTATTAGCATGTGACATATCTTTGACAACCAAATTTAATTTAGTGATTTTGTTTTCAACAGCATTCCTCAGGTGTCAACTCTTATGAATCAAATTTTCCTCTTATATGTCTTTAAATTTTAAAGCTTTAAGGGGTTTTAAAAATTATTATTAACTCATCATTTATTTACTGAACATCTGTGGAAATTGAGGCTTAAAAAAGAACATTAGCAGGACAAAGTAATAAGTAAAAGCCCATTCCTACCCTTAAGGAGGTTATTGTCTTGTAGAGAAGACAGCAAGGATTGAAATAACTCAATTACAAGGCAGAAAGTCATTCATGAAGTAAGAGAGATACACAATTTTTAAGGTAGTCTAGTTTGACTAGTATGGGAAAGCAGTGTGAGATTAAAGTAGAATGGCGTGTTTGGATCATGATATGGAACAGTGATATAAATCTCAAATAGAAATGATGTTAATCAATACATAAGGATTCCTTCTAGTGTATATTGTCTTAGAAAAATCCATATCAATTTATCTATGTTTTATTGTATTTTCATTTATTTTTTAATATTTACAACATATTTTAATCGGATTTGGGCTGCATAACAGTGTCTTTGATGAAACTGGTATCAGTACCTTAAATGCCAATTCAGAAGTTCTAGCCATTGAAGATTTTTTACTCAGGGAAGTTACATACTTGGAGTTTTACTAGAAAATTAGTCTTCTCTAAGTGCTTGAAGGAAGAAGTTGGAGATTGGATGACCAAATATAAGTTCCTAATAGGGAGTTCAGAGGGAAAAGATAGGTATCAATTTTCTTCTCCCTAAATTCACCTAGTCCTATTGCATGAAATATAGCAATAAATGAGCATCTGTGCTGTCAAATAGTAATAGGAATCACTAAAACCCTATGTAAGTTGTAGGTACATATTGGCTTAGAAACCACATATTAACATTATATTTAACCATATTTTATTCATTTTTGTTATATGTATCCCAAATACATTTTAATCTGGTTTGGTCTGCATTCACATATTTGCTACTATTGCTCTAGGGTTAAGTTAAGGAGAAAATTTTCAATCATTGCATGGCATCAGAATTTTACAAATAAGCTAGAGAAGATGAACCAGAGAGCCAATCCAAGAGGTAGGACATAGAGTTTGAAGATCTTGGGAAATATAAACTGATCATCAATCAAAATATTAAATTATGAAGAATAACACATAACTAACTATTGTATCTTAGACATTTCTTGGAAGAGACATTGTTGCTAGTCACATTCAAAAAACTGCTTAGTGTTTTATTCTTTGCAATTACTTTTAAAAGCTTAGAGTCAACAGGTGTGTATAAAGCTTAGACCACTAAATTTAAAAGTCTGAGGTAATTCTTAATAAGAAAGGTTAAAAAGATGAAAGCACTAGGAAATTATGATTTTTGGATGACAGAATTTACAGGCAAACTTGTCAATTGCATATTATGAAAATTGTACTGAGGCTTGTGGTCATGTAAGTGAACATTTGCAATTCAGAAAAACCAGGAGAAGTTCAGAGAATAAAACAAGATTTCCAAATTAAATTTATAGTTTCTCCAAAATAATTGATAGCATAAATACATCTTAGTTATAAAAATGACTGAGCAAAATTGACTATGTAGGGAAATATACTATGATCATAGTATAAATATTACTGGATTGTGATGTTTTTCATCTTTGCCATTAGGAGCTAAGATAAAGAGAATTTTGATTCATTGGAAACAGATCAAATGATGGTGTTGGAGTAGGGCAGATTTCAGTTCAAATCCTGCCTCCAAGAGGATTTAACTTTAAGAAGTTAAATTGAACTTATGACTGGACTAGTCATTTAACTCTTTCCAACTCAGTTTCTTTATTTGTGTAAATAAAGATGTAGACATTCACAACTATAAGTTTGAAATCCAAATTCTTTCTGCTTCTTTCTACTTTCTATATATGACCAATAAAGTCATAAGATAGTATTAAATAGCAAATTAGAATGACTACCTAATTATAGTCCTGGAATGTAATATGCTTCCCATTTTAAAACTTATTTCTGCAACTGTATTTGGAAAGTTATGGTTGAGAACTTACATTAATTTATAAAAATGGATACAATTACTTCATGTGGAACTAGGGAGACATAAAGGGAACAATTTAGAACTGAAAAATTATAGGCAATTTGAGAGAAAATGGAAGAGGTGAAAGAATGATGTCTCCTTAAATACATAGTTATTTGTTAGGATAGAGTATTAAAGAATCTGTATTGAAACAAGGAGGTTATTTTATATTATAAAAATTCCGAGTCCTCTGGCAGTATTGACCTGACACATGATGGCCCTAAGTAGGCTGCCTCTTACAAATATCAACTTTATGTATGGGAAGTATTATAGAAAATACCACTTCTGCTTAGTAGAATGACCAGAAAAGGAAGCAAGCTAATATGATAAAGGACCAATAACCTTAACTTTTTAACTTGTATCAATGTAAATGTTAAGAAAAACAGATAAAGGCCTAAATCACCTTGACTGGGAAACCTATACAAGTTGTATGCATAGACTTTGGTTAGAGATAAGAAGGTATGGCTTGGTTGAAATATACAGTTTGGATAAGGGGAGATCACAGATCCATTGAAACACTAAATTTTGTTGTGATTAGTTTATTTTTCTCATTGATTTTTTAAACATTTAATTTTTTTTTTACATTTGATACAAATTTTAATCATTGTTTTCTGACATTTTGTGACCAATGTTTTCTTTCTCCCTCCAACTGTTTGCAGGTATTATGATTTGGTTGCATAGGTTGTACTTATGTTATCATATAATACATATTTCCATGTTTGTCATGTGAGTAACTTATTAGGCTTGTTTGTGCTTATATACTTATCGCCCTGACCTTATAGCATGAATATGTCTGGGATTGTTTTGGTTGTCCTATCTGGACCCCTTAAATTCTATTTCTACCCCTCTTTTATTCCCAGGGTAAGAATAGGTTCATTTTTCCTGAGTTTTTCCATACTTGTCTTTCTTCTGATAGTTTTACCTGAGAGTATAACCTTCACGTTCATTTCCCAACTCTGGCAGGTCAACAGAGAGCGAAGTTGGATTTGCCCTTGTCTTGATGTCAGGTTCTCAATAAGTATTAACTGATACTGTTAGAGATAAATTATTAGGTGTTAATTATCCAGAGTGCTTCAATAAGCTATCACATAATTCACCATTCCTTCCTTGTTGTGTGAAAAGATCTTTGAAAATGTCAAAGAGCAATTTATTTGTCTTCTGGCTTTCTAACAGTTAGAATGTTTTGTGTTTTGCACCCTAGAGATAGTTCTCAGCGGATCACTTAGCCTCATTCCTATTCTTCATTTTCTCTTTGGGATGGATAACAACAATAAAGAGAAATAGAAGGGGAAAAAAAAGAGAGACTGAGTCCCAAAGGATCTCTACTACCTTAATGTATTCTTGATATGTCAGATGCTACTAGTATTATTTGAATTCTTCCAAAATGGGCAGTTTGTGGATATTAAAATACTAAATCATGGACCTTGGAATGGAGGAGATTCTATTTAGTGTTGGGAATTTAGCAGTACTCTATCCCCTTAAAGAATATCTTTGCTGGCAGTTAAATTCTGTATGGTGAATATAACTACTGATTATGCCTGTTCTTTCTAAACTTTTGTTATGGGGGGTAATTTTAGTAAAAAGAACTGTGTATGAATGCTAAATTATTGTGAACATGAAATCTCTTCTTTAGCCAATTATAGTTATCTCAGGATTAAGTATAATTTGGTAAATGCTAATGCTTCATCTTTTTACAGACAAAATATAGAGTAAATATCTCTTATATGACACTGGTGAGCTTTTAAAGCACTGTGATATTTGCTTATCTCAGTTTTCAAGCTTCAAAATCCTTTAATCATGATCATCTTAGAATCTGACTTTATGGTTGATTAACCAAAGGATATTGACAAACATTTATTCTCAGCAGAACGTAGAGCAACTTTGAGGGGGGAATTATTGTGTAGTTGACAGTGCCTCTGCAATCCTATAGTCACTCATCCAGGTTATAATATTAGGCTTTCTGGGTAAATAATGCCCCTCAAAGAAATGCCTCCATGATTTTTGTTTCAAAATTATAGAAATTCTAATACTTCATGGATAAAAATAACATCTGGATTCAGGGGACTCCAAGCTCTTCTTATTTAGGGACCACGTTATTGACCACTGTTCTGATGAACTGGAAGAGAGAAAGGAAGATGGGATCCTCACTTTAATCTAGGGAGCAATCATTAAGCAATATTTCAAAGCCCTCAGAACAAATCTTTCTACATAATATGTATGTGTTCAAATTCTATACTTACCTGTGTAACCTTAGAAAAGTCACATTAGCATTCTGCGTCTCTGTTCTTCTACAAAAAGGCGAGTTTAGACTAAATGTTTTCTTTTCTTTTTAAATTAAGTTTATTTATTTTTAATTAGTTTAGACTATTTTTCCATGGTTACATGAATTATGTTCTTTCCCTCCCCTTGTCATACCTCCCTCTAGTAACCAACAAGCTATTCCACTGTGTTTTACATGTTTCATTACTCAAGACCTATTTCAAGACCTAGGGTGATTGTTTAGAATATATATCCCCAGTCATATCCTCATTGAACCATGTGATCAAGCAATTTTTTTCTTCTGTGTTTCTACTCCCACATTCTTTTTCTGGTTGTGGATAGTGTTCTTTCTCGTAATTGCCTCAGAATTTTCCTGGATCATTGCATTGCTGCAAGTAGAGAAGTCCATTACATTTGATCGGGCCATAATGTATCAATCTCTGTATATAATGTTTTCCTGGTTCAGCTCCTTTCACTCTGCATCCATTCCTGGAGGTCGTTTTAGTTCACATGGAATTCCTCCATTTCATTATTCCTTTTTGCACAATAGTATTCTATCACCAACATATAACCACAATTTCTTCAGCCATTCCCCAATTGAAGCACATCTCTTCATTTTCCAATTTTTTGCCACCACAAAGAGTGGCTATAAACATTTTTGTACAAGTCTTTTTTTTCCTTATAATTTCTTTGGGGTATAAACAAAGCAGTGGTATGGCTATATCAAAGGGTAGGAATAGACTACGTGTTTTCTAAGGTCCCTTAAAACTCTAATTCTATAATCAATGATCCTATGAATTTCTTTGGAATATGATTTTTTTGTGTGTGATTTCCTCCTGATATATGCACTAATGATAAAAGAAGGGAAAGTTTTTTTTTTTTTCAGAAATGGAACAGTGTGAGGGAAAAAATAAATAGCTAAAGCACTAAATAGGTAATTTTAGATAATATAGAAGCATTTTGGTACTCAGGAAGAAGATGAGGAGAGGTAATTATAGTAAATGGAATAAGAGTATAGAAAGGGATATGTGAGAGTTCCTGTGAAAGCTTTGCCTTCTTTCCAGTTTTGCTAACCACCCTTATGGCACATATTTTGATATACCTGTAAGCTTTCCATGCTTCAGTGGTTTCTCTTTAAATGAATTATTCTTTCTCTTCGAATAGTAGTTTTCTTTCCTCAAAGATCAATTACCTAATTTTGCTTCTGACTTGGACATATTCAGACTTTTTGTATTCTGATGATCTTTTAATAATTTGTCCTTTTCCTATTTAAATTATTCTTTTCTCATTTATTCAGTTCTAGAAGTTTAAAAAGTTAATATATCAATTAAAATTTATTTATATTTTATATCCTATCTTGATCTATAAATCATATCTATTAAAATGTTTCTGTAGTCATTGCAATTCATTATGTTTCTTCCTTACTTTTGAAGAAAAGGAGATATATTTCCTTTTCCCTAGGAATACTTAAGTCCACTTAGTACAAAGTAGTAAAATTCTACTCTAGTAATTAAATTTTAAAATAGCTAAAATTCTAATGTAGGATTGGCTAAAAAAGTCTTTTACCCAACACTAAACTTTCATTACTTATTCCAGAATATCTAATTGATATACTACTACTACTACTACTACTACTACTACTACTACTACTACTACTACTACTACTACTACTACTACTACTACTACTACTGTTGTTGCTGCTATTGCTACTGCTGCTGGTATTGCTACTGTAATTGCCTCTGCTACTGTTACCTACTACTACTACTATATGACAAGGAGTTAAAGTAACAGAATATTAAAATTATTGAATCTGGTAATTAGATGATTAACAAATTCTTAGCCCCAAATATATTGTTGAAAGTATTCTGTCAATAATCTATGCTAAAACAGAAAATCATTTTCATATCATTTAGCTAGAGGTTACTAATTATAAATATAAAATGATTTTTATTCCCCTAAAAATTAATCATTGTAACATAGAAACCTACTTTAATATAATGGAACATTGATCTGAAATAATTTGTTTTTTAATGGAATTAATGTTTTGATGGAACTTTTATAGGTTAGATCTAATATTCTTATGAAGAAACTATGGTCCCTGCCAATTAGTAATAGGTTTTACTTTCTGAAGGCAAATAATTGTTTTATTAATTTATACAACATATCACATAAATCTCACAATTGAAAAGAACCCCAGATATCAAACTGAACTATCCATAAAAGAACCAGAATTTCCTCAGATAGCCAGTTCCTTCTTGGATAGCACTTTGCTAAGAATTAAACACTTATATGTCTCTGTGTATCTTTCACTTACTATTTATATTGCCAAGTCAGAAAAGTATACATATACATATATGTATATATATACATATATACACATTTGTATGGGATACATACATATTTATTTATTTGATTTATTTCTTTTTCAGTTATGGTTTTTCATGACCTCATTTAGGGTTTTTTGGACAGTATACTAGATTGACTTACCATTATTGTGGTCCTTCTCTTGGTGCTTTTAAACATATCTGTAAACTTATCTGACCTTTTTGAAAATGTGTTGCCAAGACCTAAATATATCAGGTAGCATCTCACTAGGAAGGATGCAATGAAAGATCACAATTTCCTTTTTTATTTTCTTTTTAAAAATTTTACATGTTGATACACTTTTAATACACATTTTCTGACATTTGTGATCCATATTCTCACCTTCCTTTCCAAGATGGCAGATAATATGATATAGGTTATACATGTATTACCATACAATATTTAGTTCCATTTTATCACATTGTGAAATAAAACATATATTGCTTATACTAGAGAAAAATTCATGGAGGAAATAAAGTGAAAAATGGTATGCATCAATCTGTATTCAAACTGTCAGTTCCTTCTATGGTGGTAAATAGCCTTTTTTCTTTATGAGTCCTTTGGAGTTTCCTGGGTCCTTGCATTGCTAAAAATAGTGAATTTATTCACAGCTGAACATCTTCATTTCATAATTTCCATTTTCTTAGAAACTATTATTGTCAGTGAAGCCTTGTCTTTTTGAGTACCTCTTTTTTTGGGGGGGTATTGGGGTGCTGAGGTTCTGCTATATAATAGCTTATATTGAATCTTCAGTTCAGAGAAAATAATCCCCTCCATGATGTATTTGTGAAGTTGATTGCTTAAATCTAATCTGGTAATGTTACATTTATTCTAACTCAATTTTAGCTTATATAAAGATTGGAAAAAGAATGTATAGGTTTAGCATGTGACATTAAATGTTTTTTATTTAAAATAGTAAAGTGTTTTTCATTCTCCAAAATAATTTCCTCATAACAACCTTTTACATAGTATTGTGATATCCATTTCAACACAAAAAAAATTGAGGCTTGGATAGGTTAAATGATTTGCCTAAGGTCATTTGATTAGTAAGTGGCAGAGTTCTGATTCAATCCTAGTTTTTCTTACTCTAAATAGAAAAAAGGAAAAAAAAATCTTCACTGTAGTAAGCTGTTTAAACATATTTAATACAGCAATTTGTAGTCATATATATAAATCAGCAAATTCAACACCACACTTCAAATAATTGGGAAGTCATTGCTAAATAAATATCTTCATTATACTCAATCATACAAATAGAGGAATGAGAGTAATTGATCCATTTAGTCTTCTGTTTTCAGAAGCTGCTGTTGCTGCTTCCTCTAACAGCTCTGACTGACTAAATTTTTCCAAAGATTTCATTAAACTTACCACTGTGGCACACTTTTCAGTGTAGCTCTTAAAAGAGTAACATATTATCATTGGTTCAAAGACTAATGACAATGTTCAGGCAAAAAAAAAGTATTTTGATGAGATAGCTAAATCAGTTGGAAACACTATAATTAACAGTTGATGGAAGCCAACAACACTACTTACAATTAACAGTTTTAATTAAGCAATGTGTGGAAGCAATTCCCCCAATATAAGGAAAGGATTTAGCATTCCTAGCATGATTAAAACTGCTGGGGAGAAAGCACATGCAGAATCCTTACTTAATCTTTGGATTTTAATATGTAGGCCAGATTTTTTCAGTCTCTGTAATAATGGTAATTACCAATTCTATGTCAACTGACTCTAAAGACCAATAGAATATAAACTTCTTGATGTAATCCTCCATCCCTACTTCCTTTGTTCCCTCCTTCTTCCCTTTATTCTTTCCTCTCTCCCTTGAATCTCCTCCCTTTCCTTCCTGGGATTAATAAATTTTAGTTTAGTCGACCACTACTTTTCTTAGTATCACTATACTCTCAGACTTTCTGATTGATAATATAAATAGTGCCAATATAGAAAAGGATAAACTAAATTTATCCTGGTGAAGATCAAACCAGAGTCTTTTATCATATAATATTAAACTATTTTAATACTAAATATCATTTTATTAAATATTATATTTTCATTAGTAATATATAAATATATCTAAATATAATAATATTGATAGTTTTTATATAGGGCTTTAAGATTTGCAAAGCAGTATATGTATATTGTCTTATTTGATCCTTGTGATCTTCATTTTATAGATGTGGAAACTAAGAATAATAAAAAGAGATTTAATGGCTTACTCAGTTTCATAAAGACTAATCAGTGTTTGAGAAAGGATTACAACAGATTGAATTGGATTCTAATTATCCGGTTGCATTACAGGGTGCATTTCTCTTATTAAAATCGGATATATAAATGAATATAAAATACTAAATTCTTTGTTGATTGTTTGCATTACAAAAGGTTCTTCATTTTCAGAGTGACTCATAGGGTCACTCTGAAATAGGCAATTCCCTCTAGTACTTGGTAATATTTGTTTACAGATCATTAACTACTTCTGAACAGGGGAAAGAGAGAAAAGCAGAAAGCCATTTTAAGCATTTAGTACCAAGAGTTATTGGTTACCTGAGATCAAGCAGAAATAGTAACAATAATGCTATCTCATTTATAATTTATATTTATAATTTAATTCCTGTTATAAGGATCCCATTAAGTAGAAAATGCAAATACTGATATCTTTATTTTATGAGAGAGGAAACTGAGGTCCAGAGATTATGAGTTGTTTTAAGCCACAGGGCTAGTAAATACCAAAGCTGGAAATGAGAACTCTCTTTTTTATTGAAACTCTAGTGGTTTTTCACAACTTACCTTGTGAAGATAAACATTTTTCAAGTTATAAGAACAGGAAATGAACTTGCATTTTCACTGGTACTAAGAACTCCCGATGAGTAAGCTATATCTCATTTCATATTTTATTGCAAATAAATAGAAATATGACTAATTTTTAGGAAATCTATTTATGCAGACTTCCATAGGAACATACCTTTAGTTAAGAGTGAAAATTTAGGCAATGAATCTAGAAATTTTAGAAATAAGTGGTAGATTTCTATTTCCTTATACTTCAATTACAATTTATAATGATTCACTTGTAAACTTGGTTGACAATCAAAACTTATTGAAGAAGTTATTATGTTCTCTGGAAAATCCTGTTTGAAGACTGCTTTTTGATGGAAAATCTGGGTGTTGATTTTAATCTCAGATTTTTATATTATAGGGCCTAATAAATGAATTTATAGAAATTAAATAAAGCTCATCCCAAGGGACTGCATTTATTATTTTTTGACTTTTATTTGTGGAATTTGCCATTTAAAAATGTAGCAATAGACAAAAATACTAGGTAGATTCAATTCAACAAATTATATTGAATGTTGTAGAGATACATACCCCTTTGAAAGAAGTTGAGGATTGATTCAAGATAACTCATTGTATCTGTCCCTACCTTAAAGAGATTATAGTTTTTTTGAGAAGACAGATAAAACATCAATAATAATACATACATATATGTATATGTAATGTTTATGTCTAAGTTACATATACATTGAATGCTCTGAGAATTTAGAGAGCATACATACATATCATAACTTATATACATACAGGCAATAGTGGTCAAAGAATGTTCCGTATTACTGGATTAGTATATTAAGTAATGAATAGAATTCAGTTATATCTAACTGAGGCAGGAGACATTCTGGAGGAAAAAGCATTAAAGTAAGGATCTTAAAAAGAAGGGTTTCTTCTTTAATAGGTATCTGTTTAATTTGAAGCTAATAAATTATTTTAAAATTAATAGTCTTTTAATCAATGAAAACCTACCTGTCTCTTTCCACTACTTAATTTACTCTCCCCAGTATTGAGAAAGAAAGAAAATCAAACCCCCTGTAAACTAAAAGTATTAACAAGATCTGTTCTGATTGGAAGCTCATATTTTAAATTTCTATATTTCTGTATTTATTTAGTAATACATATTGTGACAATATAGCTTGAAATGTTTGTTGAAGTTATAGAATTTTATTTATCTGGATTCAATAAAGAAGGAGGAGGAGGAAAAGAATTATGATTCAATTATAAAACATGGTAATGTTTGTAACACTTTATAAACATGTTATTTTATCCTTATGACAACATATAATCCATATGACAAGCTCAGAATCATACAGCCAATATCTGAGACCTGATTTGAACTCATATATTCCTGATTCCATGTGTAGCTCTTTATCCAGTCCTGGATACTGGATAAAGGTCTTTCTTTAATCAGTGGCATAATGGATACTCAGGAACATAAAGTTTATTTTCCCGGCTTAATAAAACATGTCAATTGTAAAGAGAAGGCCTTTGTTCTAAAATATGAGATTAAGGAGATCCATATAACTAACTATCCTAATCCAGATCCCCTAAAATATATATTCAGAATAGAATTCATTAGGCTATGCTGTTTCAAAAGTATTTATGAATGGACAGATATTGGTTGCTTGGTCATCATTCATTAGTTTAATTACTGTGATGATTGAGAGATGAAATGACCAAGGAAACAAAGGTTTGAACTAATTATTTCAATTCATTAAGCATATCAGTTGCCTAACAAATAAGTAACAGACCCCTTCCTCAGTATAGGGTAGACTCCAAATACAGAGGGAGGTAGAATTTTATACATTAAAAATATTAATCAAATAGGTCTAATTAATTAAAAGCAAACAATACATTAAGTAATCTAATTTCTAATCAAAAGAAAGATTAGTCTAAAGTGGGAGGATGAGCACACAGGTGCAATTCCCTGATTTCAGAAGAATTAACTCAAGTATCTATAAACAATTAGTGAAACAATGAAACAATAATTGATCATCTGTATGGAGCTAGTTTTCAGATAACACATATAGGTTTTGCTTGAGATCTACAACTATGAGAAAATATTCACCTCAATCTTTGAGTGTGATTGGGTTTCTGGTCAACATAACCTACATCCTTAGTTAAGAGTCCTAAGCAAAAGGTAGGCATTTTTCAGCATCCCAGCCACACAAGACTAGGCTTAAACAAAGCTATAATTTTCTCTCAATTTCCCCAACTAAATAGGATTTTCTCACAGAATAGAAATTGAACTTGCCCATAATTGAATAGAAAGAGGACTGAGCTAGTTCCAAAATTGAGTCACAAGATGGAGTCAGTGTGGTTCCCTTAACTCCCTCAATTTTCAATTTACCAATTCTAAGTACTCTAGGTTTGGAAAGAACATTAAATCATCTCGAGCAATGGTGCCAAATTAAAAGAGGAATGAATCCCTGATGGATTCATATTGAAAACCATAAATTGTTGGCTACAATTCTCTTATAAATAGAGTCTACCATGTTTCAAAAAATAATCATCTAACCTTTTCTTAAAATTCCCCAGTGAAGAGGAACATGAGTAAATCTTTTTTACTTTTGGATATGAGAAAGGTTTTGCTTTTGCTTTTCATTTATTTTCCTTTGTTTTTTTTTAATATCAAATTGTTCCTACTTCTGATCATTGAAGCCAAACAGAAAATAAGACTGATCTCTTCTATCTAATACTACTTCAAATACTTGAAGTTAGCGGGCATCATCTCCATTTAAGTTTTTTTTGTTATAGTGCAGGACAGAAGGAACCTCTCCTCCAATACTGCCATGGTCACATTCACTTCTGATCAAATAGAATCACAGATTATTAGAGATGGAAAAGATCTTAGAAATCATCTAGTTAAAATTAGTATTAAATTCTTTCCCTAGTGCCTTAGGATCTAGACACTATTTCTCCATAACAACTTTGTGAGATTCAAAATGCAGGTATTTATTTATTCCCCTCTATAGATGGTTCAAAATAGGAAATGACTTACCTCTTTAGAGTCTTCACCATCTTCCCAAGGAGGTGGTAAAGGTGTGTCATGTTTGGGATCCTGAAATTCCCTCTTATACTATTCACCCAACCAGACCACCTAATGCTCTGTGACCATATTCCTCCTGTTTGAGAAGTATAATAAATATGATTGGGCTGAGAAAATTTCAATGATAATTTAGTCTAGCTCCCTTATTTTCCAGAAGAGCAAACCAAAGTACAGCAATATTAATTAGTAGTATCAGAATTAAAACCCAAGCCCCCTTTTTCTTAGACCAACACTTTTTCCAATTCAATTCCATGTAGCTAAACAAACACTTAATATATGTCTACTACTATCAAGGATTTGGACTGGTAGTGGATACACAAGAACAAAATGATAGCCATTCTCCTCAAAGATTTTGTTGTAAAAGACAATCTTTCTTCTGGTACCTTCTGAGAATATTTTAGGGTACAGAAAAAGTGGAAATGTATATAGGTAAATAAGGATGAAGTAGTAATTTACATGTCCTTAAATTACATTTGAATAATGTGTTGATGTCAAATCTTGTAGTGTCTTGTTATATTCATTTTTAATTGTCAAAAATATCTGGAGAAAGAACATTACATTTCTGAAACTGTATTATGCTTTATGTAATAGAAGGTACTTGAAATATCTGATTGGTTTTAATCTCTGGTAGAAAGTTCTTTAAGGAAATGCATAAGTATGTTATGTTGATTCTTAATATCATATTGAATTATACTCTTCATCTAACAGAAGTTATACACTGAGGTTGCTCTAATTAATTAATAATGCTACTGAAAGTAGATTTTTTAAATGTACCAATGGGAGGTAATTGTAAATCTTATTCTTATCAGTACTTAACTTGCTGTTTTAGGGATACCTTAACATTCTATCTCCAACCCCCCCAAAAGATGAGAAACTACAAACAATCAAAAAATAGAATGACATTTTAATGTTTGATTTTTAAATGGCAATGTAAATAATCAGTTACTCAGACTAAATATTTCTCAGAAGTTTTATTGCTATAAAATTCTTCCAGAAATCTCTCCATTTGATTTTTTAAATAATATTTTATTTGATCATTTCCAAGCATTTTTCATTAAAGACAAAGATCATTTTCTTTTCCTCCCCCCCAACCCACATAGCCGATGCGTGATTCCACTGGGTGTCACATGTGTTCTTGATTCGAACCCATTTCCATGTTGTTAATATTTACATTAGAATTTCGTTTAGAGTCTCTCCTCTGTCATGTCCCCTCAACCGCTGTAGTCAGGCAGTTGCTTTTCCTCGGTGTATCTATTCCCATAGTTTATCCTTTGCTTATGCATAGTGTTTTTTCTCGTAGATCCCTGCAGATTGTTCAGGGATATTACACCACTACTAATGGAGAAGTCCATTAAGTTCGATTATACCACAGTGTATTAGTCTCTGTGTACAATGTTCTCCTGGTTCTGCTCCTCTCGCTCTGAATCACTTCCTGGAGGTTGTTCCAGTCTCCATGGAATTCCTCTACTTTATTATTCCTTTTTGCACAATAGTATTCCATCACCAACATATACCACAATTTGCTCAGCCATTCACCAATTGATGGACATCCCCTCGTTTTCCAGTTTTTGGCCCCCACAAAGAGTGCAGCTATGAATATTCTTGTACAAGTCTTTTTCCTTATTATCTCTTTGGGGTACAGACCCAGCAGTGCTATGGCTGGATCAAAGGGAAGACATTCTTTTTTCACCCTTTGGACATAGTTCCAAATTGCCCTCCAGAATGGTTGGATCAGTTCACAACTCCACCAGCAATGAATTAATGTCCCTACTTTGCCACATCCCCTCCAGCATTCATTACTTTCCTTTGCTATCATGCTAGCCAGTCTGCTTGGTGTGAGGTGATACCTCAGAGTTGTTTTGATTTGCATCTCTCTGATTATAAGAGATTTAGAACACTTCTTCATGTACTTATTAATAGTTTTGATTTCTTTATCTGAGAACTGCCTATCCATGTCCCTTGCCCATTTATCAATTGGAGAATGGCTTGATTTTTTGTACAATTGATTTAGCTCTTTATAAACATGAGTAATTAAACCTTTGCCAGAGGTTTCTGTGAAGATTTTTTCCCAATTTGTTGTTTCCCTTCTGATTTTAGTTACATTGGTTTTGTTTGTACAAAAGCTTTTTAATTTGATGTAGTCAAAATTATTTATTTAACATTTTGTGGTTCTTTCTATGTCTTGCTTGGGTTTAAAGTCTTTCCCCTCCCAAAGGTCTGACATGTATACTATTCCGTGTTTACCCAATTTACTTATGGTTTCCTTCTTTATGTTTAAGTCATTCACCCATTTTGAATTTATCTTGGTGTAGGGTGTGAGGTGTTGATCTATTCCTAATCTCTCCCACACCGTCTTCCAATTTTCCCAGCAGTTTTTATCGAATAGTGGATTTTTGTCCCAAAAGCTGGGATCTTTGGTTTTATCGTATACTGTCTTGCTGAGGTCGCTTTCCCCCAGTCTATTCCACTGATCTTCCTTTCTGTCTCTTAGCCAGTACCAAATTGTTTTGATGACTGCTGCTTTGTAATATAGTTGATGGTCTGGGACTGCAAGGCCCCCATCATATGTGTTTTTTTTTTTCATTATTTCCCTGGATATCCTTGATCTTTTGTTATTCCAAATGAATTTTGTTATGGTTTTTTTCTAAATCAGTAAAGAAATATTTTGGGAGTTCAATGGGTATGGCACTAAATAGATAAATAAGTTTGGGTAGGATGGTCATTTTTATTATATTGGCTCGTCCTATCCATGAACAATTAATGTTTTTTCCAATTGTTCAAGTCTAGTTTTAGTTGTGTGGAGAGTGTTTTGTAGTTGTGTTCATATAGTTCCTGTGTTTGTCTCGGGAGATAGATTCCTAGGTATTTTATTTTGTCTAAGGTGATTTTGAATGGGATTTCTCTTTCTAGTTTTTGCTGTTGAGCTGTGTTGGAGATATATAGAAAAGCTGATGTCTTATGTGGGTTTATTTTGTATCCTGCAACTTTGCTAAAGTTGTTGATTATTTCAATTAGCTTTTTGGTTGAATCTCTAGGATTCTTTAAGTAGACCATCATGTCATCTGCAAAGAGTGATAACTTGGTCTCCTCCTTGCCTATTTTGATGCCTTCAATTTCTTTTTCTTCTCTAATTGCTACTGCTAGTGTTTCTACTACAATGTCAAATAGTAGAGGTGATAATGGGCATCCTTGTTTCACTCCTGATCTTATTGGGAATGCGTCTTGTTTATCCCCATTGCAGATGATATTAGCTGATGGTTTTAGATATATACTATTTGTTATTTTAGGAATGACCCTTCTATTCCTATGCTTTCTAGTGTTTTTAATAGGAATGGGTGTTGTATTTTATTAAAGGCTTTTTCTGCATCTATTAAGATAATCATGTGATTCTTGTTGGTTTGTTTCTTGATGTGGTCAATTATGTGGATGGTTTTCCTAATATTGAACCAGCCCTGCATCCCTGGTCTAAATCCAACTTGATCATGATGGATGACCCTTCTGATCACTTGCTGCAGTCTTTTTGCTAGTGTCCTATTTAAGATTTTTGCATCTATATTCATTAGGGAGATTGTTCTATAGTTTTCTTTCTCTCTTTTTGACCTGCCTGATTTTGGAATCAGTACCATGTTTGTGTCATAAAAGGAGTTTGGTAGAACTCCCTCTTTGTTTTATGTCAAATAATTTGTATAGTATTGGGATTAACTGTTCTCTGAATGTTTGATAGAATTCAATGGTGAATCCATCAGGCCCTGGGGATTGTTTTTAGGAAGTTCTTTGATGGCTTGTTTGATTTCATTTTCTGATATGGGATTATTTAAGAATTCTATTTCCTCTTCTGCTAGTCTAGGCCGTTTGTATTTTTGTATATATTCATCCATATCACCTAAGTTGGTGTATTTATTGCCATATAATTGGGCAAAGTAATTTCTAATGATTGCCTTAATTTCCTCTTCATCAGAGGTTCTGTCCCCCTTTTCATCTTCGATGCTGTTAATTTGCTTTTCTTCCTTCCTTTTTTTAATTAGATTGACCAGTAATTTGTCTATTTTGTTTGTTTTTTCAAAGTACCAGCTTCTTGTCTTATTTATTAAATCAATAGTTCTATCACTTTTGATTTTATTAATTTCTCCCTTAATTTTTAGGATTTCTAGTTTTGTTTTCTGCTGGGCGTTTTTAATTTGATCGCTTTCGAGTTTTTTTATTCGCATTTCCATTTGATTGATCTCTGCTCTCCCTAGTTTGTTGATATATGCACTCAGGGATATGAATTTACCTCTGATTACCTCTTTGGCTGCATCCCAAAAGGTTTGAAAGGATGTCTCGCCATTGTCATTTTCCTCGATATAATTATTAAATGTTTCTATGATTTCTTCTCTAACTAAATGATTTTGGAGTATCATATTGTTTAATTTCCAATTAGTTTTTGATTTGGTTTTCCATGTACCATTACTAATCTTTATTTTTATTGCCTTGTGATCTGAGAAGGCTGCATTCATTATTTCTGCTTTTCTGCATTGGTGTGCTGTTTCTGTGACCTAATGTATGGTGAATTTTTGTGAATGTGCCATGTGGTGCTGAGAAGAAGGTGTATTCCTTTTTATTCCTATTTATTTTTCTCCATATGTCTATTAATTCTAATTTTTCTAAGATTTCATTCACTTCTTTCACCTCTTTCTTATTTATTTTTTTGTTTGATTTATCTAAATTTGATAACGGTTGGTTTAAGTCTCCCACTAATATGTTTTTACTGTCTATTTCTCCCTCCAATTTTCCTATTTTCTCCATTAGAAATTTGGGTGCTATATTATTTGGTGCATACATGTTGATTAGTGATATTTCCTCATTATATAAAGTCCCTTTCAACAAAATTTAATTACCTTCCCTATCCCTTTTGATCAGGTCTATTTTTGCTTTGTATTTATCAGATATCATGATTACCACTCCTGCCTTCTTTCTGTCAGTTGAGGCCCAGAAGGTCTTACTCCATCCTTTAATTCTGACCTTGTAGGTGTCAACCCGCCTCATGTGTGTTTCTTGAAGACAACATATGGTAGGGTTTTGGATTCTAATCCATTCTGCTATTTGACTACGTTTTATGGGTGAGTTCATCCCATTCACATTCAAAGTTATGACTGTCACTTTTGGACTCCCTGGCATTTTGATATCCTTCACTGGTTCTAACCTTTTCTTCTTTGGCTCTGCCTTTTATTCCAGTGATTTACTTTAAATTGGTCCCCCTTGTCCCCTCCCTTGATATGTTTCCCTTTTTAGTCCCTCCTTTATTGTTCCCTCTCTTCCCCCCTCTCTTTCCCTCCCCTTTTGTTTTCCCTCTCCCCCTCCCCCCCTTGGTTTTCCCTTCTCACTACCCTTGTTGGGTAAGATAGAATTCAAGATACCAATGGATCTGGATGTTTTTCCCTCTCAGAGTTGATTTCCCTGAGATTAAGGTTTAAGTAAAAATTCTCTTCCTCTCCTTCTTATAGGAGTTTTCTTCCCCTCCTCTTCCCATGTGAATCTTTGTGTGAGAACGATTATTCTATCTGGTCTTTCTTTTCCCCCTATTTACACATTACATTTTCCCCACGTGTTAGTATACATAGATTGATATAAATGTAGTCCTTATAGAAGAGAGTTTGAGTAAAAGAAGAAGATAACATTTTTTTTTCCTTTTCCCTTTCCTTCATATTTACCTTTTCAGGTATTCCATGCTCCTTGATTTTTGATAATGAACTTTCCACAGAGCTCTAGTGTTTTCATTGCAAAAAGTTGGAAATCTTCTATTTTGTTGAATGCCCATACTTTCCCTTGGAAGTATGTAGTGAGTTTTGCTGGATAGCTGATTCTTGGTTGAAGACCCAGCTCTCTTGCCTTTCTGAAGATCATGTTCCATGCCTTACGATCATTTAGAGTAGAACTTGCAAGGTCTTGTGTGACCCTGATTGGCATTCCTTTATATCTAAATTGTCTTTTTCTGGCTTCTTGTAGGATTTTTTCTTTTGTTTGAGAGTTTAGGAATTTGGCAAATACATTACTGGGAGTTGTCTTTTGGGGGTTTAGTGTAGAGGGTGTTCTGTGAGCTCTGTCAGTGGCTGTATTTCCCCCTTGTTCTAGAATCTCTGGGCAATTTTCTTTCATTATCTCTTGTATTATGATGTCAAGTTTGGTGTTTATTTCTGGCTTTTCTGGAAGTCCAATTATTCTTAAATTATCTCTTCTCCCTCCATTTTCCAAATCTGTCACTTTGTCAGTGAGATATTTTATGTTCTCTTTTAATTTCTTGGTCTTTTGGCTTTGCTTTATTAGTTCTTGCTTTAAAGCCTGGTTTTCTTTTACAGTTTGGTCAAACTAGTTTTGTAGATGCGTGAATTTCTTTTGCATTGTTTCCCACTTTTCCTCCCAGAAGGCTTCCATCTTTTTCCTCATTTCAGATTCAAATTCTTCATGGGTTTGTGGAGGGTTTCCATTTCCTTTGGAAGGTATCTGAGCATTTGCTTGTGTTTCCTCTTCTATCTTCTCTGTGTTTTGAATTTTTGCTCCATAAAATTTGTCCAAAGTCTCCCCCTTCTTCTTGTTTCTTTTTGAATTTTGGGGCTTTTGTGCTTCTGTGTTGTTTGCCATCTCTATCTGAGTGGGGAGGATTAGCTTTTCTTATCTCTGTCTGGCGTTCAGAGGTTTTAGCCCTAGGTAGATTGTCCATTCTATGCAGTTTTTATTCTGTCCTCCCAGAGAGCTAGGAATTGCTGGTGTGTCCCTGTTACTGCCCTCCTCTCCTCGGCACCATCCTGATGCTTCTCCGTTGCTTTACTTCCACGCTCTGAGCCTAGCTTGGCCCTTGTTCCTGTGCCTTAGCCAGTCAGCTGCAGCATTCTGCGGGGGGAGGGGCCAAGGCTTCCCGGAGCTCCGAGGGCTCTTCCCAGGGGGTTAAGAGCTCCCCCATCTCTCTCTGTTTCCCTGCTGTCTGGGTGCCCCCTTGACTGGGTCAGGTTGTTTTCAGGAAGCAGCCTTCAGAATAGCAGGCCCTGGTGCTCTGAGTTTGCCTCTGCTGCCTGGGACTCGGACTCGGCGCTCTGGATTGGGGGGATTGGTCCTAGGACCTTCCTTCTGCCTACCCCTTAGGTCAGAGTGGTCTCGGGTTCTGGCTTTTGGGGGGGGAGTGTACCTTTTGATTCAGATCCAAGTCCAGGAGGAGGACTCCCAGGGTCTATATTGTTGATCGTTTTGGATTTTGGTGGCCTAGGAGCATTCGGTTTGAGATCAGTAAGGAAGGGTTTCAGGAGATCTGAACTTTAGCTTTCTCTAAGCTGCCATCTTGACTGGAAGTCGATCAACCTCTCCATTTGATTTTAACATAGAGGCACATGAAAAATTTCAAGGGTAAATGAAAGCATTTCAGTAAAGAAATAAGCTAAATGTGAATGTACTTTCAGAACAGTATGATCTCAGTAAATACATACCCTATCACACTTGTGGGTATATGTATATATGTATGTGTATAAATTCATATAAATACATAGATACATACATAGATACATGAACATATATGAAATATTCTGCTATGAGTGCTTTTATAATATTTTTTATTTATCAAGATTCATTATTGACCAATCTGTGCCATATGGAAATAATAATTTCAATATTTAGCTTATGCTTTTTAAGGAAGTTTACAACTATACTGTATATTGTACTGGTCATACATCAAAATTCACATTAAATATTAGTAAATTCCTTTCAGAATTTCCATCTGTATAGATTATTGTTAAATTTGTATTTCTTTGCCCAGACTGTCTAACAGTTAGAAATAACAAGACCCATGACAAGCCATAAAAAATGGTCTTTCTTTGGAAATTATAACTTAGTTAATGCTACCTCGATGATCGCCTTGTCTTTGTGTGTGTGTGTGTGTGTGTGTGTGTGTGTGTGTGTGTGTGTGTGTGTGTGTGTGTATATATCTATCTATCTATCTGTGCTAATCTCTCTAACTCTTTAAAATGCAGTATTGGACACAGTTGCCAGGGCAACTGACTTTTAGGGCTTCCCCTTGCACTGGGATGGGATTATGGGCTAGATGACAATCTTGGACTTCTTTCCCCCTCATTGCATTTCCCTGAATCCTTGTAAGGATTTTTTTAAGGCAGATGGTTTTGGGGTGTATTTATTGCCTGTCTCCCACTCATCTAAAGTAGAAATACATTGTTTTTTTTTCTTTCTGATTTCCTTCTGTTTGCTTCTGCCCAGGAGGGGAAAATTATCTTGCTTCTAAAAGAAAGATATCAAACCTAAGGTATAGGAATTCCTTTTATTTCCTGAGGTATTTTAAAAAATTTTAAATATTAAATAAAACATGTCATTCAGAGAGAATTTTTGTTCAGTCACAAGTCTCTTTTCAGCCACTTAGCTCCTGGCCTGTTGCGTTCTGATGAGATTTGTAATATAGACTTATGTGGAGAAATTATACTCAGAGAAATCAAATTTAAATCTTCTTATATTTTCTGCAACTGCAAGTTTTCTATCTCACTTTTAAATTTATGTAACATTCCTGATGTTTATTATTTACTGTATGATAAACTAATGGGAACAGTTTTCAATATAGTAGTATCATACAAAGGGGAGTTTTATATTTCCCCTGTTATATTTGGTTGTTGGATATTTATTACATTTTAGGTTTTCCCAAATTTATTAATGCTAGTAAGGAAGGAAAATTATTTTTTATTGAAGTTATTACATTTTCCTTCATATGATAAAGAAAACTACAGTTCTATTTTGCTGTTAGGATTTAACCTTGATTAGCATTTTAAGGGGTGCCTAAGTGGAAGAAAGGTTAATTAGTTGTTGCAGTGGATAGAATTCTGAACCTGAAGGCAGGTGTCAACCTGGAACACCTGAACCTGTGGTGGTATGGTGTGAATGCTACTGTATCTGTTGTTGCTATTGCTGCTCTTCCTAGTCATTTACAAGGTTTGTGCTATGAGTTTCTGACATTCTTTTGGGAGTTCTGTGCTTTTGCTAATTTTGGGTGGCAAGCCTTTCAGATTATATATTTTTCAGTCTACTGTGGACATTCTGGGAAATTTCTACATTGTTTCCCTGCTGTGTTTCTGGCTTTTCTTACAGTTATTTTTAATGCCATAGACTTCTAGCTGACTGTGTGCAATGCTGCCACCACACCAAGATTTCAGAATGCTTAGCATGCTGCCATCCAGAGACACCTCTCCGGGAAAAGAGACCGAGAGAGCAAGTGAATTGCCCTATATAGATGGTTTTACATTACTTTCCTGTGTCTCAACTGTGCCAATGTTAGCTTAGCTTGACTTAGGACAGTCCAGGGGTCTATCCACTCTTTCTGCACATGTATGTTGAAGGCCATTTTATCAAATACTTAATCCTTGAGTATGATACAGACATTCTTGACCTTGTTAAACTAAGTAGGGTGGAGAAATGTAGTGTTCCCAAGAATTGATTCTGTAAAACCATGTATCTCCATTGTTTCTAATCAGGAGATAGCTAAATCAGATCTTCTAAAGTATGGTCTGATATGGTCTGAGCAGGGTAGAATAGTTTTAAAATTCATACCATGTGATCAAGCAGGTTTTTTTTCTGTATTTCTACTTCCCATAGTTCTTTCTCTGGATTTGGATAGTGTTCTTTCTCATATCATTGCTTTGCTGCTAGTAGAGAAGTATATTATATTTATCTGTGCCACAGTATGTCCATCTCTTTGTATAATATTCTCCTGTTTTTGCTCCTTTCACTCTGCATCAATTCCTGAAGGTCATTTCAGTTCACATGGAATTCCTCCAGTTCATTATTCCTTTCAGCACAATAGTATACCATTACCAACAGAGAGCAAAATTTGTTCTGCCATTCCCCAATCAAAGGGCATCCCCTCATTTTCCAATTTTTTTGCCAACACAAAGAGTGCGACTACGAATATTTTTGTAAACATTTTTTTTTCCTCATGATCTCTTTTGGGGGTATAAACCCAGCAGTGGTACATATGGATCAAAGGGCAGACAATTTTTTAATGCCCTTTGAGCATAGTTCCAAATTGCCTTCCAGAATGGTTGGATCAATTTACAACTCCAACAGCAGTGCATTAATGTCCAAATTTTGCCTCATCCTCTCCAACATTTATTACTTTCCTTTGCTGTTATATTAGCCAGTCTGCTATGAGTGAGGTGGTACCTCACAATTGTTTTGATTTGCATTTCTCTAATTATAAGAGATTTAGAACCCTTTTTCCTGTGCTTCATGATAGTTTTGATTTCTTTATCTGAAAATTTCCTATTCATATTTCTTGCCTATCTATCAGTTGGGAAATGGATTTATTTTCTGTACATATAATTTAGCTCCTGATACATTTGAGTAATTAGAACTTTGTCAGAGGTTTTGTTATAAAGATTTTTTTCCCCAATTTGTTGCTTGTCTTCTAATTTTGGTTATATTTGGTTTTCTTTGTACAGAACCTTTTTAATTTAATGTAATCAAGGCTCTGGGATGTTGATCTAAACCTAATCTCTCCCATATTGTTTTCCAATTTTCCTAGCAGTTTTCATCAAATAGTGGGTTTTTGTCCCAAAAGATGGGATCTTTGGATTTATCGTACACTGTCTTGCTGAGGTCATTTACCCCAAGTCTATTCCACTGATCCTCCCTTCTGTCTTTTAGGCAGTACCAAATTGTTTTGATGACCACTGCTTTATAGTACAGTTTAAGATTTGGTATTTCTAGACTCTCCCTCCTTCACATTTTATTCCTTATTTCCCTTGATATTTTTATTTTTTGTTCTTCTGAATGAACTTTGTTATATTTTTTTCTAATTCAGTAAAAATGTTTCTTGGTAGTTTGATAGGTATGGCTCTGAATAAGTAAATTAAATTGCATTGGATTTTTATTTTTATTATGTTAGCTCATCCTACCCATGAGCAATTTATATTTTTCCAATTGCTTAGATCTAGTTTAAATTGTGTGGAAAATGTTTTGTAGTTGTGTTAATATAGTTCCTGTGTTTGTTTTGGTAAATAGTTTCCCTAAATATTTTATATTATCTATTGTTATCTTAAATGGAATTTCTCTTCCTAACTTTGCTGCTGAGATGTGTTGGAAATATATAGAACTGCTGATGATTTATGTGTGTTTATTTTGTATCCTGCAACTTTGCTAAAGTTGTTGATTATTTCCATTGGTTTTTTTGTTGATTCTTTAGGATTCTTTAAGTAGATCATCATATCATCTGCAAAGAGTGATAGTTCAGTTTCCTTGTTGCCTATTTTAATACTTTGAATTTCTGTTTCTTCGCTGATTGCTACTGCTAGTGTTTCTAGTACTATGTTAAATGATAGAGTTGTTTCACTCCTAATCTTATTGGGAGGGCTTCTAGTTTATCCCCATTGCAGATGATGTTTGCTGATGGTTTTAGATATATACTGTTTATTGTTTTTAGGAAAGGCCCTTCTATTCCTATAATTTCTAATGTTTTCAATAGGAATGAGTGTTGTATTTTGTCAAAGGCTTTTTCTGCCTCTATTGAGATAATCATGTGATTTTTGTTGGTTGGGTTGTTAATATGGTCAAATATGTGGATGGTTTTCCTCATATTGAACCATCATTGCATTCCTGGTATGACTTCTACCTGGTCATAGTGAATTACCTTTGTGATCACTTGCTGGAGTCTTTTTGCTGGTATCCTGTTTAAGATATTCCCATCTATATTCATTAAGGAGATTGTTCTATAGTTCTCTTTCTCTGTTTTTGACCCGCCTGGCTTCGGAATCATGAATTTTTCAGTTTGATCTGTCCTGCTTTTCATGGCTTCCAACAGGTCATTTCTGGTCTTCAATTTACTCATCATTTCATTTGATTTCTGAGCTTCTTTTTCCAATTGCAAGATTCTGTTTTTTTTAACCATTATTTTCTTTTTTAACTATATCCTACTTTTCTTTCCAAATTTGTTCTATCATTCTAATTTGGTTCATAATCTCAAATCTTAGATCCTCAAGAGCTTGTGACCAATTTCCATTTTTTTTGGACAGTTTGAATGTGTTTGCATGTCTGTCATCCTCTGCAGTCTGGAATTTTTCTCCATAGAAATTATCCAGCCTCAAGGTTCTTTTCTTGTTGTTGTTGTCATTGTTGTTTTGTTAGTTACTGACTATAGTTCCTGTGTGTTGTGGCCATTTCTGTGCTAGTTCTTTGTTCCCTTCCTACGTGGAAGTCTGAGTGAGGAGGGTAGGCAGGTCTTTGTATGAAGTTATGGAGCAGTTTTTGCCCCGAGGCCACTTTTCAGTCTCCTCTGCATCTGCTATGTGCAGCCCCTTTCTGCCATATCTCCATTCCCAGTTTCCATGTTCCTCAGCCTCCTGGTGTCCCAAGTTCTGCTGCTTTCTGGGGTAAGTCTGTGTTGTCCTCAGCCAGTCATCCCAAAACCTACCAATTGCCCCTCTCTCGCTCTGAGTCTTGGCTCCTTAGGTGCAGTGGGGGAGGGTTGATTAGCTTGTGCTTTGGTAGGAGTAATTTTACCCCCTTATATCATGGAAATGCCCAAACCCTGCTTACCTTCAAAGCTGTGCCCGATGGAAGAACCCCTTTGCTTGTCTGTTTTTGGTTTTTGTCCTTTTGATGAACTTTTTATCATTAGGTGGTGAGGAGAAGAAGCCCCTTGCTTCTATACTGTGGCCTCCTTAGCCCCTCTAAATTTTTTAAAATATAGTTTCTCACTAGTATAATTTTTTCAGACATAAAAAAGGTTTTTGTCCAAATTAAAGACTTTTTTTTTACTCTATTCATTCAAATTATAGGGTTTCTTTCATTTTTTTCACAAGGATTAATTCCTAGGTGTTCACTCAGTAAAGGATTAATTCTGGTCGAAGGCTTTCCCACACTTGTCAACATTTATAATTTCAATTCCAGTGAATTATTTGGTAAGTATCTATTTGACTAAAGTAAGGTGTCTGTTTGACTAAAGGCTTTCCTCATTCATTCTATTTATAATGTTGCTTTCAATATAAATTCTCAAGTGTTTAATAAGTTTCTGTGCTCTGGTTGAAGGTCTTCTCCCAAATATTAAATTCAGAAGGACTCTCTCCAGTGTAAAAGTTTTCATGTTTAGTAAGATACCCATTTTTGCTAAAGGCTTTCTCTAATTCATTGCATTGGTAAGGCTTCTTTCAAGTATAAATTATTTGTTTTTCAGCAAGATATCCCTATGGACCAAAGTCTTTCCATCTTTCATTGCATTTGTAGAATTCCTGTCTTGTAGATACTCAGTAATACTAAATAATAAATGAGTGGAAACAGAAGACTTTACTAAATTAACTATATAAAATTTCTTCCATGAAATGTTATTATGCTTAATTATCTGAATGCCATTTGGAATGATTACTTTGCTATTGTATTCTCCAGCCATACTCTGAGGTTAGCTCATTAATAACTTACTTGTATAGCTCTCAAGACATGACCAATAGTTCCGCACTCTCTATATTACTCTCTGATTCCCTCCTCTTCCCTAACTGTATCTGAAGTATGGTTCTTGTTACAAACAGAACCCTTACCTGGTCAAGTAGCTGTCCACAGTAATAATTGAGATAATAGCATAGGATGTCCCAAAAGGTTTAGTGCAATTTTAAGGAATTAAATTTTAAAATCTGAAGCAATTAAAGTTGAAAATTGCACTGACTTTTAAAACTTTTGGTGTTTTTGAATCATTTTCAGTTGTGTCTAATTCTTTATGATCTCATTTGGGCTTTTTTTGGCAAAAATACTAGTTTACCTTTTTCCTTCTTCAGCTCTGAGCCAAACAGTATTAAGTGAATTGTCCTTGGTCCCACAGTTTATAAATGTCTGATTCAGATTTGAACTCTTGAAGATGTCTTCCTAATTCCAAGTGCATTTATGTCTCTTTTTCAACATCTTGTTGTCCCACTTTATACATGTGCTATGATTTATAAATTTGAAATCATTATACAGATATTAGTTGGTAATGGGGTTTTGTACTTATTTGTAATTTTATTAGTGTGAGACTTTTGGTGTTGAATTTATCACCACCCTCCCTGAATATTGCACATTCTTTTATCTACTACACTTTACTGCTGGCATCACTCTGTTGTTGTTTGACCAACTACATGATAGAAAAGAAGCATTAGAAAATACCTTATGACTGCCAAGAAAATACTACTTTTAAAGCAAAATATGTGATTTAAAAAATAGGTCTGCCCCTTGTCAAATTGTCTCTCATTTCCTACATATGTGGCCTGCTTATGACTTCTTAATTAATCTGGATAGTTCTTTGTAATAAGTCATTGTAATAAGTTATTGCTTATACTCACTTTCTATGTGAATCAGTTAATTTTATCCTCTCCAACAGCTATCAGTACCCATACCACATATCTTGATAATATGTATATAACATATGTATAATGAGAAGAATTGATGAGATTGAAGAAATGAATCCATTGAAGACTTATAAATGGAGGGTAATATTGTTGTTACTTAATCTGGATTTCTGATTTCATTTGTTTTAAGTGTTGGGGACTGACCCTCACTCAAGTTAGGTACCACTCCACCAAATTTGTTTAGAATTTGTATTAGCACAAAATGAGACATGTATAACTCATCAGATAGCAGGCACAAAGTGTTTTGCTTGACCATAACAGAAGAACATTTGTCTAGGATAAAATTAGTATTCAAGATACCTTGAACTAATTTAGCTGAGTAAGGCTCTTCTGGCTGTTACCCATGGTGATACACTTAGCAAATATCAGATTCACCCTGGAGCTCCTTGGGGTTGCTTTATGTTTAGCCAATGATAAAGTGAAATCTAGAGCAGAGTCTTTTACTCCTGAGCCAATCAATCTCAAGGAATATCTCAATACCTTTTAAAGGAAAAATGACCTAACTTGCATGAGAGGAGAAGGTAGGATATTGTTACCAAGATGATGAAGCAATTTGTTCAACAGATCTTTTATCTTGGACTTAGTGTTGAGAAATACTTGAATATGAATATGGTTTCAGGTAGTTATTAGCTTTTTTACCTTAGACAAACCACTTAGCTTATCCAAATCTGTTTCCTCATTTGTAAAATGAAAGGGCTAGACTTGTTAACTTGTCAGTTGTTTTCTTTCCTGCTCTAAATCTAGGATTTTGTGATCTGTATATTTGAGTGGCTATTTTGCAATTTAAGAGTCTTTGTAAGTTGTATGGAGTACTAAGAGGGTCATGAAACAAATTTATGTCACAGGTGTGACTTGATTACTGGTCTTCCAAATTCTGAAGAGAGTTACCTATCCTCTATACCATGCTGCATCTCTTACTTTTTTCATCAATTTATTTACATGTCATTAAAAAAGTATTTGTATACCCAAAGAAAAGTTCTGTGTGGTGAAGATTTGCTTGACTTCTTGGGACCAACAACATGAAGATTTGGGGGGGGACTTTTAATAAGTAGTAGCATATCTCTAGACAATTATTCACTACTTTCTCCTTAATTCCCTCTTTAAAATTTTTTAAACATTTTTTCCCCCAGATTACCTACTGATACAACTTGCAATAATTTCTTGATGTTTTGAGATCAATATACTCTCTTTTTCTCCCACTCCTCCTTCTTCCACAGGATTGAAGGTAATATGATATGGGTCAGCATTGATAGAGTATTGGCACATGTGCTGGGACTCCCATGGGGGAACTGCTCCATTTACACTCTACCCAGCACCTAAGGACATTTTTTTTTATGCCCTGCCCCTCTGTATAGCTGCCAAGAGCAAGTACTTCTTCCTTCTGCTCTCTGGGATAATGCTGGTGGGAAGAAAGGGAGGCTCACAGGTAGCTTGAAGTTTCAGTTTGGGCACGTAAACTTGAAAACCTTTGTCAACACTGAGAGAGATTGTACATAAGCTATATACAATATATATTCCCATGCTCATCATGCTGTGAAAGACACATATCACTTACACTAGAGAAAAATTCATGGAGGAAATAAAGTGAAGAATAGCATCCTTTAATCTGCATTCAGACTTCATCAATTTCTTGTATAATGATGGATAGCTTTTCTTCATCATGTGTGCCTTGGAGCTGTCTTGGATCCTGGCAACAATTGAATATTCATTGGAGATACCTGCTCTTCAGTACTGGTTTTGAAAACCACAAGTTAACAATATCTGTGTGGTATTTTACTTATATTGTTAAATATTTCCCAGTTACACTTTAATCTATTTGTACCCTACTTGGGAGTTTTGGCTGGGGGAAGTTTGACATCTCTGTATTAAAGAGATCATCTGGTCCCACCCACCTATTTTACAGTTGAAGAGATTAAAGCCTAAGCAGTTAAGTGATTTACCTCAAAGAACAACAAGAGCAGGATTTGAATGCTACAGCATGTGATCTTTTGAAGGTAGCACATTGAATGGAAAGAAGAATTAGCCTATTTATAAACTTTTTTCTTTTATAGGCATTTTTCTTGCTGAATTCCATAATAATACATAAATTCTCTTATGGTTTCATTACAAATGACATTTGAATCTTCCAACAACATATCAGAAGATATTCTTGGGAAATGTGGATTCTGAAATTTTTGACAAGCTAAGAAAGAAAACTCACAAGCATGTGCTTTTGGAAACTATATATAATATTTTAAGTTGTTCTGACTCTGGGACAAGAATTGTACACTCCACTTTAAATTGAGAAAATTGCGATGGTTAAAGGTTTTAGGTGTGGGGATCTTTCATGTATTATCCTTTTAAAAGTATTTCTTGTATCTATCTGTATGAATAGACTAGTGATTAATGAGAACTTCTCAAAAGAAAGATGGAAATAAATCTATAGTAAAATGGTCCACCTTATACCACTGACCTTTCCTTTAATAATCTTATTTTTATAGCTATAATTTGAAGGTAATTTCTTCCTCTTATTTTGGCATTATTGAAATATTGAAACATTATAATAAACATATGTTTAAAAAGTTGTTAGTTCTGCTTAGTTAATGCTTTATTAAGCTTCTGAGTAAGATTTTCAATCTTGATAGGCAGACTAGTAAAGGTCCTTATTTGAGTGAACAAATAATCATTTAGGTGCTGGCTTTCTTTTGGCATACTTGCCAGATATAGTCAGGTTTTTAATAATATGGTGAAGTTTTTTTTCACATTTAAAACATTAGATCCCTTGATTAATTTCCCCAGCATTGATTACAAAATATAAGTAGTGGATAGTATGAGACTATTGATATTAAAATAAAATGAAGCATACATATTTGAAATGCAAGTAGAGGTTCTTTCTCCTTATTACAACTGTACACATGTATGCATTTTGTAGATTACAAAATAGATGAGCAGTGAAATCAGATTACTTGTATGAGGTAACATGGTGAATCAGTGTTAGAATGA
This sequence comes from Monodelphis domestica, assembly GCF_027887165.1. NCBI lineage: Eukaryota > Metazoa > Chordata > Mammalia > Didelphimorphia > Didelphidae > Monodelphis > Monodelphis domestica. Next base: position 158,970,751 of record NC_077230.1, read on the forward strand.
AAGTCAGTAATAAAATCTAGGTCCCCAGACTGTAGGTCTGTTGTCATAAACAAAAAGCTTATACAGGGATATTTTTTTTTTTACTTGCAAACTATTTCAGTGAAATGAATACTAAGAAAGGTATGAAGTAGTCAGTGTTTATAGATTCTGCTAGCATACAGAATATTCTTCTAGAAGTATCATTCCCATTTCTATTGAATTGTTTGAGAAAGATATGAAAATATAGCTGGAATATGAGATAGTTATTTTTTTTCTAATCAGCAGCCATTGAGAATCTACATATAAAATCCTCACATTTCTTCTTTCCTTTTATTTTTCACCAAAAAAAAAATCTGGCTCTGAATTCTGAAAAGCATTTAAAGAATCTAAGGTATTATGTTTATTGCATAATTAGCTTTGTCATTTTGATTATAGGAAATTCACATGATATATGGGATGAATGAGTATATAAATATCTGAAAAGTTCATCATAGAATGTCTATTAAGTGTACTTCTAGTTCTTCAGACATCATGAGGGTAACCATGACCCTTGCAACTCTTCATTAATTATTCCTCACTTTCACCTTGTGATAAACCCATTTTTTCATGATAATAATAGAGGATGATAGGTGGATGATAGATGTTTACAAAAGACTGCATCATTGTTTCTTTCAATCTTTAGTCTCTGTATCATGAATAAATGTATAATTATTATATTTTTACAGAGAAGGAAACTTAAACTCCAAAAGATTGAGCTATCATAGCATGTACTATATTTGATACCAGGCCATCCATACTTCAATCCTGACCCTGCTTCTTATTTCCAGTATGACTTTGGGTAAGACCTCTTTAGGAATCACATCCCTCTTTCTGAAATAAGTATTTGATTGGCTGAAACAAATATATTCCATATATGTCATAATATAGTAATCACTCCATAAATTCCCTTCTAATTATCTTTTGACCATATGACATGTTCATGATTGCATAGATAGTAAATTGTACAATTAAGATTCCTGCCCAGATGTTGTGATGCCAAGTTCTATGATTGTTCCCTTCCCATAATGCCTTGTGCTATGGCTTCCATGGTCTCAGAATAAGGTATTGAAGAGTATGAGGCAGTAGAAGATCTTTACTGAAGGAGACTATACTCTATGTTAACATGTATCTGTGGAAGGTAGGATGGGAGTCTGAAGTGGAGCTGTGTATTCTGGGAAAAAAACAAAACAAAAAGAAAGACACTCATACTTGTTGCTTTCAGCTTCCAACTATTAAAGTCTTGAATTAACCAAAACATCTTAAACTGACACTGAACACAGTAGGAAATCCATCAGATGTTCTGAGTCTATGGAAGCACCAGGCAACTTAGAAATCAGGAGGCTATTCATGCTTATCTATGATAACTTCTGGGTAAACCTCTTCCTCTGCTGCCTTGGAATAAGAGTGAGAAACTAAAAGCAACAGTGAATTTTATTTGTCCAATGGAACTGCTTGACAGGTACTTAGCTTGAACCAAATGCTTAGCAAGAATTTTCTCTCCCCTTCACCTAGCCATTATATCTCCAGGGTTTTTAGTATCTGATGTGATAAGCCCTAAAGACTGATGCCACTGGACCTTCATAGATGCTGTTCTCAGTCATCATAGTATCCTGGAGGATGGAGGCTACTATTAACTGGTTGCTCCAATGCTTGACAAGCTCCTCTTTCCACTTATACTCTTAGAATTTTATTGGTTAAATCAAAAAGACTCCCCTGCCCCCTTTTTTAAGCTACTTATATTTTCTCCCTATTAACAATACACATACTAATCTAAAGACTTAATACAACTTTATTCTCCTGTTCTGCTGTGCCCTCTAGGATAACCACTCTGATGTAATTAAAATCGATTTTTGCCCTGAAATTCTTATTTTTCGACCTTATTTGTATCATGAAAACCTGGTTCTCTCCTAAGGACATTGACAATGATATTTACTGTCTATGTCTTTATATCTCTTTGTCTCTCTGTCTCTGTCTCTGTCTCTCTCTCCTTCTTTTTCTCTCCCCTCCTCATCCTCTCATGTCAATTTCTCCCTTTCCTTGTCCCCCTACTCACAGCACACTTACTGGAACAAAAGAAATTGACCTGATCATGGTATTTTGTTTCCATTTTTGTTTTTAAACCCTTAAATTCCATCTTTGAATCAATACTGTATATTGGTTCTAAGGCAGAAGAGTTTAAGGGCTAGGCAATAAAGGTTAAGTGACTTGCCCAGGGTCACACAGCTAAGAAGTATGTGAGGCAAGATTTGAATAACCTCCCATCTTTAGGCCTGGCTCTCAATCCACTGAGATACCCAGCTGTCCCCTGCCCCCTATCATTGTTTTTTAGTACAATTTCCAGATCCTTTTCTTACAGGTATCATTCCACATTATTTATTTATAGGTATTCATTAAATACCTATCAGCTAATTACTCACTCAGTTTAAAGTGCATGCAAATTGCCAGTCACTGCTAAATTCCATGGCTACAAAAAAAGAAGGAAAAAAATAAGAAACTTTAGATCACTTCAAAACTGTACCAAAGTATAAGTAGACAGAAGTAAAATGATGTAAAATTGACATTTATAATGAATCAGCAAGTATTGATTTAGCAGCTCCTTTATGTTAGGCAATAAAACAACATGCTGATTATACCAAGACTAAATTTTTAAATTTTTATTTGAAATGAATAATATTGTACCTACTATATTCCAATATGATTTTAATTGATTTTTAAATTTTATTTCACTTTTTACATGTCTATAGAATTTTAAATAATCATTTCTGACATTTTGCAGTCCATGTTCTCTTTCTTCCTCTTTTTAAAGTCCTCCTCAACATGCAGGTAATGTTATATAGTTTTTACATGTTATCATACAATACATATTTCCATATTTTTTGCATTGTAAAACTTACCTACTAATATTAATAGTCTTTTGTGTCAGGTAGTAGAATCTGGGTATTACAAGAAATAAGAAAAATACACTTTTCATTGTTTTTGACATAGATTCTGTCTTTTCTTGAAACTGTGTGTAGTAATACCTTCATTACCAAATCCTCTACAAACAAATAAACAAATAACAAAAAAATTATTTCTAAAAAGAAAGATGTCTGATTCCAAAGTCAGCATTCTTTCCACTGTACCATTGTACACCACCAGAATATGAGCATAAGATTAATGTATTTTAAAGATAAAATATATTTTAAAACATGCACACTTTTCTTCAGAGAATAAGTAAATTGAATTAAAATTCTGAAAATTTCCATTGGAATTTAAAGTTGTTTTGAGACTGAGATTTTGAAATGTATTTTATGGTGATAGCTCACAAATAAAGGTAAATCTGGCACATTGCTGATGTTTAAAAAAAGTGCCAAGTAATGCTGTTCCAAAATTTGCATTGACTAAGTCTTCACTACAGAGAAAAATAAAGAGCTTAGGATGTTAGCAAACAGTTTCATCTTTGAATAATCCTCATTATTAATGCATAACAGTGATGTGAGGAAAAATTAGCTTTGATACAGAATGGCTTGCCACAGATAATTTTAGAGTAGAATGTAATTTTAGCTCCCCATGGAAGCAGATCTATCTTTTCTCTTGCTTTCTAAGAAACATTTTCCTACATGCTCTACTTTACTTGTAATGGAAGTATATTTATATATTGTGTATGAACCTGTAGGTGTGCCTGCTGATTTTTAAGAGGAATGAATAAGATTGCATCTACCATGTGCCAAACACTGTGCTAAGCTCTTTACAAATATTACTTCATTTTATCCTCACAATAACCCTGAAAGGGAGATGCTATTATGATCTTCATTTTATAGCTGAGGAAACTGAGACAAACAGGTTTAACTGATTTGAAAGGTCATCCAGGTACTAAGGATCTGAGATTGGATTTGAACTCCTGTCTTCCTGACTCTAGACCTACCTTTTTATCTACTACCTGTTTATCATCATCCCACACCCATATTTACAACATTGAATACATTTTGTAAGAGATAAACTCTGAGTTATCTCATTATTCCAGGAATACTATCAAATTTTGAAATAGCTATAATTCTTGTAATTTCGTACTTTTAGATGCATACTTTGGACAGTTAACATAGGTTTATCTGTGCTTTCTACATAGTTCAAATGTGGTTTCTAGAGAGAAACAATGTGACAGAAATCCCTTCCAGGAAAATGAGGGGAAAACCAGATTTCTTTTTCAGACCCTAATAATCTGCTTATTGATTATTATTAGTCATTTTAGGAAAATCTTAAAACCTTTTAATTTGATCACCAAGTGGTTGCTGCTGAACAATATTGTTGTTCTATAATAGAAGCAATTTGAAATAGTAGTAAAAAGTTGGCAAGAAGTGAATGCTGTTTAATGCTGTTTCTTTCATTAGAGAAAAATTCGTTAAGGAAATAAAGTGAATTAACTTAAAAAAATAAAGCTTCAATCTGCATTCAGACTCAGTCAACTCCTATAATAGTGGATTTTTCATCATTAGTCACTTGGAGTTGATTTATATCCTTGCATTGATGATAATATGTTATTTACAGTTGATCATCATACTTTATTGCTATTACTATATACAACTTTCTCCTGGTTCTCCTCACTTCAGTTTGTATTACTTCATGTGTCTTTTTAGGTTATTGTTTTCTTGTGGTTATCTTGTTCATCATTTTTAAGGCACAATAATAATAATAAGGTACACCTAGTTCAGCCAGTCCCCATTTGATGGATGTCCCTTCAGTTTCTAATTCTTTGCTTCCACAAGAAGAATTACTATGAATATTTTTGGACAAGCAGGCTCTTTCTCTCTTTGATCTCTGAGATACAGACCTAGTAATGCACCCTAGTTATTTTTACATGAAGCTTGCTGGCAAAGTTGAAAAAAATCTATTTTTTTCTGTTATTAAAGACAAAAATGTATCTGGACATTTTAAATTGTAAGAATATTTCCTTTGTGATTTAATTTTGGGTTTTAGATCTCTTGTAACTTCCCACTTTATTACTTGAAAGCCTGTTTTTTTTCCTTAATCATCTGTAGTAGCTATCAGAGAACTTCCTCTTAGTATGTTTCCCCCCACGCAGGTGTCAGAGTTAATAATACCATTGCCACTGTTACTTAGTTGTTCAATGGTACTCCCCCAAGAAACTCTTGCAGGTTTGTGAAATAAAAATCAGGTATTACTATTCATATTTGTATAAAATCTTTCAGTGGTAATTTCCTATGAAGTTTACATGAGCCTCTCAATTAAATATTTAGATAATACTCATTACTCATATATTTAAACATCAATTCATTTCTTTCATTTTAAATAAGTGAGATTTTTTTCTTTTTTTAATTTTTTAAATAGTATTTTATTTGATCATTTCCATGCATTATTCATTAAAGATAAAGATCATTTTCTTTTCCTCCCTCCCACCCCCCATAGCTGACGCATAATTCCACTGGGTATCACATGTGTTCTTGATTCGAACCCATTGCCATGTTGTTAGTATTTGCATTAGAGTGTTCATTTAGAGTCTCTCCTCTGTCATGTCCCCTCAGCCATTGTAGTCAGGCAGTTGCTTTTCCTCGGTGTTTCCACTCCCATAGTTTATCCTTTGCTTATGAATAGTGTTTTTTTCTCCTAGATCCCTGCAAATTGTTCAGGGACATTACACTGCCACTAATGGAGAAGTCCATTACGTTCGATTATACCAGAGTGTATTAGTCTCTGTGTACAATGTTCTCCTGGTTCTGCTCCTCTCGCTCTGCATCACTTACCTGGAGGTCGTTCCAGTCTCCATGGAATTCCTCCACTTTTAAATAAGTGAGATTTCGTTCATATTGGAAGCAAAATGGTAATTTTTTTAGGTATACATATCATATAACAATGATTCCCAATCCATTACCAAATCTATTTAGCATGGTGAAATAAAGAAATGAAGCAATTATTTGGATAACCATCATACTTAAAATTCCTATATATTATCCAAGTATTTTCTTTTTAAATAACTGGATATTTTTCACACTGACATACTGAGGGCTGGGAAGCTCCTTTCAGTTTTTGGTCACACATGGCAATGTACTTAAATAAGTAAAAGAGATAACGACCTCAAATGAACATTGAGTATAGCAGTCTCTGTGCCCCCTGATCTACTTTCCTACTTGGAGGAAACTTGAAGTCTGAAATAATGTGGAACTCATACCAGAGATGGAAAGAATACTAAAAAAAAAAAAAGATTAAACCTAAGGGCATAGGCTAGCTTTGTTAGTAAATTTCCATGTATTTATTATAATATCACTTGCTACATGTATTCTAGCTACTACCTGGGTTTCTGTTTTACCCTGCCCTCTATTAATCTATAAATTGTTTGAAAGGAAAAAAAAACAACAACAACATGTTTTAGTTAAAGATGCTATCTCCTGTTGGAAGGATTAGCTCTTTGCTACAAATCAGGAGCAGGAAATCCTACAAACAAGGAAGTCTTACAAGGCAGAGGCAGAAGATTCTATAAGCCAACATTCTGGAGCTCTGAGAATGCTGTTCCTGGCTGACAGGCAATTGGCTTCTCTGGAAGAGAGAAGGGTGTTGGTGTTGTGGCTCTCTGAAGAAGGATATTTTGAAGCTGACAGGTGACTGGACTTTACTTCAATCAAAATCATCTTAAGGAAGTGGTAGAAATAGTGGATAACATTATACTGGTGGGCAGTGTGTGTTATACTATCACTCCCCACCTGATCCTGTGTGGTCCTGCAGTGCTGCTCTTCCTACTGGGACTTCTGCCAAACTCAAAGAGGACTCCAGTTTGTGAGACTATTTTGGCCCTTATCCTTACTCCTACCAGCCCCTCCCTTAATCTTAAATAGTTATTAAGCAAGTAATTAGATTAGCATAGAAAATTATTAGTGGGTTTTAGTACACAGACTTTGTGGGTTAAGATTAGATTTTCCAAATCTCCTCCCTTGACTCCCTTAGCTTAATAAATAGTTAAATTAGTTATAATTACTTGCTCCACCTAGTATTTTAATTATAGTTATTTCACTCCCTAGTGCCTAGCACAGTGATCTGCATACAATAAAAAGTGGAATTTTAGCTGGGACTTGAAGGAAATCAAACAAGTCAGGAACTTGAGCTATAGAAGGAAAGGTAGAATTATAAATATGGGAGAAAGTAGTGAAAATGCCTAGATCCAGGAGATAGAATATAGTGTGTAGCAAGGAAGACAGACTACTCATGAATCAGAGTAGATGAGAGGGTATATGGTTTAAGCAAAAAGAACATGTGGAAGGGAGATAAATTATAAAGGTCTTTGAATACTAATAATGGAGTTTATTATTTGACCCTGGAATTGATAATGATCCACTCAAATTCATTGAATGAGGATGGGGAGAAGAGGGCAATAGGATCAAACATACTTTAGGAAGAATGTTTTGACAGTTGAGTTCAGAAGTGACTGGAATTGTCCAGAAACTTGAGACATGGAGACTTAACTAGAATACTTGTAGTTGCCCTAATGTGGGGCTACAAGGGACTGAAAAAAGTGATAGAAGTGTCATAGGAGAGAAGGGAATGTTTGAGGGAATGTTGCAAAGATAGAATTGCTAACTTGCTAAGTTGTGGTGAGTTTAGTTACTGGGAATGAGAGATATCAAGGAGTCAAGGATGGTGCATACCTTGGTTGCAAGCCAAGGTGATAAGACAATGGTGGCTTCTTCAACAGAATTAGGGAAGATTAAGAGGGTTTGAGAAAAAGATATTAAGTTTACTTTTGGAAATGTTGATTTTAAAATATCCAAAGGATATTTAGTTTAAGAGGTCCACTAAGAAGCTGGATGTGAAAGATTAAGGCTGGATTAAGTAGGTGTGAGAGTAATCATCATTATGATGATATTTGAAACAAGACAGAGCCCCAAAAAATATCAAGTGTCAGCAGGCATGCTGAAGACCCAGCAAAAGGGATTGAGAAAGATAGATCAAAAGGTAAAAGGAGGACAGAAATAGTGTAATGCTACCTAGAGAGAACAGATTACGAAAGACTGACCAATAGTATCAAAGACTACAGAAGTAAAAAAAAAAGGTGAAATTTGAGAAAAGAAAAGGCCTTTTATTTTGGCAATTATGAAATCACTGGTAGCTTTGAATACAGTAGTTTTAGTCGAATGATGAAGTTGAGAGTGAGGTAAGAAAAGAATTGAGAGGAAAGTAAAAACATTGATTAAAGATGACATTCAGCCACAAAAGAGAAGAGAGAGATGGATTGATAGATAGTGGGGATGGACAGGTCAGGAAAGTGTTTTTTTTTGTTTTGTTTTGTTTTTTTTTAGTATAGGGAAGACATAGGCATACTTGTAGGTCATAGAGAAGAAACTGATAGACAGTAGATATAATTAGTTCCTAAATGTGTCTACAAATAACAAATTTTCTGTTGCTGGATGCCATATATTTAGACAATAAAGACTAATATGCCCAGTTTTTAGGTGTCAAAGATAAAACTTTCAAATTGAGAAAACAAAATGTAGATTCCAGTTCCATCAAACAGAACCGACTAATGAACATTTTAGTGACCAGTAAAATATCTCAATCTAATGATGTCCTGAGAAAGGCAAAAAAGAAAAATAAAGAATGGGTCTCTTCATAGTAGTGTTTCATATTTTGCTTACATTGATTATTCTAAACTATTTACTTTTCAAGTAGCTAACAATTTCTTATGGATCTGTTTGTAGCATATTTTAGTATGATATTTTAGATTTATGTTACATTAGTATTATATCTTAAAATTTTCACTTTTTGACCCTTTGTTTCAATGTCTTTAAAATGAATGGATTGGATTTTGATTGTAGGATCAAAAATTTGGAGCTAGAATGATCTTTAAAGAAACTCCTAATTGAATGAGGAAATTAAGTTCCGAAGATTAAATGATTTGTCCAAAGTCACAGTTAGTAAGCAAGTCAACCAGCAATCAAATTTAATTCTTTTAATTTCCAAATCTAGCTTAAATTTCAACATGTTTTCCTTCCATTTAAAAAGTTCTATGATGCTATGGATTTTTGGTGAAAGTTATCTCATGAACAGACTTGATATAATGGAAAATACCCTCAGAGAACATATTGACAAGAACTTCAGTCACAATAACTACATTAAACTTTTTCCAAGCAAATTAAGCATTTTTGCTTCTTAATCAATTTAGGTCCAAAAGTACTTTCCCATAATAAATAAATATTCATCATTATTAGAGTTTAATTAGATTTTTCCTTTTGAATCTTGGGGATAAATATATATATATATATTTTTTTTTTCTTAGTTTCTATCCTTTTTTTCATTTCCATAAATTGGGTCTCTCTATCTGGCCCAGGCTCTAAGTTCAAAGGCTATCCATAGATCCTTTCCAACTGTTGATATGCACAGATCTTGGACTTAATACTGTTTATCACCTGAGCCAATTTACCCTTTCTGAGTTAAACTGGAAATACCCACTCCCATGGACATCTCACCTACATTAACGCAGAATTTATTCCAAATATTCAAACTCTATAGCCCAATATAGCTCAAAACTACCAAGCTTGGGAGATCTTCCTTCAGCTTCTGAGGTTGCCAGAATTATAAGTATTCACCACCACATGTAGCTCTTTTTTAATATATGTTTTTGACCTTTGATTTTTCTAAGAATTATTTCATTTGTTAGAAAAATCTATTTTTCCCTACCTAACTCTTTCTCTCCCATATTCCCTATGATTGTGAGTAAATAAAAAGAAAATGAAAACACTTGCATCACATATGTAGAATTAAGAAAAATAAATTCCCACATTAAAGGTGTATATATGTGTATATACATATACCCGCATCCATACATATGCATATGTATATACATATGCAGTTTCAATATATATATATGTGTATATAGACACATACTTACACTGATGGTAGGGGCTAAACATTTCATTTTCTATCCTGAGACTGTAACTTTCCTTTAGAAATAGATAATATTTTTAATCATTAGTCTTCTAGAGTCTTGGCTGGTCATTATGTTTATGAAAATGCTTAAGTTTTTCAAAGTGGTTGTATTTATGTATTTTTAATTTTTTTTAATAATCAAGGGATGCCTGAATTTCTTTCCCTTCTTATTTTCTTTTCAGTTTTTTTATACTACCCCCCTCCCTCCCTTGTACTGCTTCCCTCCCCACCAATCCCTTTCTTACACTTCTACTTCCCTATAGGGCACAACTCAATTCTCTGCCCCAATGTATTTGATTGTTCTTCCCTCTTTGAGTCAATTTCAATGCACATAAGAGTTGAATATTTCCTATCTCCAACCTCTTTACCATTCCAGTGTATTGATGTTCTCCCCTCTACTCCCCGCCATGAGCTTCTTTGTGACATATAAATTTACCCCCTTTTGTTTCTTTTCCCATTTCTTTTAGTATTAATCTCTTTTTTTAGCTCTAGAATGTGTATATATGTATAAACATATGTATATATTTATGCATATATATACACATGTATATATTTATACATACATATATCTATATACATGTTATGTCTTGGTATTTCATCCTATACAGTTTGTCACTGTTCCTTCTAAGTGTTATTCTTATAGCTGCCCAGGTGATAATAACATTTTTTTTTATTATAAAACCCTTACCTTCTGTCTTGGAGTCAATACTGTTTATTGGCTCCAAGTCAGAAGAGTGGTAATGGTTAGGCAATGGGGGTCAAGTGACTTGCCCAGGGTCACACAGCTGGGAAGTGTCTGAGGACAGATTTGAACCTAGGACCTCCCGGATAATAACAATTTTCAAGAGTTACCAATGACCTCTTTTCTTATAGAGATACATATCATTTTAATTTATTGGGTCTCTTAAAAAAGATTTTTTGGTTTTTATTTTTGGCTTTGTTTTTCTTTTTTCCCTCTTTCTTAATTACCTTTTGATGATTCTGTTTAGTTCTGTGCTCGGGCATCAAATTTTCTGTTCAGTCCTGGTCTTTTCTTTACAAATGCTTGGAATTCTTCTATTTTGTTAAATGACCATACTTTTCCCTGTAAGAACGTAGTCAGTTTTGCTGGGTAATTGATTCTTGGTTGTAGACCTAGTTCCCTTGCTTTCCAGAAGATCATATTCCATGCCTTTTGGTTCTTTGGTGTAGATCCAGCCAGATTCTGTGTTCTCCTCTCTGTGGTTCCATGGTATCTGAATGACTTCTTCTTAGCAACTTGTAATATTTTTGCCTTGGTCTGAAAGTCCTTGAATTTGGCTATAACATTCCTACTGGGTGTTGGCAGTTGGGGATTAAGTACAGGAGGTCATCTGTGGATCCTTTCTCTCTCCACTTTTCCCTCTTCTTCTGGAGTATTGGGGCAGTTTTCTTGGATAATTTTCTGTAGTATGATGTCCAGGCTTTTTCTTTTGTCATGGTCTTCTGACAAAGCAATGATTCATAAGTTGTCTCTCCTGGAACCATTTTCTAAATCTTCTGTTTTGTGAATGAGATGCTTCATATTTTCCTCAATTTTTTCATTCTTTTGATTTTGTTTTATAGTGTCCTGCTACCCTGTGAATTCACTTGTTTCTAGTTGTTGCATTCTGGTCCTTAAAGACTGGATTTCATCCCTGCCTTTTTGGTCATCCTTTTTCTAGTCTGATTTTCTTTGGAGGTTATCATTCATCTTCTTTGCTTCATCTTTCATCTCTTTTGCCTCATCTTTTATCTTCTTTGCCTCGTTTTTCATCTCTTTTGTCTCATTTTTGGCTTTTAGGACATTATTTTCTCATTTTAGTTAAAGTGCCTCTGTTTCCAGATGACTTATCTTAGTTTTTAAGTTCTTTTTCCAGTTGTCTTCAGCCTCTCTTAATTGTGTTTTGAATTGTAATTTGAGTTCTTCCAGAGCCTGTATCCAATTCACTGGGGTTTCTGTTTTTTTGCTTGGTGTTCCCTCATCTTTCTCTGTTCCATTTGCTCTTTGTTTATTGCCTATAGAGAAGCTGTCTACTGTAATTTCTTTTTTATTTTTCTGTGGTTTACTCATATTTACCCCTTCTTTATTCACTGCAGCTGCCTGAGCTCTTGCTCCTCTCATTTTTTTGTGGTTTGGAGTTTTTATTTCCACCTTCACTCTTGGAGCTTTGTCATCAAATTTCTCGGCACAGTCTGTGGGGAGGGGTGTTGGAGTTTGAGCTTCCCTGCCCTCTGAATAATTTGATGGGATTAAGTTCAGTTGGGGTGCTGGATGTGCCCTAAGGTCAAAACATTGGGAAGGAGGGGCAATATGAAGTGTCTCTGCTACTGCTGCCCGCTTTATGCTCTGCGTTTCTTCTCCAACTGCTTTTCCACTGCCTGTGTTGGACGCTCTGTGCCTGGCACAGCTTTGCCTGCAAGGTACTCCCTCCAGACCAGCACCTTTTCCTGCCCAGAGGTTCCAGCTGCCACTGGAGGCTTAGCACTCTAGGTAGGGGAGGGGTCCTGGGACCTTACTTCTTCCTTCCTCTTAAACCCGAGTGTTTTTGAATTCTGGCTTTTGGGGGCATACTGTTTAGGTTGAGTCTAGCAGGAGGGTTCCTTGGCTCTGTCTTGTTGTTAGGTTTGATTTTCATTCCCGTAGGAGCATTTAGTTTGTAATCAGTAAGGAAGGGTTTTCAGAGGTCTTAACTTTCGCTGCTTCTATGCCACCATCTTGACTCCACCCCCCTGTATTTCTTTCCAAGTGGTTGTATTTATAGTGTTTTTGTTATTACAGTAAAGTGTTTGTATTTATTTGTATTATTATTGTATTGTATTATTTGTAATATTATTTGTATTTATAATGTTGTACAAAGTGTTCGAAATTACGGTGTTGTTATTGTAGTAAAATTTCCTTCTTTCTTAGTCCTGCTTGTTTTAGATTGTGACAATTTTGCAAAGTCTTCCCAAATCTGATCTGTAATTTTATACATGCAGAAAATTCCTGCTTAGGAATTTTCTTTACCAATGAATATGTTAACCTGTGCTGCTATTTATTATCTTTTTTTTTTACTTTTAATTTAGTATTTTTAACAATGTTTTTATTAATCAGATATTTTCCCAAATTCTCTCCCTTTTTCAGGCCTTCCATCACCCATTGAGAAGGCAATCAATATATCAGAAATCATGCAAAGCACATTTCCATACTAGCCATATTACTGCTGCAGCAACAAAAAAGGAATAAAATAACTGAAAAAAAAATTATACTTTGGTTCATAATCAGAGTATGGCAGTTTTATCTAGGGAAGACAGATAGCATTTTTCATCATTGTCCATTGGAAGTGTCTTAGATTATTTTATTGGTCATCCTAGCCAAGTCTTTCATAATTGATCATATAATATTGCTCTTATTGTACACAGTGACCTTCTAATTCTGCTTGCTTAGTTTGTATCTGTTGATATCTTCCCAGAATTTTCTGAAACCGTCTCCCTCTTCATTGCTTATAGAATAAGAACATTTAATCAGTCATATATCATAACTTCTCTAACTATTCCTAAATTTATAATTCTTTGCCACCACAAATAGAGCTGGTATAAATGTTTTTGTACTTACAGTGAAGTGTTAGCTAACCTTTTAAAGATCATGTGCACAAATTGTACCTTCAAAATACATGTGAGCCCAGAAAGCAGAGGGAGGATGTGCTTGCACTGGGCTGCTGGAGAGAAGAGTGGTGGAGAGCAGAAACAGAGCAGCCACCTCCAGAAACAGAGCAGTGCTTTCTTTCATTCCACACCTTCACCAACATGACTATAGGGCCATTTTAATTTTATTTAACCTTTTTGCAGTACCAACCTAGTAGTGATAACAATGAGTCAAATAGTAGGCACAGTTTATTGCCCTTTGGCTATAGTTCCAAATGTATCTCCAGAATGGTTGGACCAGTGAACAACTTCACCAACATGGCATTAGTGTCTACTTTTTCACATCTCACTCAACATTTGTCATTTCTCTTTCTGTCATGTTAGCCAGTCTGATAGATGTGAGGTAGTACCTCAGAATTATAATTCACATTTCTCTAATCAATAGTAATATTTAGCTATTTATACTTATTTAACATCATGACTGAGGCTTTGATTTCTTCTTCTGAACATTGTCTGCTCATAACTTTTGACCATTTATGATTTGGGAAATGGCTTTTGTTTTCATAAATTTAAAATCCCCCAATATTTGAGAAATAAGACTTTTGTCAGAGAAATCTATTACAAAAGTTAATTTCCAGTTCCCTGCTTCACTTCTAATTTTGGTTGCATTGGGTTTTATTCTTTGTAAATTAAGAAAAAAGCTTAATGTAATCAAAATTATCCAGCATACTTCCTGAGATAGATCCTCCATATCACTTATTTAGTAAGAGATCTTTCATTGATTCCCTTGATATACTTAACTCATTTTAAATTATTCTTTCTAGATCTATAAATTATTTTTAATAGTCTGACTAGTATGGCACTGAATAAGCAAACCGTTATATATAGGTTTATTATCATATTGTCTTGACATGTCTAATTGCTTAGGTATATCTTTATTTGAGTGAAGTCTTTTGTAATTGTGTTCAAATAATTTTGGGGTTCATCTTGGCAGTTGACTCCCAAGTATTTTACATTGTCCACAATGTTTTTAAATTAAAGTTCCCTTTATATCTATTCCTGGTATATTTTGTTGGTAACATATAGAAATGCTGATGGTTTATATTGTTATGTAATTTTATTTTATATTTTGCAACTTTGCTAAAGTTGGTAATTCTAGTTGATTCTCTAATATTTTCTGCAAAGAGCGATCATCTTTTGTATCAGTGCCTTTTTTCCCTATAATTTCTTTTTCTTCTCTTATCACTAAAGCTAACAGTTGTAGTACAGTATTGAATAGAAGTGATACTAATGAACATCCTTGCTTCACTCCATATCTTATTGGGAAGGCATCTAGTTTATTTATCCCCATTATAGAAAATGCTTACTCTTAGTTTTAGATGGATACTAGTTATCATTTTGAGAAAAGTTCCATTCATTTCTATGCTTTTTTTATGTTTTTTTTAGATCATAGATATCCTATATTTTTAACTTACTTTTCATCATATCTACATAATAGATCTCATCTACTAATGTCCCAACCCCTCCCTGCATCACTTAGGATAATATCATGGAGGCCAAGATAATCATATAAATTAAGTCTTTTATGCTTTCTCTTTCTGTTAACTTTCTATCCGTAACATTTTCAGTTCATCATTCTAGTATTAGCTCTAGGGCTGTCTAGAATGTTCTCCAGATTCTACTTACATCACTGTTCATTATCTCAGACATTTCTTTCCAAATTTGTAAAACATCAATTTTTTCATCATTTCTTATAGCACAGTAGTATTCTATCACAATTATATATTGCAATTTGTTTAGCCATTCCTGAATTGATGGGCATCCCCTCAGTTTCCAATTCTTTGCCACAACAAAAAGAGTTGCTCTAAATATTTTGGAACATACAGATTCTTTCTCTCTTTCCTTAATATCCTTGGGATCCAGCAATGGTACTGTTTTGTCTAAGGTTATATACAGTTTTATAATTCTTTAGGTATAATTCCAAGTTGCTCTCCAAAATGGTTAGATGAGTTCACAACTCTACCAACAGTGCATTAGTATCCCCATTTTTTCACATCCTCTCCAACATTCGGCACTTTGCCCTTTTTTATTTTAGCCTTTCTGGGGATGGGAGATGATATCTCATAATTTCTTTGCTTTGAACTTCTCTAGTCAATATTTATCTGGAACATTTCTTCATATACCTATTAATGACTTTGATTTATTTATATGAAAATTGGCTTTTCATATCTTTTACCCATTCATAATTTAAGGAATGGCCCTTATTCTTATAAATTTGACAAAATTTACCATATATTTTAGATATGAAACCTTCTAATCTTGGCAGCATTTATTTTATTTCTACAAAAACATTTCAATTTAATGTATTAAAAATAATCAATTTTACATTTCATAATGCTCTTCATCTCTTATTGATCATAAATTCCTCTCCTAAGCATAAATCAGATAGTTAGTGTATTCTTTGTTCTAGTTTACCTATTACATTCCTTTCATGTCTAGATCATGGATCCATTTTGATCTTATTTTAATGAATGATATAACATATTGATCTAAGTTTCTGCCAAATTAGTTTACAGTTATCCTTCCAATTCCTTACAAACAGTGATTTGTTATCCCACAATCCTGGATATTTAGTTTTATACCAAATACCAGACTACTATAATCTTATACTGCAGTCTGTTGTATGTCTGTTTTGTTCCACTGGTCTACCTTTCTTTTTCTTAATCAGTACCAGATAGTTTGATAATCATTGCTTTATAATACAATTTTAAATGTGGGAGTGTTAGACCTTCTTCCTTTACATGTTTTTCATTAATTCTTTGTTTTTTTCTTGGTCTTTTATTATTTTTTTATTTTTTATTATATAAATTTTATATAATTATTATTTTATTCTTCCAAATGAATTTTTGTATTTTTTTCTCACTCAATAAAACACTTTTTGGTAATTTAATTGGGATGACATTAAATAAGTAGATTAGCTCAGATAGGCTTTTATTAGTTCTCCAATTATTTAGATCTGACTGTGTAAAAAAGCATTTTATAATTATGTTCATATAGTTTCTGGTTTTGTTTTGGCAGGTATACTTCTGAGTATTTTCTTCTATCTGTGATTATTTTAAATGGGGCACCTCTTTCTCTTTCTTAAAGAACTTTTTTCAGTAATTTGTAGACATTTTGTGTTGATGTATTTATGTATGATTTGTATTTTATAAGCAGATGCTTTGCTAAAATTGTTGATAGTTTCACATGACATTTTAGTTGATTTTCTGGGATTTTCTAAATATACCATCAGATCATCAGCAAACATTGAGTTTTAATATCTTTTTTGTCCATTCTGATTCCTTTGATTTCTTTTCCTTCTCTTATTGCTATTGCTAGCATTTCTATGTTAAATAATATTGGTGATAATGGGTATCTTTTCTTTTCATTCTTGATCTCATTATGAAGGCTTCTAGCTTCTCTCCATTACAGAAAACACTTGCTAATGGCTTTAAGTTGATGCTTTATATAATTTTAAGAACTCCATTTATATTGATACTTTCCAGTGATTTTAATAGGAATGAATGTTGCAGTTTGTCAGAGGATTTTTCTGTATCCATTGATAAAATCATGTTTTTCTTTGTTCTTATTACTGATATTATCAATTATGTTAATAATTTTCCTAATATTAAATAATTCCTGCATTCCTGGTATAAATTTTATTTGGTTACATTGAATTATCTTTGTGACATGTTATTGTAGTCTTCTAACTACATTTTTGCATCCACATTCATTATAGAGATTGTTCTATAATATTACTGTTTTTGCTATTCCTGGTTTAGGTATTAGCAGCATATTTGTTTCAGATAAGGGGGCTGGTAAAACTTCTTCTTTGTCTGTTCTTTAAAATAATTTGTTTAATATTTTAATGAGTTGATCCTTAAATGTTTGCTAGAATTCACTTGTAAATCTATCTGGTCCTCATGTTTTTTTTTTTCCTTAGGAAGTTCATTTATGTCTTGTTCTATTTCTTTTTCTAAAATAGTTCTATTCAAGTATTCTACTTTTTGCCCTGATTGTCTAGGTAGTTTAATTTCTGTAAGTATTCTCCCATTACTTTTTTCAGAGTTTAATTTGTTTTCCTGTAGTTAAACAAAAGAACTTCTAATAGTTGCATTAATTTCATTTTCATGTGTTGTATATTCACCCTTCTCATCTTTAATGCAAGTGATTTCATTTTCTTCTGTCTCATATTTTTTTGTTATATTGACCAATAGTTTATCAATTTAGTCATTTTTTTCCATAAAACCAACTCCTAGATGTATTTCCTAATTCAATGATTTTCTTACTTTCAGTTATGTTGAGCTCACCTTTAATTTTTAGGATTTCTAATCTTTTGTTTAATTGGGGATATTTTAGTCTTTTCTTTTCTAGTTTTAAAAATTTTAATCCCAATTCATTCATCATTTCTTTCCCTATTTTATTAATATAAGGATTCAAAGATATACATTTTCTTTTAATTACTGCTTTTGCTGTATCACATAGATTTTGATATATTGTCTTATCATCCTCTTTAATGAAATTATTTGTTTTCAATAATTTCTTTTTTAACACTGTCATTCTTTAGGATTAATTTATTTAGCCTCCAATTAGTTTTTTAATTCTTGTTTCTGTGGTCCCTTATTATATGTAATTTTTATTGTATTATGGTCTGAGAAAGTCATATATAAAATTTCTACTTTTCAACATTTAACTATAATATTATTGTGGTCTAATATATGGTCAATTTTTGTGAAGGTACCTTTTCTAATATTTTTAATGGGACTGGTTGTATTTTGTAAAGCTTTTTCTGCAACTTTATATTCTATAACCATATTATTATTATTTTAGTTATTACTGTGGTTAATTATGCTGATAATTTTCCTAATATTGAACCAGTCCTGCAATCCTGGAATAAAACCCATCTAGCCATAGTGTATGATTTTTCTCATATGTTCAATGTATTATCTTAAAGAGTTGCCTTGCCCAGAATCATAGAGTTCATTTTAGAGGCAGGATTATATAGTCCTAAACGGACACTGTTTCTGACATTAAAATTCTTAGGAAGAAACAAATATGTTATATTAATTGAAAATCAAAGGAAGATCAATGCATACATGCTATAATTGCATTGAGAATCAAACACTCAGGTTTCCAAAATTAGAACCAATATCTTGGGACATTACAGGTTATAAATTTTTTCATCAGGCTCATAAGTTAAAATTCCTGTCCATGAGAAGGTTGGTGAACAGGTAATGGGTTTTTAAACCACTGCAATTTATAAAAAAAACTGAAATGATAACCAATTTTTAGAAGCAATAACTGTTTCTTTTAAAAGAATGAATCTTTATTTAAAAATCATGAATTGTTTCCTTTCCACCCCCACTTCTACAACCAGAAAAATAGAAAAAATAATCCTTATATCATATAAGCGTAATGAAGTGAAACAAATTCTCATATGGCCAAATCCATGTGGGTAGCATCCTTCTTCATCAATCTTCTATAATCTTGGTTGACCATTACATTGAGAAATTTCTAAATACTTTCAATGTATAAAATAAATCTACATCACCAATGTTCCCACCCACATATATAATACAATATAATTCAATGGAAGGAGATAGAGGAATTATATTTGAAATCACTAGAGAACTAATAAAATACTTAGAAATCCCTTTATTGAGATATACTTAAGAATTATATGATACAACAACAAAAGAATATTGATAGAAATGACTTAAATGAAAAAAAAATATTGTTCATTTGTAAGCTGAGCCAATATAAGTTTTTTTTTTATAAATGCAGGATGCAGCAGGCAGCTGAAAGGCTCAGTGAATTGAGAGCCAGGCCTAGAGACAGGTGGTCTTAGGTTCCAATCTGGCCTCAGACACTTTCTAGCTGTGTGACCTTCGGCAAGTCACTTGGCCTCCATTGCCTAGTCTTTATCACTCTTCTACCTTGGAACAAATACACAGTATTAATTCTAAGATGGAAGGTAAGGGGGTAAGGGTTTCTTTCTTCGTTCGTTCGTTCGTTCGTTCATTCGTTCCTTCCTTCCTTCCTTCCTTCCTTCCTTCCTTCCTTCCTTCCTTCCTTCCTTCCTTCCTTCCTTCCTTCCTTCCTTCCTTCCTTCCTTCTTTCCTTCCTTTAAGGTAAGAGTTTCTTATAATAAAATTCCACAACTCACTTATTCAGTAAATGTCGTGCCAATTCAACTATCAATCAAAAGATTCCATATCAAAAAAGCAAAATGATAGCAAAATTCATCTGGTGGGACCAATGTCAAGAACCTCAAGGGAAATTATGGAGGGGGAGTGGAAAAGAAGGGGACCTGTAGTACCAGATCTCACAATAATTATCCAAACAGTTACTGGTTGAAAAACAGAGGGCTGAATTAATTGAAAGTATTATATAGAAATTACATAGAAAACATACAGAGGCAAACCAAAACAAAACACATAGTAGTATGTTATTAGACAAACAAAAATTCCAACTACTGAGGTAAGGAATTTGAAAAAAAAATGCCTAAATAAAATTTACGAAGAGAGCTTTGTTTCATTGAACTAGGTGGTCAAGTCAAAAGTAGGACCTGTTTGGCAATTGAAATATCTGAATGTATCAAACTTTCTTTACAAATCTCCAAGTAAACAGAAAAAGAAGGTGAAGGCTGCTAGCTACCTAATCTAATATTTTAATTATCACCTGATAATATGACTGAAGTATCCATTTGATTTTTAAACAAGTATGTGAAGAATTTCTTGCTTATTACTGAAAGATCTAAAGTTTAAAATAAAATTATTTTTTGCATTTATTAAGCCCTTACTATGGACCAGGCACTATGTTAAGATCTGTTGAAACAAAGAAAAGCAAAATAAAAAAGAACCCCCATACTCAAGAAGAAATATATTCCAATGAGGAAGAGAGTATATAAATAACTAGGAACATTGAAGACATATAGAGTAAATAAAGATAATATGAAAGGTGAAAGCATTGAGAACTGGGGGTGGTGTGGGGATTAGTAACAGCCTCTTTCAAAAAGAGGGATTTTTGCTGAATCTTTAAGCAAATTAGGAAAACTAATTGGAAAGGTTGTGGGACCAAAGTATTCCAGAGTTATAGGGGTCAGCTGAGCAAAGAAATGGAAGGTGGAGAGACTTTTTTGAGGCTAGTATTTCTAGGTAATAGAGTGAGAGTGTGGAGAGAGCAGAAGTTAGGAAGGGGTAAGACTATGAAGAGCTTTAAATGACCAACTGAAGACTTTTTATGTTTAAACCTGAAAGTTATAGAGAACCAGTGGAGCTTGGCAAACGGCAGGGGGTGCGGGGGGTGGGGGGTGGGGAGGAGGTGCTGCCTTGGTATATGTACACATTTTAAAGATTACCTTAACAGCTGAGTAGAGGATCGATTAAAGTACAAAGAGGCATGAGACCACCTAGAAGGCTGTTGCCATAGTTTAACTGAAAGTAACAAGATCCTGAACTATGTGGTACTTGTGTGAGTGGAGAGAAGGGAATGCATTATAAAGATGTTGCAAAGATAGAAATGACAAAATGTGGCAATGGATTTTATTCAAGCCATTATACATTATATACCTATAAATATATAATTTGAATAACATTATATAGGATACTTAATATTTTATAAATTTTTTGTTGTTTATTGAATCACTATTATTATTTAGCAGGGCAAAAACATTTCCTAAAAAACCATAATTAATATCTTGATTTGGAACAAGTTCATTTCCCATTCAGTTTAAAATTATATCACATTTCTTTGATAAATGAAACAACCAAATAAGCATTTGTTTTTACATTACAAAGGTAAAATTTGCATGGAAAAATATCAAGATAGATCACTGCTTTACAATTTATAGACTATAACCTCTGAAACTGCAACTTACCTTTATGTATAAATTCTCAAGAGTCTTTATTAGTTATGTCAAACAAGAATGTAATCTTGAAGAAAAGAAACCAGTTAAATGTATTCTTTCAAAACAGTGATTTAAATGAATTTAAATTGGTTTAATTTAACTGAAATCAACGCTACTACTCATTACTATTGAAATTTCACTTCAGTGTGAACATGCTACTTCCTACACATTTTATTTTTTTAGCTATACTTATTTTAAAATACAAAAGGCTACACTGACATGTTAGTACTAAGGTATAGTTATCCTTAGTTTAATAAGCCCGTGAATAGGCAGCTCTTTTAGTATCTGTCTCTTTCTTTTGCACAGGAAATTTTACTTCAATACTTAGATTTTATGTGCATAAATTAATTTATGATACTTAATCATAAAGATTTTCCCCCTTTTTTCTCTAAAGAAAACCAATACTTGAGGACAAAATTCTAAACTCCCTTGGTTAATCAGGATGATATATAATGACTTGTATCCATCCACCACTTTTGCTAAAAAAACTAAGAAATTCAGCAACAACACTGGCCTTCTTCACAAATCAAAATGAAAGATTGGTGAGGTAGTCTGACCTGTATAGTGTAGTGGAATAAGTTATGGACTTGGAGTTAGAAGATCCAAGTTCAAAATCTGGATCTGCCATATATTATAGGACTAACCTTAGAAATTTGACTTAAATTATGCACATTTCTGTTTTCTTCATGTCTAAAATAAAAGATTTGAATTGATAGTATTTGAAGTCCCTTCCAGCTATAGATCTATGATCATATTGCATCACTTCCTCTTTGAATGGATATTCCACAGAATTTGGTGGGTCTGTATTTCTAAAACTGTTGTTCACAAACCACCACTTGTGTTCATTTACCTTCAGTAGTCAATAAGAAGGCACAATTGGATTAAAGAAAAAGCATTTTTCATGATATAGCATCATAAGAACCATAGCAACAATACATAAATTTGGGGCACACTCTTTTTTAAATAATCATAAAATCAATGGGAAGTATGGACTCACACTCAAAGTACATTAGTCCTGAGGAATACATATACCTCAGGTAATTAACAGGTCCAATTCTCGAAAAACCCAGTGGTTTGTTGTTTTTTTTCCTCTAAGGGTATTCTCACAATGTGATTGGTTGAAGGCATCTCTCTCCTGAATAGTTTACATAGTTGAGCTCCAAGACCTTGTGCAGCACTATGGTTCAATTCCTGATAGCTAGGGATAATTCTTTCTTGACTGTCTTGACTCTTTGGTTTTATGCCTTGAGTCACTTGACCTACATGCTTTTTGTATGAAGTATCTTCTTCTGGAAAAGTTCTACTGCAGAACATTCATGATCATTGGGCAATGAGGAAGAGAAAGAAGTTTCTCTTTTCCAAATGAGAGGAACTGTCAGCTCCAGGGTTCTTATCAGTGTTTGAACACCTAAATGAAATAAGTCAGGGCCAGGTGGAAGTGCCCCACACAGTTTCATTTTATTATAATTTGAGTTAGTTTTATATAGAGATTTTTGCTAAGTCGCTGGGTCATTATATAATATTTAGGAAGCACTTCTCTTAAAGAATTTTGTTTATAAAGAGGCAGTACCAGGAGCCCAAGCATACCAAGGGACCTTCAGTAACCTAAACATTCCCTTCAATAACCTAAACATTCTTGGGCTCCTCCAGAAGCCTAAACATTCCTGAAGGCCACAAGTTCATCCAAGATAACTACCTCTGGCTTGTGTAAACAGGTCCAACTCTTGTACAGTGACCTTTAGCAAAGCACAGAAGCATCTCTATGAGTATCCATGGCTCCTTTCTTACTGGGACATACTGACCCCAACAAGGAATGGTTTTCTTTTAAGAGCTGGGTTCTTCTATATCTGGATCTCTGTCATCTAAGCTGACAGAATTCACATTCAGAACTTTTCCCTTCATGACAACATATCTTGCTTTTTTAAAAGGTCAATTTAACTCAATAAATATGTATCAAGCATCTGGAAAGCTTGGGAGGGGGTGAAAGTGGATGTAAAGTGTAGGAGGCTATTGCTGGACTTTTAGTTAGTTAGTGGCAAATTGCTCTCAAATTCCAAATACAGTATGATAAGTATTTCACAATCCTCATCTTTCTTGACCTCTCTGCAGCCTTTGACACTGTTATTACCCTCTTCTGAAAACTTATTCATTAGTTTTGTGATTCTACCCTCACCTAGTTTTCCCGCCTCTCTGTCCACTCATCAGTCTCCTTTTCTAGATTTTAATATTTTAATTTTTAATTTTTTTCCATGGTTACATGATTCTTGTTGTCTCCCTCTTCTTTTTTCTCCCTTCTCCCAGAGTTGACAAGCAATTCCACTGGGGTATACATATATTTTCACTCAAATCCTATTTCCATATTATTCATTTTTGTAATAGAGTCATCTTTTCAAACCTTATATCCATATAAAGAAGTGATAAGTCATATGTTTTCTTATGGATTTCTACTCCCACAGTTTTTTTCTATAGATGTGGATAGCATTCTTTCTCATAAGTCCCTCAGATTTGTCTTTGAGCTTTGTATTGCTTTTAGAAGCAAAATCAATTACATTTGTTCCTCTCACAATGTTACAGTTACTCTGTATAATGTTCTCCTGGTTCTGATTATTTCAATCCACATTAATTCAAAACTTTTCTGCATTTTAAAGTCACACTCACTAACAATGGGTGTCTATCAACCTCTGTCTTGGCCACTCTTCTTTTTTCCATCTTATACTGTTTTGCTTCATGGTAGCCTGAACTTCTATGGATTTGACTATCATCTCTATGACCATGATTCTCAAATCTATTTTGTAAAGTCCTTGTCTTTCTCCTGACCTACAATCTCATACCTCCAATGCCCTATTTGACTTCTCAAAATAGGTATTTCATATATATATATATCTTAAACTCAATATATCCAAAAACGAACCCATTAATTTCCCCTGCAAAACCTTCCTTTCTACATTATTTCCTATTACTGATGACATTATCACTTGTTTCTTTCAGTCACTCCGGCTAGCATCCTCAGTAACATCCTTGTCCCTTAACTCTCTCATCACTCATATTCAATTAATTGCCATTGCTCCTACCTTTTTAATAGCCCTTGCATATATCCACTTTTCTTTTCTGAGAGTGTTACCATTTTGGTTCAGGCCTTCATCATTTCACAATGTGAGAGTATAGCAATAGCCTTCCAATTAGTCTCCTTGGTTAAGATCTCTCCTCACTCCAGTAAATCCTCTGCTAAATTGAGAAATGGACTTCCTAAAGGAAGTCTGATAATAGCATACCTCTGTTCAGTCATCTCCACTGGTTACCTATTGTGTCCTGATCAAAAATAAAAATCTTCTCTTTGACATTTAAAGACCTTCATAATCTGACCCCTCATACATTTATAGTCTTTTTATACTCTTTTTCTTTTTTTCTTTTTTATTACTCTTTTTCCCATATTTTCAGTCGAGTGACACTTTCATTCCTTTTTTGCACGAGATTCCATCCCCAAACCCTAAACATTTTAACTAGATGTCGTCTGTGCCTGGAATTCTTTCCCTCTTCCTCCCTGCCTCCTGGTTTTCTGCAAATGTCAGATAAAATCTTTCCTTTTGCAAGAAGCTTTTTTAGCTCTTAATCTCTAAGACATTCATATGAGCTCTTTGAAGGCAAGGACTATTTTTTTGGTTGTTCTTTGTCGTCTTATTTCCTACCAAAGTGCTCAAAACATAAAAAAAAAAAACACTTAAAAATTCTTGTTCACCTAACAACTTGGTCTTGTGCCTTTTATTAAAGAGAAGAATATTATCTACCTCACATTTTATTTTCATTTATTGGTTATTCCATTACTTTGCCATCATCTTTGTTTTCTTAACAGATATTGAAAACTTTTAATATTAGTTTTGATTACTGAATAATTTTTTAGAAATTTATTTAATATAGTTTAATGTCCCATTAGGGTTTTTTGGGTTTCTTTAAAATAGAAATATGTTTCAATGTAATTAATAGAATTAGCACCAATAAAAACAAGAATAAAGCAATTCCATTATTTAATTTTTATATATTTTAAATTTTTCAAAGTCCTTTAAAGAATATAAATAATTCATCAAAATGGGATTCTAAGGTAGGTGAAAATCTTTGTCATTGTATTTCAAGGAGTAAAATCCCATATATGATGGCTAAAATATGAACTTTTTTTTAAAGGGCCATGGAAATTTTCCCATAAGAGTTTGACTATTTATTATAAATGTTCTTCATTAATATACATGTGGTTCCACTTTGGCCATTCTGGGTAGGGTACCATGTTTCAGTCCTGCTCCTGATCCTCCATGAAGAAAGTTTACCATTAATGTAGAGACATTTATACTTAGAGACAGCATATTGTGCTTCAAAGAGCAATAACATTGGAATCACAAGGCCCAGGCTCAATCCTAGGTCTTAAACATGTAAACATAATGGATTTACATTTATATCATTTAATTTTTCTGAGCCTCAACTTCCTCATTTGTAAATTTAAAGTGATAATATTTTCTCCACATTAATTACAAGGTTGTTAAGAGGAAGTCATCTTGTTTATATTTAAGCATTAAGTAGAGGTAGTTGTTATTATTCCTAGACCTGCTTTGTCTCTGCCTATGAACACAGAAATAGAAAAATAGCCATTTTTTTTTTTAGTCTCCAATACTTGCAAAATGAAAAATTACTCCTCATAGAATGATCATCTTTTTCTAAGGTCTCCAACAAATCATTTATATTAGTGCTGTTTTATAGACAATAAGGAAAAAAAATCAATATGCATTCTTTACCTGAGAACAGGTATAGATTTTTGGAGTCCCAAGTATAGTCAAGATTTTTTGGGATGCTATCCTTTGCTCTTGATTAGAATCCTCCTGAAATTTTCTAAACAGATAAAATGGATACTTTGGAGTTCACCAGTGACTTGAATTCACTTATCCATTCCTCCATGTGTCAACAAAGTGAAATGTCTAATATTTTACTGTTACCCTGAAGGCTTCTAGGTGTCACAATGGATAGAATTCTGAACCTGTCAGGAGGAGTAAATTTCAGTTTCAGCCTGAGACACTATGTAACCTAGGAAAAGCAATTTAACTTTTTTTCAGCCTCAGTTTGCTCAAATGTAAAATAACATATATTTCCTAGGTTATTGAGAGGGCCAAATAAGGGGATATTTATGAAGTGCTTAGCACAGTGTCTGGGATGCTTAATAAATCCTTCTTCCCTTACTCCACACCTGCAGTTTTTTTCTATTTGTTTTTAATATATTTCTAGGTATGTGATAAAGAAAAATATGTAGGAGAAAGTAGTAGTCTCTCGGAAGCCGAGAATGACTCTTGCCTTTGTGCATTATCATCTATTGATGTACCCTCATGTGGCTTTAAAGTCCAATGGCTGAGGCACAGAGTTTGTGGCACACGGGGCATGGGACGCCAGTTGTTACGGGAGGTGCAGTTGTGGCCTGATGTCAGCGTTCACATGCTGCGGCAAGACGTCGACGCTGCTCATCTTCAAAGGTGGTGGCGGCATGGTTAATGTGGGTTCGCCAGCTGCTTCTAACAGAGGCAGCGAGTTCTAGTTGCTTTGATGTCATGCCAGCCCACTTCAAGTTTGACTTTAGCTGATCCTTGAATCTTTTCATTGGTCGGCCTTGTTTCCTGAGTCCAGCTGACAGTTCACCATAGAATACCTGTCTTGGTAGTCGCTGTGGGTCCATGAGGATGACGTGTCCAGACCATCATAGCTGGGTTTTGAGGACCAGGACTTCGATGCTGGTGGAGTTGGCTCTGTCGAGGACTTCCTGGTTGGTGATTCGGTCCTGCCATCGGATCCTCATGATTGATCGGAGAGAGCGTTGATGTAATTACTCCAGTTGTTTCATGTGCTTCCGGTACAGTGTCCATGTCTCACAACCATACAGGAGCAAGCTGAGGACCACTGCGTTGTACATTTTGAGTTTCGTTGCAGTGCTTATACTGCTGTGTTGGAGGACTTTAGAGCTCAGCTGCCCAAGTGCCTGGCTGGCCTTTTGGATCCTGGCATTGATCTCATGGTCAAGGGACCTGTTGTTGGCAATGGTGCTGCCCAGGTACTTGAAAGTGTTGACATTAGAAAGCTGTGTGCCGTTGATAGTTATGCACAGATGGTTAGTTGGCCTCCCTGGTGCAGGTTAAAACAGCACCTCTGTTTTGCTGAAGCTGATAGTCAGGCCAAACAGTTTTGTTGCAGTGGAGAACCTGTCCACAATGGTTTGGAGATGATTTTCTTGGTGGGCCATGAGAGCACAGTCATCTGCAAAGAGAGCTTCCAGGATGAGTCTCTCTGTTGTCTTAGTTTTTGTGGTCAGGCAGCAAAGGTCGAATAGTGAGCCATCCAGTCGGTATGCTAGCAGCTGCTGGGAGCCACAAGTGAGAGCTGGGTGTCAGGTGGGGGGTCAGAGGCTGGAGAGCTGCCCTAGGAGGGCACGACAAGCCCTCCGTTCTAAGGGTACTTAACCTTCCCTGAACACCCCATACACCCCATGTAGGAGATAATAGAAATAAAAAGGTACATTGAAGCATGAAAGAAAAAAAGAATAAATTGTGAGTGGGAATATCTTTGTTTCTTTCTCCTGGTGTTCATGTAGTCTTACTTGTGTAATAAAGCAAAATATAATTTTTAGAAAATGAGGGTATCTTCATATATGGTAATTAAAACAAGAAAATAGTTTAGAAGTGAAGTAATAGTTTAGAAGTGAAGTTGGAATTCCTTTTAAGTATCATTTTTTAAAGATTTCTCTTTCATGTAGTAATTATATTTTATTTTAAAATCCTTTAAAAGAATTGAGTTTTCAATTCTTTCCCTGTCCCCAGCCACTCCTCTAATATTGAAGCAGGCAAGAAGTAGATCAGTTATTCATGTGAAAGCATGTAAATATATTTCCATATCATCTGTTGCAAAAAAAAAGAAAGAAAAAAAAGGTCATTCAATCTTTACTCTGTTCATTATGGATCCTTTGGAATTATGTTAGATCATTGTATTAATTAAGAGCAGCTAAATTCTTTCACTGTTGATAATTGTTGTTACTATGTACAATGACCTTCTATTTCTGTCTGCTTCACTTTGCAGCAGTTCATATAGGTCTTCTTAGGTTTTTCTGAAAAGTCTCTCCCTTGTCATGTCATAGCATAATATTGTTCCATCAAAATTATATAGCACAATTTGTTCAGCTATTCTCTGATTGATGGCTTTCTTCTATTTCTAATTCTTTACCATAACAAAAAAGAACTGCTATAAATACTTTTTTTTCTACATTTAGGTTCTCATTCTTTATCTTTGATTGCTAGATCAAAAGATACACAATTTTAAGTCCCTTTGAGCATAGTTTCATTTTTTTTTCTACAGAATGGCTTAACCAGTTCACAATTTCACCAATGGTATATTAATAAACCTATTTTCTATACCCCCTCTAACATATTGTTTTCCTTGTCTGTCATGTTAGTCAATCTGATAGATGTGAGGTTATACTGCAGATTTGCTTTAATTCACACTTCTCTAATCAGCAGAGATTTATTAGAATTTTAATATAACTATTAATAGCTTTGATTTCTTTTTCTAAAACCTACTTGTTCATATTCTTTGTCCATTTATCAATTGGTGAAAATTAAAACTGAAATTTACTTGGTATACTTTTTGATTTCTTACCAAATCTACTTGCATTTCCTCAACCTAGTCCATTTAGGACTACACATTCAGAATTAATTGTATATATGTACTAATGCCTTTCTTCCTTTGTCCTTTTGCCATCTCTATGAAGTTATTTTCACTCCAAAAATCCTGAACTTATAAAATTGATAGTTAAACTTATTGGGTAAGCATATATGTTTGATTCCAACACAAGGAGAAAATTTTAGAATAGATATAAACCTAGAGGCACTTAAAATTCTGATGGATTAAATTTACTCATTTAAACACTATTAAAACAAAACAAAATTTTTATTAAAGAAGACTTCAAAAATTGCTTTAAATTATTTTGACTTATCTAAAACTATAGCCATATCTAGCCATTATGCATCATGTTGAAAAAGAAAGCCAATTTCCCTCTTATGGGTTGTATATTTTTTGTTTATTTTTTTGTCTTCTTTCCTCTAAAGAGGTACAAAAGCAGTCTGTTTTTAATTAGTACAGATGCTTGCTTAATTCAGTTCTAATTCCATGACTCACTAAACCCATATTGAATTATTTCTTAGATAATACAGGGCTAAAGAAAAAAAGGTTATTCACTCATACACAGTTTCTTTTTCTCTTCCTGAATAATGTAGCCACTGTCACATTTAGGTGGGTAAAGAAATTGGGTGACCATGCTGATTTTAGTGGGCTATGTTGTATATCCGTAAGATCACCAAAATTTTGTTCCAACCCTAAAATAAGTATTTCTGCCTGAATAACGTTGAAAATTACCAAGTCATAATGAATCCCATTAGAGAGAATTCTGCATGCCCTATTCTATATTCTCCTTCTCCCACTCATTAGTTCCACTGGATGAATTATGTCACGTGACATTAGTCTTGGGGAATTCATTGATATTAATGAATTTACTATTACACTGAAAGAAGCCTATTTTCAAATTTCATAAAAGGCTATGATTTATTGTTTGAAAAAACTGAAGTTATTCTGAGAACATTCCCTTTCCACCCCAGCCAATAAAGCTCATCTATTGCTACCACAAATTTGACAAATTTACAATGCAAATTACTTTTCAGATTTTTTCCCAAAATAAAATATGTCCATCACAATCTTGTATAAGACATTTAATAAGTGCTTATTATCTTTAAAATATGACAAAGAAAGAAACCATGTATTGAAATCCAACTAAGTTTTTATAGATTTTATATTTCCATGAAAAAATCCCCCCAAGTAAGAGAGGTACTGACTTGCCATATTCCTTTCATGAGGAAAGATAAGATCTGTATTTTATGCAAAAGCATATTAATTTAACATGTCAGTGTACATGAAGGGAACAGTTATTACTTGAAATGAACAAACATGGGTCCTTGCCATGAACTGAGAAGTGTTTAGAGTTAGGAGTATTAATTGTAGTTCTGTAATTAACTGACAAGTCTATTTATATCTACAAATTTGAGGAAACATCCAACCCCTTTCTTTCTTGATTTAGAGACTATGGTGCTATTGTGGATTCAAAGAATATTTTGGAAACCTAATATCACTATCCTAGGAATAGGGTTATTAATTATCCAGATTTTTATTTTAACCTGTGTTTATTGTCCATTCATTCATGGTACTTTAAACATTTAAAGCAATTTCATATCAATTATTTTCTTTGAATATCACAAAACCCTATGAAATAGGTAGAAATATTATCCTCAGTTATAATAATATTCATATCTTACAGAAAATAAATTATCTCAAAAAAGTGTGGCAGAAGTTAAAGGGTTCTCCTAAAGCCAAATCTTCTACTCCAAGACTCTTTTCTACCTTCATTTGATAGGAGGATCTTGAATCTGTTCCCAGTAACCCCTGAGGTCTTCTCTAGATCCATGTAGCAACTGCTATTTCCATTTGACCATTGCTACAGCAAACCCAAGTAAAAAGCCTTAACTGTCACTATGAAAGAATATATAGTGCTTTTGATTTTCTGCCCCTAAAATTCTTGGTAAATATGAAGTAACTTCTTGTATTACAATTTAATGAAAGAAAAAAATATCTTGTTTTGTATTCTAATAGACTGTTCACTCTATTTTAAGTGCTATTAGTCATCAGGAATTTCCTTGTTAACATTTAATGTTTTTGTGAAGTTTATTCAAAATTGTTGCCACAAAAGAAACCTTAAAAATTGACCTGAATTCAGTGACTAGAAAATTAACTAATTCCATTAGCTATGGCACACTGAGCAATATAGATCTCTGTTATACATTTAATGGAAGTTTTAATTTTTTTAATTTAGTCTAGACTTTCAACTTCATTAATGTGAGAAGCTCCTGGATTAGAAGTTCCCTCCCCCTTTAGGGAAATCATCAGCACTTTATAGTATAAGAGATAACTGAGGCACTGAGAGGTTAAGTTACTTGTCTCTGGTCAAATAACCAATTTATGTCAGAATTCAACAGGACTTGAACCACAATCTCTCTAATTCCAAAACTATCTTGGCACCATGTGTTCATGGAATGCTTCACTTCCAGAACAAAAATCTCCTAAGCTTTGAAGAACATTAGTGGTAGCAATCATGTTATTCTATTTAAAGGATTTGTCTGTTTCTAAAAGTTCTCAAAGAAGTATTTACTGCTTAGTAAATGCATAATTTGGTATATTGAGTTGGTGATATAGGTTGGAACTTAATTTGGTATTTTTCATCATTAAAATTAAAATTTTCATCTTCTGTTTCCTTCCTTGATAAGACAATCAGAAATTTTAAGTAGACCTGCCAACTGCCCCAGAATGAAAACTTTCCTCTTCATAATGTAACCATTAAATCAAAGCCCATTTTTATGAAACTTTTTTTTTGGTGGAGATAAAACATTCAATGCTCTGTGCCTGTCTGATGAGTGGAGTCAGCAAGAGGTTCTGAGAATGATCTCTGGTCTTCTGGCTTCCTGTTTCAAGAGAACAACATGAAACTAATATTCTCAGTCTCTGTCTGTGTGTGTCTCTGTCTGTCTCTCAGTCTCAGTCTCTGTCTCTGTCTCTCTATCTCTCATATTTCACTTTTTCCAAATAGGAAAGCTCATTTATTCTGTAAGTTGTTTTTTGTTTTTTTTTTTCCTGATGTATGGGAGGCAGGTGATCCGGGCCAGACACCTACTAAGGGTGTTTTCAGCTGCAATTTCATATATTAATTGATTCTTTCCACTATTAATCTATTTAATTATTAGAATATAGGGGATAAATATTGGACCATTGATTTCACTCTAATTTTGATTACTATTTTGTTAACAATGTAGACATTTGTCATTTTTCTTGATTGTCCTTTAAATCAAATAAACTTTATAGAGCTACAAAACTCATGAAAAATATTATTAGATGCAAAACCAATATAACATTAGTTATATTGTAGAAAGGATTTACACAAATTTTATATCCTGGTGAAATTTTAGATTAGCTGAGAATATTTTTAAAGGAGCCACTAAAGGTACTCTTAAAGTTTTTCATTCATGGGTTTTGTTTTACAGTTGATCCCACCCTTATCTCATTTTTGCTTGGCCTTTCCCTACAGCACTAGTTCTAAATACTAAATTTTCTCTTGCTTCTTTGCTTTGAGATTTATACTGAATCAATTCACATGAGAGACTAAAGGTGATACAAAACAACTGTGTGCAAACAAATGAAGAAAAAGAAAAATATTTAACATTTACTTGTATAATGCACCACACAAAGTTTTATATTTTAAAAAATTAACTTTTAATGTGTACATATCCCCCTTTTAATACAAGTATTTTACCTAATGTGACTCATAATATTTTAACATATATTATTTAATTCCTCAACATTAACATTGAGTTTTATCACATTCAATATTATATATCTTTGATGAATAATCCATTTTTCCTAAGTCTCTTTTAGGTTATATGACCTAAGTTTTGAATGGCTTTAATATTTTTAATTGAAAATTTTTATTTAATTAATTAATTTAGAATATTTTTCCATTATTACATGATTCATGTTCTTTCCCTCCCCTTCCTCCAACTCCCTCCCATAGTTGATGTGTATTTCCACTGGGTTTTACATGTATCATTGATCAATACCTATTTCCATATTATTAATTGCACTGGGGTGATCATTTAGAGTCTACATCCCCAAACATATCCCCATCAACCTATGTGATCAAGCTGTTGTTTTACTTCTGTGTTTCTATTCCCACAGTTCTTCCTCTGAATGTGGATAGCAATCTTTCTCATAAGTACCTCATAATTGTCCTGGATCATTGCATTGCAGCTAGTAGAAAAATTCATTACATTCAATTGTATCAGAGTGTATCAGTCTATGTGTACAATGTTCTCCTGGTTCTGATCCTTTCACTCTGCATCAATTCCTGCAGGTCCTTCCAGTTCACATGCAATTCCTCCATTTCATTATTCCTTTTAGCACAATAGTATTCCATCACCAACAGATAACACAATTTGTTCAGCCACTCCCCAATTGAAGAGCATTCCCTCATTTTCTAATTTTTTGCCAAAACAAAGAGCACATCTAGAAATATTTTTGTAAAAATTGTTTTCCTTACGATCTCTTTGGGGGTATAAACCCAGCAGTCATATGTCTGGATCAAAGGGGAGGCAATCTTTTAAAACACTTTGGGCATAATTTGAAATTATCATCCAAAATATTTGGATCAATTCATAACTCTACCAGCAATGCATTAATGTCCCAATTTTGCCACATCCACTCCAAAATTTATTACTTTAATTTGCTGTCATGTTAGCCAAACTGCTAGTTGTGAGGTGGTACTCAGAGTTGTTTTGGTTTGCATTTCTCTAATTATACGAGATTTAGAACACTTTTTAATGTGCTTAGTGATAGTTTTGATTTCTTTATCTGAAAATTGCCTATTCATGTCCCTTGCCCATTTATCAATTGGGGAATGGCATGATTTTTGGAAAATTACTTTAGCTCCTTATATATTTGAGTAATTTCATCAGAGGTTTTTGTTAGAAAATATTTCCAATTTGTTGCTTCCCTTCTTATTTTGGTTGCATTGCTTTTGTTTGTACAGAAACATTTAATTTAATGTAATCTAAATTATTTATTTTACATTTTATAATTTTTCTAACTCTTGCTTGGTCTTAAGATCTTTACTTTCCCAAAGATCTGACAAGTATACTATTCTGTGTTCATCTAATTTACTTATAGTTTCCTTCTCTATATTCAAGTCATTCACCCATTCTGAATTCATCTTGGTATAAGGTGTGAAATATTTATCTAAACCCAATCACCCCATACTATTTTCCAATTTTTCCATCAGTTTTTGTCAAAGAGTGAATTTTTGTACCTAAAGCTGGGATCTTTGGATTTATCATAGACTGTCTTGTTGAGGTCACTTAACCCAAGTCTATTCCACTGATCCTCCCTTCTGTCTCTTAGCCAGTACCATATTATTTTGATGACCACTGCTTTATAGTACTATTTAAGATCTGGTACTGCTAGGAAATCTTCCTTCATATTTTTTTTTCATTATTTCTCTTGATATTCTTTCTTGATAATTTTATAGGTTGGCACTAAATTAGCAATTTGGGTAGTATTGTCATTTTTATTATGTTAGCACATTCTACCCATGAGCAAATAATGTTTTTCCAACTATTTTGATCTAGTTTTAATTGTGTGGAAAGTGTTTTGTAGTTGTGTTCATATAATTCCTATGTTTGCCTTGGGAGATAGATTCCTAAGTATTTTATATTGTCCAGGGTAATTTTAAATGGAATTTCTCTTTTTAAATCCTGCTGCCTAGATGTGGTGGAAATAAATGCTGATGACTTATGTGGCTTTATTTTGTATCCTGCAACTTTGCTAAAGTTGTAGATTATTTCCACTAGCTTTTTAGTATATTCTCTAGAATTCTTTAAGTCCACCATCATATCATCTGCAAAGTGTGATAGCTTAGTCTCCTCATTGCCTATTTTAATAGCTTCAATTTATTTTTCTTCTCTAATTAACTATAGCTACTGTTTCTAGTACAGTGTTAAATAATACAGGTGATAATGGGTATACTCATTTCACTACTGATCTTATTGGGAAGTCTTCTAGTTTATCCCCATTGCAGATGATGTTTGCTGATGGTTTTAGATATATTCTGTTTATTATTTTTTGTAAAGGCCCTTCTATTCCTATACTTTCTAGTGTTTTCAATAGGAACAAGTGTTGCATTTTGTCAAAAACTTTTGCTGCATCTATTGGGATAATCATGTGGTTTTTGTTGGTTTTCTTGTTGATATGGTCAACTATGTGTATGGTTTTCCTAATATTAAACTGTCCTTGCATTCCTGTTATAAATCCCACAGGATCATAGTGAATAATCCTTGTGATAACTTGCTGGAGTGCTTTTGCTAGTGTTTTATTTAAGATTTTTGCATCTATGTTCATTAAGGTGATTGGTCTGCAGTTTTCTTTCTCTGTTTTTGATATACCTGGCTTTGGAATCAGGAATTAGATATAACTCTTTGCTTATTATGTCAAAAATTTGGTATTGTATTGAGGTTAGCTGTTCTTTGAATGTTTGATACAATTCATTTGTGAATACACCTGGTCCTGGGGATTTTTTCTTAGGGAGTTCTTTGATGGCTTATTCAATCTCTTTTTCTAATTTGTATTAAGTATTCTATTTCTTCTTTTGTTAATCTAGGTAATTTATATTTTCATAAATATTCATCCATATCACCTACATTGCCATATTTATTGCCATATAATTGGGCAAATTAGTTTTTATTTATTACCTTAATTTCCTTTTCATTAGAGGTGAGGTCTCTATTTTTATTTTTGATAATATCAATTTGATTTTCTTCTTTCCTTTTTTTTATTAGATTGACTAGTACTTTGTCTATTTTATTTGTTTTTTCAAAGTACCAGCATCTAGTCTTAATTATTATTTCAATACTTCTTTCACTAACAATTTTATTAATTCCTCCTTTAATTTTTAGGATCTCTAATTTAGTTTTCTTTTGGGGGTCCTATAGGACATTCTTCATGACAGTAGCAAAATGTTTGAGCATGTCTTCTTGCTTTATGACATGTGAAAATGATTTGCCTAAAAATAAAAATATTGCCTTAGAAGAGTTGATTTTTTCTGTCAGAAGTGCTTAAAAGAACACAGCCAAGTAAATCTGAAGAAAAAAAATACATCCAAAGAAGTTATCTCAAGATTCAGTCGTCTCTAAGGAGATATGCATATCAAAGAGAAATACCAATGAAACATATTTGATTCTCAGGCAGAAAAAAAGAAATGTAACTGAACCAGTAGAAGAAATATTTTGCCCTCCTAACCAAGATAACATAATAAAAAGCAATCACAGTTCAGATTTAAATATCCAGGAAGCAAAATTATGGTACAGTCAAATAAGAATGCATAGAAGGATTATGATTTGCATTGGTATAGGGAATGAAACTACTAATTCATCCAAGTGCATCTGAAGCCCAACTTGGATGTGAGTTTTGAGGTTATATACTCTGAACTAAGATTTCTCCAAATATGAACTTCAAGTATTGTTCAAGCAATGCTGGTGTCATTTTCTGAAAGTGAATGCCATTAAGCTCCTATTATAAATGAGGATGTTGCTTCAGAGAAAAATATTTTCATGTCTTGGATTACTAGCATCTGCTATGGGATTAAATTTATTTAAGAAAGATAAATTATTTTGTAAACTCTTTCCTTCCATCTTAGAACCAATACTGTATATTGGTTCCAAGGCAAAAGAGTGGTAAGGGCTAGGCAGTGGGGGTTAAGTGACTTGCCCAGGGTCAAACAGCTAGGAAGTGTCTGAGGTCAGATTTGAACCTAGGACCTTCCATCTCTAGTTCTGGCTCTCAATCCACTGAGACACCCAGCTGCCCCTCAGAATTATAAATTCTACTGAAGAAAATAATGCCTTGAAAACAGAATTGGCCAAATAATCAAATAAGAGTAAAAATCTACTGAAGAGAATAATTATTTAAAAAGCAGAATTGGAAGGGCAGGTATGTGGCTCAGTGAATAGAGAGGAAGGCCTAGAGATGGGAGGTCCTAGTTTCAAATCATCCTCAGGCTCTTCCTAACTGTGTAGTCCTAGGAAAATCATTTAACCTTCCATTACCTATCCCTTATCACTCCTCTACCTCAGAACCAATACTTAGTATTAATTCTAAGATAGAAGGTAAGCGTTTAAAATATATTCTATTGCTTTTTTGTGAATATTATACATATGGCATAAGATTCCATAGATATGCAGTAAGGTATTAAATGATACAATAATAATATTATGTAATTGTATCCAACGTTTAAAGGTTGCAAATTAATCCATATTGATTATTTTCTTTGTTATTTAATTCTTTAAGGTAAGATGCCCTTCATTACTCACATTTTTACAAATGAGGAAACCCAGATTGTGAGAAAGGTTAGGTAACTTGCCCATCCATACTCACAGAACTAGAATGTGATATAGTTCAGTTTTGAAACCATGTCTCTCCTGATTCCAAGTACAGTATTCTTTCTACTATGTCATGCTTCTTCACAAATCATATATAAGGCCCTTTCCATCTCTTAAATAATGTGTTTCTTGATGTTTAACCTCAAATAAATATTCTTTTTAGTTGTAGTTTATTTAGTCTTAGTATTAGCTTTTATGGAGAAATGAACAGAAACCTTATTTTGACTCATATCTATTTTGACTCATATATTTTGACTCAGTGGATAACTCAACATCCAGATATTGCTTCTTTACGATTATTTGGTTAACCTTTCTTTGCAATTTCTATTTTCCAAATCTATAATCTTTTTTGTTGTTCTTTGAATTCTCACCAATATGTTCATTTCCCTTTGAAAATGTGTCATCTTCGAGTAGATACAATATTTCATTGCCTCAGATCTCCGCTTTCTCCCTCTTGAGTGTTACTCTTGTTCTTCTTTAGTGCAAAATTAAACTGTAAAATATAATATAGTAGAACATGTTTTATAATTATTTCTGCTACCCATTGTCTTTGGATTCTATCTGGTCTCATTAGTCACACTTTGTATCTTTGTAGGTTGGATTTTTGTTTCAAACACTTGTGGTAGAAGGTATATGTCTAAATGATAAAAAGACAAAAGTAAAAATATGTCAACTTTATAAAAATGATACTGTGCTAATAAACATCAATATTCTTAAAGGAAAATAGTTATTAAATTGGAAGGTTACTCATTTAAAATATATTCCTCTATATCATGCACAAAGCTAATTTCCCACACAGTCACTCTAATTTTAGGGCACAATTTGACTCTGTATACAAGCAATGAGCCACACCTGTATATTGGTTTTTATTAATCAACCAGGTAATAAAATATAATAATTTGAAATGTAGCAATTATATATTTCTCCGGTTAACCTGAAATACATTCTATCACACATACACTATCAGTGTAAAGATTGCAAATTCTTTGGATAGGAAAGGAAAAAGAGGTAGGAAATTTTTTTGGCTCAGGAACATACATAAAGAGTCTAATAAATAAGGAAAATGTATATTGAGGCTACAAAATAGAATGGCAAAGTCATCAATGTCTTCACATTGTTCTGGCTAACTTCTTGGGTGGTAGTCTCTGCTAGGTGATATTCCATTTGTCTCATGGTTGCTGATGGACAGCATCTCTTGAGAAGCTTTTAATAGATTGTAAATAGTTGTATTCTAAGGGCACATGCTTGTAGAATAAATTTTTCCTTTAATATTGTAACTTTAACTGAAATCTTTATCTGAGGATATCTCTATAAGAGAATGAGTGGACTCTACTATCTGTCTTTTATTTTAGGGCTCAGCGACTTTGGTAAGTTTCAGATATCTTAAAGTAAAATGTGCTTCATGCAAATAGTATTTCTAGGGAAAACTTTAGAACAACTCTTCTCTTTATGAAGAAAGGAAGTTTTTACTGAGGATATCCTCTTTACAAGAAGAGTTTCATCACTATACTGAACACAGAATAGCCAGCCCGTTATAGATAACTGACAAGCATTTAATCTGTCTTTGAATTTACTTCCTTCTACTACAAAGAGCTACCATGTCCCAAGTGTCTATTTGATTTAGGCTTAGGAAGTCTTTGTAATTCCTACTTATTTCCTAAAAGAATACAGTGTCCTAAAACTCATTTATGAAGAAGAAATTCTGTTAAAGAAACCATGCAGGGCCTGTGGTTCTTTTTGAACTTTCAAGATCTTTTATTCATTCATGGAATTGAAAGAAGAGAAGGCAAAAATAACTCCTCTGTTTAGTCAAAAAGAGACAACACTGCCACCTTGAGGTAGATCTAGGTAGTTGTTGGCAAAATTGAGTGCTGTACCAAGAGTTAGGGAGTACTGATATTTGCTAGTTACCAGATCTTGGGCAAGTCATTAACCTCTTTGCCTCAGTTTCCTCTATTCTAAAATATGAATAGTCATAGCATCTAACTCCTGCTGTTCTTGTGATCATCAAATGAGATAATTTGAACAAAATTTTTGACACATGTCTTGGCAGGTAATTGTGCTCCTTTCATATACTGAGAGTAGGGTACATCCTTCTTTAAATTGTGAGCATCCTGAGGGCAGAGACTGATTTTCCCTTTATATCCCCATATATACTTAACACTGTAAACGACACATAGAAGATTCTTAATAAATATTTGTTAATGGTTTGAAAGACTTAATGTTTCATTATTTATCTTGACATTCTGATTTATGGCTGATTCTAAAACATTGAATGAATAGTTCCACCTCCTTCTGATGATGTCTTAAATGTCAAAGCTATTAAGTTCTATTACTTTGAACTGTCAAGTCAGCCTCCTTTTACCTTCCTTGAAGCAGTGAAATGTCATATGATATCAGTGTTTTTGTTTGCACATGATAAATCCCACTTGTATGGAGAGATTTAACAAATATTATTTGGTGAGAAAAAAACAACTACTCACTAATAGTTTAGGTTATCTGCTATGTTGAGGAACTTAGATTAAATAAACTCCACTTGCTTTCATGTTTTTCACATGAATATCCTCCAATTATAGGTACTTAATGTTTATTTATTGATTAAGTTAACATCATATAGAGTTTATTTAGTTTGAAGGTAACCAAAAGGACTCACAATTGGCAGTGAGTTAGAAGGATGTCTACCTCAAGTATGAGAAGACTATCCTTGGTGGAATAGGCAGATGAGAACAGTTTGATCCAATTGCCAAGAAGGTGATTCAAGGAGGTTCTGAAGAGTGGTTAGAATTTGCTAGACATAAAAAACACTAAGAATATCTACTACATCCCAAACTAACCCCATTCATACTGACTTTTGTCTTGCCATTGAACCTTGATGAGTCTGAGAGAGTAAGGCAAATAACCATATGTCACTCTAGTTAAGTGACCCTAAGCAAGCCACTTAACCCCATTGGCTTCAGTTTCCTCAACTCTAAAATAATCTGTAGAAGGAAATGGAAAGCCATGCCAGTCTTTTTGCAAAAGAAAATATTCAATGGGAGCATGAAGAGTTGGACATTACTGAAAGAACTGAACACAAAAAGTAGTACAAGGAATAGAGTGCTAGGCCTAAAGTCAAGAAGAATTGAGTTAAAATAAGCTCACAGGCACTTACTAGCTTTGTGACCTTAGACAAGTCACTTAATCTCTGCCTCAGTATCCTCAAATTTAAAATGGGTTTTATAATAATAAAAAGTTGTCAGTATCTAATGAAACATCTGTAAAACACAAATAATAGTCACTAAATAAATGCTAGTTATTACAATACATCAAAAGTTCTTTAGAGTATGTCACACTTAAATTCCCTGGTGCTGATTGTATTGATTCACATAAGCCCAGCCTCACTATAGTGAATTTCTTCAAACATAGGATACAGAACTGGAAGGAACATCAAACGTCATCTTGTCTAATCCTATCATTTTCCAGAAAATTAATTTAAGACTCAGAGAGGGTGATTTCCTCAAAATCACTCAGGTAATAAAGAACATAGCCAGAATTTGTGCTGACAATAAATACAATATTTTTGCCACTATACTATGATCAATTGTGCAGGAATTCAGAAGGAAATCTTACACTGAGTGTAATTCCAGATGTATTTCTCCCTAAATTCCTACCCTCTCCAATTCAGAATATATACTGTTGTTATTGTTGAGTCATGTCTGACTCTTTAAAACCTCATTTTTGAGGATTTTCTTGGCAAAGACACTGGATTCTAATGGCATTTCTTTCTACAGATTATTTTACATATGAGAAAATGGAGACAAACAAGGTTAAATGATTTGCCCAAGGTCATACAGCCAGTGTCTGAAGGCCACATATGAACTCAGGAATCTTCCTGAGTCAATGTCTAGCTCTTTATATACTATGCCACCTAGCTCCACCCTCCAGAATATATTTATTAACCATTAATATTCTGGATTTGACATCTCAAATTCTTGTTCTTGACATTCTCATTCTTGTTCCTTGCAGAATCCCCATTTACTTTTTTATCTTTTGTTATAACTTTAATTGATATGTTTTTGTAAACAAATATAAAAGCATTTTCAGGGCAAACAAAATTTAAAATAGTAGTTAAAAGTAGACTAATAGCATAAATTTAATATAAATTTCTAATCATCACGTTCAAGCTAAGTTGCTGAATTATTTTTGTCTCTCTCTATCTCTGTCTTTTTCCATACCCATCATATATATATATATATATATATATCTAGCAATTTGTTTTTCTGTGTGTGTCTCTCATTGCCTCTCCTCTCCCTTATTTCCTTCTTTCTTATAAATCATTTTCCTATTTCTATTACTATTTTTTTCTGATTCTCTAACTCCTTATCTTCTTGGAATATTTTAAAATATTTTTACTTAGTGAGGAAAGTTACGTTTTCCATTTATAATTTTAAAATCAGAGAAGTTGAATTGTGATTTCTCCTCTTCATTACATCAAACTACCTAAGTTTTGTTTTGTTGACTTTTTTGTTTTATATATGGTCTACAGTAGAATAAGATTTTTCCAATAAGAATATATCAATGAGTCTGCTATTATACAGGGAACTATAATGTACAGATTCTCTTTGTACAATGTACAGTCTTTGATTCTGGCTATCAGGAAAGTGACTTAAAACTTAGCTACCCCAATTAGCTCATCTGTATAGCAAAGGTGATAATGAATATTCTTCTTTTGCCTGATGGGATCTTATGAAAGCAAATTAGACTTTAGAAATCACTGAAGTATTTAGAACTTCTCAGTGTCTAATTGTATCTGATCATCCTATTATGCTAGCTCTTTAAGATTGCTCTGATAATACTTGTGCAATCATTGTTTGGGGTTATTGGGATTTTACTCCATGAATACAAATAGACACTAAGGACCTATATGAGTCATTTCACTTCCTCAGAGAAATATACCTTGCCCATTGTTGGTGGGTGGGGGTACAAGATTGTGGTTTTTGATAGAAAGTTTTAACAGAGATATTCAGTAAATAAAATGCCAGGTTCTCCCATGACAATGTTGGTTAAAAATTCTTCAAGCTAAAGTCCTTTAAGGTCCCTTCTACCTCTATGTCTATGATCCATTTAACACTGAAACTACAAATTGACTTTTCTGATACTGGCTATTCTTCAATGAGTATTTAAAACTAAACACCATGCTTAAAAATCATTTTCTGAAATGTTTCAAAATAAATAATTATTTTAATATAAAGTGCTCCCATGTTTTTAATCTCTTTTTTAATGGATATATTTGTTTTCTTTATCATATGTAATAATACATATTATTGATATATGTATATTGATAATATACATTATTAATACATACACTTTTAGAGGTTTCTTTAAAATTCATGATTTCTTCTCTATTGATAAATCTTCTGCTAATTCATATCTTAGCCTTTCTACACATCAGTAGCATAATTTAACCTTTCTACATGTTCATGAATCATTGTGGCCAGAAAAATTCATTGCCTAATGGCTACCACTCTAGTGATAAATGAGCATTTTCAAGTTATGGATGTATAGTCACCAGTGCTGGACTCAAAACACTCTCAACGTGCAAAGATCTATACAATTTGGGGGCCCATTGATATAATTTCTTAGGATCCTTGATTCAAAGTCCTTTACATAGAGATATAGGATAGCTATTCCATGGAGAATGAACTTTTAAAAAAGGTACTTAACTTTCAGCCCAAAAGAAAAAGATCATGACAATCTTGACAATTTTGTCATTACATTCTCTTGTCATACTAATTCAGACTCACAAACAAAAATGCTAGTAACACTGTTCAGGTTTTCTTTACTTTTCATCATCTAGAGAGTGCTTCCCATGCAGGGAAATTGAAGCAGGTTTCTCCATTCCTTGTCAAATTGTTGGATGACTATGAAGTGATTTTAACTAGGTGAAGTTGCTAAAAAGGAAACTTTGACTTATGTTTTCAGTTGTTTATAGGAATTTTAATGGGAAAATGTGTTAATGAAGCACCTTTCACCTAGGTGATTAATAATTAACAAAGTTTCTTTAAAGGCATAAAGTCAAAGACAAAATAATTTTATATGAATATTGATTAGTCAGCTGTTGATTATAGTCTTTGCGAAAAAAACCCTAATTTATTCACAAAATATTTCATATGCCTTTATTGCCTGGAAGATGCTAAGTATTCTAAGAGATGGAGGTGAGAAGGAAGAACATTTCTGGCAAGGTAGACAAAGTCTATGTGAAGATATTGAGGTGGGAGAGGGAATAGCACATAAGGAATAGCATGTAGGCCACTGCAGCATAGATTGTATGCTTTTGTAATTGGCCTGGATAGAAAGATTAGAGCCAGATGGTGAATGGCTTTATATCATAAAGAAGGGAGTTTATATTTTATTCTGGTGATGATAGGGAACCAATGAAGTTTGTTAAACAAGGCTATAATATGATTAAGACTTGTACTTTAGAAATATCAATTTACTATCTATTTCCATATCCTGCCTCTTCATATCAATAAATAAAACAGGCTTCCTGAGATTTTTAGAAAGAGATCAATGAGCTTAAAAAGAGAAAGGATAACAAAAAGGTACACATATAGGCAAAATAGTTAACATTATCTTAAAAATAACAAAACCAAACCATTAATACTTTACTCATTCTGATAAAACCATAGATATTTCCAAAGTTGACATTTAAATAGTGGAGTGGAAAGGATGACAGACCTGAAGTAAGAAGACCCTTCTAATCTTCTGAGTTTAAATTTGGCCTTAGACATTTACTAGTTTTGTGACCTTGATCAATTCACTTAACTTTTCATTAGTTTTCTGATTACTAAAATGAACTAGAAAAGGAAATGACAAATAACACCAGTATCTTTACGAAGATGGAGTCACGAAGATTTGGATTTGACTGAAAAATTACTAAGTTACATTTTAAATGATATTAGGTATGTCTGTAATGGAAATATTTTATAATAGATGGGGCAGGTGATTAAATATTTTGAAATTCTAATATATTGTTTTAT
Organism: Monodelphis domestica; assembly: GCF_027887165.1. Classification (NCBI taxonomy): domain Eukaryota; kingdom Metazoa; phylum Chordata; class Mammalia; order Didelphimorphia; family Didelphidae; genus Monodelphis; species Monodelphis domestica. The sequence continues at coordinate 159,015,363 of NC_077230.1, forward strand.
TGTCCTTTTTAGTAATCTTTATTATTTTGAATAATACTGTTTATATTTTATCTAAACGTTACTGTTTTGGGGGGAAGCTGAGTGGCTAAGTAAATTGAGAGTCAGGTCCAGAGAGGGAGGTGTCCTGGGTTCAAATTTGGCCTCAGACACTTCCTAGCTGTGTGACCAGGGTCAAGTCACTTAATCCCCATTGCCTAACCCATACCACTCTTCTGCCTTAGAATCAATACCCAGTCCAGTATTGGGTATATATATATATATATATTCTAAGACTGAAGGTTAGGGTTTAAAAAAAAACATAAATAAATGTTACTGATTTTCTTTTATAGGTATTTTAAAGAGATTTGCTACATTTTAAAAATACCTTTTTTGTTACCCATAAGATCAATTTTTTTTTTCTGATAGACTACTTTTGAAATAAAGAAAATTCATAGTTAAATAGGATTTTCATCAAGAAAATTAGATAAAAATTTGGTGGACTGTATGTATTTTGTTAAGTAAGAGACAACTTGCCTTGGGAGTATGGATATGTTTAGTTTTATATGTTTTTTGTGTACTGACATTTGGTTCTTTTGGAGCTTTTTCATGAAGAAAAGATTCTATTTCTGTTATGACTGAGTTAGTTGTGTTTAAAATTTGGTATCCCACTGCATGGTGAATTTTTGATAAGGTCTGCATTTTTAGTACCTCAAAGATATAAAAATTCCCTTCTTATGGTGATTTATTATTATGTTTTCAAATGAATATAACACTTCCATGAGTGAGTTCCCCATTTATCAGAATTTTGTAGTTGTATACTTTCAGAATGAGCACATTTGAGGTTTCACACAGCACCTGTTTTCAGAATTGCCAACTTTATAGTTCATATTGTCTTGGCTATGGATATATGCTTCTTCATTTTAGACTGGGAATCTTAAGTCCAGTTTATTTTAGTTCTGAGAATGTCCTAAACTTATTAACTCTGCATAGTAATGGCTGATTTTTAAAAGTTCTTGTCAGTTATTTTCCTTGTATCCTTTTTCATTGTATTTTGGTGATTTACTTTTCCACCTTACCCATTGTTGTATTTTGGTGGTTTAATTTTCCTTTTCCTCTTTTTGATAATTTTACTCATTAATTTGTTTATTGTTTTTTTAGGTTCTTAGTTTTTTGTTTGTTTGTTTCTTTAGGAGTGCTACATCTTTCTTCCACTCTTGTGAAACATAGTCATATTTGTCAATTTTATTTATATAGTCTTCTTTCATTGTACTTAGATTTAAACATCAAGGGATGAAATTTTGGAGATAATGCATTTGAAATCAGATACATTACTGATTGTTTTTTAAAGCATATTTCATAACTACTAGATATTTAACAGTCCACATTCATGTCCAACATGGAATACATTGATAAGAGAAGAGTTTGAATTCAGCATCCTGATAGATTTAGCTTACAATGCCATGATAAGAAGTTGAGCTCTAATTATAAACCAAACATATTTGTAAAAAAAAAACCCATTAGCATGAACATAAATTATGTAAAGAGCTAAATAAGTAGACAAGAGATGATAGAGAAATAGACAGATACAAAGACATATTTTATATATTGCCATAATTCAGTTTGTATCTGTACTCTACATCTTCATCTTTGTTTACTGATTTTTTCATTATCATTCCCAACAAATAATTATTTGCTAATTCCCCAAATATTTATTTATTCTGTGACTGTGCCCCAGACACAGCAAATAAGTTACAAAAGAAATCACTCAAAACCCAATTTATTAATATTAATATTATGTTCAAGTGTTTGCCCATTTTTCTAATTTTAGTTCTAATGATATTTAGTGCAAAAACTAATGAAAACAAATTTTATTAACTAAATGAAAATAAAACCATTAGCTTTCAAAGAAAACAAAATTATTTTGTAATCTCTAGATATGGCAAATACAGTAAGATTTATAAGTTGAGGTCCAAAGGAGTGACTTTTAACCTTAGAGTGGTTCAAACAGAAAACTTTTGAGTCTTTTAAGATTTTCCTTTATCAAGTATAGTGAGATAAAATAAAAGAAATAGGAAATGACATTTGACATGGTAGAGTTTCTTCCATATGAAATTCCTAATATTAATTGTGTTTGATGTTAAAAAGACTTAAGGTTGTCTAATCCTACAAATTGTTGGTATGAAATCAAAACAGTTGGATCCATGCCCATTGTTCTTTTATCAATATATCTATTTTTTAGATATCAACCCATCATATTTCACTTTTTCTCTTTATTTTCTCTATGAATACTTCTTCTTACTGCCTTATTTAAGCTGCATTAAGTATTTAAGATACTTAAGAACTTTATCACTATTAGGCATAGGATATGATATTACAAAAGACAAAGAATATAGGCTTACGGCCAACAATCAGATACCCAGTGAATCATAGTATAACCTTCCAGGAAAAAAAAGTAATAATTAATGATATAGTGGCCTTCCAGAGATTCCTGAAAAAAAAAAAGCTAAAAAGAAAATTCAATGACCAAATTTAATACTCAAGAGGAGCATGAAAAAATGTGAACAGAAAAGTGAAAACTTAAGTGTTTCAGTAAGGTTGAATTGAGTACATCTGTACCTTCTGGTGCGTTACTATAGAACATGTCAGGCCTTGTGTAATACTGACAGGGGCTCCATGATATTTGGATTGTTTTCTTCTGACTACTTGCAGCACATTTTCCTTTATCTTGGGCCTGTGGGTCAGTTGGATTTTGCTATGATAATCTTGGAATGTTTTATATTAAGGTTTCTTTCAGGAGGTGATTGGTGGATTCTTTCAATTTCTATTTTCCCTTCTTATTCAAGGATGTCAGGAAAGTTTTCCCTGATGATTTCTTGTAATATGGTGTACAGGCACTTTTTAAAATCATAAATTTCCAGGATTCTGATGATTCTTATATTGTCTCTCTTGGATCTATTTTCTGAATCGTTTTTTTTTCCAATGAAGTATTATTTTCTTCTATTTTTCCATTCTTTTTTTTTTGGCTTATAGTTTCCTGACTCATGGAGTCATTAGTTTCCATTTGTTCAATTCTCTTTTTTTTTTTGAGTCATTTTCTTCCTTGAATTTTTGTATTTCTATTTGTATTTGGCTCATTTCATTTTAGTCTTTTGAGAGTTGTTTTCTTCATTTTTTGAGGTGGAGCCACCATTACCATTTGTCTAATATAGTTTCCAAGTTATTAAATCTTTTTACCATTTATTTTATTGTTTATTTTAACTTCTTTTCAAATTCTTCCAAGAGGTCTTTTGGAACATGACATCCTTTCTCATTTTCCTCTGAGGCTTCATATGTTGGGTTTTTAAATATTGTTGCCCTCTTCTGTGTTAATGTTTTGATCTTCCCTGTCACTATAATAACTTTCTAAGGTTGTTTTTTCTTTGTCCTTTGCTCATTTTTCTACTAATCATTTCTCCCCCTCTTATTACCTTTTCTATCTGTTGAGATTCTGCTGTGCTCCTGAGGTGGAGGGAATGCTATTCCAAACTTGCAATATATCCTTCTCTGCTGCTTGGGGTAGATTCAGATGCCATTTGTTCCTTTCATATACACTTTCAGAGAGAAGACTGGCTGACTTCTTGTGGAGAGGCTTACAGTAATTTCTTCCAGCAAGATTCCACTCCCCCTGCATTTAGTTTCCTTTTTGTCTTCTGTGCTGAGCATTGCAATGTAATTATAAACTAAGCTAAAAAGAAAAATGAAATCTTTGCACCCTTTCTTTGCTATTTTCTACATTTACTTTCTTTAGCTGCATAAAGGCAAAACCAGTTTGCTATAGTGAATAATAGAAATTACATTCAAAATGCCTAATTTGATCTGGATAGGCTAGGTCAGCAGTACTCTTTTACAGTCTTCATAGGGAAAGTTTATCGCTTCTGAGATACAAATGGAAATGCTTAGTCATACTCAACAAAGTAGTAACCATAGAAGTTTCTATAGGCTGTACAGAATAAAAGAAAACTCTTCTGGGTTTCTTTTAATGGGACATTTTTGTTTAAGGGTTTTAAATTATTCTGTGGTAATTTCTTGAAATAGAAGTGGATAAAGCATAAAGTTCTTTGATTTTTTTCTCATCATTGTTTTAATGCTTACATTTATATTAAAAAGATAAAGTTGTGGTGCTTGATTTCAAATAATTTAGGGCTTCTATTTTGTTTCCTGAATAAAGCTCTATGATCATTAGTTCCCATATTAGCCACTAGCCATATGTAGAAAACTAATTCATGTGTGGAAACAAAAGTAAACCCTTTCCATTCTAGTACATTCATTATGTTTTAAGTAAAGATCAACTTCTCCAGTAGCCAGGGTGTCTCTAAATTTTGTATTAAGAGTTTCATCAAGTTCTTCAGTACAGTGTTTATTCTTTTTACACTCTAATAATAACAATAGACATTCTACAGCTTTAATCATTATAAGGTTTCTCAAAACTATCTGAACACTATTTTTTAGTAAACATGTCTGATTTAAATTTTAATTATTCTACATTTGCACCAACTAGATGAGCCTTAGGTGTCTACTAGAAATCAAACATAGGGAAGAGTATGTAATTATTGGTTTCATTGAGGTTTATGTTAGAGCTGAATTGAGCTTACTGCCAGAAATTTGAACCCTGGAGAGAAAGCTAGTCCAAGCTTTCATTATTACTGCCATTCACCGATTAGATATGACATTAAAAGTAAAATTAAAACCTCTCCACTGAGCCAGCAAACTTCTGGCAAGCCTCCTAGAATTGTAAAATCATGGAAATGTAAGGCTAGGAAGATCTATTAGGTTATCTAATCCAACCCCCTAGCTCTAATGAATGTTCCCTTTAAGATGGTTTTGATTGTTTTGTCTAGTCGACTTGAAATGACTTTGGCAATAAGGCTTCAACTGCTTCCCTTAGGAGAACTTTTTCTGGTCTAATAGATAACATTGTGTAGAGATGCTTCCTAATTGCTAACCCACATTTTCCTTTGCTTAATTGCTTACCACATCCTCTGTGACATAAGCTGTCCCCACTCCCTATACTACATGCATATGTTGACTGTATCTTCAGAGCCTAAGTCTTTCAGCTCAGAAGCTACCATGAATAAGAAGAACATCAGAGGCATGTTTTCAAATTACATTGTCTTATGAAACACTTAGAAATGGGTTGATGATTTTCACACTGATTTAATCAGTGGGTCAGTCAGGAAGTATTAAGCTCCTCCTATATTCCAGAAACAATTTATAGGCTCTAACACCAGAAACTAACTGCACTTTTTGATTACTTTGATAATAAAATCCATTATTTTATTTAATGCTCCAGAACCAAGTGAAGGTCATTTACTTATTTGCAAAATGAGTAGATATTTTGGTACCTTTGAAAGGAGTAAACATTATAGTGTATTTTCTTATGGAGATGATGTTATCAAAATGAACAGCAGGCATGATGGACTTTATTATTGTATGACTTCCACGTGGCTAATGGTTTTTTTTCAGAAACACTCATTTCCAGGTGCAAACAATAGCTCAGTTTTGTTCTAATTTGGGATGGGGGGAGGTTTGGGGACTGCATACACAGGGAAGTCTTCAAAGTTGGAAACTAAATTCAAGGTTCACTGATGCAGATAGGAAAGCAATGGGTTCCAAATGGCTCTTTATTTTCCTAGCAAAGTATGGTGTCCATATACCCAAATTAGCTGTCTTTCTCATAAACAAGCAGAAAATTATGATACAAGCTGCCTTTTTGTCCTATGAATAATTTTCTTTTTTTGTGATCAGTTATAGTTTGAAGTTGGAAAAATAAGGTTTCTTCCTGTTACCTTTCTGTTTTCAAATACTAAGGAAATTTTAGGACAGGTTTGAATCTCAAAACCAACAAATGTGTTTGGCATTTTTTCTTTGTTATCAGAACTCAGCTGGAATTCCACATAGAAAAAGAAGTCCCATATCCTTTTGCCTTAAGCTGCAAAAGCCCTTCTTTTTGGCCTTGCCAAGTTCCTCTGCATACTATTTCAGAGTATATAGAGATTTTTCAGGAAGGCAGTTAAATGCCAGTTAGCTCTTGAGTAAGCTAAGTTGTGAATTATATAAAGACCAAAAATGTGGCCAGTACATTTTGTACGGATCTGACGCTGAAATAAGACTCAAAGAAAAAAAAATCATAATGACCCATTATTTGGCTATATGTGGAGTAGTGATTTTTTAAGAAACAAGCAGAAAAGCAATATGTCTTATGGGTAATCATTTAATGAATATGGAAATAAATTACAGGTTTGGTACCTATAGCCTTATATTTTCTCATCCTCTGTTTGTATGCTTTTAATAACCAGTATATCCTCAGGTTATAATTTCTGAAATAATTTTAAGTGAGCTTTCATTAACATGAAAATGTGTTGCTTGGGATGGTTTTCTTTTCTGAAGAAAACAAAGCCAGTTCCCTTTAGAGTCTTACAGTGATGATGGAAAATGCTAGCACATAAACCTTTCCAAGAAAGAAGGGGGAAAAAAAAACTTGCTAATTTTATAAAGTGCATCTGTCTGACAGCAGAGACATTAAAAAAAGGTTTTGTCGTGCTAGCTTCATATTTCTGGAGTCAGAGCATCATAACATGCCACTGTAGCCTTCACTACCTGCAGAGCAAATTGTCAAATTTAATGATGCTGCAAACCAGAAAACATGGTACTTGTGATAAAATAGATTTCTGATTCTAGCTCTTAAGTGTAGATTTGTGGTATTTTCAGATGCTTGCAAATGGGACTGAGCAGTTGTTGAAACATTATAGGTGCTATGAGTCATCACAGAATGCTCAATTTTATTTAAATTTTTTTTTCTAAAATAGTAATATGTTAAATGAAGGCATACAAAATAAAGCTGCCATGGTGCTTTAAATTCCAGCTCTCAGTGCTGCATGAATATATAGTTTACAAGAATTTTATATATCTTAAGATAAAGACTAACTCCTGATTTGAGCTATTTTTATGGGTATAAAGTGGTAAAGAATGAAGCAGTTACCCAAGGATCATAATTTGAGTCTGAATCTTTTGCCAATTCCCAGGAGTTCATATTTTCCTCCATTATCTAGAAATTTCATCACTTTTGTCTCCATGGTTCAATGATATTTCTCTGACAGTAAAAGGAAAATAAAACCAACTAGACACTGTAGTGAATATCTTCTACATAATAAAAAGGGAAACTGAGTATTTTGCTTTAATATGGAATTCTTTAAGTTACATAATAAGTCAGAAAATACTGAATACTTAAAATGAACATGAAATCAATATTTTAAAAAATCAAATTCATAATTTTATAGACATACAGTTAAAGGATTTACTTAATACTGTCATTGGATCCATATATCTAAAATATCAGGCAAAATAGTCAGATGTGCATTATATAGGGAAACAATTTGATGTATCTCATGATTTGAGAAACCATCAGTTACTTAGTCTTTAAACTATAATATTACTAATATGCTTTAATAAATTACTTGATAGTCCTATATTCTCCTGTCTACTCAAAAGAGATAGATATTTGTTGCGGGTGCATGGATCCAGGAATGTTAAAGAAACTAAATAACTTGCTTAGAGAAATAAAGTTCATAGCGCATACGGGCACAGGGCAGAATATTACATTAAATTTATGAGGTAGATTCTTTTTTTTTTACTTTTATGTGCAATTAGGCATGATCAATGGAAGAAGAGGTGGAGGGAAAAAGTAAGCATAGTAGAATATAACCATCTTCTAGTAATCATAGCTTAAGAACTTAATATTGCATTTTGGATGATTTTGAATTCTTCCAATAGAAACTAGGAAACGTATGTATATAAATGGACTTTTGTGGATAGCATTTTAGAGACCTCCTCTATCCAAATTATCTCCAAACAGCCCATCCAAAATACAGATAGGTGAATAAATTTACCACTAACTAAATGTTTATTTATCACCATATTATAATTGTAAGATAAATTTATAACACAATAAACTCATGTTCTTATATGTGACTTGTATCATAAAAATCTGGGATACCTTTATACCAACTTTATAATAATAACATGTATTAATATATGGTGCTTTGTGTTTATAAACTGATTTTTTCCAAAACTATGTAACATGGAGTATAATTCTCTTTTTACAATTAAAATGAGGCTTAAAACATTTAAATGACTTTTCTAAGATTAGAGAGTAAATTGTCAATCCAGGACTAGAAATGAGATGTCTTGATTCCAAGTCTTTACTATTCCCATGCCTTGCTTCCACTATAAAAAGTAAAATGTTTTATCTTTTTTTTTATTTTGGGACATTTTGGTCATGTCTCTGATTTGTTTGTTGCTGAGTCTTTGGTTGAGACAGAATTTCCCATCTATAATATTATTCTCATAAGAAAATATGACTGCTCTGTTGCAAGCAGTTTCCAGGAATACATTGTGAAAAAATAGTGTATTCTGACTTTTTGAACACAAATCTCAAATATAGCAGTCTAGATCATAAAGTAATTCATAGTTAACCCTTCTTGGGTACTGGTTGCTAAAGAGAATTGTCTTTTATTTTTATTTTTAATTTAAACAGCCTCCTGCCGAGGACTTTTAATCAGGTTATCTAAAATAGTAAAGTAAACCAGAGACATTCAATTCTCTAACAATAGAGAAATGCACTTTGGAAGAAAAAAAAACTTTCCTAGGTCTTTCTATTTGAAAAATGAAAAAAAAAATGGGGCTAAAATTTCCAGGAAATTTCTTCAGCTGTAGTTTATGGAAGAGTAAAGGCATAGTAATAGTGATTTTAGCCACAGCTACAACTACATGAATTCTGCTACTTATATGGCTTTTGGTTTAAGTCATTTCTCTCTCTCTCTCTCTCTCTCTCTCTCTCTCTCTCTCTCTCTCTCTCTCGCTCTCTCTCTCTCTCTCTGTTTCTCTCTCTCTCTCTCTGCATCTATCATCTGTCAAATTGTGATTAAATCAGTGTTGGTAGTAAGATTGACTTGATTAAGACAATTATCAAATATAGCTGTCATCTTCCATCTTTTATTGAAGCAGTAAATTCTTTCAAATAATAGATAGCTTTAAATAGATAATTTTTTCTGATGACCTGTAGATTCTTATAATTGGCACTTTGTTTTAACTTTAAAATACTTCTGGGCATTTTTCTTTTATGTTAAACATAGTATTTTAGTTATTGATTTTATCATAATATTTTGGAGTAGGAACAATTCCTTTGAATTAAATATTTTAACAAATATTAGTGAATTTTCTCTTCCTCTCTCTCAGTATTGAAAAGAAAGCCTGAAAACAAATATGAATTCAAATAAAAAGAATTATTATTCTCAATTGTTAATTGATTAATTACTAATTAATCTCATAGTATCAAAAATATGTATCTTCTTTCTGCATTCTGAATCCATCCTCACCTTTGTCAAGAGATAGTTAGTTTTCTTGATCATAGAAAGTCTTTAATGACATTTAATTGTATTTGCTGTTCATTTCAAAATTCTTTAACTCAGTAGTCACTATAATCACTAACCATGAGCAATATGCCATACATAGCTGGGATAAGAAAGGATGGACAGAAGATGACAAGGTCAAAAATACAACCTTTCTTTACTTTGTTTCATTTTCTCTTTAACATTTTTTTGGTGATTACATTACAATAATTTATTTTCCTTTTCCCTTGAATGTTGTTCTGTTTTTTTTTACTTTTTTTTTTTTGGAAAATTTACCCTTTTTCAGGGAAAGTAAAAGGAAACTAAATTTGATCAGAACTTTTTACTCTGACCTCTTCCTACATTCTAGAAATATGCATTCCACATCTCTTTTAAATTCTTTTTTCCCTCTGTGGACTATTAGTGGATACTGTGGATCTCTTTCAAGTAGCCATGAATCATATGAAGAAGGAACTCTACATGTTCTGAAACATAACTAATCTTTAAAGAGGAACATGCAGAGTATCTCCCCATCTATTGATCAAACCTCTGATCATGGGGTAAACATTTATCTCCTTTTAAATATTTTTTATATGTTAATGCATAATTAAGATATATAGGACAAAGGTATCTCTATGGTTGTTACTAGGATGTTTTTTTTTTATGAACTTAACATATGGAAGGCACTTTGTCAGAGAACAGAATTTATGAGCCTTCATTTTCTCTGAGGCTTCCTTTGTTTCTTTCAGTTCTGAATTAATAACTCAACTTCTCCAGAGAGCATTTTCTAATTTCTCTTATTGCTAGTGCCTTCTCTCTGTTGACTATTTCCAATTTATTTTGTACATAGCTTATTTGTACATAATTGCTGCATGCTGCTTATAGGAACTACCTTTTGTTTTTGTATCCTGAGCACTTACCACACAGTAGGAACTTAACATTTATTAACTGACTGAACTATTTTAGACATGTAACTAATCTCTAAAGTCTCCTTTTCATAGTTCATCCTGCATACATTATTTATGTGATAAACTGGAAGCTGTTTGCTTGAAAACCCAGCAGAAAATATTTTTCTTCATTTAAAACAAGGACTTAGTTGTTGCTAGAATTAGCTTCGATAGTTATCTTAACTCTTCAACTCTTTCTGCTTGACTTTTGTTATAGCTTTAAATTCATTCCTAATGTGTATTGGGTGTCCCTGTGCTTGGATATGCTTATAAGTTGGTGGAATCTTGGAAAACACCTATTTATATCATAGTGCCAAAATACTTTCACAAATATTCTCCCTGTGATCCTAAAAAAATTCTCTAATACAAGTAGTACTATCCTCCCTTTATAAATAAGGAACCTGAGGACCCAAGAGGCTAAATTATTTGTAGAAGGTAACACAATTAGTGTCAAATTCATATCTTCTAAATCTTCATTCAGTCTTTTGAATCCCCATCTTGTAAAATCAAATGGGTCAATTGTGTCCAATATTCTTGACTTTTAAACTCTTAATTCTCTCTTTCTCTCTCTTTCTCTCTCTCTCTTTCTCTCTCTCTCTCTCTCTCACTCTCTCTCTCTCTCTCTCTCTCTTCTCTCTCTCTCTCTCTCTCTCTCACTCTCTCTCTCTCTCTCTCTCTCTCTCTCTCTCTCTCTCTCTCTCTCTCTCTCTCTGTCTCTCTCTCTCTCTCCCTCCCTCCTAAACATTTTCATCTCAAATCACATAATTATAAAGTAAATAATTCTCTACTTCATAAGAACTCTTACTAACTTTTTGGTATTTCAGGATAGAAGCCAGTTAAATCACTTTTTGCACCTCATTTCTATTGATTAGGCAAAGATAATACTACCAGCAAACTTACATTTTAGGAATATCAAATCATTATGACATAACTCTGATACTCTCTTAGCTCAAAAAGATATTTGGAAGGCAATTGCTCTTCTATGTGTCCCATGTATTTCAATCTAAATTTATTTAATCTGATTAGTTGGCTGAAACAAAGCCAGTGCTCTGTCAGCAGCTAGGTAGTAAAACAAAAAGGCTATAATTAATGAAATTAATGCCAGGAATAGAAACTTGAAATTCGAGGTGACATTTCGGTCATAACATTTTCTTTGAGGTTGACAGAATGGAAAGACAGTTTGGTTGGAAGTAATTGTTATAGCTTAATGGCACATGATTTGATGAGGATGGTTATGTTTCCTAATGTTATTGCCTGCTAAGAAGAATACAGATCAGCTGATATGAAGCATACAAGGCTATCTGAAAAATTCTGAGTAGAGAGCTCAGAAAGGAAGAGGAGCTATGTTTTCCCTGTCATCTCCTGCTTCCTTTTTTTCCCTAAATAATGACCTGTTAATATCATAAGCCCAGGTATTCTGATAATTTCCACATTTATCTAACTAAAATTATTTATTTATTGTATTTCTGTGACATTTTTCTGGTGTAATCTTAATGCTTATTGGTATTGATTACTCTACTTGGTGGTAATTTCATTGACCAGCTATTATTTTCTTGGTAAATCCAAGTAACATCTCATACGGTGTTTTACATTTAGTATAAGTTATCAATCAGTTGTACTGTTTATGAATGTTCTTGACTTTCTGAAAATAATTGACAGTATCAACTATCTTCATTTTAGACATCATCAGAATTAGCGTACCCATTTAAATGAGCAGTAAATAGTACTGTCTCTGAGAATTAAGTGAATCTGAATCTAGATGGCCATAAACAAATCATTTTTTAGGTCTTAACTGATCAAAGAGTTCTTTCTCTGCTACTCAAATGGATTTTTGATTCATATCTCTTTAAATATTCTCTTAATGGTACAGATCACACCTTATTCATACCTGTCTCTACCGTGCAGCTTGTATCCATATACTCTCATAAGTCTGATTTAGTATATCCATGTCCATTGCAATGTGCATGTAATGTGCTTTCCCTTGACAGCACTAACATGCCAATGGATTGTGAGATGGATAAGCTGTCCATTAATTATGCCTTGTACTTTCCACATTACCATTCCATCTTCTTTTTCACTAGAGGTTCTTTATTATCACTTTATGTGATTTCCCTTTCATAATTTCTTTTTTGTAATGTCTTGAGACTGCCTCAGCTCACCATATTCTTTTCTGTTTTACATTTGTCCATCCTCAATTTTAATTCAATGTTCTGGGCCTTGCAGCAGCCATACAACACCAATAGAAAAATATGAGTTTTAAAAAGATGTTTATTGAAGAAGTGATCAGTCATTAAAATAACAGCACTCTCTTTTCATCTCATTCAGTTGACCCAGAATCTGTACATTATAGTCTAGAAAATTGTCATTCTTCATCTACTTTTTTTTTTCTGTGTGGATACTTAGGTTCAAATCTTTAGATTGATTACCAACTTCATTTAGAAAGTTGTGCAATGTTTCAGAGCTCAATGAAATAGAGATAAAGTTACCAGAAAACATGAGTATCTGAATAATTCACCATCTTTAGAGAATCTTTCCCTTTGGATTCTGTGTTTGGTCTCTTCTATGACAATGACAACTATTTTCGTAAACAAATATTTTTTTCTATTTTATGTCTATCAATATTAATGATCAGGCAGTATTTCAATATCTTCTTCTTAGGCATATGCATTTTCCTGGCAATGTCAAAAGAACTGGGGATACAAAGAAATAAAAACAGTACTCATCCTCAAGGAACTCATGTTTTAAAATAGAAAAACACCTGTAAATAATGAGACACATTCAAGATACTATACTGATTTTGAAAGAGGGAGTCCCAATAAACAATGTTGTAATCTAGGCATCCTAGCTTACAAATGATATTATTTTGATTGCATTAAGACCTAAACAATTACAGAATGTACCAAATGAAATCCATAACCTCTCAATAGAGCTCAGCATAAATGACTCATAAAAAAGTTGACAAAAATGTCTATTATATTTCAATATGTGATTGTACAACTCATAGAGCTCATTTATCAGAGTATTTATATCTATGAACAGTCAGTATAAATGGAGAATGAGTTGGGTCCAAAATTAAATAACTCAGAATGGGGCTGGGTTGTCTTTGGGAAAATGCAAAGCACTTTTCAATATACTAAACTTCTCCCTTAAACAAAGGCTTACATTAAAAACAATATTTTCCCAGAGTTATTTCATGACTGAAATGGAAAGTAACTATTAAAAGCATAGTGAATTATGTTATTTTAAAAGAGAGAGTTCATGTCCTACATTGCTATTCTCAGTAAAAGAAAATTAGCAAGATCCCTAGAATATTGGATGGACAAACTTGGTGAACTAATAGGAGGATCTGGGTATGAATCACAAAGAATGAGCATTCAAGAAATCATAGATAGTTTTAGGTATGATTGATTGGTATGATATATTTTTTCTAAATAGAAATTAGGACTTCTAAGATGAGAAGACAAGGTAAGAAGGCATTCTAAGCATGAGAGATTTGTCCTATGCAGGACAGATATGTCCAGTGCAGGACAAGGAAAATCCAATATCAAAAGCAAGAAGTCTGGCTTTGCCAAAACATAGAGTATTTTAGGGGAAACAGTATGAAATTAGAAATAGGCTTATGCCAGATTGTTAAGGGCTTTAAAAACTAAACAGAGGTTTTTTTTTATCTTAGAGTCAAACTAAATATTTATAGAAGCTTCTTGACCAGGGGAGTGTCATGATCACACTTGTGCCTTAAGAATATCAATTTGGCAGCTCTGTGGAAGATGGATAGGAAGGTGGAAAGGCTTGAAGCAAAGATACCAAGTAGGTAAGAAGTTCTCACAATTGTTTAGGGGAGTGCTGTTAGAGGGCTGCTCTAGGATAGCTGTAGTTTGATATCTGTGAGGGAAAATAAGGGTACAGATACAAGAAATACTGTGGAAATTATAACAAAGAAAACATTTAATTTTAAAATTAATTTGGACTTAATGGAAGTGACCAAAATCTGTGTATATCTATATCTGGGTCATGATATTATTGAGCATTCTATAGAGAGCTTTAATTTAAACTTAGAATGTTTGAGTTATAGGTAATGAAAGTAGGTATTTTTAAAATACTGATTTTTAACAGAATACATCAAAAAGAAGCACAGGAAATTCAAATTGCTAGAGGTCATTATATCTTTTTGGTTTGTTCTTATTTTTGGAGTAGTTATTTCCTGTTTTATTTTATGATGAGCTCCAACAACCATGACATAGCATTGACTTTATTGTTCCTCTGGGCAAGATGTTATTATATAAATCAAAATCTATATGTTATAATTGAATATTTGCATAATATAACATGCTTTTTGTTAATTGGAGCCTGAGGAAATAAAGTGTTGCATCTCAATGATGTCAGTCTTCCATGAAATTTTAACTAGCTAAGCAAGAACATAAAAGCCTAGGCAGTTCCATTGCCTGGTAAGATTGTAGTAATTAGATCAGGATTTTCAATAATGACTAAAAGCTTTGATCTTCTGTTTTAAAGCTAAAGTTCTATCTCATTAGATATAATTATCTGTAGTTTTTTGTAATTTGGCAAATAGATGCATTTTTATTTTGCAGTTGCATACTTATAAATAAAGTATCAATTCATGATAAAAACTTTAACTGCTGATAGGAATATATTTTCAAAACATTAATCATAAACTGAAATGATATCAAGGATGAAGGAACACATTTCCTAAGGGATGTTTTTAAAAGGTAATTCATCATTTTAAAAGTTTATCCAAATTACTTGTACCTTTCTTAACTACCACCTATGTAGAAGGCACAATGGATTCAAAGAAGAAAAAGTTCATACTCTTAAAGATTTTACATCATTGTGGTCATCACATGCCATTATTAGACTAGCACAGTATGGGCATCAGTGTTAGGGTTAGTAATAGTAGTAGTAGTAGTAACTAGAGCATCAGTAGTAGTAGTAGTAGTAGCTGCAACAGAAGGATGCAGAACAATAGTGGTAGTTATAGCAATAGTAATCACAACTAATTTTCTTTTTGTATCCCTAGAACTTACTAAAATGCCTGTAACATAAGAGGTGCCTAATAAATGTTTATTAATAGATTGATAGTAATAATAAAAGCAGCACTATTAGAAGTAGCAACAGAAGGAGGAGTAGCAGCAGTAGTAATAGTAAGATTAGATTGTAAGTACCAGGATGGCCTGGGCTCCCTTTTGCTTCTTAGCACATAGTAGGTACTTAATAAATTGTTGATAGATCAATTGCTTAGTAATAGCTGTCCAAATGCAGCAGCAGCAGCAGCAGCAGCAGCAGCAGTAGATTCTCATAAAGAACATCAATGGGGAAATTATTAAATAATTAGTAGCCCTTGTTTGAAGATCTCTAACAAAGACACATCCACTAGCTTCTGAGATAATCCATTACACATCTCAACATCTCTGATTATCCATAAGGGCCTCTTTACATCAAGTCTTAATCTGTGTTTTATGTCAAATATTGGTAGAGAAACCAAGACA
Organism: Monodelphis domestica; assembly: GCF_027887165.1. NCBI lineage: Eukaryota > Metazoa > Chordata > Mammalia > Didelphimorphia > Didelphidae > Monodelphis > Monodelphis domestica. The sequence continues at coordinate 159,031,218 of NC_077230.1, forward strand.
ATTTTTCTTAACCCATTTTCCTTTACAACATAAAGACATTTTGATTAGATGTGTAAGACTTAAGGCAATTTGGCTTTAAAAGATATATTCTAACCAAGAAATTTCCATCCTTGAATTTTAAATTATGGTCTTCAGATTAATCAGTTCATATTTATTTAACACCTACTATGTGTCAGGTACTATATCAAGCACAGGGGATAGAAAAAGAGGCAAAAGATAATTCCTCCCATCAAGGAGCTCATAAGATAATGAAGCATGCCAACAAATATGTACAAATAACACATATGTGATAAATAGGAAATAATAGAAAGAAGACACTAGAAGTAAAAGGAATTGGGAAAGGATTTCTGTAAAAGGTGAAATTTTTTTTTCTAGGCCTTAAAGGTGATCACTAGATGTTGTTAAGGAAGGAAAGCATTTCAGACCCTGGTAACAGCTAGAGAAATGCCCACAAATAAAAGATGGGGTGCCTTGTTTGCAGAATATCCCAGAGACCAGTGTCAGTGGATCAGACAATATGTAAGTGAGTAAGGTATAAAGAGATTAGTGAGGTAGGAGGAGGAAGATTGGTTATGAAGATCTTTGAATAAAAAAAAACACATTTTATTTCTAAAGAAAATAATGAACTGTTTGGAGTTTACTGAGTAAGCAAGTGACATGGTCAGAGTTGTGCAATTTTTTTGTTGGTATATATTTTTCTCTCGTTTTATTTTTATTTTTTTTAATTTTTAAATATTTCCCCATGGTCACATGATTCATGTTGTCTCCCTCCCCTCCTGACTCCTCTCCCCCCTCCATCTGACAAGCAATTGCACTGGGTTGTACATGTGTTATCACTTGATACCTATTTCCATATTATTCATTTTTAAATAATCTTTTAAAGGCCAAACTTCAAATTGTATGTCCATATAAACAAGTAATGAATTATATGCTTTTCTTCTGTGTGCCTACTCTGACATTTCTTTCTCTCAAAATGGATAGCATTCATTCTCATACCTTCCTCCAGGTTGTCCTGAATTATTGCAAATTCCTTATCCCACAATAGTATTCTAGCAATTTTTTAAAATTGCTATTTAGTGAATTTATTTTGATCCTCCATTAGGAGATATTGTCTACAATGTTTTAACCATACAGCTACATCAGGTAGCTAATAAAGAGTATTGTGCTAGAGAGTAATAGTAATAGAAGAAATAGCAGCTAAAATCTATATGGTACTCACTGTGTGCCAGGCATTGCACTAAGTACTTTACAAATAATCCATTTGATTCTCACAACAACCTTGAGATATAGGTACTGTTTTTTTCAAATATTTCTCTAAGTATTTTTAAATTCTTTTTAAAATATTTTTTAAAAAACAACTCTGAGGTACCATTTTACACCTAGAAGACTGGCCAATATGGAAGCAAAGAAAAGTGATATGTTGGAAAGGATGTGGGAAAATTGGGACACCAATATTCCACTGGTGGAGATGAAATTGGTCCAACCATTCTGGAGGACAATTTGGAATTATGCACAAAGGGTTTTAAAAGAAGGTTTGCCCTTTGATTCAACCATATCACTGCTGTGTTTGTACCCCAAAGAGATAATAGGCAAAATACTTGTACAAAAATATTTATAGCCATGCTCTTTCTGGTGGCAAGAAAAATGGAAAATGAGGGGGTATCCATCAATTGGGGAATGGCTGAAAAGTTGTGGTATCTCCTAGTGATGGAATATTATTGTGTTGAAAGGAATGATGAACTGGAAGGTTTCTATGTGAACTGGAAAGACCTCCAAGAATTGATGAAGAGATAAAGGAGCAGAACCAGGAGAACATTGTACACAGACACTGACACATTGTGGCTCAATAGAATATAATAGACTTTTCTACTAGCAGCACTGCAATGATCCAGGACAATGCAGAGGAACTTTTGAGAAAGAGTGCTATCCACATCCAGGGAAAGAACTGTGGGAGCAGAAATGCAGAAGAAAAATATATGATCTATCACATAGTCTGATGGGGATATGATTAGGATTTTGATGTTAAAAGATTGCTCTATTGCAAATATAAATAACATGAAAATAGGTTTTTAACAATGATACATGTATAACCCAGTGGAACTGCCTGTCAGCTCCAGGAGGGGGATGGATCAGGGGTGGGAAAAATCATGAATCATGTAACCATGGAAAAATATTCTAAAGGAAAAAAAGAAAAAAAATATTTTCCCTCAACATGTAAACATTTTTAACATCCTTTTTTTTTTAAAAATTTGAGTTCCAAATTCTCTCCTTCCTTCCTAGCTGTATGTTTTAGTGGCAGAGTAGAGGATGGATTGGCTTGAGGAAAGGCAGGAAGACATAACAACAGGTGCAAAGGTGAAGTGATAATGTCCTGTATCAGAGCGATAGCAATGTCAGAGAAGAGAAGGGAGAGTATTTGAAAAAAGTTGCAAAATTATAAATAATAAGTCTTAGCAACAGATGGGGAGTGAAAGAGAGGGAGAAGTTGAGAATAAGTGAGAATAAGTCCTGGACTATGAACCTGAGAGCCTGGTAGGGTAGTGTTGTTCTTTAAAATAATAGAAAATACAGGAATGAGTAAAGGTTAAGAAGAAAGATAAAGTGTTCCATTCCAGACATGTTGAGCTAAAGATGTCTATTGAATATCCAGTTCAAGGCAACTGGAGATGTGACACTGCATATCAACAGAATATGTTGACAAGGCACATATAGAAGGATTGCCTAATAAGATTTGAGAACCCAGTTGTGGCTGTGTAACATGAATTTGTAGTGGATCCAGTTTGAATTATTTCATGTTTTTCAGCCTTTTTTAGCCTTCACCATCATATGTGTAGGAATGAAGGTGAAAAATTGTGGGAGACTTCCAAGACTAAAGAAGTGAATTGATTCACCAAGGGGTCAAGATAATAAAGAGTAAAGAGAGTGGCTAGTGCAAGGGAGATGACCTGGGAGATAATTGTGGGTTCAAGAGATTAGAGGTCACAGTGTGGATGAAAAGTAAGTTGTTTTTTTTTAAGGCATGGCAGAGAGAGAGGTGCAAATCATGTTCAAAAGAATATAGGAATTCTTGAACATGGAGGTTTTATATTTATGTGTAATGGCAACATCAATGTTTGACTCTGTGTATGGCTAATGTGGTTTAGAGGAAAAGATAATGGGAAATGAGTAAAACAAAGAGTAGTTAGGACATTTGAAGAAAAATCAAAATGCATTGAAGTTCTCTAGTATGAGGCAGATCTTGGAAAAGAGAGAAAAAATATGAGCCATGTTCCACACACATTGAGGAAGGGGGAAAAGTGCTTTAGAGATGTATAAAAACATATCAAAATTTTCATTGGATGGCAGATATAAAAAGAACGGTACAAATCCAATTCTGAGAGAACATTTTCTTGAGGAACTTTTCACTTCTCTAATCTTCCGTTCTCTTCCAAAGCCTCTCATAGTTTGGCATAAAGGATGACAATGACATCTGTCTTCCTAAGAGCTTCAATGTACTGCTCCAGATATCCCCATCATAAATGTTTTCTGACTCTTACAAAGTGGCATTTCAACCATTGTAAATTATCAGGTATAGCAAGTAGTCATCTAGTTTTATATTTACTATAGATAGTTCTCTTGGTGTTTCTTAGACAAGTGCCTCAAAGATACTGCAGTTCTCTATTGTTGCCATATGAACAAACAGCTACCTAGATAAACTTTATCAGGGAATCACAAACCAAATGACTCAGGTCTTCCTTCTTTGCATCTTTTTTTTAAACATTATTTTATTTGGTCATTTTCATATATTGTTCATTGGAAACAGATCATTTTCTTTTCCTCTCCCCCAAACCCCTCCCACCCTTTCACTAGCCAATGCGCTATTTGTCTGGGTATCACATGTGTCCTTGCTCTGAACCCATTTCCTTATTGTTGGTATTTGCTTTAGGGAGCTCATTTAGCTTCTCTCCTGGATCATGTCCCCTCAACCTCTGAAGTCAAGCAGTTGCTTTTCTCCAGTGTTTTTACTCCCTCAGTTTGTCCTCTGCTTGAGGATAGTTTAGTTTTTTTTTTTTCCTCGTAGATCTCTGCAGGTTGTTCAGGGACATTGTAAAGCCATTACTGGAGAAGTCCATTATGTTCTCTTGTACCACAATGTGTCAGTCTCTGTGTACAATGATCTCCTGATTCTGCTCCTCTCACTGTTATCTCTTCCTGGAGGTTGTTCCAGTCTCCATGGAATTCCTCCACTTTATTATTCCTTTGAGCACAATAGTATTCCATCACCAACATATACCACAATTTGTTCAGCCATTCTCCAATTGAAGGGCATCCCCTCATTTTCCAATTTTTGGCTACCAAAAAGAGCTCAGCTATGAATATTCTTGCACAAGTCATTTTCCTTATTATCTCTTTGGGGTACAAACCCAGCAGTGCTATGGCTGGATCAAAGGGCAGACAGTCTTTTATCGCCCTTTGGGCATAGTTCCAAATTGCCCTCCAGAATGGTTGGATCAATTCACAACTCCACCAGCAATGCATTAATGTCCCTACTTTGCCACATCCCCTCCAGCATTCATTACTTTCCTTTGTTGTCATGTTGAACAATCTGCTAGGTGTGAAGTGATAATTCAGAGTTGTTTTGATTTGCATCTCTCTGATTATAAGAGATCTAGAACACTTTTTCATGTGCTTATTAATAGTTTTGATTTCTTTAACTGAAAATTGCCTATTCATGTCCCTTGCCCATTTTTCAATTGGAGAATGGCTTGATTTTTTTGTACAACTGGTTTAGCTCTTTATAGATCTGAGTAATTAGACCTTTGTTAGAGGTTTTTGTTTTGAAGATTGTTTCCCAATTTATTGCTTTCCTTCTAATTTTAGTTACATTGGTTTTGTTTGTACAAAAACTTTTTAATTTGATGTAGTCAAAATTATTTATTTTGCATTTTGTGGCTCTTTCTAAGTCTTGCTTGGTTTTAAATTTTTTCCCTTCCCAAAGTTCTGACATGTATACTATTCTGTGTTCACCTAATTTACTTATAGTTTCCTTCTTTATATTCAAGTCATTCATCCATTCTGAGTTTATCTTGGTGTAGGGTGTGAGGTGTTGATCAAAACCTAATTTCTCCCACACTGTCTTCCAATTTTCCCAGCAGTTTTTATCAAATACTGTATTTTTGTCCCAAAAGCTGGGGTCTTTGGGTTTGTCAAAGACTGTCTTACTTAGGTCATTTATCCCAAGTCTATTCCACTGATCCTCCTTTCTGTCTCTTAGCCAGTACCAAATTGCTTTGATGACCGCTGCTTTGTAATATAGTTTGAGATCTGGAACTGCAAGGCCACCTTCCTTTGTATTTTTTTTTTCATTATTTCCCTGGATATCCTTGATCCTTTATTCTTCCAAATGAACTTTGTTATGGTTTTCTCTAATTCAGTAAAATAGTTTTTTGGTAGTTCAATGGGTATGGCACTAAATAGATAGATAAGTTTGGATAGGATGGTCATTTTTATTATGTTAGCTCGTCCCACCCGTGAGCAATCAATGTTTTTTCCAATTGTTTAGATCTAGTTTTAATTGTGTGGCGAGTGTTTTGTAGTTGTGTTCATATAGTTCCTGTGTTTGTCTCGGCAGATAGATTCCTAAGTATTTTATATTGTCTCGGGTGACTTTAAATGGAATTTCTCTTTCTAATTCTTGCTGCTGAACTGGGTTGGAGATATATAGAAATGCTGATGACTTATGTGGGTTTTTTTTGTATCCTGCAACTTTGCTAAAGTTGTTGATTATTTCGATTAGCTTTTTGGTTGATTCCCTGGGATTCTTTAAGTAAATCATCATATCATCCGCAAAGAGTGACAGCTTGGTCTCTTCATTGCCTATTTTAATAAATTCAATTTCTTTTTCTAATCTAATTGCTACTGCTAGTGTTTCTAGTACAATATTAAATAATAAAGATGATAATGGGCATCCTTGTTTGACTCCTGATCTTATTGGGAAGGCTTTGAGTTTTTCCCCATTGCAGATGATGTTTGCTGATGGTTTTAGTTATATACTGTTTATTATTTTTAGGAAAGGCCCTTCTATTCCTATACTTTCTAGTGTTTTCAATAGGTATGGGTGTTGTATTTTGTCAAAGGCTTTTTCTGCATCTATTGAAATAATCATGTGTTTTTTGTCGGTTTGCTTGTTTATATGGTCAATTATGTGGGTGGTTTTCCTAATAATGAACCATCCTTGTATTCCTGGTATGAATCCTACCTGATCGTAGTGGATAACCCTTGTGATGAATTTCTGGAGTCTTTTTTCTAGTATCCTATTAAAGATTTTTGCATATATATTCATTAGGAAGATTGGCCTATAGTTTTCTTTCTCTGTTTTTAACCAGCCTGGCTTTGGGATCAGTACCATGTTTTTGTCATAAAAAGAATTTGGTAGAACCCTTTCCTGGCTTATTCTGTCAAATAGTTTGTATAGTATTGGGGTTAGCTGTACTTTGAATGTTTGATAGAATTCATTTGTGAATCCTTCTGGACCTGGGGATTTTTTCTTAGGGAGTTCTTTGATGGCTTGTTCAATTTCTTTTTCTGATATGGGGTTGTTTAGGTAATTTATTTCTTCTTCTTTTAGTCTAGGCAATTTATATTTTGTAAGTATTCATCCATATCACTTAGATTGCCATATTTTTGCCATATAATTGGGCATAGTAGTTTTTAATGATTGCCTTGATTTCCTCTTCATTAGAAGTGAGGTCTCCCTTTTCATCTTGGATACTGTCAATTTGGTTTTTTTCTTTCCTTTTTTTAATTAGACTGACTAGTAATTTGTCAATTTTATTTGTTTTTTTCCAAAGTACCAGCTTCTAGTATTATTTATTAAATCAATAGTCCTTTGACATTCAATTTTATTAATTTTTCCTTTGATATTTAGGATCTCTAATTTAGTCTTCATCTGAGGATTTTTAATTTGTTCACTTTCTAGTTTTTTAATTTGCATGCCCAATTCATTGACCTCTGCCCTTCTTAATGTGTTTATGTATGAACTCAAGGATATAAATTTCCCCCTGAGTACTGCTTTGGCTGAATCCCACAGGTTTTGAAAGGATGTCTCACCATTGTCATTTTCTTCAATGAAGTTATTAATTGTTTCTATGATTTGTTCTTTAACTAGCTGGTGTTGGAGAATCATATTGTTTAATTTCCAATTAATTTTTGATTTATCTATCCATGTAACCTTACTAATTATTATTTTTATTGCACTGTGGTCTGAAAAGGTTGCATTTATTATTTTTACCCTTTTGCACTTGTTTGCAATAATTTTGTGCCCTAGTACATGGTCAGTTTTTGTGAATGTACCCTGTACTGCTGAAAAGAAGGTGTATTCCTTTTTGTCCCTATTTATTTTTCTCCATATGTCTACTAACTCTAATTTTTCTAAGATTTCATTTGCTTCTCTCACCTTTTTCTTATTTATTTTTTGATTTGATTTATCTAGTTCAGATAGGGGAAGGTTCAGATCTCCCACTAGTATAGTTTTTCTATCTATTTCTTCCTTGAGCTCCTCTAGTTTCTCCTTTAAAAATTTGGATGCTCTGCCATTTGGTGCATACATATTGAGTACAGATATTTCCTCATTATCTATACTGCCTTTTATCAGGATGTAATTACCTTCCCTATCTCTTTTAACTAGATTTATTTTTACTTTGGCTTTGTCAGATATCATGATTGCTACTCCTGCCTTCTTTTTATCATTTGATGCCCAATAGGTTTGGCTCCATCCTCTTACTTTCACCCTATGCATATCTACCTTCCTCATGTGTGTTTCTTACAGACAGCATATGGTAGGGTTTTGGATTCTAATCCACTCTACTATTCACTTGTGTTTTATGGGTGAGTTCATTCCATTCACATTCAGAGTTGTGATTACTAGCTGTGTATTTCCCAGCACTTTGATTTCTACTCCTGATCCTGCCTTTTTTTCTTTCACTATTTCCTTCTATACCAATGTTTGTTTATAGTAAGCCCCCCCCATTCCCTCCCTTATTTTACTTCCCTTTCTACCCCCCTCCCTTCTTATTCCCTCCCTTATTTTCCCCTGTAGTCTTTTTAAAATTCCCCCCCACCCTCTCCCTCCCTTGTACTGCTTCACTCCCCACCAGTCCATTTTTTACCCTTCTTTTCCCCTATAGGGTGCAAATCTATTCTCTTCCCCAATGGATTGGGTTGTTCTTCCCTCTTTGGGTCAGTTTCAAAGTACTTAGGAGTTGAGTATTTCCTGTCTCCAACCTCTTTACCCTTCCAGTGTATCGATTTTCTCCCCCCTCCTGCCATGAAATTCTTGGTGACATATAAATTTACCCCCATTTGTTTCGTTTCCCATTTCTTTTAGTCATAACCTCTTTTCTTTTTTAGCTCTACTCATGTATATATGTATACACATATATATATACACATACATATGTATATGTATTTATGTATGCATATATCTATATACCTATTTATATCTTGTTCTTTCATTCTATACAGTTTGTCACTGTTCCCTCTGAGTGTAATTCTTCTAGCTGCTCAGGTGATAGCAACAGTTTTTAAGAGTTACAAATGACCTCTTTTCTTATAGGGATACATATCATTTTAACCTATTGAGTCTCTTATAAAATTTTTGTTGTTGTTTTGTTTGTTTTTCCCCTCTTTTTTAATTACCTTTTGATGATTCTCTTGAGTTCTGTGGTTGGACATCAAATTTTCTGTTCAGGTCTGGTCTTTTATTTATGAATGCTTGGAACTCTTCTGTTGTGTTGAATGACCATACTTTCCCCTGTAAGAATATAGTCAGTTTTGATGGGTATTTTATTCTTGGTTGTAGACCTAGTTCCCTTGCTTTCCAGAATATCGTATTCCATGCCTTTTGGTCCTTCAGTGTGGATGCAGCCAGATCCTGTGTTAACCTCACTGTGTTTCCACGGTATCTGAATGGCTTCTTCTTGGCAACTTGTAATATCTTTTCTTTCATCTGATTGTTTTTGAATTTGGCTATAACATTTCTTGGTGTTGTCAGTTGGGGATTAAATACAGGGGGTGATCTGTGGATTCTTTCAATCTCCACTTTCCCCTCTTGTTCTAGGATCTCGGGACAGTTTTCCTGGATAATTTCCTCTAGTATTATGTCCAAGCTTTTTCTTTTGTCGTGATCTTCTGATAGTCCAATTATTCTTAAATTGTCTCTTCTCGAACGATTTCCTAAATCGTCTGTTTTTTAAATGAGATGCTTCACAGTTTCCTCAATTTTTTCTTTCTTTTTGATTTGTTTTATTGTGTCCTGCTGCCTTGTGAGGTCACTTGATTCTTGTTGTTGTATTCTGGTTCTTAAAGATTGGATTTCATCTCTAGCTTTTTGGTCATTTCTTTTCCTTCTGGTCTGATTTTCTTTGAAGATTGTCTTTCATCCTCTTTACCTCATCTTTCATCTCCTTTGCCTCTTCTTTCATCTCCTTTGCCCCATTTTCCAGGTGGTTGATTTTGGCTTTCAAGACACTATTTTCTCATTTTAGTTCAAGTGCCTCTGTTTCCAGATGACTTATCTTATTTTTTAAGTTCTTTTCCCAATTGTCTTCAGCCTCTCTTAATTGTGTTTTGAGTTCTTCCATAGCCTGTATCCATTTCGCTGGGATTTCTGGTTTACCATTTGCTGATGTCTCCCCCTCTGTTCCATTTGTTGAGTAGTAGCTGTCTATTGTAGTTGCTTTCATCTTTTTCTGTTGTTTGCTCAAATTCACCCCTTCTTACTCCCCCTTTCACTGTGCTCTTGTTTCTCTCATTTTCTTTGTTTTTTGGGGCCTTTTATCAGTATTCCCTCTTGGAGCTTTAACAGAAGATCTCTTGGTGTAGTCTCTGGGGGAGGGTTGTTGGGGGTTTGAGCTTCCCTGTCCTCTGGAGGCTTTTGATTGGCTTAAAGTCTAGCAGTCAATGAGGATGGGTGGGGAGCCTGGGCTTCCCTGAGTTCTGAAGACATTTGATGGGATTAGATTCAGCTGGTTCTTTCAGAAGACTCTGCTCTCTAAGGCGGGAGGGGTCATGGCCTCCCTGGGCTCTGAGGGCTCCTGATGGGATTAGGTTCAGCTTGTTTTTACTGAATGAGCCCTAAAGCAAAAAACCTCCTCCTCCACAATCTGTGTTGAATGCCCGGAGACTGGCCCTGGCTGCTTTCAAAGTTAGCCCTTTGCTGGCCCTGTTTCTGTTCTTTCAGAAGCTCTGAGGGCTCCTGATGGGATTAGGATCAGCTGGTGTGGGCCGAATGATCCCAGAGCCAAAAAAAAAAAAGAAAAAGAAAAAGAAAAAAACAACCTCCTCCTCCACAATCTGTGTTGAATGCCTGGAGACTGGCCCAGGTTACTTTCAAGGTAAGCTCTTCAGTGCAACCCCTTAGCCGGCCCTAAAGTTTCTCTCCTTTCAGTAGCTCTGAGGGCTCCTGATGGGATTGGGTTCAGCTGGTGCCCTAAAGCTGGGACCTCCCTTGAGACTCAGTTGGAAGGACCCAGCCAGGGGTCTACAGGCTTCCCCCTTCTCTCTATGTTTCCCTGCCGTCTGTGTTGGGTGTCCCAGAGACTGGCTCAGGTTGCTTTCAAGGTGAGTCCTTCAAAATAGCCAGCCCTGGGGCCCTTGTGCCAACCCTGAAGTTCCCGCTGCTGCCTTCGGCTCAGCACTCTGGGTTGGGTGGGATGGGTCCTGGGACCTTCCTTCTGCCTGCCCCTTAGATCCAAGTGATCTAGGGTTTTGGCTTTTGGGGGGCCATACCTTTTGATCCAGGTCCGGGAGGAGGGTTCCTCGGGTCTGTCCTGTTGTTCTGCTTAAATTTTGATGTCCTAGGAGCTCTCAGTTTGCGATCGGTAAGGAAGGGTTTCTGAGGTCTGAACTTTCGCAGCTTCTAAGCCACCATCTTGACAGGAAGTCCCCTTCTCTTTCTTTGCAACTTAATGGAAAATATCTTATCTGACTTAGTCATCTTGTTTTAGAGAAGGAGCTGATGTTTTTGTTTGTTTGTTTTCTCAGAGGTGTAGTTCTCTAACCTTTTTGATGTCTGATTTCTGTTCTAAGTTTTCAGCAATACTTTTTTTGTTCCTTTTCTTTTATCCTTAAATCCAACCTCCCCATTCATGAAAACCTGACTTCAAATTCATCCTTAGATATTTACTAGCTGTGTGATTCTGAAATTCACCCAAAGTCCTTCTAACCTCATTTCCTCATTTCTACTGTTTTACATTATAATTATGTAAAATATGGTCATTAGCTCCAGACCAATGGAAATATGCTGTAGAAATTCAAGTAATATGACCATTTCTTGGGAATTCATTATTCACACTAATCTGTACCTAGCTGAATGTTTACTTCCTACAGTTGTTATAAGGATGAAACTATATTTATAAAGTATTTTGCAAATATTAGAACACTTTATAAATACTAGCTTTTACTACTATCAGCATTAGGTGTCTTAATATTAAAGCCCTTCTTCCTTTTTTCAAAATAATCTTTCATTACCACCAATTGAAATAATGGTAGGAATTTTTGACAAGAGTGGTGTTTTGACTAACCTGTTTACCTAAATTTTCCCCCTTTTTCATCAATTAGCAGTGTTTATTGAATACCTCCTATGTCCCCCATCTTGGGAAAGGATACTCTCTCTTCAAACATTTTGAATAGATCTCTAATAAAATAATAATTATCTTCTAAATTTTCTAAATTTTCATAATTGGAAACAATGATTAGAACAGTGATGATGAAACTTTTAAAGACAGAGTGCCAAACCCTGCCCTACCCTCCACCTCCTCTCACCTTACCCCAGAGAGGGGAGGGAGGAAGCCTTCCCATTGTGCTATGGGAAAAGGGAAAGTTGATGAAAGGCACAGGTGGAAAGGGGGAGGAGAGTGGCTCAAACACTTCATTCCCCTCCAACTCTGCTCCTCTCATGCTATATGCCACCCTGTGAACTATGCTCTCTTCAAACCTACTCCTCTACAACCCTACCATGAAAATCACCTTCACCATAGACTAAGCTGCCTGCCATCCCTGCCTCCCCCTCATGCTGCATATGAGTCTCCTGGGCCAGCACCTTACCTCAGACAGGGGAGGGAGGAATCACTCGCATTGAGCTCCTGAGCAGAGGGGTGGGGTAAGGAGAGGAATGTCTCAGACTCATGGAGAGGTGGAGGGAAATAGTTCTGTCACAAGTCCCTCTAGCTTTCTAGTAACAAAGTCTGAGGAGGCAATGCAAGTCCCCACACAGAGTGCTCTGTGTTCAATCTTTGTCACCCATGCCATAGGTTTGCCATCTACTGGATTAGAAGATCCAAAGAAGTGAAAGCAATCAGTGTTATATGATAGGATATAGGATATGTTTTACACTTTGTCTCTTTAGTTCTCTTCATTACACTACTTATATATTATTAGGGCCAGTTCAATAGTATTTGCTGTTCTAGTACATTGGACTACTTTAGTTTAAGCTTTCATTCCATCTTTATTTGGAACACTACTGCATCCAGAAATTTTTATTTTCCAACTTTCTTAAGGATCTTCTACATGTTTTTCTTTGAACTTCTAAGTAGATAACTATTCTCCATCAAAACCTGAGACCTTGGAATATTCTTATTTAACAATCTTACACTAAAGGCTGACAAATCCTGATACCTGAATGAGCCTTCATTTCCTAACTTGCATTAGATGACATAAAACTTTAAAACTTGATGTCTAAAACTGCATATGTATAGTTTGGGGTAGAAGCAGATTAAGAGCTATAGCAACAACAGCCTAAAAATATTGGACTACTGTCAGATCAAAAAAATAAAGTCTTGGAGGTTGTATAACTAAAAGTAATGGTTTTCAGTTACATTGGGGAACTCAGAACTGTAGTTTGAAATTTGCATTTTATTTTAAAAAGGTTGTTCACAGAAATTATTTATAAAGGCTTGTCATTAGACTAAGTATTTTTAAAACAAATTAAAAAAACACAATAATTTGTGCCATAAGGTATTAAGCCAAATCTTTTATGAGAATTTTCAAAGCACTCATAGCCATGAAGTATTTTCATAATGTGGACATATGATGAAAAATTAGATTATTAATCAATGAATAAAATTTATTTAATGGATACTTCTGGTCAAGTATTATACTAAGCCCTGAGGATACGAAAAGAAGAAAAAGACTGATCTTTCCCTCAGGAATCTTATATCCTAATGAAGGAAATGGGGTTATTGATGATTTTTTTTTCATTTTATTTAGTCAATTTAGAACATTATCCCTTCGTTACAAGAAACAAATTTTTTCCCTCCCTCTCCTCTCCCCATCCCTTCCTTTAGTTGATGCACAATTCCACTGGGTTTTACATGTGTCTTTGATCCGAATCTTTTTCCATGTTGATGTTTTCACTAAGATGATCATTTAGAGTCTACATCCATAATCATATACCCCTTGACCCATGTAATCAAGCAGTTGTTTTTCTTTGGTGTTTATACTCCCACAGTTTTTCCTCTGAATGTGGATAGTGTTCTTTCTCATCAATCCCTCCAAATTGTTCTGGATCATTGCATTGCCACTAATAGAGAAGTCCATTACATTCGATTGTACAACAGTGTATCAGTCTCTATGTACAATGTTTTCCTGGTTCTGCTCCTTTCACTCTGCATCAATTCTTGGAGGTCATTCCAGTTCACATGAAATTCCTCCAGTTTATTATTCCTTTGAGCACAATAGTATTCCGTCACCAACATATACCACAATGTGTTCAGCCATTCCCCAATTGAAGGGCATCCCCTCATTTTCCAAATTTTTGCCACCACAAAGAGTGCAGCTATGAATATTCTTGTACAGATCTTTTCCCTTATTATTTCTTTGGGGTATAAATCCAGCAGTGCTATGGCTAGATCAAAGGGAAGACAGTCTTTTAGCACCCTTTGGGTATAGTTCCAAATTGCCCTCCACAATGGTTGGATCATTTGACAACTCCACCATTAATGTCCCAACTTTGCCACATCCCCTCCAGCATTCATTACTTTCCTTTGCTGTCATGTTGAACAATCTGCTAGGTGTGAGTGACACCTCAGAGTCATTTTGATTTGCATCTTTCTGATTATAAGAGATTTAGAACACTTTTTCATGTGATTATTAATAGTTTTGATTTCTTTATCTGAAGATTGCCTATCCATGTCCCTTGCCCGTTTATCAATTGAAGAATGGCTTGATTTTTTGGTACAATTGATTTATGTCTATGAATTTGAATAATTAGACCTTTGTCAGAGTTTTTATTATGAAGATTTTTTTCCTAGTTCATTACTTTGTTCTAATTTTGGTTGCATTGGTTTTGTATGTACAAAAACATTTTAATTTAATGTAATCAAAATTATTTCTTTACATTTTGTGATTTTTTAACTTTTTCTTGTTCATAAAATCTTTCATTTCTCAAATATCTAACATGTATACTTTTCTGGGTTCACCTAATTTGCTTATAGTTTCCTTCTTTATGTTCAAGTCATTCACCCATTCTGAGTTTATTTTGGTGTAGAGTGTGAGATGTTGATCCAAACCAAATCTCTCCAATTCTGTCTTCCAATTTTCACAAGAGATTTTATCAAATAGTGGATTTTGGTCCTAAAAGCTAGGATCTTTGGGCTTATCATAGACTGTCTTGCTGAGGTCACTTACCCAATGTCTATTCCACTGATCCTCCTTTCTGTCTCTTAGCCAGTACCAAACTGTTTTGATGACCACTACTTTATAGTATAGTTTGAGATCTGGGACTGCAAGGACTCCTTTCTTCACATTTTTCTTTCATTATTTTCCTGGATATTCTTGATCTTTTGTTCTTCCAAATGAACTTTGTTATGATTTTTTTTTTCTAATTCAGTGCAAATTTTTTTTGGTATTTCAATCGGTATGGCACTAAATAAGTAAATTAATTTGGGTAGGATTGTTATTTTTATGTTATCTCATCCTATCCATGAGCAATTGATGCTTTTCCAATTGTTTAGATCTAGTTTTAATTGTGCGGAGAGTGTTTTCTACTTGTTTTCATATAGTTTCTGTGGTTGTCTCAGCAGATAGATTTTTTAAGTATTTTATATTGCCTAGGGTTATTTTAAATGTAATTTCTCTTTCTAATTCTTGCTGCTGAAATATGTTGGCGATATATAGAAATTCTGATGACTTATGTGGGTTTTCTTTGTATCTTGCAACTTTGCTAAAGTTATTTATTTCTACTAGCTTTTTAGTTGATTCTCTAGGATTCTTTAAGACCATCATATCATCTGCAAAGAGTGATAGCTTTGTCTCCTCATTGCCTATTTTAATACCTTCAATTTCTTTTTCTTCTCTAATTGCTACAGCTAGTGTTTCTAGTACAATGTTAAATAATAGAGGTAATAATGGGCATCCTCATTTCATTCATGACCGTATTGGGAAGAATGAACTAGAAAGTTCATCCCCATTGCAGATGATGTTTGCTGATGGTTTTAGATATGTACTGTTTACTATATTTAGGAAAGGCCTTTCTATTCCTATGATTTCTAGTGTTATCAATAGGAATGAGTATAGTATTTTGTCAAAGGCTTTTTCTGCGTCTATTGAAATAATCATGTAATTTTTGTCTATTTGCTTGTTAATATGGTCAATTATGTGGATGGTTTTCCTAATATTGAACCATCCTTGCATTCATGGTATAAATCCTATCTGGTAATAATAAATAATCCTTGTGATAACTTGCTGGAGTCCTTTTGCTACTATTCTATTTAAGATTGTTCATTAAGGAGATTGTTCTGTAGTTTTCTTTCTCTGTTTTTGACCTGCCTGGCTTTGGAATAAGTACCATATTTGTGTCACAAAATGAATTTCATAGAACTCCTTCTTTGCTTATTCTGTCAAATTGTTTGAATAATATTGGGATTATCATTTTTTGAATGTTTGATAGAATTCATTTGTGAATCCATCTGGTCCTGAGGATTTTTACTTAGGGAGGTTTTTGATGGCTTGTTCAATTTCTTTTTCTGATATGGTATTGTTTATGTATTCTATTTCTTCCTCTATTAATCTAGGCAATCTATATTTTTGTAAATATTCATCCATATCACCTAGATTGCCATATTTATTGCCATAAAATTGGGCATAATAGTTTTTAATGATAGCCTTAATTTCCTCTGTGTTGGAGGTGAGGTCTCCCTTTTCATCTATGATACTGTTAATTTGGTTTTCTTCTTTCCTTTTTTTAATTAGATTCACCAGTATTTTGTCTATTTGTTTGTTTTTTACCAAACTTACCAGCTTCTAGTCATATTTATTAGTTCAATAGTTCTCTCATTTTTTTTTTATTTTATTAATTTCTCCCTTAATTTTTAGGTTCTCTAATTTAGTTTTCTTCTGGGGATTTTCAATTTTTTCACTTTAAAGTTGTTTGATTTGCATGTTCAATTCATTGAACTCTGTACTCCCTAATTTGTTAACATATGAACTCAAGGATATAAATTTCCTCCTTAGTACTGCTTTGGCTGCATCCCATAGCTTTTGAAAGGATGTCTCATCATTGTCATTTTCTTCAAATAAATTATTGATTGTTTCTATGATTTGTTCTTTAACTTACCAATTTTGGAGAATTTTATTGTTTAATTTCAAATTAATTTTTATTTGCCTCTCCATGTGGCCTAATTATTTTTTCATTGCATTATGATCTGAGAAGGCTGCATTTATTATTTCTGCTTTTTTGCACTTGTTTTCAAATTTTATGCCCTGGAACATGGTTAATCTTTGTAAATATACCAAGGAAGGTGAATTCCTTTTTGTCCATATTTATTTTTCTCCACATATGTATTATCTCTAAATTTTCTATGATTTCATTCACTTCACTTACCTCTTTCTTATTTATTTTTTGGTTTGATTTATCTAGTTCTGATAGAGTATGGATCAAGTCTCTGACTAGTATAGTTTTTCTCTCTATTTCATCTTTGAGCTCCACTAGTTTCTCCTTTAGAAATTTGGATGCTATGCCATTTGGTGCAAGCATGTTAAGTACTGATATTTCCTCATTGTCTATGCTGTCTTTCATCAGGATGTAGTTACCTTACCTATTTTTTTTTACTAGATCTATTTTGACTTTGTCTTCATCAGATATCATGATTGTGACACCTGCCTTCTTTTTCTCAGAGGATGCCCAATAGTTTTGGTTCCATCTGCTTACTTTTACCCTATGTGTGTCTCCCTTCCTTATCTGTGTTTCTTGTAGATAGCATATGGTAGGGTTTTGGTTTTTAATCCACTCTGCTATTTGCTTGCTTTTTATGGGTGAGTTCATTCCATTCACAGAGTTATGATTACCAGCTGTGTATTTCCAGCATTTTTATTACTACTTCTAGTCCTGCCCTTTCTTCTTTCCCTATTTCCTTCTACACCACTGTTTTGTTTTTAATCATTCCCCCTAATTCCCACCCCGATTTTAATTCCCTTTTACCCCCCTCCTTTGTTATTCACC
This sequence comes from Monodelphis domestica, assembly GCF_027887165.1. NCBI lineage: Eukaryota > Metazoa > Chordata > Mammalia > Didelphimorphia > Didelphidae > Monodelphis > Monodelphis domestica. The sequence continues at coordinate 159,048,694 of NC_077230.1, forward strand.
TCTTATCTTCTTTACAGTCTTTTTAAACTACCCCCCTCTCCCTCCTTTGTATTGCTTTCCTCCCCACCAATCTGTTTGTTACTCTTCTACTTCTTTATAGGTTGCAAATCAGTTCTCTGCCTGAATGTATTTGTTCTCCCCTCTTTGAGTCAATTTCAATGCACATAAGCACTGAGTATTACCTATCTCCAACCTGTTTACCCTTCCAGTTTATTGATGTTCTCCCCCTTTCCGTCATGAGCTTCTTTGGAACGTAAAAATTTACCCCATTTTGTTTCTTTTCCCATTTCTCTTAGTATTATCCTCTTTTCTTATTTCTTTCTCTCTCTCTATATATATACATATATATACATAAACATATATTTATGAATACATATATCTATATACATATTTATGTCTTGGCATTTCATCATATTCAGTTTCTCACTGTTCCCTCTAAGTAAAATTCTTCTAGCTACCTAAGTGATAATAACAATTTTTCAGAGTTGCCAATATCCTCTTTTCTTATATGGATACACATCATTTTAATTTACTGGGTCCCTTAAAAAAGTTTTTGTTTTATTTTGTTTTTTTTTTCTTGCCCCCCCTTCTTAATTACCTTTTGATGATTCTTTTGAGCTCTGTTTTTGTGCATAAAATTTTCTGTTCAAGTTTGGTCTTTTCTTTACAATTGCTTGGAATTCTTCTATTTTGTTAAACGATCATACTTTCCCTTGTAAGGATATAATCATTTTTGTTGGGTAGTTGATTCTTGGTTGTAGACCTTGTTCCCTTGCTTTCTGGAATATCATATTATATGCCTTTCAGTCCTTCAGTGTAGATGCAGCCAGATCCTATGTTATCCTCACTGTAGTTCCATGGTATATGAATGATTTCTTCTTAGCACCTTGTAATATTTTTTCTTTGGTCTAATAGTTCTTCAATTTGGTTATAACATTCCTAGGTGTTGTCAGTTGGGGATTAGTACAGGAGATCTAAGGTTTCTTTCAATCTCAACTTTTCCCTCTTGTTCTAAATTGTCAGGGCAGTTTCCTAGGATAATTTCCTGTAGGATTATGTCAAGGCTTTTTCTTTTGTCATGGTCTTCCAATAGACCAATGATTCTTAAGTTTTCTTTCCTGGAACTATTTTCTAAATCTTCTGTTTTGTGAATGAGGTTTTTCTTACTTTCCTCAATTTTTCCATTCTTTATATTTTTGTGTTATATTTTCCTGCCACCTTGTAAAAACACTTGCTTCTAATTGTTGTATTTTGGTTTTTAAAGACTGAATTTCCTTCCTGACTTTTTTGGTCATCCTTCTCCCTCTGATCTTTCATCTCCGTTGTGCCATTTTCAAGCTGATTAATTTTGGCTTTCAAGACACTATTTTCTCATTTTAGTTCAAGTGTCTCTGTTTCCAGATGACTTATCTTGCTTTTTAAGTTCTTTTTCCAGTTGTCTTCAGATTCTCTTAATTGTGTTTTGAATTGTATTTTGAGTTCTTACAAAGCCTGTGTCCAATTCACTGTAGTTTTCTTTGTTTTTTCTTGGTGTTTCATGATCTTCCTCTATTCCATTTGCTCTTTGTTCATTGCCTGGATAGAAGCTATTGATTGTAATTTGTTTTTTTCTGTTTCTGTTCTTTGCTCATATTTGCCCATTGTTTTCCCCCTATAGTTGCCTGTAGTCTTGCTCCTCTCATTATGTGCTGGGTCTGTAGGTATGGGCTTTTCTGTCATCCTTCACCCTTGGAGCTTAATCAGAAAAGCTCTCAGAGCAGTCTGTGGGGGACGGGTGTTGCTGCTTGAGCTTCCTTGGCCTCTGAAGTCTTGACAAGATTAATCCCAGTGGAGTTGAACTTGCAGAGATGTGCCCTGAGGCTAAAACCTTGGGAAGGGGAGCAGCAATATGGTGTGTCTCAGCTTTTATTGGGCTACCTTCTCTGATGTTCTCCTGCAGCTGCACACGCACCACCTATGTTCATATCCCTGATTCTGGCTCAGCTTTGCTTACAAGGTACTCCCTCTAACCTAGCTCCCTTCCCTGCCCAGAGATTCCAGCCACTGCTGGAGTCTCAATACTCTAGGTGGGGGAGACATCCTGGGACCTACCTTTTTCCTTCCCCTTAACCTGAGTTTTCTCAAATTCAGACTTGTTGTGGGTATACCTTTTAAGTTGAGTCCAACAGGAGGGTTCCTTAGCTCTGTCCTGTCCTTAGATTTGGTTGTCAGCCACTTAGGAGAATTTCATTTTTAATTGGTAAGAATGGGTTTTCAGAGTTCCGAACTTTCATTGACTCTACACCACCATCTTGATTCCATCTCTTCTATCCATGATTTTTATACCATTAATATCAGAATAAATATCTATATAAAACATGTTATATTTTACTTTATATTGGGTTTCCCAAAAGTCTTGAGTCTCTTTCAATGCATTTAAATTTAAAATAGCACCAAGACTTTTGGGACACCCTAGAAAGTAAGAGATAGCAATTATACCTGTGATTTCATCAGTGTGAAGAACTCCTGGATTAGGAAACATCCTCTATTAATGCTGGTCAGCAGCTTCTCTAAATATATTACCTTAGAGCTTTGTCTAACTCACTCAGGTTAAATGATTTATCTAAGATGGCACAGTCAGCATTGCAGGTGGAATGTTAACCCATCTCTTCCTGGAACTGAGGCTAGTATTCTGTGGACTAAGTCATAATTTCTGTCATTATTTTAAGGAAAATAGTTTATGCACATATATGTGTAATATAATACTGTGGAGTTAATAATAAGTCACATTTTAGCTATTTAAGGTTTACAAAATACTTTACTCCCAGGAACCTTGTGAAGTAGGTAATACAAGTAGTTTTCTTTGTATGTTAAATATTAAGAAACTACTTTTCCTAAATGTAAATGAATTGCATTTGAATGCATAGCTGGTAAACGTTGGAACCTCTGACTTGAATTTTGGCTTTCTGACTTTGTAAGCATTACTCTTACACTAATCATTTTGCCTCCATTTTTCTTTAGAATAATTAAAATGCAAACAAGCATGTGAATTTCCTTATCATGCCCTTCTAAAATATTTGTCACAGTTTAATTAACCTACTAATTCATAATTACTCTCTATCTTTGAAATATTTTACATCACAGAATATTATAACCAATTTGGGGGGCAGGAAATTTCTTTGTCTTTGGATCCATTATGCATGTGCTGTATGGAGAACATTAGCACCAAAGTAATTGTTAAATTATATGATGTGTGTTTGTGTCAGACGCAAAAGTCAGTAAAATCTTACTCTTCTGTGAAGACCTCAAAGTTACTTTCATCAGTCAGAGTTTTGGTTTAAATGAATCCATTGAACAAGGATTTAAAATTAAATCATTTCATTTTGTGAGCCTATCATATTTCTTCTCCTAGAATATCAACCCTTTGAAAATAGGGACTGTATTTTGTTCATCTTTATAAGAGGCTTACACTGTCTTCATAAAATAAATGCCCCATAAATGTTTGGTAAATATCTTAATGATTCTTTTGTATCCACAAGTTTAGGGCTCTTCAGAACAATTAAGTGAAGTTTAAATATGCATTTATGCTCATTGAAATGAAGTTCACAAAGTAAAATGGGTAGAAGATTTTAGTTATTAATCCCCTGATTATTAGCATTCAGTTCAATTCAGTGAACATTTATTAAGCATTTGCTTTACATATACTCAGCAGAGGGGTAAGTACTATGAATACACAAATGTTAAATACCATCCTTGCCCTCAAGTAGATTATAATTAAATAATTTCATGTACTCACAAATACAGATTGTCTCCAGTGCCTCAGTGCAGTTTGATTTTTCCATTGTCAAATGTTTTTTGGTTGATCCCAAAGTAAATAACACTAAGATTTTTTGGATACCTTATATATATTATGATAAAAAAGAGTGTGAGAAGGGAGAAAACTAGAGTAATCTGAAATATCTGAAGAAAAAGAGAGACTATTTCCAACTTTGGGTAGGAAGAATCTCAGTTCTGTAATTCATTTACAAATTTTAATGGAGGATCAGTTTGACATAGTATTAGAAAGGGCTCTAGCAACTATATATTGAAGCTCCTTTATTTTACAGATGACGATATTATGGGCCAGATAAATTAGGTGACACCCTAGACAAGTGATGACTACAAACCCACTATTTTGCCCGGTAATAATGACATCTAACAGTCATTTGATTGTATACATTCTTTTTGAATATAATAAACACTATGAGATAAGTAATGGCTTTCATTCTGTCTTTAAATACCTAGTATTTAACACTGGGGCTTGAGACATAGTAGTTACCTGATTTAATTTTTTAAATTTAATTGGATAAAATTAAAGATAGTATACAGTCCATGAAGGATAGTCATGTGAAACCAATCTGCCAAGTTATTTTGAAGCAGATTATTAAGAGCATTAAATGTTAGGATAAAGAGGCTTTTATGTATCATTTTCCCTAAAACTAATTGCCTCTCTTTCTATTCTTCCAGTCATCAAATTCATAATATTCAAGGCATCTGACACTTATTTCTTTCATGAATTTTGTTCCAAATCAGTCACCAAATTTAGTCAGTAATTCATATCTTTCCTTTCCTTCCTATTCCAATTGCTGTTATCATAGTATAAAGACATTATTCTAAAACATGGATTAGTACAGAATGTTATCATTCATTTTGCTACTATTATCCTATTCCAGCCTGCCCTGAACACTGCTGAAATATTCATCTTTTTAAAACATTTATATCACTTCACTCTTCAACTTATAGCATTGTACTCTTCAAAATCTTTTAAAGTGATTGGTAATAGTAGTACACGTAGAGCAAGGTTTAAATTCCTCAACATATCAAAGATCTTCTTTATTATTAATCCATCTTTCTGAACATACAGCCTTTACAGCATGCTCATCTTTGCTCAAACCATACTTATTTCTACATTTATATAAGTTATTTTCATTCAATGAACCATTTCTGCCTGCAGTACCCTCCCCTCTCTTTTCCCTAGTCAATCCCTATCTTCCAGGGTTTTTTAAATTCATCTTAATTCCTACCTCTCCCATTATACCTAAGGACTCTCACTAATGTGAAATGGAAAGAGAGTTTTTATGAATCAAGAGTTTTGAGATCCTAGTATTGACTATTGGATCAACCATTCATCATTGGGCACATCAATTAAATGAAATTAAAATTGGGCACATTGGAATCATCAATTAAATAATACATTAAAATTCCTTCTAGCTCTAAAATTCTTTGACTGGCTATAATTTTGTCGAATTAGTAATTAGGAGTTTTTGTTTATTTTATTTTGTAATGTGTGTGTGTTGTATCAACCATATTGTTTTATTTCCTTAAATAAACTATAAACTTCATAATGACAGAGGACCTATGTTTCCCACTGCATGTATCACTTGTGCTTTGTACAAACTAGTTACTCAGTAAATATTGTCTGGGTTGATGTTGTATAGTTCAACATATTTTAAAATGAATAAAAAAATAAATTGACTTTGAAAAGTCAGATTGGGTGATTATTCTTAAAAATGATTTTGTTAGCTTATAATTTTGTCTTCTTACATAATGACCAATTGATTAGTTGATGGATGGATTCTGCAGTGATTTTGACTATATTATAAATATCCCACATAATGTGGCTTTGGAAGCATTATCACAGTTTAATCTATAGTCAGAGTCAAGTGGTAGTGCCAGAGGCAATTGGTGGCAGAATAGAGAGAGTGTGCTGAGCCCAGAGTCAGGAAGATCTCAGTTCAGATATGTCCTCAAATATTTATTAGCTGTGTGACACTAATCAAATCATTTATTTAACCTCTACTTTCCTCAATTCCTTTAACTATAAATTGGGGATAATAAATAACATCTACCTTGTAGGCTTTTTGTAAGTTTCAAATGAGTTATTTGTAAAAAGGCACTCAGTGTAATGCATGGCACATAGTAGGCACTATATAAATGTAAATTTTCTTCCTTTCTCCCTTAGGAATGAAGCTTTTCTATGTATTCAAATACTTCCCACTTTAAGCTTTGGAATACTTTTAAAAATTCTGAATATTTTAATTTTGCATATTTTTCTTAGAAAATGTAAAATGTTCAGCAGTTAATTCTACATGATGCATGGTCATCATAATGAGCATTATGATACCACTCTTACTTCTTGGCTTTCATGACACTACATTCAGCTGAATTTTTTTTCAGTTGTAATTTAATTTAAAAAAAATGTAATTAAATTTCTTATTCTTTCCCATCCATTAAATATGATATCTTTCCAGAATACCAGTTATATGGCTCTATATGCCTGATGCCAGAAGGAAAGGATTTGTTTCAAATTCTGCCTCTCATGCCTACCACTTATGTCTTCTAATTTCACTTGGTCTCAATCTCATCTCCAAAATTAGAAGAAGATATATTGTACCAAATGTCTTCTGAGATTCCTTCATTATATGAAGGAATGATATAAAAGATGACATTATAATCTTCTGATATCCAACTAGATGTCTTACCAGCACCTCAAAATCAACATGGCTAATCACTTACTTCATTTCTCTCCAAAAGATCCTCTCTTTCCATCAGCCTTTCTCCCTTTAATTCCATCTTCTACCCCGACTCCTTCTTTCTGCAGTAACTCATTGACTTTATCTCATTTCTTTGTTCACATTATCTTGTCTTTTTTTTTTTTTCCGGGTACTTAACAAATATCTCCAGATTGTCTTGAGCTTCAAAATAAAATCAGAGCACAAAATACTGTCAACCTCTTTGGCTGTTACCCTTTATCTTTTCCCTGTTTTACAATCAAACTCCTAAAAAAGTAATCAGCACTCCCTGCCTTCTTCCTTACCTCTGGCAAATTGCTTAACCTCTTTCAATCTTGGTTTTGAATGCTAACATGAAACTGCCCTTTTAATGGTCATTTGCAGGTAATAGATCCAAAAGAATTTTGCCATCCTTTGTACTAATTGACCATTCTAAAGCTTTTGACACTGTTGACCACCTCATTCTAGGTACTCTTCCTTCCTTTGGCTTCCATGTATATGGTAAAAACTCAAAGTAAGCAATCAATGAATGAAGAACACTTCAAATGTTTGATATTTTTTAAATGTGTGGTTATTGAAAACATGTTTGTAAGAAACTATGCAAATCATATATATTTTAATTTTTCTGGTGTTTCTGTCCTAACTCATATTCTTAAAAACAATAAAATTATTGGCCAAAATAAATAATTGCTTGGCATGAAATGCCTACTTTATTATTCTCTTTGTAAAATATATTTTCATAAAGAATATAACATTCTTACATGGAAGTAGGATTCAAGGTAGTAGGTTGTTGAAGTGGAAAGGATTTACTATTATGGAGAAAGAACTGAAAGTGGGCAAAATATATTATCAAACAAATTAGGCTTTATAGATGACTGGGCATTATATAGAAAGGTGGGTGGAAAATGTAAATCTTACCTCCTTAGTTTATCTTTTGTTCTGATTCAAATTCATTTACATATTATGCCCTAGAGAATTTGGGAAGTATTTACCACTGTGTTATATATTCATCTGTTATAAAATCCTTTGATTTCTTACCAAACATGTCAAAAATAAAAAAACCTCAAATCACATTTTGGAATACTCTGCCTCCCTTTTGTTAGCTAAGTGAGAGTTTGAACCTATAAGACTTTTTGCTCAGGACAAAAATTCAAAATTACCAAAGAGGTAACCCCCAAAGTTAGAAATATTCATCTCTCCAATGTACTAGTTGATGCCCAATGTGCAGTAAAGAAACTAGAAAAAAGCTAAAAATGACAGCAAACAAATAGCAGAAATAGGAATTTCAGTCTTAAATGTGACTAGGTTAATACAGGTCTCCCTTTAGCTAACTTTGTGTTTTAAGTTGTAGTTTCTATTACAAAAGGAAGTTAGGAGAGGCATGCTCTATGCCATCTCCATTTTCTGGAAGTTCACAGGAGAAAAAGTATTCAAAAAATGGTTAAGGGCTCAAAAGGGTGAATACTTCACAAATTTAAGTCCATAGACCACCATGTTCACCTTTGAGCTTTTCACCAGGCATACTCAGTTTTAACAGCAGTCAGTAGAATCTGATCAATGAAATTTACTCTGTCTTCTCAAAGAGGGGCTCATGCACATATGTCTAGCTCCTTGGGAAATTAAAAAAAAACAATTATTCAGAAAAAAAAGAATCACACACACACACACAAAAAAAACCTTTTATTATATAATTACATTCCAAATGGATGCAAGAAAGAGTTGGGAGAGAGAGTAATGTCACATCAATCTGATGAAAAGTTAACATTTCAGTGAAGTGTATTGCCATTTTAACATGGTCATGGAAATTAATATATATTTTTTTCCTTTGAGGTGTCAGTTCTCTTATATAAGGCTTACATAATTAAGTAGACTAGATTTCATTGATCAAAACAGACTTTTTTTTCTTCCTCTCATTCTTATTCATTTGCTTTTGCTATATAGAAATCTCTTTAGAGGAATATATAGGTTCTTGTGAGTGTTTTTCCTTAATATCATTTATATTGTATCATTTTTTATTTAAAAGTATAAAAAATAAAATCCCCCCTTGAGGTCACCAGACCAGTTAGGAATTCTGCTTCTGGCCCCTGTTTCACAACATAATCAAAATTATTTTAGACAGATCATTTATCACTTTGAAAGCCCCAGGAAAAAATCCAGGCTGCATCATGATTTGAGTTGTGTTTTAGCATAATTTTTTCAGATGATCCATATTATTTCCTTTCTGATTAAGGCAGCTATTCACCATTTGTATTTCATGGATATAGCCTTCATCAGCTGCTTGACAATTTTTTTTTCTTTAAGTTATTTCTCTCTTTGGTTGTGAATAAACTAGATTATAATGATTCCCAAGAAAATAAGAACTTATATGTAGTTTTGCATGATTTCTACTATCTCAAAATTTTAATGCTTGGCTTTGTCACATAAAACAATTATGTCAATTTAAAGACATTTAAGTATATTCACATTTGTCTTATTTTTACATATCTTTCTTTCCTCATCTAAAAATACTTAGGAAAATGGACATTTAAATTAGGAAAACCCCTTCAGGATCATTAAACATGTCAGCAAAAACATATTTGCATTTTTACATAATGTAGTGTTTTCACATTAAAAACTTAAAGACTGTTCATAAATAATGTCATAAAAAATAAAGATTTCATTTGTAATATATTATCTAAAAACAACAGAATAACAAAATGAGGGAGCCTGGATAGATGAGTAAGTCCATGATATTTTTACTGTAAAAAAGGGTGAAATAAGAAAAAATGCTTTGTTGAAGTTATTTATTCAATCTTTCTTTTCTAAGCTTGATAATGTATGCATATACAAACATGCACATACAACTTGAATGAAAATATTCAAAAAATTAAAATTTGTTTTGTCTTTAATTTAAAACAATTGCTACAGTCCATTTGTTTGTACAAAAGCTTTTTAGTTTGATGTAGTCAAAATTATTTATTTTACATTTTGTGATTCTTTCTATATCTTGCTTGGTTTTAAAGCCTTTCCCCTCCCAAAGGTCTGACATGTATACTATTCTGTGTTTACCCAATTTACTTATGGTTTCCTTCTTTATGTTTAAGTCACTCACCCATTTTGAATTTATCTTGGTGTAGGGTGTGAGGTGTTGATCTATTCCTAGTCTCTCCCACACTGTCTTCCAATTTTCCCAGCAGTTTTTATCGAATAGTGGATTTTTGTCCCAAAAGCTGGGATCTTTGGGTTTATCGTATACTGTCTTGCTTAGGTCGCTTTCCCCCAGTCTATTCCACTGATCTTCCTTTCTGTTTCTTAGCCAGTACCAAATTGTTTTGATGACTGCTGCTTTGTAATATAGTTTTAGGTCAGGGACTGCAAGGCCCCCGTCATATGTGTTTTTTTTCATTATTTCCCTGGATATCCTTGATCTTTTGTTCTTCCAAATGAACTTTGTTATGTTTTTTTCTAAATCAGTGAAGAAGTATTTTGGTAGTTCAATGGGTATGGCACTAAATAGATAAATAAGTTTGGGTAGGATGGTCATTTTTATTATATTGGCTCGTCCTATCCATGAGCAGTTAATGTTTTTCCATTTGTTCAAGTCTAGTTTTAGTTGTGTGGCGAGTGTTTTGTAGTTGTGTTCATATAGTTCCTGTGTTTGTCTTGGGAGGTAGATTCCTAGGTATTTTATTTTGTCTAAGGTGATTTTGAATGGGATTTCTCTTTCTAGTTCTTGCTGCTGAGCTGTGTTGGAGATATATAGAAAAGCTGATGATTTATGTGGGTTTATTTTGTATCCTGCAACTTTGCTAAAGTTGTTGATTATTTCAATTAGCTTTTTGGTTGAATCTCTAGGATTCTTTAAGTAGACCATCATGTCATCCGCAAAGAGTGATAACTTGGTCTCCTCCTTGCCTATTTTGATGCCTTCAATTCCTTTATCTTCTCTAATTGCTACTGCTAGTGTTTCTAGTACAATGTCAAATAGTAGAGGTGATAATGGGCATCCTTGTTTCACTCCTGATCTTATTGGGAATGCATCTAGTTTATCCCCATTGCAGATGATATTAGCTGTTGGTTTTAGATAAATACTGTTTATTATTTTTAGGAATGACCCTTCTATTCCTATGCTTTCTAGTGTTTTTAATAGGAATGGGTGTTGTATTTTATCAAAGGCTTTTTCTGCATCTATTGAAATAATCATGTGATTCTTGCTAGTTTGCTTGTTGATGTGGTCAATTATGTGGATGGTTTTCCTAATGTTGAACCAGCCCTGCATCCCTGGTATGAATCCTACTTGATCATGGTGAATGATCCTTCTGATCACTTGCTGGAGTCTTTTTGCTAGTATCCTATTTAAGATTTTTGCATCTATATTCATTAGGGAGATTGGCCTATAGTTTTCTTTCTCTGTTTTTGACCTGCCTGGTTTTGGAATCAGTACCATGTTTGTGTCGTAAAAGGAGTTTGGTAGAACTCCCTCTTTGCTTATTATGTCAAATAGTTTGTATAGTATTGGGATTAACTGTTCTCTGAATGTTTGATAGAATTCACAGGTGAATCCATCAGGCCCTGGGGACTTTTTCTTAGGAAGTTCTTTGATGGCTTGTTGGATTTCAATTTCTGATATGGGATTATTTAGGAATTCTATTTCCTCTTCTGTTAGTCTAGGCAGTTTGTATTACAGTCCATTTGAATAAAAATGAAGGGAATATAAGAGAAACATTTTAAATTGTCCAAAAAAATGGATACTTGCAGAATAAATAGAAAATGAACATTATTTTAAAAATAATGAAAACCTAATGAACTCTAGAGGACAAGTGGGAAAACAGGACACATTGCTTCATGCATTGTATCTTTTTTTTCTAGGTAAATGATTTTCAAAATTAGTTCACATTAATCAGAGTGGCTAATTAGTATGACTTTTTAACCCCCCCCCTTAAACAAGTCCAATGATTCTTTCCAGATAAACTTCAATATCTCAATATCACTATAAAAGTTTGAGTAAAATGTATTGTCATACAGCTTTCTGAAACGGACTTTATAACTCACAAATGCTATGCTACCTGGGTAATCACAGTACAAAATTAAACAACAGATTCATTGTCTAATCTTAGAAGCATCCATGCTCATATGCTTTTATATTCATGCCCTTTATCATTTGCCCTGCTATTTGTTTCTGTTCTTGTCCTCTTTGAACTGACTCATTTTGAACTGGAATTTGGGGTCCTAAAGGCCTTAAAATTTCTAGTGCATCTTTGTTCACTCCTTCAACTGACAGAATTTTTGTCTTTAAAGTAGGGAAAATCATGCAATTTGACATGCTTCAAATATCCATTTCATCATTATCTATAACCCCTATATATGTGTTTAGTGACCTTCCTCACTAGTGGTTAAACAAACTGCTGACAGGCATGGGATAATCTGTTTCAGCCTGTGTGTAAAGTTCTCACCCTCTGTTGTTCCAGTAAACCCCTCTTCTCATTTGATCTTCATCTGAATGTGGGGGGAATATTATCTTATGGGAATTTCTACCTTAAAGTCATGTGAATATGGTTGTTCTTAAAATATACAGCCCCAAACTGTAGAGGTCACAATGGTAAATGGCTAAAAAACAGGTCATTGATCAGTACCTAAGACTTCTCTACTCCAAAGCAATGAAAATGAAAATGATTTACTTAGACTCTAAAAGAAGAATTTGAAAAATGAGTGTTGTTTTTAGAGTTAGGACATCAAGGTTACATTCCAAATCTTTTGCTAATTAGTGATGAAATAGATGATGATGATGATGATGATGATGACAATGAGGATATAACAACAAAAATAAAAGAGTTAACTAACATTTATATAGCAATTATTATGCACCACGCACTGTGCTAATCACTTTACAGTTATTATCTCATTTGGTCCCTTAGAAGGTAATTGCTATCATTATCCCCATTTCAAATTTGAGGAAGTGGAGGGGAAAAAAAAAACAGGTTTAATGAGTTGCCCACAGCCACACAGCTAGAAAGTGTCTAAGGTCAGATTTATAGATATTTCTGACTCCAGGACAAGTGTTAATCTACTATGGCACTTCTTAGGTGCCCCATATCATTTAACAAGCTTGTGCTTCAGTTTCCTAATTTGTAAAACAAGGATAATAATATATTTCCTAATACTCAAGATTTTTGTGGGAAAACTACTTTGTTAAATATAAAGGATTATGTAAATATGCACATGTGCATGCAAATAAATCTTATATGTATACTTAGTTGATACTACAACAGAAAATGATTACTTTATATCTATAGATAGATCTGAAATTTCAGATATATATTTTCTTTTGTGAGAATCTCCTATTTGTTAGCAGCTCTCATTATTTTTATTATCTTGCTCAGTTGATAAGAAATAAATATGGGTGAAAGACAAGATGAAGGGAATCTTCATTAGTGTTCCAGTTAATATAACAAGGGAAAAAATAATTTATAACCAGAATTTTGATAACATGCCGCAGAATGGTTTTTAGTCCATATGTGGTTGTTTGTGAGATTTCTCACAATGCAGTATTTTTCAAATGAAACATCTGAAAGCAAATCAATATAACCAATGTCATATACATATATACATACATATTACAAATAGCATATTTTAAATTTTAGGGAATTTATGACATAACATCTTTAATACTTTTTTAATCAGTTACAATTTTAGGTTGGAATGATTAGAAACTTTTACTACTGTCATTTAATTTCTATCATCAAACATTGATACCTTAAATTATAATATTTTGCCTTTGCTGTCAACATGTTTACTGGTGAGGACTGTAAGGGGGGAAAGCCAGTTTATTTTTAAAAGGGTTAAATTGAATTATTTAAGAGTGTGGATGCTAGGAATTTAATTTATTCCAAAGAGATTTATTTACAATTTATTTACAAAATGTAGAAAGAGTAAAGTAAGAAAATCAGAGAGAGGATAGGGTAAGATTTCTAGCTTAAGCACTAAGTAATTTACTCCCTGGCCCCTGGCTCAACCCGGGCAGGGAGGGTTAATCCTTAGGCCTTGTCAAAGCCAAAGACCTGGGGAAAATTCTCTCAAGAGGTAAGTATCTTCTGAGGTTAGTTTTTTTCAGAAAATACAGCAGTTAAGATTCAGTTTTTCACTCACAATGTGTCAGTTTGAAAGAAGAAATTTTAGAACAGCCTCAACAGGAACAGGCTCTTGGGTCCAGCTTCCACTCCAAAGAATGAAGTATTGTCTTGTCTCCACTTCCAAAGAATGAAAAAATCTCCCTCACAGGAAGTTACAGCTCCTTTTGCATCACTTCCTGTGTCTTCCCCTAATTTTATGTCTACCAATCATAGTTGAAACTTTGCTTTAAGACTGCCCAGGGGCAGTTAGTTTAATTCTGATTCCTCACCCACTATTGCACACATGGGTCACAGACCTTCCACTTAATGATTAAGTGGGATGTTTACACTTTGGGTGATTATATCTAAAAATGGGCAGATATCCATACTCAACTTTTAAGTAGGTTATTTACAATTTTGGTGATTAAATCTAAAAATAGAAAGGGGTTACAGTTTTATTCTTCACAATCAGGGGAGAGTTAAAGTTATCTTCCCAGGACACAGGAGATAAAGTTATTTCAGCTCCAAATTAATATTCTATTAAATTAAACAGACATTGATCAAATATGAACCAAAGTCACTAGGAATAGAAAGACAAAAATGAAATAGTCTTAATCATCAAGAAAATTCCCATTCTACTTAAGGATATCTGTTTATCTTAAGCTATTTCCAATCCAAAGTTCCATTTATTTAGAATTTAAAAATGACATAAATCTAGTATTAAAATATAGAAAGCAAGGGGCACGTAGATGGCTCAATGAATTGAGAGCCAGACTAGAGCAATTACACAGTGTTGATTCTGAAACAGAAGGTAAGGGTTTTAAAAAATGTTATACATACATACATACACACACATATACACACACATATACATATATAGATAAAGCATGTTGACATTTTGGTACTGAAATTTCACTTTTAGAAATTTTCTGTGGAATATCTGGGGTATACAGAAGATCATCATTAAATGAAAATAATTATTTTCTATATAAAATTTTCTAATAAAATTTCTTTTTGTAGAGCCTTATAATAATATGTAGTAGCATATATAACAAATATACAAGGATAATATTACTAGATTGATCTAATATTATAAATATATAAATAAAATAAACATAAGTATAATAACATGGTTTAATAAGGATATAGACAGTCAGTGACAAACTCTAAATTTTATGTAGGAGAGCTCAATTTCTGTTCCTTATAATTTGTAAAGATGTTAGAAAGAATCTCTCATTTGCTCCTAGAAAATTAACCCTTTCTCAATTAAAAAAAATAAAAAATACCTTTTCTATTTTTCATATCCAGTATATGTTGTTTCTGAAAAAGACATTTGTATAAATGTCAAATCTATATATTCACATTTGGTATTGATTCCATGTTGAATTGCCTATTGCTTTGCAAGTTTGATTTTATACCTACACACAAAGACATGTAGACAGACACACACAAACATGCATACAAACAAGGAAATCACTTGTAGAGAATGGAAAGATGGAGTTCTGAAGAAATAATGTATGATAATGTATATATGCATATATATCTCTTTAAATGTAAATAAATAATTTAAGCTTTATCATACACAAACAAGTATAAATATAACATTGTACACATGAAACATACATTCACTTATAAGAAGATATTTATTTTAGTGACCTTTGGAAATATATATGTTAATGTGTGTGTATATATACACACATACATATATATACACACACATACACTTCCATATTTAATCACAAATAAATATTTGTAATTGGGCCATTAAAACCAAGAGTTCATGGATACAGCTCAATTCAGTACAATGTTTCAAATATTTGTTATTTTGTTGTTATGAGTACTCTCTTCATCCATACAAAATCATAGCATACCAAAAACTTTGTAGATGGTCTCAGAGTCACTGTAGCCAAAATCTTCACTACCTTGTGGTCAACCTGGTACAGAACTATCCTATAACTTGTCTGATTCACAGATGAAAGATACACAGTTCATCACCAGAACTTCACTTAAGACTCTTTGCAGTTTTGTTAAGACCTGTCCTCACTTAAATATCCATTATTATGCCTCCAGTCCCAGAAAACTTAGTGTCTTTTAAAATTTAAATCATTTAAAATTTCTCTAAGACTTTTGGGACATCATAGTTTTGGAGACATCAGGGTCTCCTCCATGATGAGGTATAAATGGAGAATTTTGGGGCAACAAAGTATATGCATTTATATATTTTTCAAATATAATATGTTGCTTTTTTTATTCAGCACTAAAATATTTAGTATTTTTTTGTGGTCAAAACTTAAGCCACTAAAGTGGAAATTATGGTGTTTCTAAAAAGAAGGTTTTACTTTTTTATTTTAATTTTTTTCCAGATAAAATGACAATAAAATTTTTAGTATTTTTTTTTTATATTTTGCAAATCGTGTTCTCTACATCCCTCACATCCCTTCCCTCTTAAGAAGGCTGGTAATATAGCTTGTTCATGAACTATCATATAGTACTTATTTTTATGTTTATTATAATGTGAAACAAGATATATTGCTTATACTAGAGAAAAATTCATAGGGGAAATAATTGAAGAATGGCCCTATTTTAAGTTTGACAAGCAATATGTAATTCTAACCTGGAAATATATATTCATATGTTTTTCATAAGTTTATGTAAATAATCCTGAAATGAATGACTGAGTCTTTGTATTTCATCTCAATATATTTAAGACCACTGATTTCTTTTAATCAATCAATAAAATAAAGGGAGAAAAAGCTCTATTTAGGTGATTGGAAACAATTTTGTTGAAAATCAAAAGAACTAAGTTGTCATTTTGAAATGGAGTAGTAAGTAGCAGACGTGTAATAGGAAAGCTAAATGATATGGAATGGATGATTACCATTTCAACTTTTCCACTACTTATTCCAAGGACTGTAAGGAGTCTGTAGGATATATATTATTGTTTGGTAAATAAAAAAAGTAGGACTTTTCAGGGAGAAAATTATAGTTGTACTTTAATCAAATCTGAAGTTTGTTTGACTATGCCCAAGATTAAGGTACCACAAGATGGCATAATACATATTTTAAACAACTTCTTCATTAATCTTCTTTCCACATGATTGTTCAGTTCTCATGTTTTGATATTGCTTTCAATAGCAGTTGCCTTTGAGAGCAGAGACATAGAGACATTGTTCTTGAGTTGTGGTCAAGATCACCAATGAAATATAAGTAAGCAAAAACCTTGAGCATCTTCATTCGGCCCTGATCCCCCCCCCCCTTTTCTTACTCGCTACCTCTACCTCAATCAATAGGATATTACTGATGATGGCACTGCCAAATTGTAATTTTAAAAACTTTAACAAACAGATTGGATTAAGTGTTTATTTTAATTTCTTTTATAATACTTCAGATAAGTTGACATTCATGGTTTGCTTGCAGCAAGGTTTTAAAAATATTTTCTTTTCAGTGGCTAGGAATAATGCCCTCAGATCTAATTAAATTCCATCATATGCTGTAAGACATTTTGTTTTTATAAGCTAGGAGTTCATTGTTATATTTTCACAATGTGAAAAATATGTCCTGATATAAGCTTGATAGAATAGATCTAGTCTTTAGAAGTTATTGAATTCTTATAACCATAATTGTTATGATGCTTCATTATCTATGATTCAAGTCTTAGAAAGAATAGAAGAAAAAAGGGACAATTACTCTCCTAAGAAAATATTCTCTGTGCATATGATAGTTGGAGTATTGTGGTATTATTGTGAGGCTGATGGAAGACCAGAATAAATAAAGGCATAATAATTAGAGACACTGAAATGACAGTTGTTCAAATAACTTTTGGTGAAAAAAAATTCCATATTTTTTAGTTGGTAGATGGTAGGGTACTATTTGAGGAATGCCCTAGAGGTCTGGATTAAAAAAAATACATCTAAGGAAGTATAGTGAAAGAAGAAAGAAGAAGCCATACTGGTTATGTTTTACATTTCACTCTTCACTAATCTCTGATTTGCTTAGAATGGAAACTATCTTCAACCAATACAGATGAAAATTTACCAATAACTTAGTAGCTAAGTCTTAGAGAATTGCTTAGGCATCTAGTTTGGAACACTAAATAGAATATCTGGCCTGGACTCAAGAAAAACTGACTTCAAATCAAGTTTCAGATATCCCTAGATCAGTAACCCTGCTTAAGTCACTAAACCTTTATTTGTTTCAGTTTCCTGATTTTTAAAAAATGAGAATAATGTATCATCATCCCTACTATTGTGAGGATCAAACAAGATAATAATTGTGAAGTGCTTAGCACAATTCCTGGTATTTAGTAAGTTCTATATAAATGCTAGATGTTATTGTTATTGTTACTGGAATCTTGGGAAGTTTAAATGACTTGCCTATGGTCACATAGCTATTAAAATGTCAGCAGACAGATTCAAACTTACCTGCCTAACTCCAAATACCTTATTCTATGTCACTATGACAAATATCTCCTCACATTCTGTAGAAAACAAATTAATATTTAGGTATTTATGTCCTACACTAATTTCCTATTTGTTACATCATCATATGAATTCTAATGCCAATATATTGCAAAGCTCTGGCATACTCTGCCAAGCTAGAAAGCTTCAAGTAGAAGTCCACAGATAAATAGCATAGTGTCATTCCAAGGACAAGCCTTATTAAGTTGAGAGAGAATCATTGTCAAGTTAGTCATAAGGCATTACATTTTTCTACATGACAATCCTCAAAGACTGTCTACTTATTCATAAAGGTATGGTAACCATGTATTGGTATATGGAGGATAAGAATCAAGAAAACAACAATGTTTAAGTTTTTAAAATCCATCCATCTATATATGTACATATGTGGTTTTTTAATCATTTCAGAACAAGATTGCAAGAACATTGCTTAGAAAGTCAATCAATAATCAATCACTCATTAAACATTGCTTAAGCATCTACTTTGTTAAACATTTTATCAGGCTCTATGCTAGGTGCTGGGAGTTGGCACTTCTGACATGAATTCATATGATATAACTTATGAAATAGCACATCAAATATTTGAACTCTCTATTTGATCAAAGTGGGGTAAAATTTAGGAAATATTTTAAGGATGAAAAATACAGGTGAATTTCTTTCCAGGAAAGAATAAGCAGAATGTATATCTCCTTATTGTGCAGTGGGCCTATGTTTAGTGCCCAGTGCCACCATGATATCTTAGTTGCCAAATTCAATGGCTTTTTCTCAAACATTCTCCTTGACTTTTCTTCTGCCTTTGATATTGTTGATTATTTTCTTCTTCCTGATACTCTCGTCTCTCTAGGTTTTCGAGACACTTTTTTCTCATCCAACCTATCTGACTGGTCTCTTTTTCTCAATCCTCTTCCAGGTCACAACCTCTTAGAATAGGAATTTCATGGATTTTGCCCTGGAATCTCTTCCTATTTCCCTCTACTATCTGGTGATCTCATCTTCTTCCATAGATTTAATTACCATCACAAATTTATTTATTCTGCCTTAACCTCTCTGTTGACCTCCAGTCTCCCATCTCCAACTGCTATCTAGTTTAATTAGATATCCATTAGACATTTTAAAGTCAATATAATCAAAACACAACTTATGCTTACCCCTAAATTTCTCCATACTACCTTCTCTATTACTGTAGAGGGCAACACCATCCTTGCAGTCCATTGGGCTCACAACCTAAGAGTCATCCTGGACTCCTCACTATCTCTCACATCTCCATTTCTTACAAATCACTGAAATATTTCCTCTGATACTGCCACCATTCTGGTGTAGGTCATCAGCACTTCACAATTGGACCATTGTAATAGCTGCTGAATTCCTCAAGTCTCTCCTCACGAATTCATGCCCCATTCCACTACTATAATTTCTTAAAGCCTAGTCCAATTATGTCATTCCCCTTTTCTCCTGCCTCCATTCAGAAAAATCTACTAGTTCTCTATTGCCTCTAAGATGAAATATAAATTTTTTTTGTCATTTATAGCTACTCATAACTCAGGCCCCTTGTGCCTTTTTCATCTTCTTTCACTGTACTTCTCTACATTGTATTTTTTGATCCAGTGACAGTGGCCTCCGGGACATTCCTCAAATACTACCCTACATCTCCCAACTTTGGTTATTTTCTCTGGCTGTTCCCATGCTTAGAATGTTCCCTCCTCCACTTCACCTACTAAATTCTTTGGCTTCCTTTAAGTTCTAATTAAAATGCCATATTTTATGGGAAACCTTTACCAGCCCCTTTTTACTTAGGTACCTTCCCTTTGATAATTATTTCAAATGTATCTTATAGTTTCCTTTGAATATCTGTGTTTACTTGCTGTCTTTCCCATTAGATTGTAAGCCCTTGAGGGTAGAGTAGGTCTTTTTGCCTCTTTTTGTATCCAAGTGTTTAGTTTAATGCCTGGCACATCATAGGCACTTAATAAATGTTTATTGATTATGGATGACCACCTAAATTTTAGAAAAATTGACTATGCTGAATTACTGAAAACAGAACCATGGGAAAAACAGCTTCTTTTGCTTTGAGTTGACTCTGAGGAAGGAGGAAGTAAGACTTGAAAATAAGATAAAGGAAGACACTTTTAAATAACTTTTTCAGTCAAATAAATAATGAACATAAAATCCCTTTATATAGCCCCTCTCATCATTCCACCCATATATATCTGCCTCATTGGACAACCTTAATTTTCTTTTTCTGATCATAATTCATTCTGGTCTTTTGATTGTAAGATGCATATTGGGAGATACCACCAGCAACAACAATAAAATGAATACAAAATCTCTTTAGCTAAGGTTTTTTTTTTCCCTTAAGCAAAAAAAAAAATTCAAATGAAGATAGGTATCTTGAGTTTTTATATTATTCATACATATTAAATAAATATGTAAAGGTCATTCATGTGCTTGATGAGGAATAACAGAGCTTTAATCTGAATATATATTGGAACACCAAATATATATTTATATATGTAATGAGGCATATACATTTGATCGGAATGCATTGCAAAAATTTTGACTGTTAAAATCACTGACTAAAGAGAGTATTCTGTAGTTTGATAAAAATTTCTGCCAAATAGATAAGATATCACTAGTTCTAGGAGTATTGTGTTTACTTTCCATTGTTTTGCTGCCTGCTTTCTAGAGGGAATTGTGCCAGAAGTTTTAATATTATTTAAATGTTACTTATGCAGATTTAGGGTGGTTGTGGTTGTTATTTTCAGGTCAAGAATAGGATCAAAAGGACATTATGAATTTTCTTTAGTGAATATGCATACTAAATATTAGTTGAATCAAGTAAAAAGTGCTACGGGAACAACCCAGAGAAGTAATTATATATTATATTTGTTATATCTAAAGAGTAGGTGAACTTTCTCAGTTTAGGGAAGTTCTATACATCTTGCTCAGTATAGTACTGCAGAACAAAAAGGAAAATTGAGGTGACATTTAATAGAAGGAATCTTTCTTCTGAAAGGGGGGCTACATAAATCATGTAGTAAAATAAACTCTGACTACTAGCTTTGATCATACTGGACCATAAGTAGCCAATTAAGATTTTACAGTATCAATGCAACAAGCCAACAATCCTATTATTTGGACAAGGATAATTTGGTAAATCTTCATTCACAACATAAGTCAGAATATAGAATAATGTAGAATAGATCAATTTGAAGAGCAAACTTAAGGACTTCAGGTTAAACTAATAGCATTCTGAACAAGTGGTCAATTCCTTTTTTTAATTCATTAATAGAAAATGACTTAACAAAATGGCATTATATAAACAAAAAATGGATTCCAACTTGATTTTTAGTGTTCTACCTTTTCCTTTAAATGGTACAAGAACAATGTTTATGTAAAACAGTGAATATTTTTGAAAGATGACTCTTTATTTCAAAAGACAATCACAAATATTTCGATAAAATCCCCCCAATATGTAGGAATCATCATCTCCCTCAACCCTCTATACCACAGTTTTGGGGGAGGGAAAGTAGATTAAATTCATAGTTTAGATTAATTCGCTTAAAGTACAGTCTCAGTTCTAAGTCCAAACCCTATGGAATTCAAGTTCCAGGTACTCTGGCTTTTCAGAACTTCCATAATCAGGTCACTGACTGTACTGCTATATCTGCAATTCTGTCTCCAAAGTCTCTGGTTCAAATCCTTGGACATGTGAGGATCACCTCCAGCAATTGAAACTTATAACAAACAACATGGAAGAAAAACACTCCCAGACCCCTCATGGAGTCCAAGTCCAAGTTGAGTACAGGAACTAGTAGCACAGAAGAAAAGAAAGTGGAAAAAAGAAAAACCTACTTGGCCTCACTACTTTTAAAGAAACAGAGAGCCAGTCAAGGAGACTACTCCCATTTATGTATGGGCTGCCCAAAGGCCAGGTTACAGGTACATAATTAATTAAAGAGGATACAAAACAATAATTTGGCTGTAGGATCTTGTGAAATTAAAGGGAATAAATTAAGATTGGCTACATTTCTTCAAATTAAGTCCCTTTTATTTGATCATTTAATAAAATTTTCTTTTTATTTTTAAGTGAAGAATGAGGTTAGTTCAAAGAAATGAGCTAGACATTTAGTAGAGGAAACCAATTGTGTTGGCAATAAATAATGGGGAGAAAAAGGAAAGGAGAGGATAAAAGATTTTCTTTGGAACAGCAATAGTGAAATAGTTTATTGCAATCAATATTTAATAGTCTATGTCCATGGATCAGGTATTTTTATTTTAAAATATTTCTCAACTAGGAGGTTAAGAAGCAGTTATGTTTCAAGGTGTAGCAACTCATGCTTTGATGGTTTTTCTTTTTAGAAGAGTTTTTATATGGTTGCTTGAATAATAAAATCAAAATGCATTTATTCAAAATTTAGGTGATACTTAGGAATGTAAACACAAGGGTTTTTTTTTTTATAGGAAATGAATCATACTTATATATTTTGAGATCTGTATCCCTAAAGAAAACTCTTCATGAACTATATCTAACTTTGTAGCCTCATTATGTAAATAAGCTATTCATGTCTTTGAGGGTATTTTGGTTCTTTTTTTTAACTCAGAAGAATTTCAGTACTATTCTTTAAAAGAACATTTTAATATATCTGTCACCAAACTGCAGTTTGGCAGTCCCAGACAGTTTAGTGCTATCTAATTTCCAAAGCTGCTGTATTCATTAGCCATATATTGATTACAAACACTCATTTACTAATGAGATCCCTAGGTGAAATCAGATCTCAAAAATCTAATGTTGATGGGCCCTGATTGGAAATATTTGGTATCTGTGTAACTACATTTAATGAGCAGCTGTAAGGAACAAGGTTGGGGAAAGTGCTCAGTGTAATTACCCTGACACCATAATTGATTTTATCAAGATCTACATTCCATATAATTGTTATATGAAGTAGATTAAATCGTGTTTTTAAATGTTTAGAGAAAAGGGAAGAGACACCAAGAATAAAAACTGTTTAACTTCTAGGATTTCAGTGTCACTCATCCTTTTCTTATTCTTTTGGAAAGTTTAATACGTGATTACTTCCTTCAGTTGCTTATCTTTTATAGTCATCAATTATAACCACTTTTATCCCTCAAAATGAGGTAATAGCAAAGTTTCCCAATTATTAAGTTCTAGCAAACAACAGACTTAGCTTACACTGGTCTTGCTCCCAAGTCAGTATCTTAGGTATTTTACTTTTTTATCAGGCAGAAACAATTGAACTCCAAGTTTATTTCTGTCCCCCAACTTCTCTATCCTGTCCCTAGCTGAACTTATTTTCAAAAGCTAAGTGATCCTACTTTGTTGTTCCCTGCCCACACACATTCTTGTAATTTAATTGGTATGAGTACTCCCTCCACCAATGTAAGTAGAATCTATCTTTAACTTAACAGATGGCATTTTGAGAGGTACTCTGACTAAAAAAAGTAATTGCTCAATAATGACAAATTTTATTTATTTATTTTCTTGGTTTTTCATTCTTTATTTTTTCTTTATAAAATGAGCGGGCATTTATTAAGTGCCTTTTATGTACTAGTTATTCTCTAGGAATGCAAATACAAAAGTGACATATGCTCTCTTACTTGTTTGTTTATTTATATTTGGGGAGTTAATAAGAACTGATTTTATCATTGTAAGAATTGCCAAATGAGAAGCCCTCTCTTCACTTTGCAGCCTAAAAAAATTGTCTAGGGCAATAAGGGATTAGAATTCTCCAAGGTCACACAAGTAAAATACTCAGGTTTTATTTAATCCAAATCTATGCATTAAGCCACATCACCATAATTTATTTATTTAGAATATTTTTCCATGGTTACATGATTCACATTCTTTCCCTCCCCTTCTTACCTCCCTCCTCCCTGAGCCAACAAGAAATTTTCCTGGGTTATACATGTATCATTGTTCAAAATAAATTTCCATATCATTAATATTTGCAATAGAGTGATCATTTAAAGTCAAAATCCCTAAACATATAGTCATCAAACCATCAACTGTGTGTCTTTCTTCTGTGTTTCTATTCCTATAATTCTTTCTCTGGTTATGGATAGCATTCTTTCTCATAAGTCCGTCTGGATTTTCCTGGATTATTGCACTGCTACTATTAGAGAAGTCTGTTACATTTGATTATGATATAGTATATCAGTTTCTGTGTACAATGTTCTTCTGGTACTGCTTCTTTATCTCTGCATCGATTCTGGAGGTATTTCCAGTTCACATGGAATTCTTCCAGTTCATCATTCCTTTTAGCCCAACAATATTCCATCACCAAGAGATACTACTATTTTTTCAGCCATTGCCCAATTGACAGACATCTCCTCATTTTCAATTTTTTTGCCACTACAAAGAGAGTGTACATATATTTTCCTTATTATCTCTTTGGGGTACAAACCCAGGAGTTGTATGGCTAGATAAAAGAGCAGGTACTCTTTTAAAGCCCTTTGGGCATAGTTCCAGATTGCCTTCCAAAATAAGTGGATCAATTCACAACTCTTCAAGCAATGTATTAGCATCACAATTTTGCCACATCCCCTCCAACATTTATTATTTTCCTTTACTGTCATATTGCTCAATCTGGTAGGTATGAGATGATGCTTCAGAGTTGTTTTGATTTTCATTTCTCTAATTATGAGAGATTTTAAACACTTTTTCATGTGCTTATTGATAGTTTTGATTTCTTTCTCTGAAAGCTGTCAATTCACGTCTCTTGCCCAATTAGAAATTGGGGAACGGCTTGATTTTTTTGTACAATTCAATTAGCTCATGATAAGTTTGAGAAGTTAGACCTTTGTCAGAGGTTTTTGTTATGAAGATTTCTCCCCTGATTTGTTCCTTCTGTTCTAATTTTGGTTGCATTGGTTTTATTTGTACAAAAAACTTTTTTTTTAATTTAATGAAATCAAAATTATTCATTTTACATTTTGTAATATTCTCTATCTCTTTCTTGGTCTTAAATTCATTTCTTTGCCATAGATCTGACAAGTAAACTATTATATGTTCACCTAATTTACTTATAATTTCCATCTTTATATTTAGGTCATTTACCCATTCTGAGTTTTCCTTAATATCTAATTTTGTAGCCTCATTATATAAAATATTCATGTCTTTGAGGGTATTTGAGTTATTTTTTTTAATTCAGAAGAATTTCAGTACTATTCTTTAAAAGAACATTTTAATATATCTGTTACCAAACTACAGTTTGGAAGCCCCAGACAGTTTAGTGTTATCTAATTTCCAAAGCTGCTGTATTCATTAGCCATATAGTATTTTGATTACAACTGATTTAAGATAGAGTTTAATATCTGGCACTGCTAGGTCTCCATTCTTCAATTTTTTTTAGTTCCCTTGATATTCTTAATCTTTTGCTCTACTAGATGAACTTTAATATAATTTGTTCCAATTCTATGAAAAAAATTACAGGTAATTTGATAGGTATGGCACTGAATACAGAAATTAATTTGGGGAGGATTGTCATTTTTATTATATTAGCTTGTCCTACCTGTGAGCAATTAATGCTTTTCCAATTATTTAGAACTAGTTTTAAATGTGTGGAAAGTGTTTTGTAGTTATGTTCACATAATTCCTATGTTTGCTTGGCAAATACATTCCTTAATATTTTATAATGTCTAGGGTGATTTTATATTTTTTAACATTTTTATTTGCTCAAATTCAAACATTATTCCTTGGTTACAAAAATAATTTTCTATTCTTCCCACCCCTCCCCTAACCCCTCCTTTAACTGATGTGCAATTCCACTGGGTATTACATGTATCCTTGATCAGAACCCATTTACATGTTGTTGGTGTTTGCACTAGGATGTTCATTTAGATTCTATATCCCCAATCATATCTCCCTCAGCCCATATAATCAAGAAGTTGTTTTTCTATGCTGTTTTTACTCCCACAGTTTTTCCTCTGAATGTGGATAGTGTTCTTTCTCATAGATCCCTCCAAGTTGATCAGGTTCATTGCATTTCCACTAATGGAGAAGTCCATTACATTCAACTGTACCACAGTGTATCAGTCTCTGTGTACATTGTTCTCCTGGTTTTGATCCTTTCACTCTGCATCAATTCCTGCAGGTCATTCCAGTTCCCATCGAATTCCTCCACTTTATTATTCCTTTGAGCACAATAGTATTCCATCACCAACATATACCACACTTTGTTCAGCCATTCCACAATTGAAGGGCATCCTTTCATTTTCCAATTTTTGCCACCACAAAGAACGCAGCTATGAATATTCCTGTACATGTATTTTCCTTATTATCTCATTGGGGTACAAACCCAGCAGTGCTATGGCTAGGTCAAAAGGCAGACAGTCTTTGAGATCCCTTTGGGCATAGTTCCAAATAGCCCACCACAATGGTTGAATTAATTCACAACTCCACCAACAATGAATTAATGTCCTGACTTTGCCACATCCCCTCCATCATTCATTACTTTCCTTTGCTGCCATGATAGTCAATCTGCTATGTGTGAGGTGATGCCTCAGAGTTATTTTGATTTACATCTCTCTGATTATCAGAGATCTGGAACACATTTTCATGTACTTATTAATGGTTTTGATTTCTTTGACTGAAAATTGCCTATTCATGTCCCTTGCTCATTTATCAATTGGAGTATGGTTTGATTTTTTTGTACAATTGATTTACCTCTTTATAAATTTGAGTAATTAGACCTTTGTTAGAGGTTTTTGTTATGAAGATTATTTCGCAATATGATGCTTCTTTTCTGATTTTAGTTACATTGGTATTGTTTGTACAAAAACTTTTTAATTTGATGTAGTTGAAATTATTTATTTTACATTTTGTAACTCTTTCTAAGTCTTGCTTGGTTTTAAAATCTTTCCCTTCCCAAAGGTCTGACATGCATACTATTCTGTGTTCACTTAATTTACTTATAGTTTCCTTCTTTATGTTCTGGTCATTCATCCATTCTGAGTTTATCTTGGTGTAGGGTGTGAGGTGTTATTCCAAGCCTAATCTCTCCCACAATGTCATTCAATTTTCCCAGCAGTTTTCATCAAATAATGAATTTTTTTCCCAAAAGCTGGGATCATTGGGCTTGTCATAGACTGTCTTTCTGAAGTCATTTACCCCAAGTCTATTCCACTGATCATCCTTTCTGTCTTTTAGCCAGTATCAAATTGTTTTGATGACCACTGCTTTATAGCATAGTTTAAGATCTGGTACTGCAAGGCCACCTTCCTTTGCATTTTTTTTTCATTATTTCCCTGGATATCCTTGATCTTTTGATCTTCCAAATGAACTTTGTTATGTTTTGTTTTGTTTTTCTAATTCAGTAAAAGTGTTTTTTAGTAGTTCGATTGGTATGGCACTAAATAAATAGATAAGTTTGGGTAGGATGGTCATTTTTATTATGTTATCTTGTCCAGCCCATGAGCAGTTAATGATTTTCCAATTGCTCAGATCTTGTTTTAATTGTGTGGAAAGTGTTTTGTAGTTGTGTTCATATAGTTCCTGTGTTTGTCTTGGCAGATAGATTCCTAAGTGTTTTATATTGTCTAGGGTGATTTTAAAGGAATTTCTCTTTCTAATTCCTGCTGCCTGGATGTGATGGAGATATATAGAAATTCTGATGACTTATGTAGGTTTATTTTGTAATCCTGCAACTTTGCTAAAATTGTTCATTATTTCCACTAGCTTTTTTGTGGATTCTCTAGGATTTTTTAAGTAGACCATCATATCATCCCCAAAGAGTGATAGCTTTGTCTCTTCATTGCCAATTTTAATACCTTCAATTTCTTTTTCTTCTCTAATTGCTACTGCTAGTGTTTCTATTACAATGTTAAATAACAGAGGTGATAATGGGCATCCTTATTGCACTCCTGATCATATTGGGAATCCATCTAGTTTATCCACATTGCAGTTGATGTTGACTGATGTTTTTACATAAATACTGTTTATTATTTTTAGGAAAGACCTTTCTATTCCTATACTGTCTAATGTTTTCAATAGAACTGAGTGTTGTATTTTGTCAAGGGCTTTTTCTGTGTCTATTGAGATAATCATGTGATTTTTGTTGCTTTACTTGATATGGTAAATTTCGTGGATGGCTTTCCTAATATTGAACCATCCTTTCATTGCTGGTATAAATCCCACCTGATCATAATGAATAATCCTCCTGATTACTTGCTGGAGTCTTTTTGCTAGTATCCTATATAATATTTTTGAATCTATGTTCATTAAGGACATTGTTCTGTAGTTTTTGTTCTTCATTTTTGACCTGCCTGGTTTTGGAATCAGTACCATATTTGTGTCGCAAAAGGAGTTTAGTAGATCTCCTTCTTTGCTTATTCTGTCAAATAGTTTGTATAATATTGGTATTAGCTGTTCTTTGAATGGTTGATAGAATTTACTTGTGAATCCATCAGGCCCTGGGGATTTTTTCTTAGGACGTTCTTTGATAGCCTATTCAATTTCTTTTTCAGATATGGGATTATTTACGAATAATATTTCTTCTTATGTTAATAAAGGCGGTTTTTTTGGTAAATATTCATCCATATCACCTAGATTGCCATATCTGTTGTCATATAATTGGACAAAATAGTTTTTAATGATTGCCTTAATTTCCTCTTCATTGGAGGAGAATTCTCCCTTTCCATCTATGATACTATTAATTTGGTTTTATTCTTTCCTTTTTTTATTAGATTGACCAGTATTTTGTCCATTTTGTTTAGTTTTTCAAAATACCAGCTTCTAGTCTTATTTATTACTTCAATAGTTCTCTTATTTTTGATTTTATCAATTTCTTCCTTAATTTTAAGTATCTCTAATTTGATTTTCTTCTGGGAATTTTTAATTTGTTTGCTTTCAAGTTTTTTGATTTGCATGTCCAACTCATTGACCTCTGCCCTCCCTAATTTGTTAATATATGAATTCAAGGATATAAATTTCCCCCTGAGTATTGCTTTGGCTGCATCCCATAGCTTTTGAAAGGATATCTCATCATTGCCATTTTCCTTGATTAAATTATTAATTGTTTCTATGATTTCTTCTCTAACTAACAGATTTTGGAGTATCATATTATTTAATTTCCAAATAATTTTTGATTTGGTTTTCCATGTACCCTTACTGATCATTATTTTTATTTCCTTATGATCTGAAAAGGTTGCATTTATTATTTCTGCCTTTCTGCATTTGTATGCCATGTTTTATGACCTAGTATATGGTCAGTCTTTGTGAATGTACCATATACTGCTGAAAAGAAGGTATATTCCTTTTTGTCCCTATTTATTTTTTTCTCCATATATCTATTAACTCTAATTTTTCTGAGATTTCATTCACATCTTTTACCTCTTTCTTATTTATTTATTTTTATTTCATTCATCTAAATTTGATAGTGGTAGGTTCAGGTCTCCCACTAGTATAGTTTTACTATCTATTTCCTCCTTCAATTCTACTACTTTCTCCTTTAGAAATTTGGATGCTATACCATTTGGTGCATACATGTTGATTAGCAATATTTCCTCATTGTCAAACCTCTCTTTTATCAGGATGTATTTACCTTCCCTATCCCTTTTAATCAGATTTATTTTTACTTTCTCTTTGTCTGATACCATGATTACAACTCCTGGCTTCCTTCTATAAGGTGAGTCTCAATAGGCCTTGCTCCAACCTTTAATTCTGACCATGTGAGTATCTACCCACCTCAGGTGTGTTTCTTGTAGACAACATATGGTAGGATTTTGGATTCTGATCCACTCTCCTATTCATTTACTTTTTATGGGTGAAGTCATCCCATTCACATTCAAACTTATGATTGTCATTTGTATATTCCCTAGCATTTTGACATCCTCTTCTAGTTCTGTCCTTTCTTCTCTTTCTATATCCATTTAGACCAGTGGTTTAATTTTATTCAGTCCCCCTAATCCCCTCCCTTGATATGCTTTGCTTTCTAGTCCCTCCCTTTTTATTCCCTTGTTGTTTTGTTTTGTTTTGTTTTTATTTAGGGTATGTTAAGTTCCCTCCCCCATCTCCTTCCCTCTCTACTAGTACTCCCTCTCCCATACCCCCTTTAGTTTTCTCTTCTCATTTACCCTGTAGGATAAGATAGAATTCAATATAGCAATGCATCTAAATGCTCTTCCCTCTCAGAATTGATTTCATTGAGAGTAGAATTTAAGTATTACCTATTAGCACTCTCTTCCCCTCCTTATCAGAGTATTCTTCCCCTCCCCTTCCCATGTGTATCTTTGTGTGAAACAGATTATCCTATTTGTTTTATTTCTTCAAGTATCTCTTGCTACCATCTTTTATTCCCCCCCCTTTTTCTTTCTTTCTTTTTTTTCTGGCATATCATCTTATAGCCTATAATGCCCCAATCTTTTCCTCTCAATGATTCTTCTAATTACTATAATAATGAATACAATTTTTGAGTGTTACAAATAACATTTTCCCCATATATTAATATTTATAATTTGATCTAATTGTAGCCCTTAAAAGAAGAGAGTTTGAATAAGAAAAAGCATTCCCCCTTTTCCCTGTCTTTCCTATTTACCTTTTTGTGTAGGGTGATTTTAAATATAATTTATCTTTCTAAGTCTTGCTGCTTAGTTTTTTGGAAATATATAGAAATGCTGATGATTTATGTCATTTTAGTTTATATCATACAACTTTGCTAACGTTGTTGATTATTTCCACTAGCTTTTTAGTTGATTCTCTAGGATTCTCTTAGTAGATCATCCTATCATCTGCAAAGAATGACAATTTAGTCTTCTCATTTCCTACTTTAATCCCTACAATTTATTTTTCTTTTCTAATTGCTACTGCTAGTGTTTCAAGTAGAATGTTAAATAATAGAGGTGATAATGGGAATTCCTGCTTCACTTCTGATCTTATTGGGAAGGCTTCTAACTTATCCCCATTCCATATGATGCTAGCCATCGGTTTTAAATATATACTGTTTATTATTTTTAGGAAAGACCCTTCTAGCCCTATACTTTCTAGTGTTTTGAATAGGAATGGGTATTGTATTTTGTCAATCTTTTTCTGTGTCTGTTGAGTTAATCATGTGATTTTTCTTGGTTTGGTTATTGATATGGTCAGTTATATGGATAGTTTTCCTATTAAACTTTCCTTGTATTCCTGGTGTAAACCTCACCTGATGATAATGAATAATCCTTGTGATAACTTGATAAATTGCTGAATTCTTTTTGCTAATATTTTATTTAAGAATTTTGCATGTATGTTCATTAAGGAGATTGGCCTATAGTTTTCTTTCTCTGTTTTAAGTCTGTCTGACTTTGGAATCAGCATCATATTTGTGTCAGAAAAGGAATTTGGTAATTCTTTGATTATTTTGTCAAATAATTTATATAGTATTGAAATTAGTAGTTCTTTAAATATTTGACAGCATTCACTTGTGAACCCATCAGGACCTCTGAAAATATTTTTATAAGAAATTATTA
This sequence comes from Monodelphis domestica, assembly GCF_027887165.1. Taxonomy (NCBI): domain Eukaryota; kingdom Metazoa; phylum Chordata; class Mammalia; order Didelphimorphia; family Didelphidae; genus Monodelphis; species Monodelphis domestica. The sequence goes on from NC_077230.1 coordinate 159,080,230, forward strand.
TGTTTCTGATTATATCAATTATCTTTTTAGTTAAATAATTGTATCATTATTCTATTAAGGTAGGAGTATTTAACCTCTGGTAAATGGACCTGTTTGAGTCTGTTGTTAAATTTCAGAGGGTCCTTGTTGAGGAAAAAATATTCATCTCTTTCACTTTCAAGTGTAATTAAGCATTTCCATCGGTTATTTAGAATACATTTCTGATATTTCAAAGCCTATACATCAAAAGGAATTATTGAAAAAATGTACAATTTGTATTTATTCATCTGAAAAATCAGGTGAGAGAGAAAGGAATTAGAGCACCTGGTAGAACTTTACAAAAAGGCTGAATGAAAAACTATTTTTAGATCTAGAAACAAATGCTGATTTTAAAAGGGGTTATTATGAAGATTAAACCAAATAGTTATATTTCCAGACCACTGTGAATTTTCTTTACTGAATATAGATGAGTTATTTGCATTGGTAATGCATGGCTATGATATAGTTCTTATTTTGAAATTTTTGTATAGAACAAGAAACCCATGGGAAAATGAATTATGTTTTCATATGTACCAACTGTCTTCTAAGTTAAACAATGGCATCATAATTCTTTTTTTTCCCATGGAAACATTACCCTGTTTGCCTTTAGAAGCTACAGATGAACATGGAAAGCAATCTATTATTGACTTTATGTTAATTCTAATGAACAGAATTTTGTTAATTCTAATTAACTAATGCATAGCAATGGATTATGTTATATAACATTATATTATTAAATATAATTATATTATATATTATCTCTCCCTTTCTATTGACTGTTAAAGAACTCTGCTCTCTTCAGAAGACTTGGAGACAATGACTTCATTTTAATAATAATAATAATAATAATAATAGGCAATATCTCTGTAGTACTTATTACATGCCAGCCACTGCTAAGCACTTTACAATTATTATCTCATTTGATCTTCACATTAACCCTCAAAGTTAGATCCTATTTTTCTCTCTAATTTACAGATGAGAAAACTGAAGGAAACTAAGATTTAGTAATCTTTCTGGCTTATATAGGTAGAAAATCTGAGAATCCAGAATTAAATTCAAGTCTAACTGATTCCAGACCCATCACTCTATCCATTATACCATACAGCTAACCCAGTGGTCTGACCCTTACTTGGGAAACAATGTTCCAAAATATGTGCATCATGACTGGGACACATGTCAGTTTCCTCAGTCTATATCACCTATCTTACAAAAGATTTTCAAATCCCCAGTATATCCTTGAATTCAGAAAAAGCTCTCATTTCCCTGGAATTCTCATAGACATTAGGGAAGTTACATGTTGTATATTCATTAGAAAAGGAGGCATATCTGAGCTACTGAAATATTTTTTAAATAAAAAAGAAAGCTTCAGAAGTCAAAATGAAAGAAATTATAGACATTTTGAAAATTAGTATATGTGACTACATGAAATATATAGAAAAGGCACAGACAAGGTGACTTTTAGATCCATTTATTTCATTTTAAAGGAAAGAGACAACCTCTGAATTAGCAAGACCTAGGGTCAAGTACCTCCTGTGAAGAATTACAGCTATGTAAATCCTTATCAAACCACTTAACCTCTCAGTTCCCTAGGCAATTTTCTAAGTCTAGAAGTTGCAAAGCAGGTGCTGATTAGCTTTAGTAGAAGGAACTTCTTCACAAGTCTGATCTAAAAAATTTTTTTAAGATCATAAATAAGCAAAAACTCTCTTTTCCTTTGCTCTTTCAGAGCTCAGAGTTTCTGAAGTCTTACATAACACTGAGTAATACTTTAAGGAATGTGGAGCAAAAGGTAGAGGATTAAATATGAAATGAAATTATATAGAACTTTAATTAGTTCCTGGAGAAGCCTCTCCATTAAACAAGATTTGCTTAAAGAAAGCATTTTCTTCACCTAGTCTAGTTAGTAGGACCTGAGTTTTAACATGGCCTCAGACACTTCATAGCTGTGTGACCCTGAGCAAATGACTTAACTCTAGTTTCCAAAGCCTTGCTCTTCTGTATTAGAGTTGTTACTGGGGAAGAAAATAAAGGCTTAAAAAAAGAGATGAAATGAAAAAGGGGCAAGTGTATCTTCAATTACTTTGCCCCAAATTTGGAATATTTAAAATTCTATAAGACTCTAATCTAGTCATGAAATTATTTTGGGAAAAACATGCCCAAAGATATGTAGGAGAGGAATAATAACTACCCCCACACTCACATTTTTAAGATTTTTTAAAAATTTTTAAATTTTATTTTGTTACATTTTAAATTTCACATTGTCTCCCTCCCTCCTCATTTTGACGTAGAGAAGGCCAGCATTTGACACATATATATCTATATTGATAAACATTGATAAAGATATTTAATATTTATATAGATATATCTGTGAATCCATAGTAGACATACTTCTAATTATCCATTCTTTCTCTAGAGGTGAATAGCATCTTACTTTTTGGATCCTTTGTAGTTGATTTGAAAATTCAAAATAGCTTAATCATTCATAGTTATTCCACGAGCAATATTTTTGTTACTATATACAGTGATCTCTTGATTCTGTTCATTCCTTATTTCATTATTTCATACAAGTCTTTCAATTTTTTTAATCAACTTGATCATCATTTCATATAGTATACTGGTATTCTATCACAATCAAATAACACTTCTTTAGCCATATCCCAATTGATAGATATTACCCCAATTTCTAGTTCTTTGCCACCACAGAGAACTGCTACAAACATTTTAGAACATATGTATTCTTTTCCTTTTTCCTTGCATATCTTTCAGAACAGATCAAATAGTGGAATTGCTAGATCAAAGGGTATCCAGAGTTTTATAACTCTGGCATAATACCAGAATGCTCTCCAAAATTGTTACATCAGATTCAATTGCTTTAGAATTTTATTGTAAAATTAGTTTTGATTAATTTGCATGATTTAAAAATATATAGCTTCCATCTTCTAATTTTGAGTAATTTTGATATGGAATACATGCATGGAGAAGAGGTTCAGGCATAATTAGTTGGTGGGAGAGGAAGAATACCAGGGATCAGAATTGTGAAGATGCAGTAGTTTCCAATGCTAATTAGGTCCAAAGTGCAGTTATTTCTGTAAGTTATTGAAGTCGATTTGAAAATTTAGGTCATAGAAGTTGAATAGGTTGATTCATTAAGGGGACCTGTTACTTGCTTCTCATGAATTTATCAAAGACAAGGCAGTAGAAGGAAAAGCTGAAGTCTGTATCTATATATTATTTTCAAAGATCACTCTGGTTCCAAATTTAGGGCTAAAGCCAATGGCTATAGTCACTGAGGACTGTGGAAGAGTAGTAAATGAAAACAATTTTATTCTGGACAAGGTGACAACCATTCAGCATAAACTTGTGAAGCAGAGGGCTTGTGGAATAAATATGGTAGGGTAAGCATTTTAAAGTGGAAGTGGTGAGCAATAATTATCCTACTGTGTTCTCCTACTGACTGAGGCAGGAGTGCAGCCTGGGGAAGAGACATGAGAAAAATAATAGCCAAAAAGGATAATTATAGAAAGAGTGGAAGGAGACCAAGTTTAAGAGATCAAGAATGAAGGAGATTCTGCAAATAATAGGGTGTGACTTTCAAGAAAGTCTTTTATTGGCAAAGGAGAATAGAGACTTAAGAAAGATAGAGATTTGGCCAAATGAAAATAGGACCTTGGGAAGACTCAGCTAAATAAAAGTAGGAATCTTTTTGTTTGTTTTGTTTGTTTTTGTTTTGCTCCAAAAGGTACCTATTTAAAAAAAAGAAAGAAAGAAAGAAAGAATGCAGGATTTTGAATATTGCTAACCATGATATATGAGGACTATTATTGGGCAAAAGTTTATGATATAAATCAATAATTTGAGGATTAGTGTAATGGAATTCACAGATCCCATTTCCCAGGTGAATTACTATTCATTTAACTGAAGAAGATTAGGGTCAAAGTTAATGAGAGCTCAAAGATTGTTGGAGACTTTTGCTGCTTCCATCAACCAGGTTGAACACCTGCTTCAGTAATTATAGGAGTGGAGAGTCAAAGATCAAGGAGACCAACAGGAGTAGAAATGAATGCAATGAAATTGTAAAGTAAAAATATTTTATACTCTTTAGCTAACATGTCCAATTTCCCTTTGGAAATGAAATGATCGTTTCCTTGTCTATGTTTGAATCCTTATGTATATCAGTAAAAAAAAAAAGTATATTCCGGTTGAAGTATAAAAAGACACAGATCTCTTTTGGGAAACCCTCTTTTAAAAAAGTCAGGGACAAAATATGCCAAGACAAAAGCTTTTTCCTCTTTTCTCCCACTCTCACTATTAGTTCCTATTTAAGCAGACCCATAATTCCTGAAAGACATTATTTTATTTCTCTCAAACTATAAACAAAACCATTTATAACCTTGGAAATTCTTCTAAAATGAAGAGGTATCATTTCCTGAAGCAAAAATAGAGAAATATCTTTTATCAAAAGAACCATTTATATAAGGTTGATATTAACACTTTTTAAAACATGTCTGATTCTATATTTAGGACTAGAATTACAGACTCTCCAAGACAAAAAGGATCCTAAGGATCATGTCAGCCATCTATTCATTACAGCTAGGAAGAATTCCAATTCCAGCAATCCTTTTCAAGTGGTAATTTTCCTCAATTTACTGAACTCCTATGACAGGGAACTTGCCACTTCACAATAAAGTTCTTTTTATTTTGAAACTAATGGCAAAGTTTATCTTTATATTAAACAAATATATTTGGGAAAATATCTAGTATGTCTTTCATAAAACCTTTAATAAATACCTTAAGTTCTTAAAGTCTCAATTATCTCATCTTTAATTGAATATTTTATACTAAATGATATATAAAATTGCATTTAGATCCAGGTCTGAACTCCTAGTATTAATCTAGCTTTTCCATTTAGTGGATACCATTATGATTTCTCTTTGTACCTTTTTGTAAAGGAATCATTGAAGTCCTCCTTCTATCACACACACATATAACTCACTTATATGTTCTCCTTCAGATTTCACAAACTTCTGCCAAGAGAATCCTCCAAGAAAACAAAACAGCTACATACACTTTTGTTTACTTCTTACTTGTTTCACCCCTAATTCCACCTCCATCACTAGTTTCATTAGGGTTCAGATGGAGAGTTATAACTGATGTACTCAAGGAAGGTTGAAGTTAATACAAAAACTTAAAGCCGGGGATATTGTAATTTGGAAGAAGTGAGTAAAGGAACATGGTAAAGGCAGGAGAGTGGTCTCTATAAGGACAAGAAAATGGAAGATGAAGATAGAAAATGACTGTTATATCCCTTCTATTTTCCCTATTTTTTTAATTCCATGAATCAAAATTAATTCAATACCCTAGTGTTTATATTAAGAAACATTAAACATTTCAGAAACATTAAAATTTTCTTTGTTCTTTTTTATTAAAAATTATTTAAATTGTACTAAATATATCCCTAATGGCAATTTCGATATGTCAACTTGTACTCATCTGGGTCAGAATATAATTAGAAACAGGTTCATCTCAAAAGAAGGAAAAAATTTGTCTCAGTTATACAAGGAGTCATAGTTGGGTTATATCCCATGATATAAATTATTCTCAATTCAAATATTCAAGCAGAATATATGTAAACAATACTAATAATGAAGTAATCTATATAATGCTCTGAATTATATAAATCATCTTCCTTACAATAATCTCATGAAGTAAAACCACAAGTGAAATTTTATAGATAAGGAGACAATCTAGTATAGATTTTGGGCAAATGACTTGCTCGAGGTCATACAATGAATTAACTTATAGTTGAGCCTTGATTCCTAGGTGAGTGTTGTTTTTTTTTAAAGAAATTGTGCTTGTTAATAAATTAATTGTGTTTTGTATGTGTGTGTTATCTCAATTATTTTAGCAACCTCTTAGTGCCTTTGTACTACTGATTAATGCCTATATAAAATGCATGTCTATAATATCTTAATATACCTCAGTTGATACAACCATGAAGAGATGGATTTGAATTATTCAACTGAATAAAGTAGATATTAAAGTAGTTTCCTATAATCTCATCACAATGTGTACAGAAACTCTTCAGTTTGAAGGGACAATAGAGCTTTGGGACATGAAATGAAAGGTGAATTTTGATTGGTTGAGACTTGATAGTCACATATCCTGGGATACATATAAAATAGCAAGTGAGATGAGCTATGAATCAGACCAATAGTAAAGGATTCCAGGTTCAGAGTAAATTGCTCTGTGGAGTGAGGAAGTAAAGAATCAAAAATCTTTTTGAATGTTAGGAATTTACTTAAATTGGAACTCTGAACTATTGTTGTAAGAATAATTTTCTTTGGATATATGCATGTTAACCCTATAAGTATTTGTTCTCATATTATTTCTCCTATATTGAGGAGAGAACATGTGAATCTTAAAATTTCTCAGACTTGTGAATGTTAAAAAATTCTCCATTGGGGTATTTTTCATTGGGTCCATTCCCCATTTAGACAGTGAGAACTCTACTTAGATCAAAAATGTGAAGACCTCTACTCCACTGGACTTAAGCCTGCTTTAGGGGAGAAAAGTCCTTGCTGAACAATGAAAAATATTTAAACCCATACTTAAGCCATGCCTATTTTTAGAATTAATACAAAGGGGTGTTAAGTACCTATAAAGGTCAGGCAACTTGTGAACTTACAAGGAGCAAAGATGAAAAAACTTACACAGAGATTCTAGCCTACTCAGGTGTGGATTACTAAAAGGATTAGTCTACTCAGGTGTGAATTCAGAATGGGCTGTCCTTTGGAAAACGTCTACTATGATTGGTAGATGGAAGAACTTAGGGGAGGTGACATAGGAGAAAACCCCCTATATAAGAAAAGGACAGTCTTAATTGAAGAAAAATAGTCTCTAAGGAGGCTCTTAGAAGGAGAGTGCTCTAAGGAGGAGGCTCTGAAAGAACAGCCTCTAAGGAGTCTCTTGGGAGAGGCTCTTGAGGACAGTCAGAAGAATCTCTCTCTGGTGAAGGATGGCTGGCAGAACTGGTGTCTATATTCTTGCTTAGACAGATCTTGTGGTAAGTGATTAAGGACTGACTGATCTCTCTCTAAAAACTCAGGTCTAGGCCATGTTGACTTAAGGCCCTTTATACTTATTCCTTTCTTACTCTTTCTCTCTTTCTTTAATTCCTCATTGTAATTAATTAAATCTCTATAAAACCTGGAATATTTCCCTGGCGACCACCTTATATTTAATTTTAAAACAAGACACTGTAGTGAAACATATTTTCTGTGGTAAAATTTACTCATCCACTCTTATATCTACTACAATTTAAGTCTACCACTATTTTAATCACTACAGTTTACAACCTCACCTATTTTAACTATTACAGTTTATGGTTCACACTCTTTTAAATATTACAGTTTAAGACATCCACTCTTTTAATTGTTACAAACAATAATCATAGCAATTCTATTAGTAGGGAAAGTTAAAGGGAGAGATCACATAGAAGGGGATTCAGTGGTTGCCTTGTTTTCTGGGGGCTTCTTTGCAGTCTCCATTTCCCTAGACTGTAAATCTGTCAGACAGCATGATTACTTGCCACAAGATTTAAGGGCAATATTGCCCATAGGATAAAATCAAGTTAATTGTTATGATAAGGTATGATTGATTAAATATCTAGTCCCATATCAGCAAGAGGAAGAAAGCAAACTAGACATAAGACAAAGCTTCTGTGAGATTCAGCTCTACCCCTTCCAGAAGGGTCAAAGAATTAGAAATTGTCCAGTGTCATCCACTAGTGTTACAAGATAGTTTTGCTGTTGTAGTTGCTTGGTAGAGGAGAAGATAAAAATCTCTCGGTGTGAATTTAGGTATTTCTTTGGAATATTATTAATCCATGCTCTCTCTGCCTCTAGCATCATTAACATAATTAATTCCCTTTAAACAGAAGAGAACTTTGTGAGAAAGAATGCTATCCACATCAAGAGAAAGAACTGTGGAAACAGAAATGCATTGGAAAAAATATGTTGTGGATCACATAATGTGATAGGGATATGATTGGGGTTTTGATGTTAAAGGATTGCGCTACTGCATATATGAATAGAACAGAAATAGGTTTTGTACAATGATACATGCATAACCCAGTGGAACTGCTTATTGGATTAAGTAGAAGGGAAGAGGTAAGGTGGGAAAGGGGAGATCATGAATCACGATAATGGAATCATGTAACCATGAGAAAATATTCTAAATAAAGAAAGGGAAAAATAAACAGAAGAGGACTTTTGATGAACTGGCATAGTATATGCTGAATGATGTCTAAAACATTGAATTTCCATTTTCTTTCTTTATATAGAATCCTAGAGAATGAATATAGATATACTTTGGTTGCATTTCATGCCTTACATCTTGTACAAGATATTTGTCTTTTTATGAAGTAATTTATGGATTGGGATTAAGCCTCTAAAAGTCAAATGTATTCACACACATATGTATGTATATGAATATGTTTAGATATGTATACATATCTAAACATATACACATGTTTTAACTTCCATTTTCCCACAGGTTAATTTTAATAATACTGCCACATCTTCACAGTTGTTTCTTTTACCATAATCATATGTATGTATTCTAGAATGGTTGACACTTTTCTTTTGTTGGCCACAATTTTGCATTATTAATGGAGTCTAGTATTCCCAAATGCTAATTAGCTTTTAAAATCAGCATTAGTTGGATCTGGCAACTAAGTAGGCAGTGGGTGTCTTTCAGTGGTAGAAGATAACTACTTTATGGAGTTAGATTTAATTCATATATATCATAATTATCATTTTGCTTACAGAAAGGTAAGATAATAGCAAGAATCCAGATACACAAGCATATGATAAATTTATTCAGTCCTAAAAATCACATTTGTAAGTAATTTACAATAATGTAAATTAGAATTATTGGCTCATGCTGGTTTAATGTGTGCTTTTAATTATCTATCATTTAGCAAGTTTTTTGCTTTCTTTCTGCTTGCAGGGATGACTTGTCAAGCTCGGACTTCATATACTGAAGATGAAGTTCTTTGGGGCCATCGCTTTTTCCCTGTTATTTCCTTAGAAGAAGGATTTTTTAAAGTTGATTACTCTCAGTTCCATGCAACCTTTGAGGTCCCCACCCCTCCTTACAGTGTGAAAGAACAGGAGGAAATGCTTCTCATGTCCTCCCCTTTAATAGCACCAGCCATAACTAATACTAAAGAAAGGCATAATTCTGTTGAATGTCTAGATGGAATAGATGACATTAGTACCAAACTCCCATCAAAGTTGCAGAAAATTACTGGAAGAGAAGACTTTCCCAAAAAACTTCTAAGAATGAGTTCTACAACTTCAGAAAAGGCCTACAGTTTGGGAGACTTACCCATGAAACTTCAACGAATAAGCTCAGTTCCTGGCAATTCAGAAGAAAAACTGGTATCTAAAACTACAAAGATGTTGTCTGATCCCATGAGCCAGTCAGTGGCTGATTTGCCACCAAAGCTTCAAAAGATGTCAGGAGGTACAGCCAGAATGGAAGGGAACCTTCCAGCCAAATTAAGAAAAATGAACTCTGACCGGTTCACATAACAAGAGCAGACTTTTAGGTATTATTTAAAGTTGAAGTTAGTAGTAGTCCAAATTTTGTCTCACAAAGTAAGCCTCTCCATAGGACAGACTGTGAAAAAGGTGTTGTTTCCCTGTGTATTCCATGCATCCACAGCAACATTGCTCCTCTCAAGTAATGCTGACTATGCAGAGAATAGAAATTGTAGTAAGGGAAAGTTAAAATGGACCTGCTATTATTAACTGGCATGTAGTATCACACCAAGCATGCAATAATGTGCAAATTTCACATTTAGTTTTATGGCATGATTCTTACTATATTTATATTGTATATTCTGAAAAATATTTAAGGAGGTGTTATCCTCCCCTATATTTCTAAAGTGTATAATAGACAAAAATGAGTAGATAACTTTCAGGGCACACTATAACTTTAAGTTAATATATATATACATATATGTATGTGTACCTATGCACATATATACATGTATATATATTTTTCCAATAGAGATTGTATTGTTTTGTTCAAAACAATATTCCTACTGCATGTTTACTTTATTAGAATGCTAAGGCTATTGGCATTACAAATTTATTAACCAATTCCTTGAGCCTTAAATTATTTGTCATTTTAAAATTTGATTTAATGTTTGTTTCAGTTTATCTGTCACTTAGGATCATGGGAGGCTTTCACTTATACTTTATAAGAAGCTTTCACTAAGTTTGTACTATTTTAGGGCTGTGCAAATGATAACACTTATAAAGTTAACTTTTTAAATACAAGATACAAATATGCAGTAATATCACTGTATAAAGTGTCTGATTTTTTAACAAATGATATGAAAATGCTAAAATTGGGAAATATTGCTTGATTTGAGATCTGCAGAATTTGGTCCCTTTCCTGGAATGGTTAAGCCTCTTTCTTAAACTCTTGAGAAGGTTTAAATAATTATGTTTTCTAAAAATATCAAAAGACTTACAATCTCAAATAGCTTCATATAGGACCTAGCATATGAATAAATGCTGAATCATTATGGTTATAATTAGGAGTCAAGTTACTTTGAATATACCAGAATCTGATTACAAGTTCACTGATGAATGCTTTCTATTTCAGCCTGAATCAACTGGACCCAATGAATGTTGTTTGTGGAGTTTTGTCACTTTTAAAACCAAGAAATTATCTTTAAACAAGATGACCATTTAACAGTGACCTATGAAAAATATCTATCTATAACAAATGTGTCTAAATTGATTTCAAGTTTTATTCTATTCCTCTCTGATTTTATTACCCTCATTTCTTACCTCACTTTTAATAACTTTTTCCATGTTTTGATTCCATTAACTTGGAAGGGAACTTGGTGTATAGAAGAAATGCATGGGTTGTAGAAAAAAACAGAAATCCAATGGAATAGGAATACCTTCAGAACAGTGTTAGCAAGCTTTTGGCTCCATTAGGCTCCCTACTCTAATTAGTCTGATCCAGCATGCATTTCCTTAAGCACCTACCTAGCACATACAGGGCACTCTGATAGGCACTATGACTATAAAGATAAAACAAAGACATTCTCTGCCCCTCCTCGGGCTCTTACATACTATAGGGGAGAATGTAAACATTTAAACAAATAAGTATATACATATTCATTGGAGGAGGAAGAAGAATGAGGCTATTGCTATAGCTATTGCTAGCAGAATCATGAAGTACTTGGAGTTGGCACATGAACTGAGCCTTAGCCAACTGAATTTTTCTGATCCCAATTTCTAACATTTTTGAAAAGTTAAAAAGAAAATGCTGTTACTGATCAGTGGAATACTAGAGACGGTGATTTTGAATGAATGAAAAAGTCAGCAATTTGAAGAGCCAACCATTATATACATACACTGTCTCTTAAAGACCTTTTCTCCTAAGCAGCAATCAATGATGAAAGGGGTTGAAAAAGCAGTGATTTACCTTACTTTTTGTTTTCTTTATTATAGGAGTGTGTGTGTATACTCTGACTCAGTAACTTCTTAAGGATCATTGTATCATAAATTTAGAGCTGGAAGCAACCTTGGTAGAAATCATCAGATTCAGCTCCCTCATTTTACAGATAAGGAAACTAAAGATACAAATGGTTAAATAACTTGCTGAGGGTCACAAAGCTGGTAAGAGTGTGAGATTGTATTTAGACTCAGGTCATCCTCACTCTGGGTTCTGTTCTCAATAGTTATATGGCATATTAATTGGTTGTTTTTTTTTCTGTGGGTCTATTGTGTGCTTCCTGTAGCAGTAGGGTAGTTGTTTGGGCTAAATTTAATTAGGTAAATTCTATTTTGAATAATTTAAAACTGTGGTTCTCAAAGTTTGGAGGTCATCAAGACCCTTTCTGTTGGACCTACAGTACAAAACTATTTTCATAATAATACTAAAACTTTAGTTTTAATTTCTAAAATGGTAAATATTTATAGTTAGAACTCACAAAAGCAAAAAAAAAAACTTTCTGGAGAGATGTTCTCAGTAATTTTCAAGAATATTAAGGGATTCTGAGACCAAAAAGTTTGAGAGCCACTCATTAATAAATAGAGGCCCAGCTGTGTGATACTCCTTGATCTTTCAAGGCTCCCAGGCAAAATTTTAGAGGTGACAAAATAAAAAAGGCCTTCCCCATCTTGTTTCAATGAAAGAAATTCCAAGCTCTGATAATATCTCTCTTTCATTCTCTCCCTCTCTCTCTCATAAATATTTACTCACTAGTAAATTATGAGAGTAGTAACTCATAGCATTAAGACTGAAACATCAGAATAGGCAAATTTCCTACTGATTGAGACATCATTAGTTCTCCGTCTTACAGTGGCATCTCCCCTTATGCAAGTGTCTGATTATCCCAAATGTAATTTATTTACTTAAGAGTAAAGTTTCAAGACATTATGAATCTTGCTGGAGTAAGGTGATTAAAAGTTCATGATGAGCCAGTCAACAAGCCTTTATTAAATCTTGAAGTAAAAAATCAAGATAACACCCCCCAAAAAAATCAAAAGAGGATCAAATCAAAAAGTTTAAAAAGAGGATAATATCAAAAGGAAGGTATGGTTTAGTAATTAGTCAACATTGAATATCCAACATGTACAGAGCCCATTCCAAGCCCTCCATTTTAACTCACTTGCTGAAGGAAATTGATAGATTATTTATTTGTGTGTTGGGGATAGTGGTATTTTATTTTTTGGTGAATGTTGCCTTATATGAACCACAGACATCATTTCCAGAAGGGAACTGTCTGAAGTACATTTTTACATTTGACTTATTTCCAAGATCTCTCTATTTCAAATGGATTTGTCTGAGTGAATCTTGTTCGTTCTTGTTGTCTCTTTTTGTGATATAGCACTTTGCTTTCTAGGAATGGGGGTGAGAGACGCCCTGGGTAGTCATGTCATTCTCAGTGAATTCATTACTATGAAGCAGAACTGTGTTCACAACTATACCAAGTATAGCTAAGAGATAAATGATGCCCTTTTCTCTCACATCACCAGTTATTGGCTCTCTCTGACCTCTAGCCCAACCAAGTCATCTTAGTTCTGAATTGTTCAACCTGGAGGCCTCTTGTCAAAGTGATTTCTTGGAACTTGTGTTTACTTTGTATATGGCACCCTTCCTTAGCACAGAGGCCTTAAGCATTTTTATGGACTGAATAAAATATAAATTTCTGGGCACTGAAACTTGACAGATTTTATGAGACTTAGGACTTGGGAAAGAGTGTGTGATAAAAAGAAGCCTGCCTCAAAATGATCTTTGGCCCATTTATTTTGTGTTCAGTATTATAATACACACTGGAAAGAAACCCTCTGCACTACAAAATGTTTGCTGAATTGAATAATCCTTCTTGAGTTAGTTACTGGAAATATTACTTTTTAAAGAGTTCTCATGTTGCAGAACCCATCAAATTGAACATGTTCCAACTTGATTCATCCAAATGCTGTAAATAAATAAATGAAATAAAATAATTTTGATAATTTGTGTCTTCAACTTTAAAAATCACTTGTGAATTCATATCTTAACCATCTGATATGAAATGAAAATATATTCTTTGATGAGTGTAATGAAAATAACCACCAGAACATGATTCTGTTTGAATTTTTAACTTAAGGAAGGTTGGCAATTAACTAGTACAATGAACTTCTTTGTCCCAGTACATAAGCCAATCACTTCTGGTAGTAACATAGCCACTTAGAGAGGCAATTTGACTCTTTTAGAGAAAATGAGGGCAACAATGCATCTTTGCTATGAAAGAATGATATAAAGTGTCCAAAAGCTGCCTCATGCTCTGTTTGTAAGACTACTACTGTCTCATCTCTTATAGTTTTGCTCAGCCTGGGGGTTTAACATTATAAAGGAGGTTCAGATTAACTGCACAGCAGGTCTGTGTTCTCTACTGTGGAATCTATGCTTGAATTATACTGTAAATTGTACATATTTAAATTAGAATCCAACTAATTGCATTTTCTGGCATGCAATCTCTAATTACATAAATGTACAACTTCATTTGGGTTATAAAAACTATAAACTCTTGTATTCACTACTGCAAGCTCAGTTTTATCAAGGCTTTATTAAACTTTCAAAATATTGTTGGGTTTAATTCTTACAGTGTGCTTTGTCATTTTTGCACTTTCCATCAGCTCATTACCTAGATTCTCTGGGGTAAGTTTAATTTTGATAAGGCTTAATCCCCCTGAGATCTGATCAAAGATGTTTGCTGTAAGAAAATAGAAGGATTTTTTTTATTACCTTCCCTTGTTACCTATAGCTTCACAATGGGGGTGTAGAATATTATCTTAGCCAAGATTCAATAATCCAGTTAAAAAAAAACACAAAAGAGAAAAAAGGTAAAAGGGCATAGGAGTAAGCCTAAAGGAGAGAAATAGGAGATGAATAACTTTAAGGAAATTAGGTTTAATACTTTTAATTTATACCAAAGATTTTTCTGTCATGCATTGCTTTGACAATCTAGTGAAGATTATGCATTCTTTCTCAGAATAATTTTTCAAATATCTAAAATAAAATATACAAGATTACAGAGGAAACCAAAGAATAGTAAGAAATAAAGATGCATTTATTTCCCCATCCAAGTTCATGGAGACCCGTTTTATACAGAGGGATCGAAAGAAGTAATTACTTAAAATTTCAGTAAGATTGACTTATCTAAAAGGTGAATATGCTCTAAAATATGTTACTAAGTTGAATTATGGAAGCTCAGGCTCTGGAGATATTTTATATTATTGTTGAGTTGTAAGCCTTTTTAGAAGAATTCTGTCCTGAAATGCCCTTAATGTCCTGAAAATTGAAATAATCTAAAGAACTAGAGTGATACTGGAGTCTAATTTTGGTATTTCAGTGACCTTAGGTATTTGAGAGCTACATTTAAATACTTTCTCTCTCCTCTTTGATTAACAAAAGGGAAATTGAATTAAGGTTTCTTCCTTTATATAACAAAGTATTGAAGGGTGGAGTGTATTTTGTGGAAATGACTGCATTTAAACACAAATATCACCAAATATTTTGTCTCAATCTGGTAGTATAGCGGCAGTAAAGAGAATATAAAAGAAATATTGAATCATTAAGCATATTTGTGATGTAGCTAGGTTGTGCAGTGGATAGAGCACTGGGCATGGAAACAAAAAGATCAGAGTTCACATCCTGCATAGATATTTTCCAGAGGTGTGATCCTTAATCCTTTGCCTCAAATTCATCATTTACAAAAGCGTAATAAAAGTCTGTAACCACTAGGATTGTTGTGAGGATTAAATCAGATACTCTTTGTAAAGCTCTTAGCAAACCTTAAATGCTATATAAATGCTTGGTAGGTGACCAAATGGATAGAGTGCTGGACCTGGAGTCAGGAAGATTCATCTTCCAAACTTCAAAATTGTCATGGGACACTGACTTTCTGTTTGATCTTGGACCAGTAACTTAACCCTGTTTGCCTTAGTTTCCTCCTTTGTAAAATGAG
Source organism: Monodelphis domestica (assembly GCF_027887165.1). Classification (NCBI taxonomy): domain Eukaryota; kingdom Metazoa; phylum Chordata; class Mammalia; order Didelphimorphia; family Didelphidae; genus Monodelphis; species Monodelphis domestica. The sequence continues at coordinate 159,095,792 of NC_077230.1, forward strand.
CTGGATTTGGAAATGTAAAAAAAAAAATACTCCAGCATCTGTGCCAAGAAAACTCCAAGTGGGGTTACAAAGAGTCAGACAATACTGAAAAATGGTTGAACAACATTGCTATTGCTATTATTTGAATGTATAGTATTATAATCTATTACAAAAATAGGCTTCATCTTCTTCTGACAGCCCTACTCCCATTCAGAAACAGAACAATTCTATAATGTATTGTCTCATTTAATGTATAGCCTGAGGTGGTTATTACACTGTTAATCAAAAGACACCATGTT